>NC_141680.1:21695502-22295502 GCF_028749965.1 Puma concolor | reverse complement strand
GCAGAACGTTGTATAAATATCCAGATAAAAAGATTAGTGAGAGATCCCTGAGAGCATTCTAAAGCGAGCCTGCTTTGAGGCGGGGAAGGTGGATGGCATCTCAGCACCCGCCTCTGTTGCTGTCAGGTTACGACATCCCTCCCCAACCTGAGAACAGAGGCTGACATGCTCACGTCCCCCAGGCAGTGGCTTATTGAAAGGATGGCAGAGGAACAAGAGGCGTGTGACCCAAGGGGCCGACAGCGTCGGGAGAAGAATAGGGGAGACCCTCACCCCACCCAGTAACCAGGGTTGTTTGCCCCTTAATCGTGTATTTATTGTTGCTGAGGATGGAAAGTAGACCCCGCTGCTTGAGGAGGCTTGTTTCACCTCTAGCAGTAACCCATTCCTGTCCTCTTTGGAAAGAGCTCGTACGCCCAGTTAGCTCATCGGATCGCCAGTCTAATGGGTTTTTTGGCAAGGGCAGCAGTGACTGCGCTTTATTTTAGCAGCCGCACCTCTGGCAATGTGGCCAGCCCTTTTCCTGGAAAGGCAGGGCGTGTACTGGAATGAGCCCTGGCCCTGCACGTGGCTGGCTGTGGGGCCCCGGAGCTCAGTCCTCTCTTCCGTCCAGTGGGGACAGCGTGCAAAACTCATAGGTCTCCCGGAGAGAGCTGTCCTTCTGTTTGTCCGCATATGTGTGCATTTGCGTCTCCCTCAGCCTGGAATGTTCCCCACACTTTCCACCCCCACAACCCCCCTTTGCCCAGTGAATGCTTACACCTTCCTTCCTTCCTTCCTTCCTTCCTTCCTTCCTTCCTTCCTTCCTTCCTTCCTTCCTTCCTTCCTTCTCTCCCTTCCCTCCCTCCCTCTTTCCTTCTATTCCTCCCTCCCTCCCTCCCTCCTTCCCTCCCTCCCTCCCTTCCCTCCTTCTTCCTTCCCTTCCTTCCTTCCTTCCTTCCTTCCTTCCTTCCTTCCTTCCTCCTTCTTCCCTCCTTCTTCCTTCCTTCCTCCTTCCTTCCTTCCTTCCTTCCTTCCTTCCTTCCTTCGTTCCTTCCTTCCTTCCCTCTCTCCCTCCCTCCCTTCCTTCCCTCCCTCCTTCCCTCCCTCCCTCCTTCTTTCTTTCCCTTCCCCCCTTCCTTCCCTCCTTCTTCCTTCCTTTCTTTCCTTCCTTCCTTCCTTCCTTCCTTCCTTCCTTCCTTCCTTCCCTCCCTCTTCCTTCCTTCCTTCCCTCCTTCATTCCTTCCTTCCTTCCTTCCTTCCTTCCTTCCTTCCTTCATTCCTTTGTTCCTTCCTTCCTTCCCTCTCTCCCTTCCTTCCCTCCCTCCTTCCCTCCCTCCCTCCTTCTTTCTTTCCCTCCCCCCCTTCCTTCCCTCCTTCTTCCTTCCTTTCTTTCCTTCCTTCCTTCCTTCCTTCCTTCCTTCCTTCCTTCCTCCTTCCTTCCCTCCCCCTTCCTTCCTTCCTTCCTTCCTTCCTTCCTTCCTTCCTTCCTCCTTCCTTCCTCCTTCCTTCCTTCCTTCCTTCCTTCCTTCCTTCCTTCCTTCTCTCCCTTCCCTCCCTCCCTCTTTCCTTCTATTCCTCCCTCCCTCCCTCCCTCCCTCCTTCCCTCCCTCCCTCCCTTCCCTCTTCTTCCTTTCCTTCCTTCCTTCCTTCCTTCCTTCCTTCCTTCCTTCCTCCTTCTTCCCTCCTTCTTCCTTCCTTCCTCCTTCCTTCCTTCCTTCCTTCCTTCCTTCCTTCCTTCCTTCGTTCCTTCCTTCCTTCCCTCTCTCCCTCCCTCCCTTCCTTCCCTCCCTCCTTCCCTCCCTCCCTCCTTCTTTCTTTCCCTTCCCCCCTTCCTTCCCTCCTTCTTCCTTCCTTTCTTTCCTTCCTTCCTTCCTTCCTTCCTTCCTTCCTTCCTTCCTTCCCTCCCTCTTCCTTCCTTCCTTCCCTCCTTCCTTCCTTCCTTCCTTCCTTCCTTCCTTCCTTCCTTCCTCCTTCTTCCTTCCTTCCCCCTTCCTTCCTTCCTTCCTTCCTTCCTTCCTTCCTTCCTTCCTCCTTCCTTCCTTCTTCCTTCCTTCCTTCCTTCCCTCCTTCATTCCTTCCCTCCTTCCTTCCTTCCTTCCTTCCTTCCTTCCTTCCTTCCTTCCTTCCTTCCTCCTTCCTCCTTCCTTCCTTCCTTCCTTCCTTCCTTCCTTCCTTCCTTCCTCCTTCTTCCTTCCTTCCCCCTTCCTTCCTTCTTTCTTGAAGCCTTCCCACACTCCCCTCCATTGGGCTCCCTTCCTTGTGCTTCCCTCTATACTAGCATGCACCACAGGGCTTTGTTCTTGCCCATTTGCTCATCTGCCTCCCCCTCTAGCCCATCCTCAAGAGCAGAGGCAAGTCCGTTCTCTTTGTCCTCAGCAGATAAGGGCTCTTCAGGAATGCTAGTTGATGAATTAACGGGGAGAATGGACTGTGTCTAGTTGACCATTGCTAGCTGAGGGCACCGTGGTACCCTGGAAGCTGTCTGGAGTAGAGAAGGGAGGAGCATGTACCTAGGGAGCAAGATTAGTCTCATTTCTGCGGTTTATGTGTGCCCAGGCGTGGGCAGGAAAGGGCGGGCTGAGGGCTGCAGGGAGAGATAAAATATGGAGCCTCTGGCTGGACGCTGGGGAACCTATTACTAGAAGCTAATAGAACACGGCTCCTTTGAGGCTCCTCTTTCTTCCCCACCAGGTGCCTCCCAGAGGTCTCTACTTCTGGGGAAGGATACAAAGAGGTCCTCAGAGCTGTTCCAAATCCTCTAGGTACCTGGGTTTACATGTGCCTGGCTGAACTTGGGGCTTTTCTGCACAGCCCCTGGGAAGGCCTGAGGGAAATTAGAACTCGCTAGGTGCCCGGAGAGCCGGGATGAAATTGTCTGGGGTGGGAGAAGGTGACGTGGGTAGGTTTCAAAAGCCAGACTTTCCGGACCATCTGGACTCTGCTTTGGAGGATCAGGTCGCTGGAGAGAAACTGAGGCTCCTAGAAGTGATCACCAGGAATCCAAGCTGCTCACAGGTAGAGGCTGTGAAAGAAATAGTGTTGTTGTGTGTGGGTGGGTGTGCATGTGTGTTTAACAGCAAACATCCCACTTTGAAAGGAGTCAGATTGGAAATCCCAGTTAAGCTGACTGACAAATATTCATTATGGAGAGGTGGCATCACATCTCCATGTACCTGCTGAATCCAGCACTAACTCACCCATTGTCACCAGCCCCACTCTCTCTGCAGGTGAGACTCAACAGAACAAGGTGATGGTCAAGGGCTTGGCCGTCAGAGCTGTTACTGAGGCTTCTGCCATAGAGGACACACCCTGGGTAGGGGAAATAGCTCATCAAGTCAGCCCCTGGCAGGACTGGGCAGCAAAGCAGGTGGACGTTGGCCAGTAGTAGAGAGCTGGGCAAGCACTCCAGCCAGGCTTGGGCACTGGCCACTTGGCCACTGCTTACTGTCCTTGTCTACTGAGTTCCTTGCCACAAACTCCAACTCGGGAGAGCTGACTCCCAGGAACCTGCACCACGTTCCCATAGGAGAAGGGGTGCAAATCCAGAACTTGTCTGAAAAGCCTGTGCTCACTGGGCCCAGACATGGAGGCCTTTTATGCTCTTTCAGTATCCAGTTTAGGTCATTTTGTTTATGCCCTTTGTCCCCAGCTGTTACCTTGGCTTTTGGAATCTTAGACACTTTTTTTAAAGTTTATTTATTTATTAAGAGAGAGACAGAGAAGAGAGAGATAGCATGAGCGGGGGAGAGACAGAGAGAGGGGGAGAAAGAGGATCCCAAGTAAACTCCGAGCTTATTAGCCTAGAGCCCAACGCAGGGCTCGCACTGTGAACCGTGAGATCATGACCTGAGCCCAAAGCAAGAGTCGGACGTTTAACCGACTGAGCCACCCTGCCGCCCCATGGAATATTAGACATTTTATCTGTCACTTGGAAAGCAGCAGGGAGGTCTTGCATGAATTCTCCAGAGTCTCCTTTAATTCAAAAGTCACGAAAGAAGAAAAAGTCCATTTTAGCTAACGGACTAAATATTGATAGGAGCTTTGGCAAGATTGGAGGCAGCCAGGGTGCTGAAATAACATGGCCTCATCCTCAAAGCCTTTTATTCAGATCTGCATGACACTTCGTCAGAGTTTATAATTCCTTGTTACAACTTTTGATAAGATGCTCACTTTCATATACTGGATATGTGAGGTCATTTGAATCATGTATATAAACCTCATGAGAAAGATGAGGGTGGGGAGGAAGAATCCAAACATGTAAGCGGCCCCTGTGTAGCAGACATTTAAAAGGTGATCATTCCGGGGCACCTGGGTGGCTCAGTCGGTTAAGTGTCTGACTTCGGCTCAGGTCATGATCTCACCCGTGGGATTGAGCCCCGCAGCGGGCTCTCTGCTGTCAGCATGGAGCCTGCTTCAGATCCTCTGTTCTCCTCTCTCTGTGGCCCTCCCCTATTCATTTTCTCCCCCCCACCTCTCGCCCTCTCAAAAATAAATAAGCATTAAAAGTAATAAAAAACAAAATGTGATCGTTCCATTATCCCAACAGGGGATGATATGGGGCTACAATCATCCCCATTTTCAGCTCAGAAAACTGAAATTTAGAGAGGTTAAGTGTGCAGTCCAAGGCTGTGCAAGTGTTCAGTGACAGAGCCACTGCCTGCCTCCTAAATGATGTGCTTCCCACTGTGTCGGGTTAGCTCATTCATGCAGGGTTCCTGTTTTCCCCCTGCCACCGTATATCTCAGAGTTCACTGCCACATTTATACGTGCGTCCTTCACTCAACAATATAAAGGCATCCTAGTGATGTCGGTTACACGCCAAAATGACGGAGAGTGAATCTGGTTTTCCTTTGGCATACACCATAAATTTGGAGATGAGTTTCCATGAAAGAGACAAAGGTCTCAGCACAGACTGGGATGAAACCTAACGTCAGTTAATATAACTGGGTAGTCAATGAACTCACAGAAATGGGTATCAGTGGTATGACACTTACTTGACTTTTGCAGAACTTTACCAAATTTTGGAGAATTTTGTAACTCTGGATTTTTTTTCTTTTTTCTTTTTTAATGTTTATCTTTGAGAGAAGGAAAGACAGAGCGTGAGCAGGGGAGGGGCAGAGAGAAGGGAAGAGAGAGAATCCTAAGCTGTCTCTGTGTTGTCGGCACAGAGCCCAACATGGGGCTCCGTCCAACGCACTGCAAGATCGTGACCCGAGCTGAAATCAAGAGCTGATGCTTAACAGACTCAGCCACCCAGGCGCCCCAGTTCATATGTTTAAAGTGGTTAAAGGTTTGGACTTTGGAGCCAAGCTGTAAGGATATGAATCATGGCTTCATTGCATGCTTAGCTGTATGACTTTAGCCAGGTTCACGTTGACATTCCTCGGTTTTGTCCTCTGTAAAATGTGGATACGAAAAAAAAGGGAATTCTAGGATTGCTACTAGAAAAAATAATTTGTATAAATCAATTATGAAACTATCTAGCACATAGTAAGTACCTAGTAAATGATGGCAGCTGTTATAATCTGATGGGTTTTTTTTTTTGAAATTTTTAATGTTTTTATTTATTTTTGAGAGAGAGCAAGACAGAGTGCGAGCAGGAGAGGGGCAGAGAGAAAGGGAGACACAGAATCCGAAGCAGGCTCCAGGCTCTGGGCTGTCAGCACAGAGCCCGAGGTGGGGCTCGAACTCACAAACCGTGAGATCATGACCTGAACCCAAGTCAGACGCTCAACCGACTGAACCACCCAGCGCCCCATACTCTGATGTTTCATAATCACAAATATAGTTAAACAACAGGATGACACTGTATATTTAGCAGGTGGATAGTCCCTTAAGCTGGGTGAGAGAATTTGTTTCTTCCTTTACTGGCATACAGAAATGAGGGTCTCTGCCATCTCTGTGAAGGTTTGGAGGCTGGTTACTCTCCATCTCCAGGTGGTCATTACCTCTCTCTACATATGCCCATCTGCCATCTCCATTATGGTGGAAATACCTTCCCACACCAGAATGTTGGGACAAGGAACCTGGGAGTCATGGCTCTTGCTCACTGGGGCACCTGTAATGACAAGTCTCATGGTAAAGCCCATAAATGGGCTTATCTCTGTCTGCCCTCATTGCTGCAGTCCGTGTAGTCTTCATGCATCAGAAAGGTTATGACTACATCCGCCCAGTCTGGAAGAATCTCAGATTCCCAGGGAACCCTTAGATTTGGCTTTGTCTGGTAATACTTAAGTCCAAGGGCTGCAGGAATCCTGCAAGAGTTTTTAATTTAAACTATATATATATATATATATATATATATATATATATATATACACACACACACACACACACATACACACACACATATATACATATATGTATATATATGGCACATATATACATGCATATACATGTATACATATATACATATGTACATATATACATATACATATATACACATACACATATACATATATACACACACATATATGTATAGATATTACATATACATACTTATATACATATATACATCTTACATATGTACATATATACATATATATACATATTACATATACATACATATATACGTATATATATGTAGATATGTATATATACGTAATAGGTATATATATACATATCTACATATATATATACGTATTTAATTAGTAAGGTCATCTAGAGCAACAACATACTACTTAAATGCCATATACCAAATTTTAACCACAAATACTTTAATTTGTATTACCAGATCACTTTGTGTGGTTCTGGCAACCCTTCTCCCAGCAGGGATATCTGTGGATATCAGAACTTACTGAAAATGAGTCATTGGTTATGAAGGCTGCATCTTTGCACTGATTTTTTTTTAAGTTTATTTATTTTGAGGGGGGGGCGGGGAGAGAGTAGGGAAAGGGCAGAGGGAGAAGGAGAGAGAAAATCCCAAGTAGGCTCTGTACTGTGAGTGCAGAGCCCAGCATGGGGCTTGAACCCACAAACCATGAGATCATGACCTGAGCCAAAATGAAGAGTTGGATGCTTAACCAACTGAGCCACCCCGGTTCCCCTGCACTGATTTTTCTTAAAAAGATAACATCATGCCTGAGCTCCTACATCTTGGGAATTAGAGTTTCATGGCTCAGAAACACAGTCTTGTGTTCAGTTAGGAGTGAGGCACAGAGAAGGTGCTTGACTCCCAGCACGGCCCAGTGGTTGGTTGTGTAGTTATAACTGAATGTGTAACTCATCAGAGTCATGATAATATCACACATCAGAGTATAATTGGCACTTATTGTCTTTGCCTCTTCTTGTCTGACTTCTGAATGTATAGTAAGAGGCACAACCCACTGTTACAAACTGTAAGAGATTCAACTTTCAAGCTCAATTTTCCAGCTACTCCCTTTTCAAGTTCCTGCATCAGTTTAATTAAAGAATTATCCTGAGATTGCCAGATGAGCTATTGGAGACTGACATCATTTGCAACTACTTCTCTGCATGAATCAGGGTTTTCTCAGTGCTCCGCAAGCCAAAGATAAGAGAGGAATAAATTATATTCTTGGTCTTCCGGTAGCCTCGATTTCAAAGGTTTTCTTATGTTTATCAAAACAGTCCCAGATTTCTCATCCGTTATAAGTTAATAATACATGTTTTATATTAGGACTTATGATATAAATGTATACTATTAAAATGCCACATTAATCTGTCGTCTATATTGGGGTCCCATGTGAGGGGTATTTCAAGAAAGGATTTTTTTTTTTAAGTTTGGAAAGCCAGTTCTGAGACCTGCCTTACAAACCGTGGCTGAGTCTGTTTCTTAACCTCCCTTAGTCGTTGTATCAATGCTCACTGGCCACCTGTCACATGCCAGGCACTGTTCCCGGTTCTCGGGGCACAGCAGAAAATAAGACAGATGAGGTCCTTGTTCTCATGGGGCTTATAGTCTACTGGAAAAGAGACAGTCAACAAGCCAACAGATAAATAAGACCATTCCAGGCGGTAAGTACCACGAGTACAGCAGGACGCGCCTGGAATTCTTCCCGCCTGTCCTGGTTCTCCCTGCTGGCCTCTCTCAGCATGTGCCATTGATCTTTCCTGAGACAGCCCTTCGCATGTCAGTGACCCGCACTGGATGGTGCTCTCTTGGGCCATCAGTCTCCCCGCCTGAACACCCCTGGAGCTCCCCTGTCTCGCTTCCCAGCGTCTCCCTGCCCACCCAGTGCTGTGGTTCCTTCACATCCCTCTCAGAGTGTCATAATGTCCAGGCCTGCAGTGGCTCTATGGATGATCGGGGCAGAACAAGACAATCTCATTCTTAAGCCCCTCGTTTCCACCCCCAACTTTGCACCCACTTTTTTCTCTGGTTTCCCAATACCGTGGCCTCCTTTCTGGCTTATAGTCAATTACATTTGCCCCAGAACTGTCTCAGGTGTGGATGCTGACACATCTCTCTATCTCCTGGATGTTTGCGGTTTTGTGTTTAAACCTTAGTGCAGGACGTGGCGGGATGGTCTCAATTATGTCTTGTGATGATGACCAAAACATCAGTAATGGCCACTCAGAAAGACTGATGGCTTCCTCCCTCTTGGGCCTCTGCCAGTAAAGGTGGCCCTTGGAGCATGTCAGTGTTCCTTACATTGCCTGGACCCTGCCTGGGGGACGGCGTGTTCCCAATGGCTGGCTCTCACTCCATAAAGTGTCATTATCTTTGATAGGTTTCACAGTGGACCTTTTTAGCATCAAATGGGGCCCGGTGGTTCAGCCATTGCGGACTTGGGACATGTATTTATTATAATTCTGTAGCTTTGGCACACCTGTGCCTAACCGCCTTTCCTCGGGTGGCTAACGGCCTCCAGCACTTTAGGCTTAGAGGCTGGCTTTCAGACTTTAATTGGAAAAAATATTAAAAGGTACATTTAAGTGGTCCCAGCCTCCCACTAGCCTTTTCACTCCCTCACAGCATTTCCCAAAACGACCGATTGCAAAACTGATTGCAAGGACTTCTGGTCCAGTATCCACACCTTCACGCACCTGCTGGAGAATTTTCCCTCTGGCACATTTGCCTGTGTATTTCTAGTTGTCGTCTACCCCTCGCCCATGAAAAGGACCATGTTTCCCCTGTTAACGCTTTTCGGGCATCTTCCCTGTCCAAGTGGCTTCTGGGTCCCGGAAAAGTAAGGGATCATCCGCTTGTTATGAAGTCTAGTGCGTGCTCTCTGGAGCCTTCAAGATTGTATAGCTGTCCATCAGAATGGCCACCCCCTCTTCATGACAGACTAAGACACTCTGATCATGTTAGTGTGCCCTCGGAAGAAACCATTCTACTCTTTCAACCAAACAGTCTTGGCTCTGTGTGTGTATAAATATCTATGTGCCCAGGTCACCTGAAGCAATGACCTAGATGGATTTGAATTCATATCCTGCATCTTTATTTAAAGCATCCACCTGTTTCTTACAATGCAGGACCATGGATTTCTGGCCTCTAGAATTGAGCAAAACTGAGCCCTAACAGGTGTCAACTTTCCATCTCAATTTCCCACCTGACCACCCTGGGAGCCACCTGTAGACATGATAATATGACCCTGGCATCGCCTCTTTAAAAATCGCTTATTAATGGCTTCAAGGTTACAGGATGAACTCTAAACATCGTAACTTAGCACGAAAGGCCTGCTGTGACTGAATGTTCCTGTCCCCCTCCCCACAAAGTTATATGTTCAAGCTTTAAGCCCCAATGTGATAGTCTGAGGAGGGGAGGCCTTTGGGAGGTGATTGGGCTTAGATGAGGTTATGAGGGGTGGAGCCCCCATGATGGAATTAGTGCCCTTGTAAGAAAGGAAGAGACACCAGCACTTCCCCGCCCTGCCATGTGAGGACACAGCAAGAAGGCAGCCATCTGCAAGCCAGGGAGCACACTCTCACCAGGAACCAGGTCAGTTGGCACCTTGATCTTGGACTTGTCCAAGATCCCATAGAACTGGGATTTAAGCCCCCCAGTCTATGGTTTGTTGTAGCAGCCTGAGCAGATTGAGACAACTGGATTGGACTGTCCACTACTCCTCTACCTACTGTCCTTATTCTGACCTTGCAGCATCATTCCTAGAGCATGCTGTGCTGTTACACCTCTGTATACCTTGGCACACGGCGTTCCCTCTACCTGAAAGGCCATTGCTCTTTTCTTCATTTTGTGAAAGCCCCAGTTGAAATCCATTTCAAATAGCACCTCCTCCAGGAAGCTTTCCATGAATTCCTATTTTGGGAACCCCCTGCCGTGGGCTGTCCTAACACTGAGTGTGTAGTTAGCTTAGCGCTTAGCCTTTACATTGTAATAACGGTACTCCTCTGCCCTTCCACTAGAGGGCGACATTGTGCTGCATTTGCCTTTATATTTCTTCTTTTATTTTAATATATGAAATTTATTGTCAAATTGGTTTCCATACAACACCCAGTGCTCATACCAAAAGATGCCCTCTTCAATGCCCATCACCTACGCTCCCCTCCCTCCCACCCCCCATCAACGCTCAGTTTGTTCTCAGTTTTTAAGAGTCTCTTATGCTTTGTGCCTTTATATTTCTAACATCTGTTTGACTTGTTGGCGTCCAGGGCATATACACCAGCCAGGAACCAGTCAGGAAAACCACACTAGATTTATCATCAGAAGGAATTTAACATAGAAACAGTGTTGAGACAGGTTTAGAGACTCCTGGGTGGCTCAGTTCATTAGGTGTCCAACTCTTGATTTCGGCTCGGGTCATGATCTCACAGTTTTGTGAGTTCGAGCCCTGCATGGGCTCTGCACTGACAGCGCAGAACCTGCTGGAGATTCTCCCTCTTTTTCTCCCCTTTCCCTGCTCGTGGTCTCCCTGTCTCTCTCAAAATAAATAAATAAACTTAAAAAATAATAAAAAAATATTTAGACAGGTTTAAATGGAGCACACTGATGTAACCCAGATATGAGAAATGCAAGAAATAGAAACTCGCCCCCAGAGCTGGAGGAACAAGGGAAGAAGTGGATCATCAGATTTTAGAAGCTCAGGAGAGGAACCTATGGGGCTGGGGTTCGAGCCTCTGCAGAGGGACACTACCCAACTGCTAAGACATCTGAGTGGAGCACTGAGCTGGCTTTGAGTGCTGACAGGGGCAGGAGGCCAGAACCAACTGCTGCTGCTTGCCACCAGCCGGGGTCTCGGTGGTGGGGACAGCAAGCAAACCAGGAAGAAGACAGCCCCTTCTCCCTCCTTACTGATCTCCCCTGGTGACACCTATTTGCGGAACCTAATAGCAAGCCAGCAAGAATAAGTAAGGGATTTATTTCCTGAGATGCGGGCCTTTCAGGGCTAAAATGGGGACAGTTGTGGGCAAACTGGGACAGGTGGTCCCCTTAGAGTCAGGAAGCAAGGGAGAAATGTGGTTTGCAGTCTCAGGCCCAGAAGTATAGAGCAGAGCAGAGTGTAGAAGGGTGGCAGTGGGGCTGGGAGACAATAAGTAAATGACTGTCACAGTGGGTAATCAATTACTGCTGTCTGAATTAATTTGTGCTTTGCCTGGATAATTTGGAGAAGGCTAGGACTGTGGGACTCTGGGAACTGGGGATGTGATGGCTAGTTTTTAATTTAAGGCCTTAAGCCAGCATTCGTCCAAAGTTTCTGAGTTCCCAGCTGTTTTACTACAGTCTCTTAGGCATCTGTTTCTGTTGGTGGCTCTCTTTAGACCCGTCCTGATTGTCTTGATTGCCTTCTGGAGCATTTTCCTAGGTTCTTCTGAAGTCAGACACTCTTTGTTCCTCCCCAGGGCCTGAGGAGTAGCTAGCACCTATTAGGGCCAATAACACATCCTGTGGTTAGTTATGTGGCTCTTTCTAAGAACAGCCCTTCAAGAACTTAAAGACAATAAAACGGGTCTTGTTCTTTAAAGTGCGGTCCACGGACTAACAGCACTGGCATCACTTTGAGAGCCAGTTAGAAATGCAGACTCTTGGGTCCTTCCTCAGACTGAAGGAATAGGACTCTGCAGAGATCCCCAGGTGGTTTGTATGCACGTTAAAATCTGAGAAGCATCTGTCCAGAGTAGAGGCTTTCCATCCTGGCTGCTCTTTGGAATGACTTAGGGAGCTGAAAGACCTTCTGATGCCTGGGTGATAACCTCAGAGAGCATCAGTTGGTTGGGCTGGAGCAGAAAGTGGTATTTGTAAAGCCCCAGGTGATTGTAATGGGCGGCCAGGATGGCAGGCCACTGATGCCCAGCCTGGATGCGATCAGAAGGCGCCATACTGTTCGCCAGCCAATTATCTCACTTTTGCTGTGTACAGAAGCACAGGAATGAAATGACGGAGCCCCAATTATCCTAGTTCTGCAGCAATTTAATGATATTTCTGGGGCTACAACTGAGATCTCCCAACTCCCGATTCAAGTCCTATTGTGTAACTACCACTGAATTTTTATTGACACTGCAGTTACTTATATATGAGAAGATGCTCTAAGGATGTGTCAGCAGATATTTGATCAAGTCTGAAGGATTTTACTGAATAACTACAAGAACTATTTAGAGGTGAAGAACATGATCTGGATGAATCGTGAATACTCACACACAGGGGGAACCTTGGTGGTCGCCTGAGTCTTTTTGTCTCTTAAAGAGCCAAGCAGCTGGGTGTTGCCTTGTATACTTCCTATCAGGTCAGGGCAACTCTGTTTAATTCAATAATCATGTATCGAGCATCTATATGCAGATCCCTGTGAAGGTACAGAGATAAAAACACAGGACCGCTGTTTCTAATCGTTGTTGTAGAGGTGAAACACATATATGTGTGTGTGTGTGTGTATATATATATATATATATATATATATATATATATATATATACATGTATATATCTCCTAAATTCCATTAGAGAAGAATAGAGAAATCAGTATGGAGCTTAAAGAGAAGCAAAGCCACATCCAAGTTTAAACAGACAAGTTACCAATGTTTTTTGGTGGAGGTTTGAGGATGGTCTTGAAGGAGAGGTTGGATTTTCATGTGAACAGATGGTGGGAAGGGCAGTTCCAAAAGAGGGAACAGCATGAACAAAGGCCTGGATACAGAAGTGCTTGGCGAGGTGATACTGGTGAACAGTGGAAGGGGAGTCCAGAAGGGTCGATTGAGGCCATATTGTGGAGTAGTGTGCATGCAGGGCCAGGAGTTAGAATGTGGTTAAAGAGGGGGAGTCACGTGTGGAGGGTGAATTAAGGTGCATAGGCAAAATTAGAGGCAGATAATAGACCAACAATCCAGATACAGGTAAGGTGATCTTGAAGTAGAGTGGTGTTTTAGAGAAAGAAAGGAAGGCATGATATGAAACTCATTGGATGTAGGCCTTAATGAGCACATTTAGGAGAACATTTATGGGGTAAGTAGACATTGTGTTTATACTGGTTAATTGAAAGTACATTTCCCTGGAGCTAAATTACAGTAAACACTATTAAATCACAATTAAGGTCTATCTGGATATCTATACCATTATGGATTTCGTGAGTGTTGGAACTGGCTTAATTTATTGCTGGATAGCACTGTTGTTGTTGTTGTTGTTGAGTGTTTTGGTTTTTTTTGAAGTTTCCCAATATTTGTAAAGCCAACCGTAAACAGGAGCTCGGGGCCAACCTGGGGCCTCTGATTGAGCAAGACCTCAAATCCTTGGCCCTTCAGGACTGCCCCAGCTACCAGTGAGCCATGAGCAGAGTCCAAGGTCTAGATCAGCAGCTCTTGCTACCACCTGAGGATCTGACAGACCCAAAGAGAGATGGAAACATATCCTGCTAATGAAGGCTTACCTCACATGCCCTATCACCATCACACACACCAGAGGGCCCATAAAATCCACCCCAGGCTAAAGTGCATTGAAATTCCAGCTCAGCAGATTGGGTGTAGAGGATGAGCAAGAACTTTAGGAGCTGGGATATGATGTATTGATCCCTTCAGTTAGCATTTGTTTTGCCTGAACTATTGAACCCCCAGTGTATGAAGTTCCGTGAAGTACAAACAATGGAAAAGATACATATTGACAGATTCAGGTTCAAGTCCCATCATTTTTCACTTTGTGACCTCGGGAAGCTTGCTTATCTTCTCCAAGCCTTAGTTTCCTCCTCTATAAAATGGGCATAATAATAGTACTCGCCTCTCCAAGCTGTGTGAGGGTTAAATGAGTACTTATATAGACACGTATACATATTTATATTACATAAGTATATTTGTATGTATATGCATTACATGGGTACAAGTATATAAGTGTACCTAATGGTGTAGGGATAGAATTTATATAATTAAGTTATAAGTTGTATATAATACTAATTACATAATATGTGAAAATTTATGTCTGTAAGTTGCTCTAAGAGCTCAGATCTTGCCAAGTATAAGAAGTCTTTTCTAGTAAACCCCAGGTTTATATATATTATGAGACAGTAATATATATATATTATGGATATTACTGATATATAATACTGTATAATAATATATATAACATATATATGTATGTATGTATGTATGTGTAACAAAATATATATTACATATGTTACATAATAAATATATAACAATATATACATATAATATACACATATTACATTACAATATATACATATATTATACTTATAGATAATATATGTGTATTTTATACACACCCACACACACATACATATTATCTAGTCCCTGGAACATAGAGAACACTCAGTGAAATAATAGTAATTGAAATAGTATTTTTTTTACAATGTGATGAAAGTCAGAATAACATAGTAAGAAGTCACAGAATTTTTTTTAATTTAAAAATAAGTTTTTAGGTTTTTGTTTATTGTTGAGAGAGACAGAGACAGAGTGTGGACGGGGGAGGGGCAGAAAGAAGGAGACACAGAATCTGAAGCAGACTCCAGGCTCTGAGCTGTCAGCACAGAGCCCAACTCCGGGCCCGAACCTACAAATCGCGAGATCGTGGCCTGAGCTGAAGTCAGAGGCTTAACTGACTGAGCCACCCAGGTGCCCCTGGACATTCAATTTTAATTTTTTTTTAATCTTTATTCACTTTTGAGACACAGAGAGAGACAGAGCATGAGCGGGGGAGGGGCACAGAGAGAGGGGAGACACAGAATCCAAAGCAGGCTCCAGGCTTTGAGCTGCCAGCACAGAGCCTGACATGGGGCTTGAACCCATGAAATGGGTCATGATGACCTGGGCCGAAGTCAGATGCTTGACCAACTGAGCCACCCAGGCGCCCCAGAAGTCACAGAATTTGAAATCAGACAGACCAGCATCTGACCCCTAACATCTAGCGTGGGAAGTTAGCTGTGTGATCTCTTGCTGGTCACTTGCCTTTTCTGAACCCAGAGGTGACAACATTGTATAAACCTAAGTGTGCGTGGAGCGGGCCTGGAGGGAGAAGGGGGAGGGGTAAAGAACACTTAAAATGACCTGGGATTTGTCAGAAAAGGCTTTTTAGAGTTGACAAAATTAGAGCTTAGCACAATTTATAGACATAAATTAATGGAAAAGAAATAAATATCTGTATAAAGCACTGATAGCTGGAGTTCGTAATTCACATGCATGAGATATAAAACACGTTGGCCTGAAAGTGGGAGAGTGTTGGTGGAATGTATTCAGGGGGATAAGATTACTGAGTGCCTACCTCGTGCCTCATGGTCCTGAGTGCTTTGTGTGTTTCAGCTTATTTTTTTAATGTTTATTTTATTTTTGAGAGAGAGAGAGCACTTGTGCATGAGTGGGGGAGGGGCAGAGAGAGAGGGAGACACAGCATCCGAAGCAGGCTCCAGGCTCCAAGAGGTCAGCACAGAGCTTACACGGGGCTTGAACTCACAAACCGCGAGATCATGACCTGAGCCCAAGTCGGACGCTTAACCAACTGAGCCACCCAGGCGCCCCATCAGCCTGTTTGATCTTAGACACAAGCATATGAGATAACACAGCAGTGAATTCCCTTTAACCCATGAGGTAACGTGTCCAGGATCACACAGCCAGGAGCTGGTCAAGGCAGGACTGGAAGCCAGGCCTTGTGGGTCCAGAGCCCACACCGGGAACCATCATGGTGCACCAGTCCTCAGTTCCCGTGAGAAAGAAAGGGATCTCTAGAATCGGAGCCTCACGGTGAGAACAGAGATCACACATTAATCATTATTACCCTGCAGCGTCTGGCACATGGCGGGGACTCGATGAATATTTGCTGAAAATGTGAATGGAAGCACCTAGAGAAGGTATCTCTTTATTGATTTGGAAGACTGGCCTGGGTGGGGTCTTTCAGAGTTCTTCCTGTGGCCGTGGGATGGACAGAACAATGCGGGGGCATAGCAGGGCTCTCAGAAGCTTCTTAAAGTCTCTGGGAAAGATGATAGTCTAGTTCACCCAAGGGACAGTGACAGCACTCTCTTGGGGCAAAGATGAATTTGTTGCAGTGAGAAAAGATAGAAATGGTGTCATTTTATATCTTTCTAAAGTAACATAAACACATGTCATTCGTTACCTGATGCCTGGAACAGTAGTAGGTTAAGGGCTTTGGGGGTTCATTTCCTTTCATTCCCTTCTCCGGCGTTAAGGTTTAAATCTGGCTGCATTTGCCAAGTCACCACAGGGGAAAGAGACTTCCCTTCCCCCACAGGATGGCCCTGCACAGCCCTCCAGTGATGAGAAGGGTGTGGTTGAACTGGCGTCTATCTTGGTTCACATGAGAGAAGAACCATTTGCAACAGAACCCGTCAAAAACCAATAACTGGGCTTCGACCTGATTTAATGGGCTTCGAAGAGATCTCTAATAGAAGAGTCATCAAAAAGGAAACCTGCCTAGAGGGCATTTGGAGTCGAAGTTCGATGCTCTCCTAGGTATAATGGGTTCTTCACTGATAGCTGCTCAAACACTATATCCTGGCTCTGCTATGAAGTCCCCCCTGCCTAGAGAGGGCTTTGAGGGAGACGGCTAGTGACTGGGATCTGAACAGTGTAGGGACCGGTGCTGGCGGCAGACTATACTACTATAGCAAGAATGAGTCTGGCTTGTGCAGGGGTGGCAAACACCTCAAATTTCTCAGCCAGGCCTACATGCGGTGGTTTATCACGAACCATCCCTAAGCCTGGGAAACGGTACTAGGCTCTTCGCTTTGTAGATGAAGAAACCAAATCTCAGAGAGCAAGAATCAAGACTTACTCCTGGTCGGCTTGTTTTCCACCTTTCATCATGTTGTTTGTGACTAACTTCATTACCATGCCATTTGATAGAGGGTACCTGGTTCCTGTGGCACCGGCATCTGAGCCTTGTACACACGCGCGTGCACACACACACACACACACACACACACACAGATGAAGACGTGTTATATTGAAGCCAACTTCTTCCAACTACTGTGTAATACTCCATAATATCTATTTACCTTTTCTTACTTGCCCATATGCTAACGATGGATGCCTAGATTGGCTCTGACTCCTCACTGTAGCTATCAACCCTCCCAAGAAAATTTTGTGCCTGCCTTCCAAAGAACCTGCACAAGACTTTCTCTGGTGTATATTTCACAATCTATTCTCTGGAATAGATTTATATGTATTGAACTGGAGCAGATACATTCCAGAAGTTGGGGCTACTGGTTAATGTGGCAAAAACGTATGTAATTTCATCTTTAGGGCTTTTTTTTTATGAGTAGGTATCCACATAGCACTTTTTAAAGGTAACAAATGCATCAGTGGTAATGTCTGGCTGATGCTGAAGATTTGGGGCTTTGCCGCAGCTTACTGGCTGGCTCTGGACTCCTTAGCTGGGTGTAAAAAGGGTGATTTTGATAGCGTTCAACCCCTCCTATGCAGTCTCCATCTTGCTGCCAGTGGGGCACTCCAGTGCCTACAACAGCTGTTGTCCAGAGGGCTGTGTCTCATTCGGCTTTCTGGTCGACCACAGGCTTGCTTTTGGGTTCAGTGTTAGGAACACGCCGAGATCCCCTGCCTGCTGTGACTGATTCGGCATGTGGTTCTATGAACGTCTAGATTTTCCTGGGTCACGTGAGATGACAGGAATCGTGGAGGACCCGTCTCTCCTGCCACTCACAAAACCAGCCATATTTTGATACAACTTAGCTTGTGTATGTAGGTCAAAACTTGATTATGTTATTTCTGCATCTAGGGAGGGTACAAGGACAAAATGCTTAACCAGCCACGTAGATCCTCCTTCATCTTTTAAGGCCAGAAACAGGTATCTGGAGGGGAGTTGAGATGATAAAAAGTAGCTCCAGTGTTCCCCTTTTTGTTAACTACAGGGGACCTTCATGCCTTTTATCCCCTCTTCCTCCCTTCTCCACAAGGACGCTTTGGGGACAAGCAAAGAGAGGGCAGAATGGAAAAGGACAGAAAAATGAGGCTGGGAAGGGCCTGCTCCCAAGGAGCTTTCTAAGTTCAGCAGAACATGGAGTCTCCTCTTCAGGCTCATTTTCTGGGTCTTTTCTCTCTTCCAGAGCAAAATCCTGACAGTGTGCCTTGCACTTGCAAAAGGATAATTACATCTGTCCCCTCCAAGAGACAGGCCTGCTGTCAGCAGGGAGGAGTCTGATGTGGATGCAAATGTAGCTAAGTGCCCGCATATGCGTAAACACTGACAGCTCCTGAATTAAATCAGCGAGCAGAAATGTCTTTGACTGAAACTTTCCCTGGAGCTCTTTTTCACTTTGGGTCAGAGAAAGATTCAGAAATTAACAACGTTACGAGTCTGCCCAGTGATGTTCTCTTCCAAAGGAATAGAAATGACCTAAAGCGCCTCAAGGGAAGGGTGGCTCCGAACTTAACACCAGGCTTGAACCAAAGCGGGGAGTCAGCGGATGTGAGGGAACTTCCCTGATGCTGGAGGAGACGCTGAATCCACTAGAGACGCCAGGAGGGATGCTCAGGCAGCGCGCTCACAAACCTATTTCCATCTCCTGTGTGGGTAGTGAAACAGGGCCCCAAAACTCCAGACTATGGGGGAAGAGAGGGGCAACATAATTTATACTCAAATGTAAATACAGGATCATTAGTATTTTCTCAAAAGGACAGCCACATTACTAAGCACTTACTTTTGAAATGCAAATACATTATAAACCACCACCAGGGAGATTCCATAAGAAAATATGACACTCCTAGATGCTTAGCAGTTAAAGAAGGGAGGGCCACATGATTGCTGGCAGGCCCAACTGGGACTCATTTCCCCATCATTTTCATGCCAAGAACAGGTTAAAGGGCCTTGCTTTATTTTGACAAAAAAAGGGGCCAAAGGGAGGAGAGAAAGTTGATGCCAAGGAGAGAGGGTCACCCCACTTCGAGAGAATAGCTCTCGAAACAAGACTTGAGACCAGCAATTACAAGTTACTAAAGAAATGGCAATATGGAATATTTATGTTTGGATAAGCCATCATGTTGTAGACCTTAGCTACCAGCCAAGATAAAATTGGCAGGGGTAAGTTTTCAGCTTAATATAAAGGAAAACTTTTGGGGTGCCTGGGTGGCATAGTGGGTTAAGCGTCTGACTTCAGCTCAGGTCATGATCTTGCGCTTCGTGAGTTCTAGCCCCGCATCGGGCCCCGAGCTGAGAACACAGAGCCTGCTTCGGATTCTCTGTCCCCCTCTCTCTCGCTGCCCCTCCTCTGCTCACTTGCTCTCTCTCTCTCTCAAAAAATAAACTTTTTTTTTTTTAAAAAAGTAGAGCTTTTTAACAAATGAGATAGAATTTTTTAAAAAGTCAATTATAGGAAGAGCTGCCTATGAATACACTGAAATCCTTTTTTTTTTTTTTTGGATCTATTTAAGCAGAATCCCCCTCCCTTCCAGTGATTCTAGAGAACAGATTTCTGCTCTGAGTTGAAAGATGCTACACGATATTCTCTAATTCTAAGATGATTATGTTTCTATAGATTAAAAGAAAAATCAATGAACAGCTCTGAGTAAAAATGTTTCACATGATGCCCTGCCTCGAAGCAATTATACTGGGGTCTGTTCCCAGTCTTCCCCACGGCCCCAGGGGTTCCACCTGCTCTCAGGCTTCTGTTTGGCTGCGCTTCCTACTCAAGAGGCTCTCTCCTCCAGATGATTGTAAGGCAGCCCGGGACACGGCAGTATCAGCTATCTCCCCATCTGTACCATCTCTGAGAATAAGCCAAGGCTTCGTATTTGGGGATTTTTCCCCCTATTGGTCATAGTGGAAACAGATAGCGGGGAACCCACTAACCAGGAAGGAAAAGAGTCAGAATTTTCAGAACCCTACAATGGGCTGGCTCCTCTTCTGGCTACCTGACCATTTCTTACACAGTTTGCATAAACTCAGATCTTTCTGCCTTTTTTAAAAACATAATTAAAAGGGAATCTAATCTACCTTCTCCTCATTGTTAAACCCCATACTTTTCTTTAAAGATTTTTAACATTTATTTATTTTTGAGAGAGAGAGAGAGAGAGAGAGAGAGAGAGAGAGAGAGAAAGCAGGGGAGGGGCAGAGAAGGAGAGTGAGACACAGAATCTGAAGCAGGCTCCAGGCTCCGAGCTGTCAGCGCATAGCCTAAAGCAGGGCTCGAACTCACAAACCATGAGATCATGACCTGAGCCGAAGTCAGACGCTTAACCGACTGAGCCACCCAGGTGCCCCTAAACCCCATCCTTTTCTTGACCATGTGGTGTCTCCTTCCCAGGCAAGGCCCTTCTCTTTATTTTTTTTATTTTTTTTTTCAACATTTATTTATTTTTGGGACAGAGAGAGACAGAGCATGAACGGGGGAGGGGCAGAGAGAGAGGGAGACACAGAATCGGAAACAGGCTCCAGGCTCTGAGCCATCAGCCCAGAGCCTGACGCGGGGCTCGAACTCACGGACCGCGAGATCGTGACCTGGCTGAAGTCGGACGCTTAACCGACTGCGCCACCCAGGCGCCCCAAGGCCCTTCTCTTTAATGTGTGGCCCTGAAGTCACAGGCAGGGTCAAGCTATCAGTGGAAACTGGTGGTGGTTGTAGTTCATCCTCGTTTAACTCAATCACATCCATCTCAGAAAACTTCTGTCTGGGGAAGAGATTGGCTACTTGTTTGCATACCTGCTGTATTCCAGGCTCAAAGACAGCCTTTGATTCCTATTCATTTAGCCATTACAATGACTTTATTTTTTAATGTTTATTTACTTTTAAGAGAGAGAGAGCTTGAGCAGGGGAGGGGCAGAGAGAGAGACACACAGATTCCGCTCCAGGCTCCTAGCTGTCAGCACAGAACCCGACATGGGGCTCGAACCAAAGAACCGCAAGATCATGACCTGAGCCAAAGTCAGCTGCTCAACCGATTGAGCCATCCAGGCACCCCCATTACCATGACTTTAAAAATAGGTGTTTCCTCTACTAGAATCCTTCTCCCTTATTTTGAGTAGCCAATGGTCCTTGGGAGCCCTGAGCTCTGAGAAGATCAAGGTTGGTCCAACTGTTCAAATCTTCAGGATCTTTGTTCTTGGCATTGTTCCCCTCTCATCGGGAGTGGGCAATGAGGCATCCCAAGAGGGGTGCTGAAAGGAATGTACTTCATCATTACATATGTAAGCAGCATGGTAATGTGTCACCCTCTGTTTCCGGTTCATGGTCTCTGATGTCATTGTTCCATACTTCACACCAAGTTCGTCTCCGCACTCACATTCCACGCTAAGAGGCATCGGGAGAAAAGGAGCTACTGAGCCTTCATCAGTCATTTGCGTATTCTCCTTGGACACCTCCTGCAACAAGCTGACCTCTTCCTTACGTATTTCTGTCGTGGTACAACACCTGCCCATGAGCCCTAAAAGGTTTCCAGATGGATTTGAGTTCTTTTCATATTGTGACACCAGTGATGTAAGTTAAATCCACCGCCCTACCTCGTAAGGTGAGCTTTAGTGGACCAAAGCCATATCCACGTTGCATAACCTTATCTGTAGACAAAGAGGGTAGGAGAGGACTACAGATCATCAGATAACAAGAAATCTGCAGTAGGTTGTCACATGGGGGTTCTTGCTTAACGGATAAGGGTATTTGGGTTGAAGCAGGACTTGGTCCTATGGGACTAAAGTAAATACTAGCAAACAGACAGCCGTTGACCCCCTGTCTTCTGTTCTTGGTGTAAGGAGCTCAATTTCACACCTTCAGTTGCGATTATTTCCTATTTAGGCAAACCCACACCAGTAATGGCGTCTTATTCCCATTTCATAGATAAGGAAACTGAGGCTTATAGAATTTCAATAAGTTTGTCAGGGCTGCATGACTCCAGAGCCACATTAAATATTCATATCCTTTATAACACAGAGAAAAGAAACCCATCCCTTCAATAATCCACATGATTCAAAGCCACTTATGTATCCAACCCCTGTACAAAGGCTTTCAGGCTACTGCAATACATAAAGCTTTCTCCATTTTCTGTGCCACATAATTTAGCACCTAATTATATATTGTCTTATAATTTTCTCCTAATTGCTTCAAGTGTGTTTGTTCTGCTTCTCCATTAAGTTCATCACGGCAATCTTTGAGGATGGAATTTTCCTTTTAGTGATTTATCTCCCTTTCCGCTCTGTCTTTCTCCTCCTCTTCCCCTAGGACATGAATCATAAGGGCTGGTCCAGTCTGCACTCTCCTTGGGCTGGTCCAGTCTGCACTCTCCTTGGTGCTCAGGGGCATGGCAAAGGTAGGGGAAGGTGGTAAGAGAACATGAAGGAAAAGTGGAACACCTGTGCTTTGGCCCCTCCTTTCCTCCTGGCCATCTGCCCTCTCTGGGTCTGTTTCCTCACTGATCAAATGAGTGCTTTGAGCTACATGACCCCCATTGTCCCTCCAGCCCCATGAATCTATCTCTGGGAAAGGGAAAGGGGACCCTCATGAAGGAATTCAAGCCAAGATCTCTGAACCCTGCATGTGGTTGGTGGACCAATGGCTTGAGACAAACGTTGTGGCCCCAGCTTGAGAACCACATTTGCAGCAGCCCCCAGTCATGCCTCACTCCCACGGGGATGTCTCCATGCCCTGCACACATGCAGTGAAGGTGACAAACACATAGGAAGATTCTGAGAGTCACTCTCATGTAAGGTCTACGGGATCACTGAATTTCAAGGGAAGGCCAGAGGAAATGTTCTTCTTCTGAGGAGTGAACTATAAAAGGTAACCTTGATCACTGCCACTGTGTCAATCTAATCAACTGCACTGATCATTAAAAGCTAAAAGCTTGGATTCCCCAAAAGGGAATTGATACACTGCATAGGTACCTCTACGGGGACTCATCATAATTCAACATTAGTTAAATGTACCATTAAGGCATCCACGTAGTTAATGGAATTTTGTTGGGGTTTGAGGTTTTTCCTGAGTTGTTTAAATTGCCTCCACCGTGAATGACTTCCCGAATTAAAAATTAAATGGACTTTCAAGTATTTAATTAGATATATCTATTACTGAAGTGGAGAACACAACTGAAATTCACCTTAGAAATCTTTTAAAGGAATACAGCGTGTCCTCAGGATTACATTTTGTTAGTACACTTAGATACAGCTGCTTTGGGGGATGAAACAGTAGAAGGGAATTTTCTTTTGTGGTTCTTTCCTTCCTAGATTTGACAGTCTTAAAGGCACCTTAGCGTTTCAGCCTTCCGAGGCCTTTAAACACTTGCGAATTTCCCGAAAACCCATGCTGAGATTACGAAGCGGATGTAGAGTGAGGGGAAGCGGTGGCGAACGGCCAGACATAGCAAGTTGAGAACCTTCTAGGGCAGGGCAGAGTCTTCTCTTGCCTTAATTAGCTATAGCGGTGGAGGCTGGAAATAGCGAGGTACGTGCATGAAGCGCTGAAAACACAAGCAGCGTCCTGGTCAGAGTGTCTAACGGCCTTGGTCAGGGTCTCCTTTGGACAGGGAACCCTAACCCTCCTCCTCTGGCTCAGAGGAGATCCCACGTATCTTCTTTCTTCCGTCCAGCACACTCAGGGATCACTCCCTTTTCAGGCACGCACCCCCAACAGTCCATCCTGTTACTGCTTTGGGCTCCTGTCACCCCATCTTCCCTGCTCAGATGATTTAAGCACCTTGCTGCCTCTAGGGACAAGACTAGGACCTTTTCACTGCATGGTTTTATGGCCACACTTTACGGGCAAGGAAGCAAGGGATGCAGGCAGGGAAATGGCAAAGGAATAAGAACACATGGCAGATGATGCAATTCGTTCCAGAACCACAGAACGACAACAGCAGGTGTTTCTTGAGGACTCGCTGTGTGCTGGGCCTCGTGTTCCTCCCTCTGCGTGTACCGTCTTGTTCAGTGCTCTCCACAACGCCGTGGGAAAGTATGACTCACTATTCTTGTCATCTACCAGTGGGGGAATGACAAGGAGGTGGTGTAATTTGTCCAAAGGCAAGTAGCCTCTGGCCCCAAATGGAAAACTGTGCTGTCAACGTGATCTCAATAAATGCCCCAACCTTAGTACATAGGCTCACCTGGCCATTCGGGGCCCACAATACTACCTTTCTCTCAAATGGTCATTCTGCAGTCCCGAGACCTCTAGTCCAGGGAAACCGTACCCTCCTGGCCCTTCTGTTATCCACAGACGTTTCCTCACAATTTCTGTGTCTTCTCTGGTTTCTGTAGCACAGTTTGGGGCCATATCCTCATTCTGACTGACTGCGTCATATCTGACTGCCTGGGTTTGGAATACCTTGCTCACCTTGCTTTCAGGCCCCTGCAGCTGTCAGGGGAGCTGGGGGGGAGAAGGCAGACCCGGAGAAGAATGGCACATCCACAGGATATAAATATCAGGGCAGCTCTAACGGATCAGAAGCCAAATAAACCAACAGAAAGGACCTAGAGCAAGCCTGAGGGCATGGGGTGGAGCTGGAGGCACAATGAAGTCCTTCACAGCCAGCAGTGGAAAACCTTCAAGTGCTTGAGCCTGGAAAAGAGAGTGGATTGAGTATTGAGATGCTCTGCTTCTACCCAACCCAGGAGGGGTCTGGGACTATGGGTTGTTCATCCCCGTAGTCCAGCGTCTGCAATGTACAGATGAAAAGTCAGGCGGATAAAGAAACAGAAATCACATATAAATGAACCAACAAAAGAAGTGTGGCCAGTCCTAATCAGCATAAGGCATCGAGCATAAGGTGGTGAAGCAGCCTGCTGTCCCTGCTCATGGATATGGTTGCAGGCTGGGACCCATTGATTGTCTATAAGAGCATGGGGGTGGAGAGGTAGGCAGGTTCTTTGGGGCATGGGCTCTGAGGCACCCATTTGAATCTAGACTCCAGATACACATCTGCTTCCAAAGTCACCTTGACTCTATGTCTTTAAACCCCGTCTGGGTCCATGAGATCCCATGGTCATTTGTCTAGGTCTTTCTGGACGTTGCCTTCTGCAGATATAGCATGACATAATGAGGTGGGTGTGGTGGAATTCAGGGGATGGGAGACTTGGGTTAAATTGCCCTCCTTGTTAGGCCACCTACTAGCCTTTTGCGATTGGGCAAGTTAGTTAACCCTTGATGAGAAGCTGGACTAAAGCCTCTGCTGCTGGACAAGCTGAGGAGTCACGGGCCAATAACGTTAGCTCCCTTCCCATGTCTCTGAGATACCCAGCCAGCATTTCCCCGAGGTCACAGAGAAAGTCACTGGTAGATTCTAGAATTGAGCTTGCGTATCCTGTCCACGCTCTGCAGACCCTCTGCGTGAAGATACTTCTCCACCGAGGTGAACGTCAAAGATAAAAACAAGTGCCAGCTTTCCTAGTGAGTGCCCGTCTGCCACTTTAATGGTTGGAAATCTAAAACCAAATTTATGAATACAGTCCTCCACTTTCCAGCACGCTGCTTGCAACTAAGTGATCCCTGTGGTTTTAGGAGAGTGGCAAGACTTTGCCGCCATGATCCAGGGGATGGGGCTTAAAATTTCCCCAACTTTGCGTAAACCTGTGAAGATCTACTGTCCACTCATCGCCATATCCCCGGCTGTTTGGTTGGCTTAACAGTGCCCCACATGAACGTGCCATGTCTGCTTCTTCCTGCCCTGTAGTTAATGGGGACGAGAGTCAGAAGAGTATTGAGTATTGAGTGAACACAGCTTTTGATCAGCGCAGGACTTAGGGTCCTCTCCCCCCCGTCCTCACCAATCCAAAGAATAACGTTGAATGTGGGATTCAGTTGCCTTTACCAAGGATGTCAGAAAGAGACAAGGGTGAAAAATCCAGAAGGATTTGTCCCGGTGATATACTGAAATAAAATAAAAGATGATTGGGAGTTCATAGGTTTTTAATTTTTCAGAAGCTCGTAAGGCAATAACTAACATATTCTGGGCCTTATTATAACAGCTCTGAGGATGGGACTGCCATTTATTGAGCATTTGCTACACATCAGGTTCCGTGTTCTTGCAAACCAATCCAGGAAATAGACATTATCATTCCCAGTTTCAGAGTCCAAACCAAGGCTTAGGGAAGAGGCATCTTGGTCAGAAACACCTGGTCATTAAGTAGGCAAGCCAGGATCAAGCCATATCTCTTTCTAAGAGATGTCCTCTACATGTAACCACCTTCCTAGCTAAACTGGAGGACTGGTACCATAGTGTCTCATGACCTCGAAGCTGAAAGGGGTCACTCTTTACTCTGCAGGCTTCTGGTTTCCTCACTGAGAAATGCAGTGGTTGGATTAGTGACCTCTAAGGACTTTTTCCCAGCAGCTAAAGAACATACATGGACTCCATCAGGGCTGCCACTGCTTTTCAGTAAGCAAGCAAAAACAGTTGCCAGTAATCCTGAGGAGGAAATGAGTTTGCTGATGGATATGTTTCAGACCTGACTTGGGGATATAGGGGGGAAATATTAATCTCTTTCCACAGTTGGTTAAATATCACAAAGCCTTGTGCAAATTGCGCTTGGGACCCAAGCTTGGCTGTTCTGCTCTTTGTTTGACTTACTGCAGCACCTGCCTCCTGCCCGTCCCCTTGGTTGCATGAGCTTTTACTGGGAATGGCCATGTGGTCAGGCCCAAACACAGCTTCGTGGGCCTATCAGGACACCTGGTCCAGAAGGCCTGAGATAGAAATGAGCCAAGCCTCGGGGCGCCTGGGTGGCGCAGTCGGTTAAGCGTCCGACTTCAGCCAGGTCACGATCTCGCGGTCCGTGAGTTCGAGCCCCGCGTCAGGCTCTGGGCTGATGGCTCGGAGCCTGGAGCCTGTTTCCGATTCTGTGTCTCCCTCTCTCTCTGCCCCTCCCCCGTTCATGCTCTGTCTCTCTCTGTCTCAAAAATAAAAATAAAAAACGTTGAAAAAAAAAATTTAAAAAAAAAAATAAAAAAAAAGAAATGAGCCAAGCCTTAGCTCTGTAAAAGGTTGAGAGGTTGGGTTAGACCCACGAAGCTGGCAGGGCTGGGATGAGAAGACTCCCCATAGAAGAAGATACCTTTGGGACCAGTAGCATGGAGAACTCCTTTTCTCTGCAGGCAGTTAGCCTGAGAGATATCGTAGATGTCTAAAAGGTGGGGCGGTGGGAGAATAAAGATTAGACACATTCAGCAGAGGGTAAGTTATGTGTGTAAGAGGACAGTGAGCTTTTAAGGAGCTGATATCAGGATCATACTTCACAGAGAGACCCAGGACCATCTAGATCTCGCAAACTCACCCAGTCACACCTTCCCACAGGGTCCCCAAGGGAAATGTGTACACGGAGGCAAGGGAACAGAGTCAGCGCAAGTACATGCTTTATTCGTCTGAAGCTTTGGCTCAGATTCCCCAGTGTGGAACTCCAGGCAGAACTATTGCCCCCAGCTTAGGGGCGGACTGGAGTCTAGATTTAAGGCTGTTTTAGTAGGCCACATCGGTGATGGCTAGTAGAAACATAATGTCGCCACATACGTAATTTTGTTTTCCACTAGCCACGTGGAAGTGATGTAAAAGGAAACAAGTGGAATTACTTTAATAATATCTTTTATTTAATCCAGACTATCTACAATATCTCAACATGTAATCAACACAAAACTGTTAATGAGATAGCAGTGAGTCTTCAAAATCTGGCGTATGTTTTCTACATACAGCTCATCCCAGTTATCAGTGGAATACTTGCTCCTCATGTAGATTTCATGAAAGTCACAGTTGAAAAACTAGGTTCACTACAGCCTTGTTCCATACATACGTAAAGGTCTTCCAGTAAGTGAATTTAGTATCAGTTTTAAATTTAAATGTAAATCGATTAAAATTAAATACAATTTAAAATTCAGATACGCAGTCACATCAACCATATTTCAGTTTCTCAGGGTGGCCAGCGGCTACCATATTGGGTGGCACAGATCTATATTATTGCCTCATTAGCTGACTGTAACCTCCAGGGGGATCTCAGATTTGCAGTCTTTGGAGAGTAGCCAGCAAAGACCTTCAGAGGCAGGGACCCTGAGCCTCAGGCGACATACAGATGTCCCAGTCCTGACCCGAGGAACACCAGTAGTTTTGTGTTCCAGATCAGACTTGCACTTCTGCAGAACTGGATTAAGAATGATAGCAATGTGTATACACCGAGTTTCTACTCTGTGTCATTGTATCTGATGCTCTTTGTTACTTTTAGAAAGATCAAGTGATTTGCCCAACATCCCTCAGCATGTAAGCGTCAGGACCAGGATTCAGAATCAAGTTTGTTTGACTCCCCACTGACGCTGTGTTGCAACCCTGCTTCCCCTTCATGGCCGAGGCCACAGTCCTCCCATTAGCATTTCCCAACCTCAGTGATGGCCTGATCTTGCACTTAGGCCACCTGTCAGGATCGTGGCCACATTAGAAGACTTAATTCCAGAGGGTGCCCTTGGCGCACCAGGCCTTGACCACATCCAGAATTAATGGAGTTCTCTGTCAAGAGCATGAGGGCAGTTATTGTCTTGCAGTGAATGGATCTCCTCTCCCGTTGTCAGTTTGCTAGCTCTTCCTAAAAGGCTTCAGAGGGCGGCCTCATGCTGCACCCAGCATCTGCCCAGCCTCTAATGGTCTGAGCTGGGCTCATTAGGCAGCGTGCCCGCAAGCAGTTGAGAGGGGAGGAGAGGGCAACAAAAGCAGACCTTTAAGCTAAAGGTTAACTTGTAGTGCTTTTAAAATATCTGACTGCTGACTACATTGTACGAA
This sequence comes from Puma concolor, assembly GCF_028749965.1. NCBI lineage: Eukaryota > Metazoa > Chordata > Mammalia > Carnivora > Felidae > Puma > Puma concolor. The sequence continues at coordinate 22,266,463 of NC_141680.1, read as the reverse complement.
CGTCAATGCAAATGTGAAAGAATACCTGCTTCCTTCCTGGAGCTGGAAGCCTCCTCCCCGCCTCTCCCTGCTGGAGAAGCACCTGGGGAAGGGGCGGTAACATTTAGGCTGCAGGCTTCAAACAGCGTTCCCCTGCCCTTTTCTTCAATTGCATCTGACTCTTGACCTAACAGTCTCCCAGCAGGCCAGCTGTGTCTCATGGCGCAGCTGGGACCAGACCGTAGACCCCGCAGGGTGAGTCACCCTGAGACTACCCACCCCCTGGCCCTGAATACAACTCCCACGAGCGAAAGTGGGGCTTGATGGGCACCTGGTGGCTCAGTCGGTTGAGCACCACGCTTTGGCTCAGGTCACCATCTCGTGGTTCGTGAGTTCCAGCCCCGCGTCGGGCTCTGTGCTGACAGCTTGGAGCCTGGAGCCTGCTTCAGATTCTCTCTCTCTCTCTCTCTCTCTCTCTCTCTCAAAAATAAATAAACGTGGGGCGCCTGGGTGGCTCAGTCGGTTGAGCATCCGACTTCGGCTCAGGTCATGATCTCGCGGTCCGTGAGTTCGAGCCCCGCGTCGGGCTCTGGGCTGACGGCTCAGAGCCTGGAGCCTGTTTCCGATTCTGTGTCTCCCTCTCTCTCTGCCTCTTCCCCGCTCAAACTCTGTCTCTCTCTGTCTCTCAAAAATGAATAAATGTTAAAAATAAATAAATAATAAAAAATAAAAATAAAAACAGAACAGGGGCTTGACAGACATGCCATATTGTAGGTGCTGTAAATAATCCCAAACCCCGTGAAATGGATCCAGCCAAGGGCTGGGTGGGAAAGAAGCTGGTAGAGGAAATTAGAACAGAGGAAACAACTAAGAAATGCCTATAATGTAGTGATTAGAATCTCGTCTCTAGAGCCTGGTTTCTCATTCTTGGCACTGGTGACATTTAGACTGGATAATTCCTTATTTGGGGGGTGGGGTGGAGTGGGGGGGGGAGGCACTGCCTGTGGCTTGTAGGATGTTTAGCAACATCCCTGGCCTCTCTCGGCTAGATGCCAGGAGCAGCCCCCTCACCCCAGATTGTGACAACAAAACGTGTCTCCAGAAATTGTCAGATGTCTCCTGGGGGTCCAAATCACCCCTGGCGGAGAACCATTGCTCTGAAACCACACAGTCTTCAGATCCAGGCCTGTCACTCACTGTGGGTGGCTGGGCTGGCCCCTTCACCCCCCTGTACCCCACTTCTCCCTTCTGTAAAATGACCAAATACCTACTGTGAGACGCTGTGAGGCTTAAGGGAGATATATTCGAAGGGTTTGTTACCGATAAATGCTATTTAGTTTAGGTGAAGGGTTTATGCCGTACTTTTTAATAAACGAAGTCTATTTTACGGTAGAGTAGTAGGATCCCCTTTAGGGAAGGTGTCTTTGCCCAAAGTGGCTATAAGAATACTTTCCAATCTCACCTGCTCTCCCTGAACCTTGCTATGCCACCGCCCCATCTTTTTTTTTTTTTCTTTCAACGTTCTTATTTATTTTTGGGACAGAGAGAGACAGAGCATGAACGGGGGAGGGGCAGAGAGAGAGGGAGACACAGAATCGGAAACAGGCTCCAGGCTCTGAGCCATCAGCCCAGAGCCCGACGCGGGGCTCGAACTCACGGACCGCGAGATCGTGACCTGGCTGAAGTCGGACGCTTAACCGACTGCGCCACCCAGGCACCCCGCCACCGCCCCATCTTGAGGAAGACTCTGCTTCTTCACCCCTTGAATCCAGAGGTACCCGTGAGACGGCTTTGGTGACGAGAATGACAGTGGAAGGGGACACTGTGTGATTTCTGAGGCTGGGTCATGAAAGATGCAGTTGCACCTCGCTCTGTCTCCGACACGAGCCACGGGAGCTCTGAGCCCACAGGTAGAACGTTTGGTCACCCAGAAGCCACATGGAGAGACACACAGAGACAGAGGTGCCTGGGGAGCCCCGGGGCCTGGCCCTGGCTGTTTGAGTCTTCTCAGCCCAGGTGCCACGTGCAGTTAAAAGAGGCTTCAGGGGACTCCAGTTCCAGCTTTGAAGCTGCCCCCAGGTGACGCTGGCCCCAGAGACTAGCTGTCCCTGCTGACCCCTGCCCAAATTGTGGATTCTTGAGCCAGAGAAACGCTGCTTTTGTGCTAGGTTTTGGGTTAGTTTATTGCAAAGAAATGAGTCACTGTAGCAACCATTTGTGATGGGCCAGAAAACCAGCTATCAGGGAGGGTACACAACTAGTGAGTAGCCAAGCTAGAATTTGAACCAAGGCTTCTAAGCACTGGGTCCCTTTCCGGATGCTTGCTCCCAAGATAGTAGGGGATGTCTTGATAGGTGGGGCTCCAGGACTCAGCAGACAACAGCACCAGTAAGGTCTGTGAGCAGATTGGCTACCCAGGACTCAGCCCATCTATCTGTATGCAGAGGACACGAGCATGACAGGGACGAGACAGGCATCAGCCCTAGAGAGTCTGAGCCAGGAGAAGGATCCCGAAACAGAAGGAAACAGAGCGCAGGTCAGGGTGGGCCAGCATCAAAAGCTTGTTTCAGAGCATAAGGCTATTTAAGTCCCTGTCCCAGGTAAGGATGCTCCCTGGGCCAGTGGTTCTCAGCCCAGGCTGCTCACGTCACGTGGAGGCTTTCTAAGCATCTCGGGGGACATCAGCCCCTCCAGGGGGGGTACCCGGGCATCAGCATCGTCGAGGCTCCCTGAGGTGATTCCGGGGTGCACCACACGCTGTGCACTGCCTGCCGCTCGGGGGTAGGGTGGCATGAGTCTGTAGGTCAGGGTCAGTTCAGCCGAGCCTGCCCTGGGGGCAGGCTGGCTGTGGAGCCCAGAAAGAGACAGAGCTTGGGCATTAGCCCCAGTCACCGGTTTGCTTCATGACTCTGTGAGGTTGAGGCGCCTGGGTCGCTCCGTCGGTTGAGCGTCCGATTTCGGCTCAGGTCATGATCTCGCGGTCCGTGAGTTCGAGCCCCGCGTCGGGCTCTGTGTTGGCAGCTCAGAGCCTGGAGCCTGCTTCAGATTCTGTGTCTCCCTCTCTCTCTGACCCTCCCCCTTTCATGCTCTGTTTCTCTGTCTCAAAAATAAATAAACATTAAAAAAATAAATTTCATGACTCTGCAAGGTTAAAAATCAAACTTCACTTGGCTTCCGTGAAGAAGAAGATTCAACAGATTCGGGAACTGGTAAAGGCCCCATTAGCATGCTGACGGGCAGAGACCCCATTTGATCCACGCAGGTGGGTTCAGGCAGGTGGGACGGTGCTATCTCTGCTGCCCGAGGGAGACCCTTCCCCTCGCCGGGGCGGTGGCCAGGGGCCAGGCCCACCCTCCCTTGCAATACGGAGTGGACGGAGCCTTACCTTTCGGCGTTTCTCATCTGCCGTCTGAACTAGGTTGGCAGGACGGAGGGGAGGACCCAGCTGCAGAGCCGGGCAGAGCTGGGTTGGAACTCTGCTTCCCTCTCTCTTCATGATGTGACCCATTCCTCACTCTCCCCGACCTGCAGTTACTTGAGAAGTCACATGAGAAGGACACTAATGTGGTCAGGATGAAATGAGCAAGCATACACGATACACCAGCCCGTGAGGGGCACTGATCATGTGGCTTGCATTCATTGACTTATTCATGCATTCATTCATACATTCATGCTTGTATTATCTGCCTCCTTTTTCCCTCCACGCTTCTGCACCTCTTCCTTTTTGGGATGTTAAGAATGAGAAGCAGGTGCCCTGGAAAGGAGCCCACAGCAGTGCATTAGATTAGAAGCTTCTCCATCTGCCCAAACTCCCCCAACCCCCTCACCTGGTGAGCTTCTATGCAGGAAACAACTCACATGTCACCTGCTCGGAAAGCCTTCCTTCATCCCCTCCATCTGGGTAGGAGCCCCTCCTCTCTGTTCCCACACGCCCGTGCTTCTCAATGTAATAACATCCACCAGGCTCCATTATATTGGCCCACCTATGTGTCTATCCTTCCCGGAGACTGTGAGCCTACCCCCGGATGTGGCACATGGTAAGCACTCAATACAATTTCTGTGAAATTAATTATTCAGTAGACCCATGTTACTTCCCCTTTCTGGGCCTTGGTTTCCGTGTCTGTAAATGAGAGTGTTGGAACAGCTGTATGCCAAGAGTAAGTCCAGCTCTGGTCTCTCTCTCTCTCTAGGGACCTAGAGAGCAAGGAGAGGAAAGAGAGGAAACCATGACAAATCAATTAATTCAGGAAGTGGTAATGAGCTGGCAGCAAGTCATTGCAAAGGGATGAAAATTAACTTGCATCAGTGTCATCAGGTGAATAGGGCAGTGCCATCGGGCCTGGAGACGGAAGCTTTCTGGGCAGCTGTGACCAAGGTCATCCAAGGGATGACAGGTGGGTCAGAGAAATTCAGATTTTCCAGAGAAAAGCGGTGGAGTCCAGACCTCTTCCAGAACAGAACTAAAAGGAGGAAGGACATATGGCTGGGTAAGCCAGGACCGGTTTGGGCTGAGGAATAACAATCCAGGACTTTCATGAATGACGCTGGAGGGTCAAAACTCAAGGAGTGACCTCCTGCCTGGTGGCAGCGTGCGGGGACCATACCCAGACTGGACTCGGCAGGAGAGTGCATGCCTCTGAATCTGAAGCTCCACTTCGTGCCTCTGCCTTGGCCAGGTTCCTGGAGAAACTTGGGAGCTGGGTAGGGAGAAAGTCTGCGAGTGCTGGGAGGGCCTCTTTGGACCCCACTGTGGAGAACTGGGAAATTTGGGGGCCTGAGGTGGCTCTGTCTTTGGGGAACATAGTCAAGTCAGAGCCCTGCAAGAACTTTCCCTGAGAAACACACTTGTCTACGGCACACCTGTGCTGTCAGCCCCCAACACTGGCCCACACACGGCCCTCTATCCAACTCCTAATCTGTCACCTCCCCCCATGCTGACCCACGCATGGACCTCTATCCAATTCTTAATCTGTCCCACCCCAACAAGGCTTATCTCAGAGACTCACAGACACGCATGTGCTTCTTTTTCATTTTGATTGACACTTAGGACACATCCGTGTGGTAGTCATTGGGGTCCATAGATGGAAAGGCTATGCTGTGTAGGAACTCAGGGTAAACATTTGCATCAGTACCCCAAAACATAGACCAGATTTGTGTTGTATAATGCACGTACACACGTGCCTGTTTATGGATCCCCATGGATTTCCATACGGGCACACACACACAGGTCGTGGGTGATTATGCACACACATACCTACACACAGGGGCCACCCCCACACAGAATCCCGCTAGACCAGCAAAAGGAGCCCATGGGTTCCCATCCACCTTGGCTGAGTCAGCAGGTTGTAGAGTTCGTTAACCCCCTCCCAGCTTGCTTGTCCAGTGCAGGAGTACTGCTCTGCCCTTATTCCCACAAGAGAACCCTTCCAGGTCTTTTATAGGGACATGATTTTATGGCAACATTGTTAACTGACATTTATGTGGATTCAATCAATAAATTAGATACTCCTTGTAATGATGCATGGCTGGCTCACAATTGCTTAAGAACCCTAAGAACTCAAACCCCAGATTGGGTGTTTTAGACCTCTGCCTCTTTCCACACACACACACACACACACACACACACACACACACACACACTATTGCATAAAGTGTCACTTTAGTCTTGCATGCTGGGAAGTGGTCTATTGCTCATGTTTACTCCTTCTTTATCTCCCAGCCCCCCTGTGATGGGGTTGTAGGGCCTGAAAAGGAGGTATCTCCTGGAGGAAAGAATAGAGCCGCGCCTGGGGTAAAATCCCCATCCCACAGAGCTCCTACCTCTGGGTACAGGAAATAATAACCTGGACTCGGCTGAAAACTCTACTTCCTCTGCACATGCCCCCACTCTTCCTTCCTCAGCCATTCCCCACGGGTGTGCTCTGCGAGGCCACCCACCTCTGAGCCAGAGGAGAGGTTAGAATTAGGAGAGTGGGGGGCAGGCCAAGAGAATGTCCCCACAGAGACTGCCACCCTTCTCCCTCTGCTGTGCTCTCCCACCTGCTGGCCTTGGGCAGCCAGTGAGTTCACAGGCATTGTGGTCATAGAGAGAGCAGCTGTTCCTAGGCAATGACTACTCTTGAAAACCCAACATGGGAGGTGTGCCAACCAAGTGTTAAGTTGTCTCCTACCCCCACCGCCTTCTCACTAGCAAAGAGGACACTCCCTTTTAAAAACAAAAACAGGGGCGCCTGGGTGGCTCAGTCGGTTGGGCATCTGACTTCGGCCCAAGTCATGATCTCACGATTCATGGGTTCCAGCCCCGCACCGGGCGGTGTGCTGACAGCTCGGAGCCTGGATCCTGCTTCAGAGTCTGTGTCTCCCTCTCTCTTTACCCCTCACCTGCTCATGCTCTGTCTCTCTCTCCCTCACAGATAAAATAAACATTAAAAAAAGTAAAAACAAAACAAAAGCAAAAACAAAACCTTGGACTTCATGTTGGCATTCTGGGGGGCTGTGCTTTGTGGGAGAGTGGGGCTGGAGGGCCACCTTTGGGCAATGGATGTCACCCCTTTGCTAAGACAGAGTTCACAGCTCAGTGGCTCAGGCTGACTCTTCCTTTGACGAAACAGAATTCCTTCTATGCTGGGAAATGTCACCACTATCCTAAGGAAGGGCTCTTTCTCAGTTTTGTCACATACCTCCTGGGGCCACAAAGGATTCCTGATGCTCTCCTGAGACTGCTCGGGGCTTCAGAAGTCTGGTCAGGTCCTCCCTGCCCAGGATCTATTTTTTTTCCTCCTCTTTTCCTGCCCAGAGCAATGTGGAAGAAACCAAGGATTTTGCCCGCTTTCCCAAGCAACCGTCACCCCTGTGAAAGCAAATGTAGGTTCCCACTGGCCTCCCCAGAATGCTCACCAGCATCTTATTCTCTAGCTGTGCTTCTTTGTTTTTTAATGTGTATTTATTTATTTTTTTTTCAACGTTTATTTATTTTTGGGACAGAGAGAGACAGAGCATGAACGGGGGAGGGGCAGAGAGAGAGGGAGACACAGAATCGGAAACAGGCTCCAGGCTCTGAGCCATCAGCCCAGAGCCCGATGCGGGGCTCGAACTCACAGACCGAGAGATCGTGACCTGGCTGAAGTCGGACGCTTAACCGACTGCGCCACCCAGGCGCCCCAATGTGTATTTATTTTTGAGAGAGAGAGACAGAGACAGAAAGAGCAGGGGAGGGGCAGAGATTGGGTGGGGGGTGGGCCAAGGATCTGAAGTGGGATCCATGCTGACAGCAGAGAGCCCTATGCAGGGCTCGAACTTACGAACCATGAGATCATGACCTGAGCCAAAGCTGGATGCTTAACCGACTGAGCCACCCCGGCGCCCCTCTCTGGCCGTGCTTCTGAGTCTCCTTCTCCAGTTCATGGACAGGCAGGGAGAGAATGACCCTCGCAGAGCTTCCTTGTCTGTCGTTGAAGCCTGGACGTGACTCTCGACACTCTGAGGGCCTTTTCCTTCAACGCTGTTGTCTCGTTGATTTCCAGAGTGTGTGGTGAAGTTGACCGTTGACTCAATTACACGGCATCCCTGCCCGGGTGTTCCTACCTCCAGGGCTGTCAGTAAATGATGCGCTGCTCCCTGCTGATCTCTCGGTGGGAGAGCAAGAAGGCAGGAGTAATGCTAAATGCTTGGAGCAAAATCCCATCTGTAAAAGGTCCACAGTAGCATCCTGTGACACAGATAAGAAACACCTTACCATAGAGGGCTTTCTGTGAGACGTCCAGGGTGGTACAAGATGACCCCCCAACTCTCAGGGGTCGGAGGGGGGCAGTGATGGCAGCTTCACGCAGGTGGCACGTGGAGAAAGAGCAGGAATTAGCCAGGCTGGCAGAGGGACACGTCCAGGGGCATGGAGGTGAGGGAAAGCATGACGCCAGGAACACCGGGCCTGGGAGAAACTCCGATATTAGGAGTCCAGGCTGGAGCTCCAACTCTGCCTCTTCCCTGCAAGGCAGCCTTAGGCGAATGGCTTTTTCATAAGTAAAGTGGGGATCCCCTTGGGAAGGTGAGTTCAGCAGACCCAGCCTCAGGGTTCTGAAGCGGATGCCAGCTCCCTCCCTGCCTTATGGGAAATTCCAGGACCCAGTTCAGGTTCAGCAGGAACACGCGCCGTGATCGACTACTGATGTCTGCAAATGTGCGGAGAGGCAGGAAACAACACACACACCAAGTCTTTAGCATTTGTGGGCTAATGACCGATAGGGACGAACTAGTAGCTATGAGACTCTGCCTGCAAAAACGTTTCACACGGGGCCTGGCACACGCAGGGGTGCGATGAGTGTGACTTCTCTCCTCCCTAGGAGCTGTTTGCTCAGATTTTCACTGAGCAAGGGGTGTGCTCCTGTCCTACTTTCTTGGGTGCCCTCGCAGTCTGCCTGGATCCAAGCCCCCCTTCTCATGGCTGCACACAGACGGAAGAGGAGGGCCAGGGTGATAGATACACGAGAGGGGCGGGGGGTGGGGGGTGGCAGGCGGGCAATGGGACTTCAATGGTTGGTAATTGGTTTTCCAATTGGCCTCCAGGTTGGAATAATCTCGTTACGTGAGCCACTGAAGCTCGTGACCCGGCCTGAGAAAATGGTGTTCCCTGCGTTTATTCCCTTTCATAAAGGCCGGTGCAATTTACACACCTTCCAACATCGACGCCTTCCTGGGAAGGGGCTCCTGCTGCAGGGGCTGGTCCTCAGGCTGGGGCAGGACAGCCAGTGGGACAGGAGAATCATGGGCCTTTGAAAACTCAGTCAAAAAGGGGAACATTTTTTGGTAGCCTTAGTTGTTGTACTGGAGGAGGTGTGTGTATAATTTGCTTTGAAAATTGTCCTTCCAAGATGGGACTGCTGTTTAAGGAGCCACATGCTAATCCTTCAGTGTGCGCCCTCATATTAATTTCAACATGAAAACATCATCTTTCTCCTGTTTTGTTATATACCATTGGAGCAGCATCTCCTGCCCTGAAAGGAAAGATCCCAGGTGTGGCCAACTAACCCACATCCTTTGAACCTAACCCACTTTGCTTCTCTGTGGCTGAGTCCCTGGTCTGTCTCAGGGTCAGATGGTCTCATGGAACTGTTGTCGGACCCCATGAGCTCTGATGACTTCTTCAAAGAGAAGGGAGATGGGCAGCTCTAAAGCGTGTTGTGCCCAGACCAGTGGCTCCCCGCTTGGGCTGCATATTGGAATCAGCTGGAATCTTCACAAACTACTGGTTCCTGGCACCCACCCCCCAAACATTCTAATGTCATTGGTATGGCATCCAACCTGGGCCTTGGGATTTTTCATAGTTCCCCCAACTGCAGCAAAGTTTGGGAAGCACTGGGACAGAATGGGACTTCCTGGCCTCCCCACAACAGTCTCCTCCAGATCCCGACATGTCAAGAGAGCCCCTCGCCAGAAGCATCCTAAGACTCTGGCCCACTGCCAAGCATTTTTGTAACCTTTTGCCCCATAAACTGCCTCCTAATGAACTATGAATGAGCTTAAATAATATCTCATAACCCAGATTCTATGAGTGATTTTTTCCCCAAATGCATAGATTTTGCTCACCTGCGAAAATTAAAGAGCAGAAGGTTAATGTCTGTGCTGGAAAAAGATAAATCTAAAGTCCTTGCCTACATGGCCCCCCAGCCCCCCGGGAGCGCGAGATCAGCAGAAGGGGACTCAGCCCCTGAATGCATGAGAGAAAATGAATTGCTCGCTTTATGGAGAGGAATTCCGAGACCCGGTTTAGAGTCAGCAACAATGTGTGCTGTGATCTGTTAGTGATGTCTGCGTGCATGCAGGAACGAGAGGGACAGAACACCCATCTGCTCTTTAGTATTTACACACACGGAAGTCCGGGCAGCTTCCTGCTGTGGCCTGTGGCTGCCATTTCTTCCTCAAGGTAAACCTGGTAAACACTGGCTTTAGGGCTGGGTCCCCTGCTGTGTTACGTAAACTTCTGGGGTATTCAATCTTCAGTATTTGGGTGTACCATACTCAGGGCAGCTCGTGAGGTCTGTGTGCACCAGGGATCCATAAACATACTTGCACACAAAGAGAGAGACCTTGCACTCGGCCCTTTTTACATCCAAGCCCTCTGACCCCTTCCTCCCTTACTCAAAGGCTGCTTCTAGCAAAGCCTCTGTCACCATTCCACCTGAGGGCAAGTTTTTTTTTTATTATATTTATTTATTTTCGAGAGACAGAGAGAGCACAAGTGGGGAGGGGCAGAGAGAGAGGGAGTCACAGAATCCAAAGCAGGCTCCAGGCTCCGAGCTGTCAGCCCAGAGCCTGATGCGGGGCTTGAACTCACAAACCGTGAGATCACGACCTTTGCCAAAGTCGGACGGACGCTCAACCGACTGAGCCACCCAGGTGCCTGGAGGGCAAGTTTTAGGAAGTAGCTCCCAGAGGTGTGTGCATGAGTCAGCTGGGGAAGAGTGCTTCTCTTCTGCTGTGAAACCACACCAGTCCAGGCCACCACCGGGTTCCCTTTGCCCGCTAGTTCATTTGGCTCTAAACTTGCACACTGTCCGAGGGGCTGGACATAGAGGAGGGCAGTTGTGCAGATCGAGGACCCCAGTGGCCTCCAGGTATTGAGGACCGGGCTGAGAGGTGGCCCTGGCAGTCAGGTAAAGCCAGTGCAGGGAGGGGACTGTGAGGGAGGCCACAGCTTGGAGCCGGAGGTCACCCAGAGGGTCGTGCTCCCGAGTCTGATCAGAAGGCAAGAAACTCAGGCCCTTAGCGGCTGTGAGCCAGGCACTGGATCCTGGGGTGGGGGGGTCTTAGCTCTTCACTAATAGGGTAGAGGAAGTGGCTAAGGTGTCAGAGGAGGCTGGCATAGAAAAAAAAAATGAGTAAGTGAATATATTTTTTTTAATTAAAATAAAATAAAAGACTGATTCAGAATCTGAGCAGTCCTGGGTATCTCCAGATGGGGACATCAGAGGGCGGGACAGCAGGCAAAGTGGAGTCCCCAGGACGTCATCTCTTGGTGCTCCCTGCTTCGAGGAAGACGCCACCCACAGTACTCAGGATCGAGATTATCCTCCACTGTTTTCCAGATGAGGAAACAGAGGCCCAGGGAGGTTAATGATGTGGGACCCCGCTCACCACAGTTGTCGGCCCCACGCCGACCTCAGTAACGCTGCACGGCTCAGCTCCCTGAGTGTCCCCTCTGTGTGCCTGTGCCCCAGCTGCCTTCTGTCCCTGCGATCTCCTCTGCCCACGCTCCTGCCTCTTCACCCAACTGGAAACTCACGTTCACATTTTTCAAACTCTCAGGATCACGTCCTCCGGAAAGAATTTCCTCGTCCTACCCTTTCCATTCATTCGTTCCTTCCTTCCTTCCTTCCTTCCTTCATTCATTCAGTATCCTTTTATTTAATGCCTGTCGTAGAGCAGGCATGCCACCAGGAGCAGAGTAGACATGGACCCAAGCCTCCTGAAAGCTAGAGTGTAGTGAGACAGATTTTAAACCAAAAGCCAGCCATTTGAAACGTAACCATATAAAGACCACTTGTGGCCATGATTTAAAGAGAAAGTGCAAGGTACTCAGAGAATATGTAAAGGGAGTGCTTAACTGAATCGTATCAAGGAAGGCTTCTCTGCGGAAAGGGCATTCAGCTTTCCAGCTGAAAGATAAGCAGTGCTGATGATAAGGCGGTGACAGACATTATTGAGTGTGTCCTCTGTGCCAGGTGCTTTCCAGGCACCTGTGTGTATTACCTCGTTTCATCCTCGCAGCAGCCCTTTGAGGGGGGCACTATTATTATGCCCATTTGACAGAGGAGGAAACTGAGGCAGTGAGAGGTGAACTGACATGTTCCAAATCGTTCAGCTAATGCATAAGGGAGTCAGCGTTTGGATACAACCATCTGGTTCCGGACCTGTTTTACGTATGGGAGAAGAAAGAACATGTATGAGGCATCTGGAAACATCACAATAAACAAAGAGGGGAGGGTGTAGATGGAGGGTCTGAGGTCTACAGAGCTCATGGGCCCTGGTAGGATTTTAGTTCTAAGCGTTATAGACATCCACCCATGGAAGGTGTTTGAGAGAGGGAATGTCATGGTGAGGTTACCAGGTTCTAAAGTATATGGTTGCTTCCGTGAGTGGATTTGCAGAAGGAGGGTGGGGGGCACGCCATCAGAGTTGGGACCCTCGTGAGAAGTCATTTCAGTAGGTTAGGGGAAAAGGAGAGACAGCGAGGGAAAGAGAGAAGGAGAGACTGAGACATTCCCTCTGGCTGACTGTGCACCTTCTCCGGGAGCCTTGTGTTGTGACAGGTTGATTAGGTCCTTGTCTGTCTCACTGGGCAGGAAGCTCCAGGAGAGAGGCAATCTTGTGCCATTCACCGGCTTCTGCATCAGCCGTACCTAGCATGGGGCCTCACACAAAACTGGTACCCCGCCAGTGCTTGTGGAATGCCCGAGTGAATCATGAATGAAAAACTTGATGACGTAAGCCACTCCCTAGTGCCGTGCAGAGTCGACCTAACTCCTACCACCTGCTCAGTACCCAGAACCTTCCTCAAAAAGCACACCAAACCAGCATCTGCCCCGCCGCCACCCATGCCCCCACTGATTCAGTCACAGCAGTGAAAAGTCCCCATCAGGCTGGGTGCCTGGCATCCTGGAGGGAAAATGATTGGCTGGTTGAGCATTTCCACATCTCCCCGGAGTGGGGGGCGAGATGCTATCTATGACCGTCTTGGCTGACAGTGGGTCCCTCCTGCCTCTGAGCTAATGGCAAAGCACACGTGTGGGCAAGGCGGCCGGCTTTGTCTCTCAGGGGGAGAGGACGGCCTTGTCAGTAAGTCAAAGCAGCTCTCAGACTTGGGATGTAACGTTTGTCACGGCAGTGACAGCGTGCAAACAAGAGACGGGCATCTCTGCTGTCTTGCAGCTTGTGTCACTGTGGCGAAAACACACAACTCCTTGAGTGGAGCTGGGGTCAGAGAGCTTCCAACCAGAACCGGCTCAGAGGCCAACTCTCTTGCAGCTGGAGAGCCAGTGGGGCTAACGTCGGCCAAAGACAGAGGCTCTTTTGGCGTGAGATTCCTCCTGGGATGCAGGGACACCAGAAAGCCAGACTTCAGTGCCGAGGTCCCTTTGAGAGGGCCAAGGAGAGCAGTCACTTTTCAGAAGGCCCATGCTTGGCACCAGATTTAGGAATCGAAGGATTTGCATTGCTAAAGGTTCGTCACGATATCCTTTAGGGAGCAGGTTCTTGGACACATTACAATAGGATTCTATGTGCAAAAAATCCGGGCAGTTTTTAGAAACCTATTTAATGGTATAAAGTGAGAGCTGACAAACTGTGGCCCACAGGCCAAATCAGCCTGCTGCCTGTTTCTGTGTGGCCGGTGAGCTAAGAATTCCTCTACATTTTCAAATGGTAGAAAGCGAGTCAAAAGAAGAACAACACTTTGTGGCGTGTGAAAATTGTATCAAATTCAAGTTTTAGTATCCAGAAATAAGGTTTTGTTGGAACCCAGCCACCCTTGTTTGTGCAGATATTGTCTGTGGCTGCGTTCAGGCTACAAGAGCAAAGTCGAGTTGAGCGGAGTCTAAAATAGTTACTATCTGGCTCTTTTTCAGAAGTTTGCGAACCCTGATTTGCATGATGAATTCTTAGTATCTATGGATACGAGTGCCTCCCTGTGGGTCAGCGGGGCCTGTGGAGGCAAAAATGGGGGTATGGGCCTTGTTTCTGCAGCAGGACTGTGGCTCTGTGAAGGGGTGCTGTTGAAATGGAGAATGATGTCAGCACAGCGGTCTGTTGCCTGTGGGCAAGCATGCGCGCGCGCGCGCGCGCGTGTGCGTGCGTGCGTGCGTGCGTGTAAAACAGAGCGGGGAATTTGGGCAAGGTCAACATTTTTGCAAAGTGGGTGGTGTTCTGGGTGATACTGGCTCCAAGGGATGTTTTAGATGCAACATTATAAAAATGGGTTTGGTGCTCACATAGGCATGGGAAGCACTGAGTACGCAAAGCAAGCAGTTTCTTCCCCACAGACTAGTGAGGACTTTTATGTGCTCACGTCCATGATGACTTTCTAAAGGGGAATGTCAGAAGCGGCCTTCTCCAACCTATTTGATTGCAGAGAACATTTAACAGTCCATGATCCAGTAATAGTGAGTGGCGCTCACGTGATGTGTTCATCCCTGGTCCTCTGCTTCTGGGTCCTTTCCTAACCATAAAAGAGCTGGAAAACCACTGGAGCGTGGGTCCGTGAGAGGGCATGGCAGAAATGCCTCTCCCTCAGAGGTTTCCTGGGGCAAAGTCAGTATCACAAACCAGAAACCTAGACTGACTGGAATATCAATCTGAAGGAGTTAGGCAAAGAGGAAGAACTGGGGGGGGGGGGGGGGGGGGGAGATGGCCCTTGAGAGAATTTAGAAACATCAGACCAGAGCAAGAGGGATCGGGAAAACATGATGCCGCTTCTAGATGGTTCCTGAGCTTCTGGATTATAGCTGCAAATGCTTTTCATGGAGTACCTGGAACCTTCACTAGAGGTGAGGAGGGAGTTTTAAGGGCACCAGGCTGGCTTGTACCAGCCAGGTGGATGAACTCGGGTTGGGTCCCAGGATCCAGAGCCTACTCAGATGAATTAATGACCTGAGATTGGTTAAAAGAGAAGGTCAAAGGCAAATGCAAAATTCTATCTCAAAAGGAGAGCCACAGTGAATGTTGGCAGGTCTGAGGGATTCCCAGAGAGTGAAAAACAAAAGCCTCCAAATCCCCGAGACTGATAGAGGAGGCATTGGTCAAAGGATAGGAAGCAAAGCTGGATTCAGAAACGCTGCCCTGATGCCCGGATCACTCCTTTGGGGGTACCTGCTGCTGTGATGGCCTAACCCCAAGATGCACAGTTCTTGTGGCCCTAGACTGATGAATAGCCTTTTAAAGCTTGGCCCCCACCTGTCCTCTGGCACCAGCAAAGCCCTGGTCACTGGCGAAGGCTTTTGCTGGCGGAGACTTTGATCTCCACATATTCTAAACAGAGCATTTCTTTCTTCCCTAGTCCCCCTTTCTGTGTTCTTCACTCATTCCTTTTTTGATACATTGCACACTTACTCTGTGAAAAGCAGCGTGCCAAGTGGGTGGAGGCCTCTTGGTGGGTCCCTATGACATAAAAAAAAAAAACCTCACCCCAATCCCAGACCCAGAGACTTGCTCTGTGAGGGGGCCGGGCTGCAGGAACAGGGCTTTAATATCTGTCTCATCTCAGCAACTGAGCTACCTTCCCCCAAGGGTTTCCCTGGGTGTTTACAATGGTGCAATTAAATGACTGGATAAATAACAGTTATTAAATGGGTAAATATATCCCTAATGCTAAGCTGAGCCAGAGCCTCCTGACACATTTGTTGGACTCGTTTGTTTATTTAGATCTTAGGGGAAACTGGGACATGAGGGTAATAACAGACGACTTCTGACACATCTTTTCTGGGTGTTTAAATAGGGAAAGGTCCTGGGCTGGCTTTGAGGGGAGAGTACAGGGAGAGAGGCTGCAGTGAGTATTTTTAGATCTTCCCTAACAAAAATCACTTGCACGCAAATACTGGGCTCTCTTTCAGTGCTTCTCTTTGGGCTATTAACGCTGTGGAAATCACACAATTGAGCTACCTCTCCACCACACACTGGCAATCTTCAAATAAAAGACTCCTGGGCTGTAGTTTAATCTGAATAGATGGTTTGCCAAATAAAAAAAAAAAATGCCAGTTATGATAATTAGGAGAACGTACTTGTGGAGTTCCCAGGCCTTTATCTTTCTTACTGCTGGTGAATGGGAGATCACGTTTTTCTCATGGGGCTTGTCTGAACGGAAAACAGGTGAGGGAAATATGGGTTTTGTGGGCGAAATGAATCCTCTGTCCGTGAAAACAAACTCCTGTTCTTGAGATAAATATGAAGCCAAAACCTTTTAAGAAAGTGTCAGCCTTGGTCAGGGCTTTCATTTCCTTATTTTAATTATTTCATCTTCCAGGAATAAACATTAGGTATCCCCCCCCCCCCCCCGCCCCACATCAGCCTTAGCGAGCCACCGTGCGCTGGAGTGCACACTTGACTTTCATTATATTGCAAGTGTAACCCACTTAGAAAAAACCGAGATGTGGAAATCCACATTTATGCGAATGTCCCAGCCCCCTGTTCCTCACCACCCTCACACACACACAGAGGGGAGGTACTTAGCTTTTCTTGTGTGTATCAAGTCGGACTTGTGTTTCTAGCTTTTATTTGGACAGATCTCCTCTCTTTACCGCCCCCCCCCATGTTTTCATTTAAAAACAATAGTCAGAGATGTTTTCAGAGTGCTTAGAAATTCCTACAGGCAATTACCAACCTGTCCTCCGGAGTGCCACAGTTAGCCAACCTAGAGGACTCTAGACCTTTGGAAACGCTTCCTTTTCTTCGAAAGCACTTCCTCATCCCTGCCTCATGGGGATACGCAAAAGAGAGAGAGGTTTACCAGTTATCTGAAGGCAGTGCTTGCATTCAAGATTTCTTGAACTTTGGTCATGCAATTAAGGACGAGGTCAAGGAAGAAGCATGAGGCTGTTAATGTGGCTCGAGTTCATTGCTGGAGTTTCTTCAAAGGGCTAAAGATTGATTATGGAATTGCTCCCTCTTCACTCCCGGCGCTGACAGAAGGACACACAGCAAGAAGGGAGCTTGCCAGGAGCAAATGAGCAGGGATGCCGAAGAGCCTGGAACTGCACATCCCTGGCCTGTAGGCCAACAGCAGACGAGAGCTGGGTTTTCATGTAATTGTTCTCTTTGTTCCTCCTTCTGTTTCTGGGGGATTCTCCTGACGATAGCAGTTACTATTTCAAACCGGGAAAAGTACAGGAATTTGGAAACAATTCAAGGAAGGCCGGGGAGCTGATACTTTACATATTCATGTTATTGCAGCAGGTGCAGGACTATTTTCAAAGGCAATTTCTCACTCTGCCTAGAGATGGACCCTCGGTCCACTTTCCACATGACCAGGGGGTAGCAGGCAATTTAGAAGGTCAGCCTTGCCAGTGTTCTCAAATTTCATGAGCTATCTCCTTTTTTTTTTTTTTTTTTGAGGATATAGATCTAATTTGCTTAGAAAATCAAAATACCTTCCCACCAGGCTTTTCCCAAAGAGTATCGCTTGCCCAAATTTTACCAAAGCTAGCTTGAGAGAAATAATATTTTGAAGAATAGTTTCAATGATATGTCCTTCATATGTCCCTCTAGATCAGTTTTATCCAATAGAACCTTCTGCGATGATGGGAAGGTCTCAGTATCTGTGCTGGCCAATACAGTAGGCACTAGTCACGTGGGACTATTAAACACTTGCGAATGAGAAACTAAAGTTTGGATTTTATTGACTTGTCATTAATTTAACTTTCAATAGCCATGTATGGATAGTAGTTATTGTACTGGACAATTGTGCTTATGGATGATAACAATTGAAGAGCTTCTATTCATTGGGTGTTTAGTGCGTCCAGATAATATGCTGACATCTCCAATGCATCACCTCCTTCAGTTTTTACATCAGCATTTTGATGTGTAAATATATTTGTGTCTCCATTTTACTGGAGAGGATTGAAGCTCAGAGATCGTAAGAAACTTGTCCAGGGTCCCTCACATGGTAAATGGTAGAGCTGGGGTCTGTCCGACTCCACACAAGCCCTATATTCTAGTTTCACCCCACATTTTAGTTGAATTTTGTGCAAAATCAAAACCCATGAAAGCTCTTAGACCATAATTCACTACCTATACTGATTTTGTCGGGTTCACTTCATGCAATTTGTGTCATGAAGGCTCTTTTGATTTAACAAATATAAAATTGTATCAGGATATTTAATATTTTGTTGAGCTGTGCATGACATCGTAGAAAATTTAGTAAACCCCCCTTTCCTTCTCAATCCAAGTTAAGAATTCGCTTTATCTGAGTTGCCCAGATATGAGGCAGAACATTTTGCTCTGACTTGCCTTGAAGAAAGTGTCCTACAAAGTGATATTACACACCTTGTAGAGATGTTGAAAATGATGTTGTTTATTCTACTGTACAACATCCCCATTATGAATACTTGTAGGAGAAATTGCTTCTAGACCTAATCACCAAGAAAAAGCACTGTTAACTGGAAGGAGATGGCAAGCATTTTCCACTGCTGACCACGCGTAACTGATTGTATTGCCCCTTACGCTTTGGCCACAAGGAACCTCAAAGCCGTATTTTTTATTTCCCCTTAATAGCTGTGATTTGTAGGCCTCTTTTAACTTTCTGCTTTGACTAAACCTCCCATCAATCTCGTGTCTCCATTGTCTTAATTTGTATATAATTAAGTCTTTTAATTACGTCTATATATTTGCACGATCAGTTTCAAATCCTTGGTGCAGCGTGCAGCACTAGAAGACCCGGATTGCTAGTCCATGCTGGGCGGAAAAGCTCCATCTCATATTTGATGAGAAAGGGATCACCCCACACGCCCAAAGGCCAAGGTGTTTTATTCATATAGAGGTCCACTGTGTCTCCTCCACAGAGAAGACTTAGGAAGAGGGGACAAAGGGAAGAGTTTCATAGTCACCATTGGGTGCCGGGACGGGTGCCCTCCAGATTCCATCTTTGACGTGAAAGAGTGGAAAGTGGGGTTAGGCAGGAAGAGAGTATAAGTGGCGGTGCAAAACCTGGCTCTCAGAATTTGAGACAATGAGTAACAGGTGCAGGTACCATTCTGTTGGCTGTGTCCATCATAAGCAGGTTCTGCAGTGTTATGATAGACTCAAGCACTTGACTAGTCTAGCCAGAAGTTTCCTGATTCATCATGTGCACACAGTCGTGCCATCAGCCCTGGGAAATCATTAAAAGAGTAACAGAAACAGAACGAGTCCAAGGATCCCCAGATCTATCAAGGGAGACAGGAAACCAGCCTCTCAGCTGATGGGATGGGGACTGTTTTTAACCAAAAGAGGCAGAGAATATGTGAAAAATAATACAGTGGAAACATTCTTTTTTTTTTTTAATTTTTAATGTTTTTCTTTTACTTATTTGAGAGAGAGAGAGACAGACAGACAGAGACAGAGCATGAGCAGGGGAGGGGCAGAGAGAAAGGGAGACACAGAATCCAAAGCAGGCTCCAGGCTCTGAGCTGTCAGCACAGAGCCTCATGTGGGGCTTGAACTCATGGACTGTGAGATCATGACCTGAGTCAAAGTCAGATGCTTAACCATCTGAGCCACCCAGGTGCCCCTAGTGGAAGCATTGGTTTTTTAATTATCTCACACAGTGGGCATGTTGATGTGGGAATAAATGTTTGAAATGCAGAAACGTGAGAGGTGCCATGATAGATGTCATAAATGGGTAAAACTATGATGTAAACTGGGACTTCAGCATTTTGCAGTGAATTGAATTGAATTGAATTGAATTGAATTGAATCATATTTATTGATTTTGAAATCAGTGCATGGTCCATATAAGAATGTTGACTTAGCTCAGCTTGAGCACAGAAGACAGCCTCTTAGGAGAAATGAACCCAGCTCCCAGTTCTTTCCTTGTGAAACATTAAATCAGCGTGAGGCAGCACGTAGAATAAGAGGAAAGTGATCCTCTAAAGTCCTGCTTTAGAGCAGAGTGTGGTCCTGGGCCAGTGGCTTTGGCATTCACCTGGGAGCTTGTTAACAAGTGCGGCCTGTCTGGTCCTACCTCAGACCTTCTGCACCAAGATCTGCATTTAACAACAGCCCCAGATCAATCCTTTGCATGTTAAATTTTGAGAGACACTGCTCTTGTGCAGCCTACTCAGGACTCTAAAGTCCATGAAGTTTTCTTAGGGTGTCCCAGCCACCCATCTGTATGTGTATTTGTGAAACATTTGTCAAGCACCTTCAGGGAACAGGAATGCTCTGGGCACTGTGGGGATGCAAAGATACGTATAACTTCATCTCAATCTTGAAGGAGTTCAAAGTCTGTTGAGTGAATAGGAGGAGCAACGAAACACACGTGTATATGGAAACTAATGGTAAAAAATAAATGTCATGTAAAGTGACAGAACAGGGGTGGGAGGAATGATGGACCCCATTTGATCGGGCTGTCACAGAGTGGAGGGAGCTAGAGTGGCAGAGAGCAGAGCTGTGCAAATAGAGATGGTGGGGGCAGAGCAGAGCCAGGAGGTCCTGCTTGGTCCCACCTGATGGCTACCTTTCCCTTCTACCACCAGGCAACAGACTCATTCTTTTCCCTTTCTCCTGAGCCAAGCTATTGCTAACTCCTCCCTTTACGAGAGCTGGAAGTGAATGATAGCAGCTTCAAGTATAGTCCTTTGGGCCAGATTTTGATGGACGATGGAGCCCTCTGATGGCACGGAATTCCAAGCACTGTTAGTGTATTGCAAGTTTCCTTTTCCCAAAGGGTTTTTTATCTCACCGCTTAGGTGATCGCTCATTCTCCCAGTGCCTCAAATTGACAGGAGATCTTTTCTTTGCCGGGCAGCACAGCGTGGTAGTCAAGGGGCAGGCTGTGCAGTCAGAAGAAGTTAGCTGCACGACCTTGAGAAAGTTTCTTAACCTCTTTGTGCCTACCTTCCTTCACCCGTACAGTGGGAATAATGATAAGACCTACCTCAGGAAGTTGTTAGCAGACTGATAAAATTACTATATGGAGAGCCCTTGGGACAGTTCTTGGCATGAAGGGTATGTTCAATAATGTTCGCTGTTGTTACTACCCTCTCCCCAGATTTCCTAGAATCTCACAGTCATGAGAATCATCTGGGATGTGTTTTAAATACAGCATTGCCCAGAAATCCTGATACTGTGGATGTGAGTGGTCTTTGGGGTTTACATGTTTAGCAAGTACCCCTTGATGGCTCTCACTGTCAGAGAAGTTGGACGAATAACTTAACTCCCGTGCCTGGCCCTTGGGAAGTGGCTAAGGCAGCCATCTTTTCTGTGGGGAATCAGTGTCTGTTTCTTGAGCACGCTGTGCTGGGAATCCACACACACCAAGGGCAGCAGTGATGCGAGGTGAAGAGCACAAAGCTTGGGAGCCAGACAGGTCTTGGTCTCCAACCTGACTCTGCTGTTTTTTGAGGCGTGATGGATACTGTATGGACAAGATCCGATACCCTGTGATTCTAGATGTGCGGAGGGGAGCAGTGCTTTCTTAACTGAGCATCTCCAGGGCATGGGTAGCAGGAAGGCAAAGCAGACAGAATGCCCTGCTCTAGGAGCTTGGAAGGAGCTGGCCAGGGTGGATGTGTTACCAGAGAAATGGGGGGCAGGACACCTGAAATGCAAATGCAGTGAAGAGGTCATCAGGTCAGCCAGGTGACAGAGCATGGAGGACCAGCTAAGGTCAGAAAGAAGGGGCAGGCAGGTCTCAAAGGTCTCCAAGGGTGTGGGTCAAGGTCCAGGATGGGGGATGGGAGATGGAAAGACCAAGTACTGGTGGAAGCCAGTTCTCGGGTAGAAACTATTTGCTTAACCCTCTTTTACGTGGAGTCCAACCACAGCATGGCCCTGCAGTGTTTGTGCAGCAGACCCAGGTAGGCTGCCATGATCAGTTCCACAGGTTGTGTACTGCCCAACCCTAGGGAGCACCGTTCACATTGTAGTCTTCATAAAGAGCACCCTGTGGGCTGTCCACTGTAATCCTATACTACAGTTATGTATGGAGGCCATGATCACCCTGAGACCATCAGATGTGGCTTGGTTATTATTTATTTATTTATTTATTTATTTATTTATTTATTAGTTTTTTAGTTTTTTAGTTTTTATTTTAACAGATGTGGCTTATTTGTAATTCATGCCAGGGCAGAGGTGCCAGGCCACCTTGACCGGTGGTACCCTGAGAGCCCTGCAGTAGGCTGGCAATCTGGAGAGGGGTAAAAGCAGAAAACAAAATATTGTGGGAGCTTATAGAACCCAACCCAGGAAGATGGCCCTCATGCCACACTGGGTTCCAGGCAGAGCCACCTCCAAGAGACATGACCTGCAGGAAGGGGCAGGCTCGCCATTTCTCTGTGTCATCTGGATCATACAGCACTTGTCCATACACTCACATCGAGCCTTCTTATCCCCGTTCCTTAACGTTCATCCTTGGCATTTATCACCTAACATCCTATATGTTATATTTTCTAAAGCTGTTCCCCCCAACTAGAAGCAAAGCTCGACTGGTGCCTGGCACAGAGCTGACATTTGATAGATAATTGTGGCCTGTGGAAGGGAGGGAGGAAGAGAAGGAATGAGGGAAGGATACACAGGTATGTGTCCAGGTTAAACATGGGTTCCGACCTAGGCTTGGGGGAACAGGGAACAAATCCCTCTACAAAGAAGAAAGAGCAGGAAGAACTTAGTGGGAGGTCAAGGTGTTTGTCAGATGTGTTGGGGCTCTGGGCAGAACCCCTGCCCCCAGTAGAGCTTCAAGGTAGAAATCCAGGCATGAGGCCTAGCAAAGAGATGCAGCTTCAGGGCGACAGAGTTTTCCAGGCCCCACCGAGATGCCTCCCTCCACCCCTGCCAACCCCAGCTCCCACCCTCTGAGATCTGTCTGCTCAGGAGAGAGTCTGGTGACATCTCCAGGCTCAGCCTCTCAGCCTGGGGCTGGCTTTGCCTCAGCCCTTGCCAAGAGCAGAGGGAGCTGGCGGCTGGACCGCCCTGATCCCCTTGGTACGGAGTCCTCATGGGTTCGCATCTGATGGTGGAAATGCTGCCCTACCTTGAGCCCCGACATGAGCTCCTTTATGACTGTTGAAAACCCAGGGATGCGATGACCTTGAAGCAGAGCCCGCAGCGCATTCCTGGAGACGATCCCCTCCCCGGCCATGGAACATGGACAGACAAGTGAACGGGCAAACACTGCCCGCGCGGTCGGGAAGCCAGCCCCAGCCCTGCTCCTGCGCTCTGCAGAGCCAGGTGCTGGATGTGTGTTAATCGGATGAACAGTCTCATTCACTTGATGGCTTTGATTTGTGCTTTGGGCTGCTCCGTCAAGATTTCTTAAACACAGACTGATCTCTGCTAATTCATGCATCACCACTGAATATTTTGACACGCGACAGCTCCTCGCTTTGGAGAATCTGTGCAGGCTGGCAAGCCAGCGGGGCCAGCCAGACGCTCTCCTCCCTTCCCCTCTGCGGGGCAGCCTGAGCCCAGGGCTCCCATGGAGACCCCTCCTCCAGCGGGTCTGAGTGCACGGTTCTCTCAGCTCACTTTCTCCCCACCTTCTCCCACCTCCTGGCCCCACTTACCTGCCGTCCTTAATTTTCGTTCCAACATCTTCTCTTTCTGAAGCTCCTCGTTTCCAATCCATTGGTATCTCTCGTCCCTTTTCCACTTCATTTTCTTCTTTCCTGCCTCTTCCCTTCCCACCCTGCCACCGTCTGCTCCTCACAGTCCTGCCTCCCCCTCCTCAGCTGCCACCTTCTGCCACCACCTCTTCTCATGTGCTTCTCCTCCTCCCCCCGTGCATGCTGTGATTTTCCCTTCCCCCAGGCTCCCGGCCTCTCCCTGACCTCTGTGCCCCTGCGTGGCTAGACTCTGGGCGACTGAGGCTCCCCGTGGGAGCTCAGGTGGAGAAGGCAGGTGCCACAGTGCCCCTGAGAAGCCCGACCTCCTTCCCCGTGATGTGCACAGAACAGTGTCCCCGGGGACCGGAAGCGCAAACTTAGAGCAGGAAAAAGCACACCCAAACATCAGATCTCTCCCAAGCAGCCTTCTGTCTGCAGGCAAGCGGAAGCGGGGAAATGCAAACTCGTGCCTCAGCAAATTGCCTTGGTCAGGCACTCTGAGCAGCAGTTAGCATTTATCGGAATAAAATATCTGTTGGACGAATGAATGAATCCATGGATAACACTGTACACAGAACTGAGCTTCACATCAATATGCATGTTCGTTTACTAATGATCAATCGTGGACCAACACAATGAGATGTAAATCTGGAGTCAGGACAAGCGTGATTCTAAGATGCATCTGTAATGTATATACACCAAGGGAGCAAAAGAGGCAAATATACCGCCTGACCTATCGCCCAGGCAGTTGTGAATGGCTGTCTCGTTTTATTCCCCCAGTACCTCCGCGGGCTCTCATCCTGCCCTCTGCACACTCTGTGAGCATCATACTAGGTGCTCCCCAACACCTCAGAGGCTTTCTCAGCTCCACGCCTTTGAGCTTGCTCTTGGGTCTGCCTGAAGGGTCCGTTCCTATCCTTCATCCTGTTCCTCATTGAAGACCCAGCTCAAAGCGGTACCTCCAGCCTTCCCTGTTCTAGGCAGCAGGATGTCTCATCCGTTTCTTTGTTGAGTATTTTGACGTGAGGGATGCTGCGCCGGGTCCCTGGGCTGCAACCCACAGCAAGAGAGCAGTGATCTGGCCTTTACTGTGTTCACTTGGCTCTTGCCCCCTTGCACGCCCCCTCACTTTAGCACGCCCCCTTTGCTGGCCTCTGGCTCACCCACCGTGTTGTTGCCTATGTAAGAGGCGCCGTGCTTGAAACATCTGTATATAATCAATGTCAGTTGAATGGATGAAACTGACGCTTGGGAGATTGGCCGGTTTGCCCAAGATCGCAAGCCTGGAGTCACAGTTCCCGCCCCGTCACCCCTGCCAGCCCAGCATTTCCCTGCGTGTCTGAGGCACCATTTTCCCTCCCTCTATACTTGGGGCTCCAGCCAAGCTTTGGCCAATGAATGGGTTTGAGGGGAAAAAAAAAGCAGCAATGATGCTGGTAGCATTGCCGTCCGGCATCAGATAGGTGTTGGGAGTGTGCATTTTTACGTGCTATTCAAAGTCAGCGCTCAAATAAGTAGACTCGGTGTTTAGTCGGGTCTAACCTCTGCACTATACTGGTCAGCTAATATTGATTTACTTTGTAATGTCCGTATTCTGTAGATATTATTACCAGTAGTGGTAACAGCTCTGAGGACCGAGCCGCTGTTAAGGGTGTCCCGTTATTTCCCATTTTACCAAAATTCCCGCAAGTGAAGGATGAGCCTTATTTTATCAGCACACACACAAGAATTCTGGGAGGGGAGGTAATTCTTCCAAGGACACACGCTGGCAAGCGCCAGATTTGGAATCTGCATCACTTGTGTAAGCCCTGCAGTGCTCTGGTGTGTATACAGTGGTTCCCGGAGAGCATATGGCCTTAAACACAAGCCCGATTTTCCTGAAGTAGGAGTTAAACATGTCGGTGGGCCAGAAGGAAGGCTGGAGTCTGTCCTCTTGCACAACCATACTTTGAATCCACTGTGATGGTGGCTCTCTGCCTGTTGAATGGAAAATGCCCTAGTGGTCCTGGGGATTTTCACAGCAAAGCCACGCTCAGCCAACCTCTCTGAGCCTCCTCTTAGGCTCTGATATTCTATTAGAATTCTCCCAGATTCAATAAATGCCCGTGAGTTTCCTCCATGTGCTCAACTCAGAGATTTTTTTTTTTTTTTTTCTAACTTCAAGGGGTAGATTTGGGCTTCTGGGTGCCAGGATAAATCAGGCTAAAGCAGTTTGATTTCATGCAAAAGAAATGTTGCTCTTTGATACTCAGGGAGCAAGAACTTGGGCTTTCTTCCTCTCCCTTTCAAAGTTAAACATTTACCAGACCCCTGGGCCATATTCACGAGAGCTATCTCTCAGTGCATGGACGACCCAATCCACTCCCGGAAACCGCACAAGGGACATCTGTGCCTGCACCCCAGGAAATGGGATAGGAAACATCCATTCTGAGTGACGCCCCCCTGTCTAAAGTCTGTGGGGTCCCATGGCAATGTTTGCGTTCCCCCCCCCCCAAGAAACTGACTCTTCGAGATTTGCATACAGGACATTTTGGGGGTTGTTCTCGGGGACAAGACCTATGAAGGAGCAAGGGAAGCAGATGGGGCAGAGAGGGAAGCCACAACACACGTAGCATCTGTGTTCCCATGAGGAACCCTGGGGCTGGGGTCGCCCTGAAAGGATGTCTCTCATCAAAGAGAAGGGCGAGACCTTCAGACCCCAGCACCAGTCAGTGGGCAGAGGAATAATGTTGGGTGAGGCAGCTTCCTCAACTGGGGGAACTAGTGCTTCAGACCTAATGAGGTTTGGGGGGGGTGCGCACAGGGCATTGGCTGCAGAGGGGCTTCATGCTTCCCCCATAAGGTAGAGCAACGTGTTGTGGCCACGCCAGATCCAGCCCCTACCATCTCCAGCTGCTCCTTGATTCCCACAGTGCAGTACTGGATACAGTTGGTGCCCAATAAATGTTTGATATGAACTGCATCCGGGGTAGGTACTCATGGGTCTTTCTGACGATCTAGTGTCTGCACTAGACTGGTTAGCTAGTATTCATTTCCTTACCTACCGATGAGGAGCCCAGAGAGGTCAAGTGTCTTATTCAAAGATGCCCAGCTTGTCAGAGCCAAAGGTTGTTAGATCCACACCCCGGGACTCGTGTTGTCTTTACCACACCCTGCTAGCTGCGGGTCTTTTTGCTAGCTGGTCTTTTTTGGTCCATATGATGAAAGGCTTTAGCTCACAAGGAGGTTTCATGTTTTAATGAATGTGTTCCTCAAGTGGGTCTGGCTGTTACTGTCATAGATGGCCTGCCTGCCTCTGTGCACAATGTTGGAATTTAATGGTCTCTGAGTGCTCACCCAGTATTGTCCAGCAAATGTCATTTTTCACCATGAACTTTCTATGGAGTCATGTAAATTAGTTATGTCCCCAACTTTTACATTTAGGACATAGCATCAAATTCCTGACACTGAAGAACAGATCAGCCACGGTGGTTGAACAGGCATGTGCACCCACCCCCACCCCCTCTGCCCGACATGCTCACCCATTCACTGATGGCTGCTGGCCCCACCCCACCGAGTGCCGTCCCTGCCTCCAGCCTCCCACGCAGTGACTGATGAAGAATGCGAGGTCCCAGGGGGCCCTTTACACCTCAAAGAGCCTTCACAACACACAAGCCACCTGAGCCCAAGTGAATGGCCACGCCTGTCCTTGCTGTAGGAACACCCGGGGCCCCACTGCCATGTGAAGCCAGGCACCTATTTGGGGCAGAAGAAACTATGCCCTTGTCATGGAAGAGATTATAGAATCTCCTAGATGGCCACTGTCCTGCCCTGGGCAGATGGGGGCTCCCAGGAGGTAGCTCAGTGGCATGGATGAGCTGGAGCTCTGGAAGGTAACTTTGAACAGACCCTTCACCCTCCCCCTCAGCTTCCCCAGCTGGAAAGCAGGAATGGTTTACACCCCCAACGCAGGGTCGCTCTGAACTATGCCTTTAAGTCTTCTTGTTTACTTGTTTACAAAAATCAAACCGTATATAAAATCCAGAGGAAGAAAATAATCGGAACCTGAAATCCTCCCAGCTTGAGATATCTGCCATTAACATTTTCGAGACTGAACCTTTGAGCTTCTCTTTCCGAGCGCGTGTATCACTGTGTCCCGGGCAGATCGAATGACCACATTTATCAGATGCTTAGCACACGCTTCACAGATGGAAGCCTTCAGTAAAGGCAGACCGACTGGGTCCTCTTTTTCACCATCGCCTGATCTGGAGACCGTTAGGCGGTCGAAGCAGCTTCGAATCTGCCTCAGGAGTGCATGGATCGGGCTCCAGATTCTACCCCTTACGAGACGGGTCGCTTGGAGCAGGTGTCACAGATTTCTCATCTGTGTGATGCGAGATGGACGCTCGCTTTGTGACAGTGGCTTTGAGATCAGTCTGGTCCAAATTTGGCTCTGCCAGGGCTGGGTGACTTGTGGGCAAGCTGCTTTTTTTTTTTTTTAATTTTTATTTTATTATTATTTTTAAAGCATTAGCCTTGGTTTTCTTTTGCATAAAATGCTGTTAATAGCCTCCATCCCAGGGATCCACCAGGCTGACGTACATATGGCACTCAGCATGGAGGTCAGCCCTCCAGCACATACCCAATAAAGCAAGCAGGGAGCAGCACTAAAACAAGTAGCAAGGGCATCGGTGGTCCCAGCAGCCCACTGCATTATTAGGAGAACACGATGAAACTGCCGACAAAAAGTTCAAAAAGTGCTTTGCGGGTATTTTGTCATCATTATCCCCATGAACTCATGGTAGATGTGCGCGGCTGTTTTATTAGAAAATCTGTGAATCACCATGGATATTTCTTGCCTAGCAAAATGTGTAAAACATGCTGGAGAGATTCTAGGGTCACTGCCAGGGTAACAGCGTTAACATTTCAGTGTAAGGCTCTCCTCATTTTTCATTCATTCCTTCCACACATACCCATCCAACGTTTACTGTTTGAAAAGCATTTTGCTGGTGGCCTCAAGGGTTGTGTGGGTAGGACTAAAACCTCGCTTCTCATCCAAGCCCTGCTCTGGGCAGTTAATGAATTTACATGATCTCGTTTCAGTCTCTGCGGCAGCGGGGAGAGGTTGTTGATCTAGGTCCCAGTTTACAGATGAAGAAAACGGGTGTGTGGAGATGAATTTGCCTCAGGTCACAGAGCTGGGGGGGAGGAGGACCTGGGAGTCACATCGGTGAGCCCCTGGTCTCTGTGCCCCATCTCACGGAGCTCCTAATGGCTCATCTTTGCCTGTAGTGTGTGTTCCACACCAACAGCCTGACCCATGGCACCTACAGAGCCCCAAACTAGACCATGGCGTGAGCTTTTCCTAAGCCCCCATGATTTTTAAAGACAGGTACTTTCTCTAAATAAGAAATAGAAATAGAAGGCATTGCTAGGCACCCAAAATATCTATGAATTCAAAACAGCAGTTGTGACATTTTTCAAATTTGGACTTCAAAATATTTTCTGCTGACTGGCAGCCCATAAAAGCCCGTTTCTTGGGTTGAGTGTAATTAATCTCTGTATTTTGACCACCGCTGGTGCAAACTCCTCATCATCTCTCAGCCTAGAAGTCAGCCGGTTCTCCAGCTGTTCCCCACCTCTGTATTCTGTTCTCAAAGCAAAATGGAAGCAGGCAGCCAGGGCAGGGGGAGTATTATCCTTGTCCAGTTGTGTGTGTGCATGTGTGTGTGTGTGTGTGTGTGTGTGTGTGTGTGTGTAGCACTTGGTGGTGGGGGGGTGGGCAACCCAGAACAGCAGCGAATGGGGTCAAGTGCAATCTGCGTGCCAAGACCAGCCCCGCACTCCAACTGTGCGACCTGAAACCAATCCCTTAATGACCGTCTGTCTGTCCATTTGTGAAGTGGGAATAATAGAAGTGACAAAAGATGTCTTGTTAGACGTCTCAATATGTGAGAATCATTTGTTAACCATGAAGCTCTTTAAAGATACAGAGGGTGGTTATTGCGATTATTATGCCAGTACTGATATTACCATATTCTGCAAGGATGCCTGATATTCATTCTCTCTCTCTCTCTCTCTCTCTCTCTCTCTCTCTTCCTTTGGCAATACAGGCCCACATCCTGTGCCAAAGCACAAAGCTACCTCCTCAAATTTGTGGTAACTGTGTCTTTATACGCAAGGTCTAGAGACTCATTCCTTCCTGCCTGGGCAATGCCAAAGGTTAAAGAGTCAAATTTGTCTGCTCCCCAAACCTCATACGAACTCTTGCTGCACTACTGATTTTTTTCTCAGTGGGCAGGGCCTTGTGGGAACCCACCCGAGGCCGCCTGGTTACTGATGGAGGAGCTCCCGCGAAGAGTCTCTGTTCCACGGAGGGCAAGGGCCTGGTGAGACTTGCGCATCAGAAGGAACCTGGTCCACCTGACATGACAAACCTAAAGCCTGTTTATACCCTGCTGCTCCTCTGTGCCTTCGCAGGGCCCCAGTTTGCTCCTAAGTCCAGCAGTGCCTTCCTCCTGACATCCTTCTGTTCACCTTCTCCACCATCGAGGGGGACAACAGGCCGGGACACGGGGTGGTTCTGACTCTTACCTGAATCCTGGATTTTCCCATCTCGGTGACGATCACTCCCCGCTTTAAGCAGCAGAGACTGAGACCTGCTGGTTTCCCCTCACACAGCATGAGGCCCTGGGGGAGACGGATGGCAGTCCAGGTGCCAAGGCTGACTGGCCATATGGCAGGTTGCTCAGCCTCCCTGTGCCTCAGTTTTCTCACCTTCAAAAGGGGATGGGCCGCCCCGGGTGGCTCAGTCAGCTGAGCGTCCGACTCTTGGTTTCGGCTCAGGTTGTGATCTCACGGTTTGTGGGTTCGAGCCCCGCACTGGGCACCACGCCGTCAGCCTGCTTGCGATTCTTTCTCTCCCGCTCTCTCTAAGCCCCTTCCCGCTCGCCCGCTCCGTCTCTCTCTGTCTCCAAATAAATAAATAAACTTAAAAAAATAAATAAATAAATAAAAGGGGATAATAACAGCAGCTGCCTCATGGAGTTGTTGAGAATGAGTGAGAAAAATGCCTGGTAATGATAAATCCTCATTTTATTGTTGTGTTGCCATTGCCTTTATCAATCAGCAGTCAATCAGAGATGCTGTACCAATAGGAAAGACAAAAGATTTATTATATATGATACATATATATATATATGGATTTATTATCATAAATCAGCTTATGCAACTGTGGGCTGGCTAAATACAAGTCTTTAGGGCAGGCAGGCAAAGATCATGAGCGTTGCAGAGTCCCACAGCATGAGCCGAAGCTTGTTGCCACAGGTACGGTCAGTAAGGAAGATGGGGAGTGGGGACTCGGAGTGGGGGAGGGGGGAAGAATGGTAGACCCGGTGGCTGTTGGGAGTCTCTGAGCTCAGGGGAGGCCTAGCCTTCCTCGAAAGTGCTTACCTGGAGTGCCTGGGTGGCTCAGTCGGTTAAGCATCTGACTTCGGCTCAGGTCAAGATCTCACAGTTTGTGGGTTTGAGCCCTGCATCAGGCTCGGCGCTGACAGCTCAGAGCCTGGAGCCTGCTTCGGATTCTGTGACTCCCTCTCTCTCTGCCCCTCCCCCGCTCCACTCTGTGTCTCTGTCTCTGTCTCTCTCTCTCTCTCAAAAATAAATAAACATTAAAAAAAAAAGTAGAAAAAAAAAGTGCTTACCTGATTAGGTCAGACCCACCCAGCACAATCTCCCTTCTGCTTAATTTAAGGAGAGCTGGTTCGGGGCTTGCATCGCGTTTGCACAATCCTTCTGTAGCAGCACCTAGACGAGAGCTGAACTGAGTAACTGGCAGACGATGTGCGTGTGTGCTACACGCCGGCTGCCTGTCCTCACCTGGACAGTGCTCTCTTGGCCTTTAAGACTCAAGTTCGTTCTTCCGAGAAGCTCTTCCTTGACCTTTCAGGTTGGATTCAGGGCCCTTCTCTGAACCATATGAGGACACAGACGTGTCCCTGGCACATGCACAGCTGTGGGTTCGAGACTCACTTTAGTATTCCTAAATCTTATGGGGTGCCCGGCCTAAGAGGGCCTTAATCCTGCAGACCAGTGGCTTTCACTGGGCACAGAGGAGACTGGCCCTCTGTACCTGCCACTCAGGGAGCAAACATCTAAGTGCCCAGGTTGAGTCTGGGCTGAGAGGGTGGCGTGAAAGTACTTGGTGTGGGAGGGAGCATCTGGCCCTTCCGAGCTCATTACCAGGAGTGGGGCAGACACAGGGAGTGACCGGGGAAGGTGCTCAGCATCTGGCTGATCCACTGCCTCATTGTGTCTGCAGCACGGCTCCCAGCTGGGAGGTGTTAGTGCAAAAGCCACTAGTCTTGAGGAAGAAAGGAAAATTGGAATTGTTAGTGTCCGGCTGATGTTGTCACCGGAGGAAGGGAGAAGGGGGGGGGGGGGCTCAGGACAGTACAACACACCAGTGACACACAGGTGACATACACAGGAAAGACACCTCCCCCCAGGAGGCGCAGAAGGGCTCCAAACTTACATCCTTCCTTCCGGGGATCCCCATTAAGAAAAGAATGCAGGAATAACAAATACCAAATCAGGTGCAAATGTGAGGAAAAATGAGAATGGGAATAAAAACGATCACAACAGACTGCAGATTATAAAATAGCCGAAAAAGGCTGCAAGCAGTTTCCAGAAAAATAAGACTTTATTAATGAGCCGCTTGACCCACCTCTGTCGTACTTTTTCCCACCATTTCTGGCGGCACGCTCTACGACAGCAGTTTTGTGATATAATTCTCTAAGGAGTGAATAGAAATAGAATTCAGACTTTTTTTTTTTTCCTAGCGTGGTCGATCAGAAAAGGTATCATGAGAGTGGGGGCTGTGTCAAACACAGATGTAACCATTGCTGGGGTACCGTGACATGCTTGCAGCTCACAGATTCAGGAATTCTGAGAAACCCTCTTCTGTAAGACTCCATGCAGAGAACAGAAGAAATGTACGGCACGTAATGGTACAAACGTATTAACGGACCCACAAGCACATCTCTGAAAGGAGGAAATGCCCTGCTTTGAATAGGCTGAACCTTTTGGTACAGCGCCACATATCTCACGACTGGGAGAAATTCCCGCAGACTGGCTTCTGGCTCTGCAACATTTCACACCTTGTTTCCCTCCTCCCTGACCCACATCTGCATCAGGGGTGGGGTGCAGGAGCCCTATGTGGTACCACGTGGCTCACGCACTGAGCTGGCATGGTAGGTGTCCGGGTATTCCTGGAAGCTGTTCCTACACCAGAGTGGCTGGTAGTAACGTAACGATGCATAGAAGGGACTAGAATCCAGATGGAGGGACACCTGGGTGACTCAGTCAACCGACTGCGTCTGACTTCGGCTCAGGTCATGATCACGCGGTTCACGAGTTCGAGCCCCACATTGGGCTGTGTGTTGACAGCTCATATCCTGGAACCTGCTTCGGATTCTCTGTCTCCCTCTCTCTCTCTGTCCCTCCCCTGCTCGCTCTCTCTCTCTCTCTCTCTCTCTCTCTCTCAAAACTAAATAAACATTTAAAAAATTAAAAAACAAAACAAAACATATGACGACATTGCTAGGGATTTCCAGGACCTTGGAGGGAACCCGTACAAGTGAGGGGTACCCTTAGGCAGTTGAAATTCTGTACACACACACACACATATATTTGTATGTGTGTGTGTGTTTATGTGTATATATAGGGAGAAGTAAGGCCCATACACACACACACACACACACACACACAGGCCTGTTTCCATTTCTATATAATAGGGGGGGATAGGGGATATAATAGGGGATAATAGTATGTTGTTGGGAGATAAAATAATGTTATAAAAGTGCTCACGAGGGTACCTGAGCCTCAGTGAGTGATCAGTCCATGTCATTATCAAGTGTCACTTCTATGAGACTCCCCACCTTCCAGGTGCTCAGTGAAACTCTTGTCACAAACGCTGCACGTAAGCTTCTTACAGAAGAGACACCTTCGTTTTTGTTTTTTTGTTTTAATTTTTTAAAACATTTTTATTTATTTTTGAGAGACAGAGACAGCATGAATAGGGGAGGGGCAGAGAGAGAGGGAGACACAGAATCGGAAGCAGGCTCCAGGCTCTGAGCCCGACACGGGGCTCGAACCCACAGACCCTGAGATCATGACCTGAGCCAAAGTCCGACGCTCAACCGAGTGAGCCACCCAGGCACCCCGAGACACCTGCATTGCTGCTGTTTTACTTGTCAGTCTCCCCCACAAGCTGGGGCCCACTTTGAGGGCTCCAACCCTGTCCAGCTTATCTGTGAACCCCCAGCACCTACCGCAGTGAGGCACCTCACAGAAGTACAGAGACGTTCGTTTTCTTCCTCTTTTCCTTGGGCCCAGTAAGTGTTGAGTCTTTGGTAACATGTTGCTCTACCCTTTCATCGACCTTTTTATTACGAGTGAGTATTCTCCTATCAGCTTCGCTCTGAAGGGGGCACGAGAGATCCCGTGTCCCCTCCTGATGCCAACACAGAGCTGGGTTCAGGTCACACACCTTCCGGTGCAGGTGGACTGTCTGTGCCCACACGAGAGCACTTAGCCAATAACAAAGGCTGCCTCCAAGAAGGCAGTGACAGCCCTGGGCCTTGCAGGGTGCAGTCAATCTTTCATCCGAGGCAACTTTGGAAATAATTGCTTCGGTGGGAGCTAGCGAGTGTTTAAACAGGGAAACTGCCTTTTGTGAGCGCAATCCAGAAGCTGCGTGTGCTCCCTGCCATTGGCTCAGTCTCTCCTGGACTCGTCACAAGTACCTTGGAAGTGCCCATTAGCAGGTGTGCAGTGAGAATAGTGTCTGCAAATCAGTCTTATCCATCCGAGAAACCCAATTTTCCAAAGATGTCTAATTAGCAACTCTTTGCTAAATTGGTTCGTTTCACAGTATGGAAGCGTGTGTCTGAGAAGAAGAAAATTAACCCACCTTTGACGAGACAGTGCACATTTTCTCACTAGTTCAGGTAGAGTGAGTATAAAATTATCAGTTTTTGCCCCGAGTTCCAAAGGGCGATTTGTCCACCCAAGGGAGACAGGCCATCACCCCTAGTCAGCAGGCTGAACAGCATGACTCCCCCTATAGCAAAAATGACCCAGAGTTTAGGACACAGGACAGGGTGGCCTGGGGCCAGGATTCCCATGGACCGCCGCCAGTGAGTAATGAAGGTTGCCTTTGACTGCAGCAAAATGGGAAAAAATAAAGAGTAGAGAATTTTCGTACATGAAACGTTATTAAATTTAAAGGACCATTCTTTTTATGAGATTAAAATCTTCTTAATTAGGTGTGTGTTAAAGTGTCCTTTTTATGTGGAATGATGGGAATAGCAGATAGTAAGTTTTTTAAGTGCAAAATAAAAAGTCAGTCCCCAATGCCATCTTCAATTTTTCATTACTATCATTTTACTAGTTCTTGCCTGGGAATCTGGATTCAAACTTGGAGTCCAAGGCCACCCTTCCCTCTACTCTGCCTGCCCCATCTGGGAGCCCTAGAGGGCAGAGGTCTGAGAAATCTCCCAGGGTTCTGGGTCTCTGTCCATTCTCAGAAGGCAGCTAAGGCCTCACCTTCTATTTCTGAGTCAAGTCCATGGCCCTTGACTCTTCCAGTGAGTCAAGCACGTTCCCCCACAGCGTGGGGGACCAGACTCTGCCTGGTCTATTCGTCATGAACAAAGTAGCTTAAGCTTGGGCCCAAACACATCCTCTTCTCTTATTTCCAAATGTGTGATCTTGCCAAGCTCCTTAACCTCTCTCCGAAATGCGGTTTCCATCCTGAGCAACTGGGACACAGTGACTGCCTTGCCACCAGCTTGTGGCCACACCACTAACATTGAGCCAGTGTCTCCAGGCCTGTGTAGCAGGGGCACAGTCCCACTCAGGGAGCTCTGTCTGTGATTCAGATGCCTTCTTCAGTGGTAGAATCTTCTCCCTCCTCTGGGGTCTTGCCATCTTCTTGAAGGCCTGGGTTGTGTTAGACTCATCATCCCTCTAGAAGCTGCAGTGTGAAATTTCTCATAGAAAAGTCATTTAGATGGACTCTCAGTGATTGTTGGACCACTGGA
Source organism: Puma concolor (assembly GCF_028749965.1). Taxonomy (NCBI): domain Eukaryota; kingdom Metazoa; phylum Chordata; class Mammalia; order Carnivora; family Felidae; genus Puma; species Puma concolor. Next base: position 22,231,120 of record NC_141680.1, on the reverse strand, counting down.
GTAAAGAGCATCCCCATGAAACTATAGTCTTCTAATTCCAGGTTTAGGAGGCCCTTGAACCTCGTGGTACCACACTCCACCCACAGGTATAGTGATGTCTTCAGTTGTGAGCTCTCACATAGAGGATCCCTGCTGAGTTCTTGCCAAGGGCACTTCTGGAGATGGCATATGGCACAGAGAGGCCCACACTTAGAATGACTGGGTACCATTCTCATGAAGTGTCACAAGTGGAAGGGACCTTTCAGGACTGGCCCCTGTTATTCCTTGCTATTTCCTTTAAAGCCTGCAAGTGTTGGCTTTAGTGACTCTCATGTCTATGTATTACCTTTACCAAAAACTTGTCAGGGCAGCTTCATTTTGGTGAATGTCCTCCAAAGGAGTGACTGTCCTCCCTGGCCACACCCCCTTCACCGACATCACTGCCCTCAAGCCTTGCCTCCTTCATCCCACCCACACCATCATTTTGCGCACTGCCTCCATCCTCTCCCAAGACCAATGGCAGGGACGGTATTGATCTTTGTGTTCAAGAAGGCAATTCCAAGAAATGCATATACAGACCCCTGAGCAAAGCAAGAAGCCAGCCATTTAGAAATGCTGTCGAGAGGAGCCTCAGGCCCCTTAGCGGGCAGTGAAGATTAAGCTGTGAGACTGATCGCAAATGCTCTGAACACGGGAATTTTGGGAAAGCGGGCTAGGAGCAAGGTTTGGAATAATCGAACTCCCAACCCAACCCCCTGCCCCTAGTGACAGGTGTCACTCTTTGTGCCTCATTTATCTTAGTCCTGGGCTAAGCTTTTCGGTACGTTAATTTAGTCTACCTATTTTGCGGATGAAAGAACTGAGGCTCAGCGCTGTTAACTAACATGGCCAATAAGGGGTAGAGCCCAACAGTGAAATCCGGGCTGCCTGGCACCAAAGCTCTTCACCGTTAAGTAAATGGACTCCCCAGTCAAGCAGACCTTGCTCCCCATAGGGCCCTCCTACCTTTAGAGAGCCCTACTGCTTATGGGTGGAGCCTGCCCAAGCTGATTTCTGGGACCCGTGTTCTGGGCAGAGCTGACCACCCACTTCCTGGCTTCTGAGGATTTGCAGCTGCCTAGATTCCACCCCCCCACCCCCCCCCCCCCCGCCATTTGGATTGCACCCTTGGAATTAGTTGAGATTCTAGGATGTTGTTAACTTGCCTAGAAAACTGGCTGAGTCTGGATTCAAAGTCAGGTCCCTCTGTGCATTTTTCCAACAACCCGTAGTTTCTCCAGATTCTCTGCTATGTCATCTGCCCCAGAGGTGTGGAGGGGCGTGCTTGGCGCTGTTTTCCCCAACAGGGTTGAGCTTGTAATGGGTTTTTCCACCTCCCTTGTTTGTCTCACTTGTGGGTGGGAGAGGGGACATTCTGGCCACGTGGGGTGGGCAAATGTTGAGGGTTGGAGTGTCTCTTCAGCCCACCCATGGTCTGACAGTTAAGATCATAGCTTTTGTAGCCAGGTCTGAGTCCAATGCCTGTTCTGTCGCCCACTAGCTAGCCAGGGGGCTTCGTGTGATTCACTCATTCTCTGGACCTCAGTCTCCCCGTCTATACAACAAGGTGATGAGGGTTAGGTGAGTTGGAACAGGAAGGCATTTGGACAGTGCCTGGCGTGCAGTAAGCATCTGGGGCAATTACTTGTTATTATCTGTGCCATTCGATCAGAAACCCTTTGCTGGATAACCCACCCCTCATTCTCACTTCAGAGTGTAGACCCCTCTGGATCTGCCCATCGCCCCCACACCCTGCTGTCACCTCTCAGCCCGAGGATCCTGGGGAGAAGCCGAGTTCCTGAGGCTAGGAAGGCTGGCGTCTTCATGCTGAGCACGAGACAAAGGCCTGAGCTGGCTTTGTATCTAACCGAACTGATTAAGCTGCACGTTAGCTGGGGATAAAGCTTCTTACCGAATAACTAGGCTTTTGTTGAGCCAGGATGATAAATTCATTCTTAATGCATTGATAATAAAAAGAGATTTTTTTTTTTCCTCCCTTCTGTGAGCTTCCAGAGGCTTTAAGGGCTTTATCTGTGTTGAACACCGCCATCTAGAGGGCATCCGCAGGAAGGCAGGGTAAAAACCACTCTTCAAGGAACACCAGAATTTACAGTCCGTAAGAAGTTCAAAGCAGACACCCCAGGAGGCCAAATGTGTTTACAAAATGACTGCCAGTAGTTATTTATTACCCTGGAAATGGCATCCTTCTCTGATTGCAAGGCCTGCTGCATGGCTCAGTTATTCCTGCGACTCTCCTATGAGGAGTGGCTTTAGCACTTCTGACCTACTGGGCTCATTGAAACAGGCTTGAAACAGGGCTTGTTGTTTTTTTTTTTTTTTTTTTTTTTTGAGCACCCACTATGTGCTAAGTAGCCCACCAGCACTGTAAGGAATGCACAAGTCAGCACAGCTGTGCCCCGGAAGTGTCAATGTAGGAGTATGTAGAATAAGGAAAGGGTACTTATGAACCAGCCAGAGGAGCCTATGTGCCCTATCCACACAGCTGGAGGCAGAACTGGGTGGCATTCAGAGGCAGGGGAAGAAGGAAGCGACTGGCATGTCATGTGTATACACCATGCATGCAGTTGGATGCTATCTCATTTACTGTTTGTTCTCTCTCACCCGTGAGATTCGATAGGGGCTCTTGTCCTCCAGATGGGAACCTGGAGGCTCAGAGAGGTTAGGTCACTTGCCCAACGCTACCCAGCTGTGAAGCGAGGAATCCGGGATTCCAATCCCAACCCTCGGACTCTAAAATTCTTCCTATGATTCCAGGATGCCTCTAGACGAAGGAGGAATTGGTGGGGAATCGACTCTTGAATTATCACAGTGGTAGCAAGTGTTTAACCCCAGGAGGTGAATTTGATTTTCAAAAATAGTCAAAATTCCTTTCTAGGCCAAAGTCATTCAATGGATAATGGGATTTGAGGTTTAAAAAAAAGAAGCGCGACTCTAAGGCATGAAAATTGTTTTATGCCTATCCACCGATGAACAGGCTGACGGGTGCTTCTTGAAGTCTGGTAAACAAATGAGGGCATGGGGATGAGGTGTGGCTGGCACAGAGATGCTTTGACCACAGCCCTGCTCTTTTGGGTATATTCTGTGTGTTCAGCATCGGTATTTTCCTTTTTATCACTCACACTTCTAGTTTGGAAGCAAAAGCTCGTTTCGCAAGTACTCACGAAGGATCTCCAAACTCTTCTGGGTTCCTTCCCAAGGTCTCCAACGGGAGCTGCTCATCCCCATTTGAGAAAGAAAGAACCAAGCTTGAGATGAGTGAAGCCCCCACTCAGTAGCTCAGTGAGCCAGCGGGGATGACAGCCGGGCATTGAGGACACACAGGCTCAAATTCCCTGTCCTCTTATTTCCCAGGGGAGGGACCTATAGGGTAAGGGAATCGATACTTCCATTCTGGGAAGAATCCCATTGGCACACACCCCGTCATGGGAATGGACTAGAGCAGCATCAGTGTAGGGGAGTGGAAAGAAAAGAGGTAATCATGGAAGGCTTCCTACGAGAAACGGTGCCACAATTCACTTAGGGGAGGAAAGGGGAAGTTGGTACCACATAATTGTCTTGTTATAACAACCCCAAACCAGGTGCCTGGGAGGACCTTTAGTAATGTCACAAAGGAAATCTGTATGCAGTGTGTGTGTGTGTGTGTGTGTGTGTGTGTGTGTGTGTGATTTTTTTTTCCCCCAGCTTGACATAATTTGGATGTTCCTTCTCCAGCTGAAGGTAGCAAGCCAGGAAATATCCCTTTTGCTGCTACCCTGCAGGCTGGATTCAGATCTCCAAGTGGCCAGTTTAAAAAGGGCTGTATGCACAAGGGCCAGGCCCATATATTGACCTCAGGCTGCAGCCCAGTTGTTCAAGTGGATGTGTCATGATGGGCAAGAGGAGTGGGAGGGAGGTGGGGATTTTCCGTGTGTCACGTATCCAGGGACCATATCATGCTGGTCGTGATAAGCCCCGGAACACGTCCCCACAACTTTACCCCAGAATCCCAAGGTAGTCTCAGCCACCTCCATCATGACATGTTATGAGGCACAGATGAAGGCACTGAGAATGATGAGTGGTGATGATAGTTTTGGAAACCAGAGCCGTATGGCTTATGCACGTGCCCCTTGTCCCATCCATCAATCCATCCATCCAGAGATTCAGGTGGGTGGGGTACAGGCAAAGACCCAGAGGGGAAGAAGCCCAACTCATTCTGAGAAGCTCACGGATGACCAGAGGGTGAGAAGTGGGGTGGGAGTTGAGACGGGACTGCCTTAAGGGACCAGCTCGTGGAAGACAGTCACAGAAATCACTGTGGAGCTCTCTGAGGGGCCACAGGATCACAGTAGTCTCCAGGGAGACCCCCCCCCCCCCAGGCTTCTGTGTGAGTAATGGAATGGAGAGTGAGACCGGAGACAGGAAGTCACCCATGGAGAGAGGAAAAGGCCAAACTGAGCCAGTGGCAAAGCAGACATTGTTACTACAATTGCTATTATTATTATTTATTAAAGTGGTGGCCTTGGGCTAAGGGTTAAAGTGGAGAGTGTCACAAAACTCTAATTTTATCAACAAGACTGAAGTGCAAAAACGTGCTTTGCCTAAGGTCACAGAGTGAATGTGAAAAATCCACAGATCGTGCCCAGGCCTCTGCTCCCTCACCCGGGACCCATCAGATCCTCTGGCCCTCCACCCATGTCAGGGCTGCTCCTGACAGTGGCCCCAGGCCCGCAGCTCAGAGCGGTTGTCTGTCTGAATTCCAGGGGTAGCTAGGTGACCGTATATCATCTGGGAATCACCAGAGGCCCAGCCAAGGGCGCTGCCCCCAGGAGAGCACGGAAGAGCGGAGCATGGGTGACAGTCCCTGTGAAGAGGAGGGGGCAGAGGACTGTGGCTTCTTGTAGATTCGGTTCCCTCTGCCGGGGACACTTTCCCACCTCACACACATGCACACACCACAGGCATGCACACTACTGGACGCTTTCTATAGGCACCAGCTTAACTCCTGCCTAGATTTTCGATCTCAGTTCAAATTTCATTCATTCATTCTGCACTGACAGATCTCCTCTTATCTGCTCACGTATGTGTCACTCACCAAACGTATCCAGTTGTGAAGAAAGGCTTCGTTGTGGATTGACTCTAATGTCTCACCACGGACACACATTTTCAGAAATGTGAGGACACACATTTCCCCATGAAGATGGACACGGATGCCCATGCACTGTGGTATTCTCCGGGAGTCAGGGGACTGAGTCCTGCCCTGGTCCTCCGGCGCGGCCATGAACTCTCCTTGTTATCTCTCTCCTGTTCCTCCAGGCCTGGGTGGGATCACTGCCAATCCTCGGATGCTGTGCTGTGGTCGGTCAGGCCACTGTTTTCTGAGCATTGCTCACTGGGATTCCTGTCCCGTGGATTCTCTGTCCTCCTGGATCAAACTACCAGGGACTGTCCCATTGGCGTATATTCACTCACACTGAATATCTCGACATTAAAGATCCTTCCTGCACCAGGCAGTGCATATTCATTGAAGAAAACACCATCAAACCCAAGAAGAACTGAATTTGCCAAGTTGTCAGATGGCTGACTTGGCTACAAGGGACCATGGCGCTATCCAATCCAGGGACGGTGCACATGCAGACACTGCTGTTTTCCCGCCCAATATCCAGTCTCCACTTTTCTACTTAACCGAATCCTAATTTTTCTGAGGGGTAAAAGTGGATCCAGTCAAAATGCTTATTTTTCCAAACTCCCACTCAGCTGGGTGTCACCATGCCACACGATCTTGGTCAATGAGACACAAACAGACGGCTGCTAGGAATTTCTGAGAAATGTGTTGCTTTCCAAATACACGTATATTCCTTCTCCATTTCCCCTTTCTTTGTTTTCCTCTTGCTTAAAAATGGGGGTGGGGGGAGGCTGCCATCTTGCAATGTGCTATGGGGATAAGAATAACAATCACGGCACTTTCAGTGAAACATTCCCAGCCACCCACAGATGTGCCCAAGGCAGACATCACAAGTCAATCCCAGCATTCTCTCCCAATGAGGCTAGACATGCTGCCTCAGAATCTCATCCAGCCCAGAGCTGCCCTTTGTGTGAAATCCATTAGTCATATCTGATCTCACCCAAACTTTCCCTTGACCCATCATATTGCATAATAAGGATCCTCCAGAGAAGAAAAGAAAGCTTCTGAAATAATGAATTAGTGTCATGGCCAGAGCAGGAAGCCGGTTCCCTACCTCTCTTGATAGCCTGATACAGTGGGAGGAATATGAGCTTGGGGGCTGGAGAGCCCACAGCTCTTGTGCTGACTGTACCTCTGTGTGCCAGTAGAAATGTCACCTCCCCTCCCTGAGTCTGAGGTTTCTTGACTGTGACGTCGAGATAACGCTGCAGACTTCACAGGATGGCTGCGAAGACCAAATCTGAGAACGGGGTACAGACCTTCAGGGACATTCATTCCATCCTTGCAAGTTTCTTCTCTTTCCCCTTCCCCTCCCCACTGTGGTACAATTCCACACAGAGAAGGTACCCCCAAATTAGGAAGCATAACTGAGAAAATGAGGGAAGAGATTGGAATGATTTTCTCAAAACGAATTCTGTTCACTCCCACCCTGCCACCCCCGTGTATGAGTCTGTGACTTTGCCAAAAGCTGGAACGAGCTAATTCCCTGCTCAGCTGGGCAGCAGGCTCCCTGCCTTGGGAGGTTCTAACGGCAAGCTGGGGTGTGAAAAGTTATTAGCAAAGACATAGCTCTGCCCCTTTGTTACCGCTTTTTTTCTGACAGCCCCACCCTCCAGAGCGATTACAAAGGTAGTTAGCTGTAGACTTAAAAAAAAAAAAAAAAGTAGTTAAATACTCATTTTCTGAAAGATTTTCAACTCCTGTGCAGTTTAAACTTAAAAGGTATCGAGTTAAAAGCTTTGTTGCTTTTTTGTGTATTTTGGGTTTTTGTGTTTGTTTGTTTTCATTTTCGTTTTGCAAAGAAAGATCATCTGCCATAATGTATTGGGAGCCAGGAGGATTCGGCTGCCTATGTGCTAGATGCCCTTAAGGGTGGGCATTGAGCCTTCCTCACTGTTCTCGTCCCCAGTGGGGACAATGACAGCAGCTACCACTTATGAAGCACTTGCTGTATGCCTGGTACTATGCTAAACACCCTATGTGTCTAGTTTCTTTTTCTTTCTTTTCTTTCTTAGCTATGAATTTATATTTTATTCCACTTGTGAATCAACAACTTGGAAGCCAACAATGTCTTCATGATTTTTTTAAAGTAGACTCTACTGTCCTTCACTTAAAACCCCTGCGATCTGCTGCGATATAGACTGCCCACTATACTGACAGTCTGCGAGCATTGGTCATGTCTGTAAGCCAAATGATGTATGCTCCTTTACTTTTCCCATTGGTATAAAACAGATTCTTAAAAATATATGGCAAAGCCTGGACACAACCTAGATGTCCACCATTAGGGAAATGGTGGAGTAAATTATGATGCATCTTTACGATGGCGTATGATGTATCTATAAAAAAGAATGAGAGGTGTGCCCTGGGTAGCTCGGTCGGTTAAGCCTCTGACTTCGGCTCAGGTTATGATCTCGCGGTTTGTGGGTTTGAGCCCCACATCAGGCTCTCTGCTGACAGCTCAGAGCCTGGAGCCTGTTTCGGATTCTGTGCCTTCCTCCCTCTCTGCCCCTCCCCTGCACTCTCTCTCTCTCTTTCTCTCTCTCTCTCTCTCAAAAATAAATAGAAAGAAAAAATTAAGAAAATTTTTTTTAAAAGAATGAGAAACATTTCTGTGTATTACCCCACCAACAACCTCATTAGGTAGAAAGCATTGCTGTCCATTTTTCCAACTGACAAAAGAGGTTGAATAAGTAACTGAGCCGGGATTTGAATCTCGGCCCCCGTGATCCCACGGTGAGACGGGTTTTAGGATTCAATGTGATCATGTGGGTGGGTGCCTGGCACATAGTCGGGGCCCAGAAAACATTGGTTCCTTTTCAAGTCAAGTTTCAGGTAGGGTAGGCATGAATGCATGAAAGTGAAGCCTGCTGCTGTTCTCACTGACAGCTCCCCGTGAAACTTTGCTGGTTGTGCCTAGAGATACGGAAGGGCCCTCGTAGGCCTGGGCCAGAAACTCCTAAAAGTTCCGCCCTTAGGCAAAACCGGCTCTGAGGCTCCTTGAAAAATGCTAATGCAAGTTCTACAGGGCCTCAGCTTGGATTCAATTTCTACCCACAGGCATAGGCTCAAAGAACATCCATACAAAGGAAGGAGAATGAGATGGGAACAAGAGACGTTATGTAGATGCGTTGTCAGAAAGAAAACGCAGGGCGGACAGATCGGGGCCTGTGGGAGGGAGGGGGGAGAAGAGAAGGAGCCCAGGTGTCCCAAGCAGATCGCATCCCGGCTGCCCGTCAGACTCTGCACTTACTTGGTGACCTTGGGCAAGTTGCTTAACCTCTGGGTCCTCAGTTTTCACACCAGCAGATTTGAGGAATCAAGATAATTCTGTCCTGGTCAGGTTTGATAGTCACACAGAATGCACCGGAAGGGGCCTCTGGCCAGCACCCATTCTGAACGCTCAGTTGCATAACTGTCAAATCGAGTTAGTATTTTTATTTTTACCCTGGATCCCAGAGTTGTCTGGGAGCAGAGCTCTTGGCTCAGTGCCTGGCATGTCGCGAGCGATAAATGTGACACCCCCATCTCTGCTGGCCCTTTCAGCAGTATTAGTCCCTGGTGTCCTTCTTGTTGATAGCCTTTCAACCACAGGTGACCGAATCCCACCTCGATAACGCTTGTTCATTGTGCCGGAAGATGTTCAGCCAGCCAACCAGTAGGATCCAGGGCCTCGTCAGGGACCTCACAATTAGTCTGTCTTCTGGAAGATAAGTTCTGCTGTGGTCCCAGGGGGGAAATTGGAAAACCAAGCCTGCAGCTTTCAATCTGAGAAGCATTAATGCCATAAAGTATTTCAATTCTAACCAAGGAGAGCGACAAAGCTGTGAGTACCCAGCAGATGTGGAGACGGGGAATTGCCGTCTCCCCAGGCTTGATTACAGAGAATTGGTTCCTGTTCAAGAAGCAGCTGGCTAGAAGGATGAGAGGCAGATTTACAACCTGGAAAGTGTGGTGGGGTGTCTGGGAGAGAAATTAGCATCATCAAACAGTAGTAAGGGCTGGTGTGGAGTGAGTTTCTACTACATGCCCGGAATGATCGCGGGCGCCTTGTCAAGGGGCAGTGGTAACAAGTCGCCAAGAGGACAACAATGTGCACGTATTGACCTCTGCTTCATGCAGCCAGTGTGTAGGGGCTTTACAAATGCATTCTCCTGCTTGATTTTTATACTGGCCGTGGGAAGCCAGCTTTCATCTTCCAGAGGAAGACCCTGGGGACCAGGGAAGTGAACAGTGACTCTGCAGGGCTGGGGTTCGAACTCCAGTCTGCCAGTGGCAAAAGCTTGCTCTGAAAATAATTCGACAAATAAAAGCTTTTATCAAAACTGGATCAGTGGAGAAGGAAACAGTTAAGCTTAGGGATTGGACCTCTTGTTTTGCTCCCCGAAGCCCACCACAGAGCTGGGTGAGAGAAATAAGGACCCAGGTGGCTGGCCACGTATGGAATCTTTGCAAGAGTCCAAACCGATCAGTCATCCCATCCCATAAACTCCTCCCTACAGTCTCAAGACTTTCAGGGGCCTCGGTGGTCACCCCATCCAGCCTCATTATCTGACACATGAGGAAACTGAGGCCTGGAAGGGGAGAGTGACTTATCAAAGGGCCACAAAGGAAATTAGTGGCAGGTGTAGGGCCAAAATGGCTTTCCATCCCTGGGAAACACTCTTTCTACAGAACGGCCCTTCCCACCCACCTCTTAACCCACCAATTCTCAACCAACTCACAGAACAAAGAGATGACAACCTGATTTCTCCATTTTGAGAGATCATCCCTTGTTCCTGACTCAAAGTTCTTTAACTAGGAAAGAGCTAGTAAATAAATTCTCGATGTCTTTCTGGATAGCTTAAGGTGGCGAATGAGTCCCCGCAACTATATGCCAATATCCTTATCTGCAGTAAGGATCCATGAATAAAGGCCTTCAGGCTTCATAAAAGAAGAACCCCCCCCCCAAAAAAAAAGAAGAACCCACGTGGGACACATCTGTCTGTCATCTCTGGGTCCCCTGTGTCCACTATGGGGCCTGGGACAGTAAGATTCAGTACAAGTCGTTCAATAGAAGTGAACTTCAGATCAACAGACAATGCCAGCTCTTTATCTGTGCATCTTGGGCTCCATTTCCATGCTTATTGGTGGTGGGTTCAGAGGAAAAGAAATTTTGGATCCAGAGGAAAAGAAGCAAAAGTAAATTCGTGATGTAATTACTCTATTTGGTATTGAAGCTCAGTGATTCTAGATCACTTCCATAATGAGAAGAAGTCTGCATGGTGTTTTAAATTAAATTGTTAGAGTCACTTTTTAAAAATGTTTATGTAACTTTTTACAAAAACGAATGCCTTTAGCTATGCTCTCACTCGTAAGAGAATCTATGCAGACGTTACACTGTTTGAGTTAATTAGGACTAAATCAATGAAGTCGCAGTCAACGGGTTAATTGTCTCAAGATTGGTGAATAAAATCCACCGCCTATGGCAAATAAAGCTTACAGCCTCAAGTAAACTAACACCGTTTTCAGAACAAATATTTTAATAAATGTAGTGTCTTAAATATTAATAGTCTCAAGGTTACAAGTCAATTGGCCTTAGAACGTTTAAAACAAAGTTTTCAAGAAGACAGGAATAAATACTTTGTCCTTTTGTAGGCTTAGAAAGCACTTGATAATAACAGGATATAAACTGAGCAGATGTTTAACTTAGTTTTTTAGAAACTGGTTTGTAGGTATCCTCGAACCTTCTGGCATCTGTATCTATACATGTGTAATTGATTTAAGCACGCCTTGTATTCTAAGGACTGTGTCAATAGAATCTTAAAGTTTCTAGGACTTCTTGCTCAAAAATCAAGTGTGGTCTCTGGTTTTGACTTTTATGTTAATCAAAGTTGATTCAAGTAGCATTGGGGATGTTTTCATTCTTGCATTTACTAGTTCATATATATATATATACACACACCCACACACACACATATATATATATGTTTGTGAAATGTATATACGCATGTGTATATACACGAAATCTGCCAAACGACCCACACCCAAAAAGGTGAGCAGATTTTCTCTAAAATCAAAACGAATGTTCCAAGTGCTTTGAATTGAAGCATGGATCCCACAACACACAAGAAGGAGGCTTCTGAAAGCCGCAGAGAAATCACAGAGAATGGTTTGATCCGAAGCTTGCTCGGGGTGAGGTGGGAGTGCCGTTAGAAGACCATGCCTTGCACAGGAAGACACCCCAGAAGAGACGGAGCTTTTGAATGGTAGCCTCAAATCCAAAGTCATAGGGCGGGGGCTCTGGATCCCAGGCACTAATTTGCGCTCATGCTGCTTCTCAGAAGGACAGCTTTGCACGGACTGCTGCAGGGCAAATAGCGACGGGTGTGTTTTGTTTAATGATGGTTAACAATTACAGGAAGCCATCTAGGCTTCCATGTGTCGTTGCCAACTCCGTGTCTATATGTAATCAGAGTTCATAAGCGTCAGAATCAACTGGGAAATAAGGGAAGACAGTGTACTGGGGAGGCAGGGACATTTGTCTTGACGCCCAGGAATGAGCCAGTAACAGCTCAGATCTTTTGCTCTTTTCACCAGGGATCAAACTGGAATCATGGGCCTTAACTCTCAACATATGATCTCATGCTAATAATCCTTATTTTTCTTCAGATTTGGCTGAGAACTACCCCCTCCCTCAAGGTCAAAGCTAAGCCACAGTGGAATACACTTGCACATTTCAGAGCAAAGTGCTTCAATGACCATGCAGGACACGCTCAGGGGGCCACCAGCAATGAGCTCAACCCTGAGCTCTATACCTCGGCGGAGGGATATAGGGTGGAGGTTAGAAGTTGAGCAGAGGACATTTCTTTGAAGTGTGTTGTCCTTGTGTTTTGCAGAGACATTAGCTAGTGCCATTGCCTTTAAGGAACCTCTCCTGAAGGGCCCTGTCAAGAGGTGGCCTGCGGGAGCAAGGGGGCACTCCCAAGTGACTTCTGGGGAAAACGTCATGGCAGGGTGCCCACTGGAGATCTCACGGGGAGCACATCGCCCACGCCGAAGAGCCATACAGTGCAGTGAAACCCATGAGAGGGGCCCCCAGAGGCCCCCCAAAATGTGACTAGAGAAAAGTCCTCTTTTTTTGAATAGCCTCTGACCCTATCTTACTCCAAAACGAAATCATGACAGCATCTGTCAAGTAGAAACCTCTGTGCCCCCAATCTGTTCTCCAAAAGCTCATTCTCTTTCTGGAAGGATCAGGAATCATCAGGGGAGGTGGAAAAAGAAAAGAACCCAACCACACTGGCATTACCCACTCCAGGCTTCCAGGGAGACTGGAAAGACCCTTGAAGTTCCAAGTTTTAAGAATTACGAGAGACTGGACATTTTATCGCTGAAATCAGACCATTTAAGGACTAGCAGTGACCAAAGGGGTTTTAATTTCCTGAAAGTGACAAGAAATGGAGGGACCTGCCTGAGATACCATCTGTGGGTGGGGAGACAGGGTTGATAGACTGGATTTGTCAGACAGTCCTGAGAGGGAGAAAAAAATGGAAGTTGTTTTACAATTGTACACTATCAAGTTCCGTTCTGTCAACATCGTGGTTATTTTCGTCTGTTGTTTTTTCTCCTCCGGGGAGCAGGTAGGGTGAGGGGTGAGGGGTGTTAACCCTGGTGCAGGTAGAGAATTGTTTGATGAGCAGGCTGTTTTATACGTGTACGGCCAGAAGCTGCCAAGGCTGATGACCCGTGAGCAGAAGAGAGAAGGCAAAGATCAGAAAAATAGAGGGGAAAGAGAAGAGAGCCAGGCCGTGATGGAAACAAAGGGCTTGGTTCCGCCGTGTGCACCGCTGAGATGCCCAAGATGCAGACTGCTCCACGACAGAACATTCTGGAATGAGGGACGCCAACTAGCAAAGGCCTGAGAATGGGGGAGCCGGGCAGTCCTCCGGAGGGATGTGCTGCAGGAGAAATCACCCAGCACTGAAAGGTCATCAGAAGGGTTGCCCGGAAGAGGATGGGGAGAAGGGGCCCAGCTTGTATCAGTTAGAAACCGCCGAGATTGTGCCGCAGGAACAATCAACCAGCACGACTCGGTGGCTTGAGAGGTTTCCTGCACAGGCTGGCCAGGGCTGTGCTCTGCACCGTCCTCACCCTGGGACCCGGCGTGAAGGGGCAGCGACTACTGGAACATGATCCGTGGCTGCGGCAGAGGGAAAAGAACATGTAGTGTGTTGTACATGGGCTCACCTCTACTCCTGTGGCTTTGGCCAAAGCCGATGACCCGGGAGCACCTTTTCAGAAAGACGGGAAAGAGTAACCGGAAACTAGTGAGCAATGAGGCAGTGTGTCCCCAGTGCCTGGGGAGAAGAGGGAGGCCCTGCTGACATGGAACCAGAGGCTGAACCACTGGGCTGACGAAGGTGGACTGAACTACCTACCAGGGCCGGGGAGGGAGCAAGCATACCACGGGCTGCTCGCCAAGCCAACAGCCCCTGCACCAGGTGTGATGCCAACCCCCCAGAGAGAGGATGAGGGGCAGGATCTGTGATCCCTGACCTCCTGGGAGTCAAAGTCAAGGCCATGTGTACCCTGACAGCTCCTCATGATGAGCTGAAACCAGGGTCAGCGTGCGCGAGGGGAAAGAGCCCTGGACTTGGAGTCGGAACGTCTGAGTCTGGTTCTAACCTGATTGTGTAACCTCGGTCGAGTTTCTTCCTCCCTTTCACTTTCTCTGTCTCGTTCAGGTCTTATCATTGCAAAGGACTAACTTCATTAAAACAGAGAATGTCCCAAAGTAGAGGGACAGAAAAATATCGGATGGATGCCAAGGCCCCACGGGGACTGGAAATCACGGACCGAGGTTCCTGTCCATTGCTACCGTCACTCACCCTGCTTCTCTACTTGTCTGCAGCCTTCTTCTTTCCTCTCTGAGAGGGCCTCCCTGCTTCATTTCCATCCATGCCTGCTCCCCTGCTCCAGACGGGACCCCCACAGGCCTCCTCCTCTCAAACACAGCTTGACGTGCAGTGCCTGCAGCTAACTTGTCCCCAGGACGGAGAACGTGACTGGCCTGGACTGAGCCAGGCATCCACGGCTGGTCCAGTCGGCTGTGCCCGGGGTAGGGGTCGGGCATGTGTCCGTTTGGTAAGGACTATGCGAGCGGACTGTCTGCCAGTGGATGCAGACCAGTGGGCATTGTGACTTCATGGAGCAGCTGCAAAGTGACAGTCACCTGATTGTCACATCCTTGCGCTCAGTGGTACTTCCGTATGGTGTCCCTTGAACCCAAAACATCAGGTGAAGCAAACGCATTGTAAAAGCGATTTCTGTATGCTGCGTCAGCCGGAAAGTTCTGCCACAGAGTACAAGACCAGCCCGCTAACCACATGTTTTAGGAGGAACCTCCTCTTGTGAACAAGAGGCTGCTACACGTATTGTACTTCAGAGGTTTGTTGAAAAGTCAGGTGCGGGGGGCAGACCCACTCTTAAATTTGGGGGACTCAAGCACGAAAGCAAATGGAGGCTGGTGGACCTTAAATTTAAATATTCAAGGGGCAAAAATCAAGTCCTTCCCCAAATAAATAAAATATGTTCTGTCCTCTTGCCTTGAAGAATATATCTTTATAAATTTCTATCATACCTATCTTTCTAGATACAGGTATATCTATATCTATATCTATCTATCTATCTATCTATCTATCTATATAAAGCTACATGTGTGTATAAAATGTATACATTTAGAGTTTTACACGTGAAAATATATAATGTTTATATATAAAGTCTTGCCACACATATATATGCATCTATGTGGTGTGTATGTGTGTGTATATATATATATATTTATATACACACACACACACATATAATTTTATACACACATCTTGCTTTATATATACATACAATCTGGCTGTGGTTTGTATATGACTGAAGGCAAATATCAAAGATGACTACATTCAATTTTTATTGCTCACGTGTGGCTGTTATGTTGGCGATACAGTGAGATTCAGAGGAGTAATAAAATAAAAACATGCATTACTTATAAATATCATACATTTATTACATAAAATTTATTTTTCTTGCTTTCATTTCAGCAAAGGCACTAATTGCCTTCTAATAGTCAATATATTCACCTAAGACGTGTTTTATTGGCAGTCATAGCAAATCAGATGACTTTGAGTATTTGTAATTCTTACTCTCTTATTATCATTATTAATTCCAGTTTGGACAGATTGCTCTGCTGAGACAGTAGCAACTAGAATTGTCGATAAACACATTAATGAAAATAATTCTTAGTTTCAGAAGAAGACCATGAATTTTACCTATTGTGTTCAGACACTGCAAAGGGGCCATGTGTGATAGGTCATTGTCTCAAAAGATATTATTTTTTTTTCAACGTTTTTTTATTTATTTTTGGGACAGAGAGAGACAGAGCATGAACGGGGGAGGGGCAGAGAGAGAGGGAGACACAGAATCGGAAACAGGCTCCAGGCTCTGAGCCATCAGCCCAGAGCCCGACGCGGGGCTCGAACTCACGGACCACGAGATCGTGACCTGAGCTGAAGTCGGACGCTTAACCGACTGCGCCACCCAGGCGCCCCTCAAAAGATATTATTAAATATGTAAGTGTCACCAAAAATTACTATCTGTGATGGTTAATTGTATGTGTCAACTTGATGGCCCGAGAGCTGGTACACGTGATTTCTGGGTGTGACTGTGTGGGTGTTCCGGAAGAGATTAGCATTTGGATCAGTCAACTGAGTGAAGAAAGAGGCTGTCACTGATGCAGGTGGACATTGTCCAACCTGTTGACGGGTTGAATCGAACAAAAAGCCAGAGGGAGGGTGAATTTTCTCCCTTTGCTTGATCTAGGGCGTCCGTCTTCTCCTGCCTTGGACACCACCACTGGCTTTCCTCTTCTGCTTGTAGACTCTGGGACCTCTTGGCCTCCATAGTTGCATGAGCCAAACCCTATTATAAATCTCCTCTTCTATAAACCCCTAATATCTTATGGGTTCTGTTCCGAACCCCAGTATACTATCACTTATGTTATGATTGTCACTGACTCCTGCTTATATAGACACACACATACACACTATCCACACACATTTCAGAATAAAGTTATTTCTTAGTGCGACACGATCTCACGTTTGTGATTTTGTAAACACCTCACCAAGTCATGAGTTCTGCCAGAACGACACATGACAACAAAAGAAACAATAGCTTGGACCTTCTCTTTAAGCAGGAATCAACTGTTACCCTACCGTCTGAGAAGAGGGATTTGAAAAGTTCACGGCTTTCCCTTTTTGCTAACCCAGAGGCTTCTGCAGTTCATACCCTCCACGGTCTCTATATGCATGGCCACACAGCAGCGCACGCCTGCCTCTTATTCCAACACAGCTTCCTTTGGTTCGGAGGCCACGGGGCGAGAGATGGACAGGAGTGTGTCCGGGGACCAGACACTGTCAATCACAAAACAGATGCTTAGGGTTCCAGGTAGTTCTATGTAGGTGCTGATCAGTGGATCTGGAGGGCAGACTACAGAGGAGCATTTCACCACATTTATTTTTGAGCTGTGTGTTGTATGTGCGGCCTTCTAGAAACGTGGGGTAAGGGGCCTAAGAACTTTATTTGTTGGGGGACCAGCGAAAACCTATGTGGGTTTAAACAGAAAGGAGCTCCCCTCCCCCATCAAGCTCCTATACGCCCCACAGTGATCAAGGCCACAGGGTACAAACTGCAGGGGGAGAATGGGAGAGAAAGAACAGGAGGCTGATGCCAGCCAGGGAGGGAAGCTAGCTGCTGTCACTCCAGCTGGAGGACACAAGAGGGACACGAGAAGGTCCCAAGGAGGAAAGTGTCTTCACTTTGTCCACTGTTAGCACTAGGATAATGTGCGGCCCCAGGAAATGAATCCATCAGACTCTGATTCCTGGTTCTCCTTGGGCCCAGGAAGGACAGGGACGGGAGGATCCAGGGTCACTGAGAGAATCACACAGCAGCTCCCTGAGCACTGACCCTCCTGGAGCCCAGCCCAAGAGTCTGCAGCGTGTGTCTTCAGGACTAGTGGGGCCTCTCAGAGGCTTCTGATGAACAGAAGCCGGGTTTTAGAGAAGAATTGTACCTTTCAATGGATATCGCTGGGAGAATGAATGCTGTAGTCAGTCACTCAGCGCCCTTTGTTGAGTGATGACATCTACCAGATCGGTGCTAGGTTTGGATGATCTTGAAAGGAAAATTCGTCTCAGCTCTCAGGGAGTTTGTGGGAGAATGGGGGTGGGGGGGCAGCCATTAATGAAGAAATGTTGCTTGATGGGATGTGCACCTAAGTGTGCCAGAATGAAAAGGCACAGTGGGAAGGTGTTGGGCCTCACCTTCCGGGGACACCTGGGTGGCTCGGTTGGTTGAGCTCTGATTCTTGGTTTCAGCCCAGGTCATGATCCCAGGGTTGTGGGATCGAGCTCAGCGTTGGGCTCTCTGCTGAGTGTGGAGCCTACTTGAGATTCTCTCTCTCTCTCTCTCTCTCTCTCTCTCTCTCTCTCTCTCTCTCCTCTATCCCTGCTCTGCTCACATGCCCTGTCTCTCCCTTTCCAAAAAAAAAAAAAAAAAAAGGGTGCGGGGTGGGGAATGCCTGCATGGCTCAGTCAGTTAAGTGTTTGACTTGGGCTCAGGTGGTAATCTTGCGGTTCGTGAGTTGAAGCCCCGCATCTGCCTCTGTGCTGACAGCTCAGAGCCTAGAGTCTGCTTCAGACTCTGTGCCTTTCTCTCTGCCCCTCCCCTGCTTGCGCTGTCTCTCTCTCAAAAATAAACGTTAAAAAAATTAAAAGGAACAAAGGAAGAAAGAAAGAGAGAGAGAGAAAGAAAGAAAGAAGGAAGGAAGGAAGGAAGGAAGGAAGGAAGGAAGGAAAGAGGAAGAAAGAAAAAGAAAGAAAGATCTGCTCTGATCTTACTTAGCACGTGGTGAATGCTCAGTCCAGCCAATGGGCGACTCTGCTTTCTATTCCCCTTTTAATTGAACAACCACACCCTAGCAATCTGCCTGGGGCAATCTGAACACACTTGACCGATAAACATGAGGTAGACTTCTAACCGACCCACAGACAGCTGCTGGCAGATACAGCAGTGGGACTTCAGGAACCAGTCCTTCAGATGACGAGTCCTTTCTGTAGGATTGTCTAACAAATGCCCCTTGTCACTAGAAAGTGGTTGTGCTGGTGGCTTTAAGGTTAAGAGCTTGGGGATGAGTCCCCACACATAGACTGGGGAGGGGGGAATCTATGTCAGACCAGAGCTCAAACTCCCCTTTTGCCAGCCGTAGCCAAAACGTGCCCTCCCCTGTCCTGCCGTGCGTGTGAACTCCCTGCACAGGAGCTGGGGTTTACTTTCTTGCACCTGCACCCAGGAGAGGTTTCTGGGCACCCCCTCCCTGCCCCGGCTGGGAAGGGCACCCCCTCGCCCTGGCCACAGGGGACTCTTCTGGCTAGGAACTTCACCAGACCAAATCTGCGCACTAAGCCGAGGTGGCAGCCCAGAGAAATACCCAGAAAGACCCAGAATGAGGCAGAAACTGTCCCCAGTGCAAGATACCGTATTAGCTTCCTGCTGCTGCTGTAACAAATTACCGCAAACCGAGTGGCTCAATACAACACAAGTTTACGCTCTTGTAGTTCCGGAAGTCAGAAGTCTGACGTGGGTTTCACTGGGCTGCAACCAACATGAGACCAAGGACACTGCTCTCCCGGAGAGGTTCTGGGGAGAATGTGTTCGCGGCCTTTTCTGGCTGCTGGTGGTCCCCAGCATTGCTTGGCTTGTGCCTCCATCACCGTCATCTCTTCTTTTCATCCGTTCCTCCTCTTCTGTGGTCCACGCTCCCTGTGCCTTCCTCTTACGAGGACACTGTTTATGACAGTGCCCCCCAACCCCCTGGAAAATCCAGAGTAGTCTTATCCCTAAAATCCTTAATCTAATCCTACTGGCAAAGTCCGTGTTATCATATAAAGTAACATTCGCAAACTTCAGGGATTAGGGCCAATGTGCTTTGGGGGCTATTGTTTAGCTGTATCTGCTCTTTATCTGATATTCCAAACCCCCTGCCTTAGATGCTGGACTCCTTCCGATAAAGAATGCCAATGGCAATTAGACCCAGCGGCCACCCTTCCAGAGCTTGTGTTTGTTCTGAAAAATAGTAATTCCTGAGAGCGGCACGCTCTGTTTCGTGGAGGAAAGTTTTATCAATGACAAGGGAGAGGGGCTTCACAGAATTAAACAGTCAGAGTACACATAAAGAGGGGGAGAAGTACAGAGAAGAACAAAGAAGGGTTAGTACATCAAATCGGGTTCTCGCAACATCCAACCTTCTGGCTGGGGAAGGCCCGTGGTGAACAACTGGTTCGAGTCCCCACTGAGGGTCCTGAGCAGAGCATCTTCCCCTCAGGTGAGGCTTCCAACTAACTATTCCCACCAGGGCAATATGTATACTACCCGTGTGTGATCCGTGGTGCATCATTCAGTGGACCTACGTGCAGTCCTGAGCAAACTGGGTTTTTTTTCTCGTCGTATCTCACAATCTGAGGAGCCTGGGCGTTTGTTCATTCCTCTCCCCTCCCGGATCCATCCCAGGGGGCCAGCCTGGTCTGGCTCCAGGAGGAATGTGAGGACCATGAACCCTCTTGGGGTCAGGAACAGAAGGGCCAGTTCTGATCCCGAGGCCAGATACGGAGCGCAAACCAGCTAAGGCCCTCGTGATTGTGTGCGTGCAACTCTGAGCAGAAATGCATGACATGTCACACAAACAAGTTCTATTCAGAACAGCGTTCCAGCTGGGGACACAGATGCGTCCACAGTCAGCTGTCCCCAGGAGCTCCTCAGGAACTCAGCTCCTCAGGGAGGCGGTGGCCTCCCAGGGGATGTAGTGACCAGACCTGGCCTGCTTCTACCTGGGTGACTTTGGGGCATGCCTGTGACTTTATGGGAATGTCCAGAGCTCAGTTGCTGGGAACCTTCACCTGGTGAATTTACAAAGAGCCCCCTCTCTCTCCATATCTGACCCTCCACCTAGTCTGAGAATGGGCTGGGAAGGACGGACGGATGCTGGTAAGCAAGAGGAAGAGGGGAAGGATGGACAGGAAGAGTTTCATACAAGCTGCGTAAGAAAAAACAAGGGCAGGGACACCTGGGTGGCTCAATAGGTTAAGTGACTGACTTCAGCTTAGGTCATGATCTCCCTGTTCATGAGTTCAAGCCCCGCATCAGGCTGTACTGACAGTTCAGACAGAGCCTGGAACCTGCTTTGGATTCTGTGTCTCCCTCTCTCTGTCCCTCCCCTGTGATCTCTCTCTCTCTCTCTCTCAAAAATAAATAATAAAAAAAAAATAAATAAAAAGTAATAATTAAAAAAAAATAAAAACAAAACAAAACAAGAATAGATAGGGCAGATGAGGAAAGGCAGGAAGAGGGTGAGTCCCTCCTTCCTGCCTGTACAGAAATGAAAGGAACTGAATCGTTCGTTCATTCATGCATGCATTGGAAAAACGGAAAACATGAAGGGTTGGAGAAATATTTGTGTTTCTATACACTGGCATTTTAGGAAAATCAATGGATTTGAAATTAAAAATACTAATCCCAGCCCAAAACCGTGTCCTTGAGCAAGTTACGCTTTCAGATCTGATTCAGCATCATCACTAAAAAGAGAAGACTGGCTGCCCGATTTCCAAAAGGCTAGGCTGTATCTTACTTTTTCAGAAATGGCAGCAGTTTCTTTTCCTTCTAGGAGGTGGCTGGCACTATTTGAAAAGAAACCAAAATATTTCGGTTTTTGTTTTTTTGTGTTTTTGTTTTTTTTTGAACTCCGTTTCCCCCCCAGGCAATTCCTGAAGTGGCCACTAGATGGCAGAATGAGACCACAATGGTGCTGTGTCGAGGCCGGCTTGCAGATTCGTGCGCCGCCCGGGCAGCAGCAAGCCAGCAAGCTGCTTCCCGCAGGCGTCTGATTAATAATGGGGCTGTAATTATCTTTACACAATCCCGATTGCAGCCCTGTTGTAGCCTAGCTGTTAAATTAAACTGCACAAATAAATATGCTGGGCAACACAGCCTCCCCAGCGGTCCCCACCCAGGAGGTGATCACGCTTATTAGCATATCAAAACAGAAACTCAACCCTCCTACTTCCCTTCATTTTCATAACAAAAGGGGCTCCCTTTTATCTCCCCAGCAACCCAATCTGTATTTAAATAGCTCTGTGAAGACTGATAACGTTATTACTTTATTTCCCCACGTCTAGCTCTGGGGAGATCTCCAATCTGTTTTCTCTAGAAACTGGATGGATGGGTTTTATTAGGAAGATGAATCAGCCCCCACTCCCACCCCCTTCTGGCTGCCAGGAGCTTGTTGCTTGCTCAGTGTGGTTGGAAAGGAGGATGCCTGTCCCGAAGACCAGAAATCACGCATCTGTTCTGCTGTGCGGCCGGGACCCAGTCAAAAAATGCCTGATGTCACCATGGTTTCAGGTCAAAATGAAGCAAACAAAAAAATTAAGAACAGAGACAAACACGAGCCTGACGTCTGAGTGGGCGCACTCCGTACGGGTGCTGGAGTTATCAACTGTATGGCTCTGGGCTCTAAGTCACTGAAGGGCTTGGAAATCCCTGAGACCATCCCAGTCCTGGTTCCAGGGTCAGCTAAGTGCTTTTCATACATTTTGCAAAATGTCATCTCTGAATACATCTGGTTTTTTTGGAAGCAGTCCTGTTTTCATCAGACTCTTAAGTTTTAAGAACCACTATCTCTAGTCCTTGCAACTGCTCGTTTAAGGGGGATGAGCCAAAGTTCAGGAGAGAGGAAGGGGTTCCCTGGTGTCCGGGGAGCTCTCGGCTAAGCGAGACAAGGGCCCTCTGGGTCTCCTGACTCCATCACCTCTGACTGCTTCTCATTTGACTTCCTTGAGCCTCAGGAACTGTGCGGACCCACACATCACAACCTCGTTCCCTCCTCCTGGCACAGAACATGTATCAGAAAGCTGGGGTTGAAAGAAAGAGTGAGAGAATGAATGGTAAACTGGGAAGGGGTGCTTAGATCAAAGAGACAGGCAGGTGACCAAAGCTGGTCCCTAACTGAGGTGGGGGGGGGGGGCATTAAGTCCAGCCCAGTGGGGAAGCAGGGGTGGGGAGGGGGCGGGCTTGGCATGAGGATGGCACCTGGTGTTCCCAAGGCTCACCTATGTAAGCTCTCAAGTTGGCAGATTTCTAGGATCACAAAGCTGGGCCCCAAATCCTGCACCTGCCACAGGCCACACTGGAGTGGGATTGGCTCAGAAATCAGGGCAGCCTGAGCCTAGGAGGCCGGGCTGGAGAAAGCCGGGCAGGGTTCACAGGACAGTGACACTGACCTCTGGCTTCCTGCTGGGGAGCGGGCACTGTGTTAAGCCCTGGCACACTGCAAAGAGATGCCAGCCATCGTCGCCTCCCTCAGGTAGCCACAATCTGGTGGGGACCATAGGTGGTGTGGCAGGGAGCCCTGGAGATGAGGAGAGAAGCATTGAGTGTGGTCAAGGCCAGCTCCAGATCTGTGCATGGGGGTTGCTGCTACGGTTTGGGCCATTCAAAAGGTTCACTTCACTATGGGGACCCAGGTTAAAGACTTTGAGGCTCACGGTATGGGGAGGAAGGGTGGAGCTTGGCTATCAACATGCCCCTCGCCCACCATCCGATGAGCCCCCACCTGCACTGTTCTGTGGTCCATGGGGAGAATGTCCCTCCTTCCTCCCAGTAGAGGCAGTGGGCTGGGCCAAGCAGGGATGAGTGACCTGGAGAAAGAGAGGGGCCCTGTGCTCCTGGGGGGCAGGGGTGATGGGGGAAGCAGAACCAGGGATGGGAGCCGGGAAGAAAGGCATCCCCAGGAGGGAGAATCACCACCTTCCTGCTCACAGACTTCCAAAGGGAGGCCTTTCACTTGCAGCCCCAACCACAACATGGGGCTCTCTCTCCGGGGTCACCTAGCTACATCCCCTAAGCTCACCTGCTTAGGAGACAAAAAAAAGCGAAGATGCTGAGGGATGCCAACTTCCTTTCCTCACGTCTGGAGGGGGCATCCGGGGGCATAAAGCCTGTGCCAAGCATCCCCTCTCGGCCCTGGGCCCTCGCACTGCAGCTGCCAGTGCCTTGTTTCCCTTGTGACAGGGGAATGGAGGGATGTGCCAACGGGCACTGTTGTCACACAGGGCTCCGGTCCCTTCCTGCTGGAGCCCTTCCTTGGTTCATGCATTTATGCATTCCACAAATATTAATTAAAAGTCTATTGTGTACCAAGCATTACACTAATCACTTAAGAGGCACGCGGAGTAAGAAAAGGACATAATAAAGCCTTCCATTCATCATCCTAGAGTGCTGGAGCCCCAAGGCAGCCTGCAAATTACAAGGCAGCTTCATTTCTCACGTGACCCAGAGGGTGGGAGCTGGAAGGGACCATAGGGTACGGCCCCTCCTGTTTCATGTTACCTGTGGGGATGGGGATGCAGAGACCAGCGTCTTGTCAACCTCCCCCTCACAGGTGAGTTAATGATTTGGGGTCCCAGCTGTTGTTTTGTTTTGTCGTGTCCCCGTTATCTCAGGAAGTTCCGCTTTGCAAGATGAGCTCCTTTTCTTTATCAGCATCCTCATCCTCCTACCAGTGCTGTGAGGTAGCACCTGTGCTGTGTCCCCTCTTACAGAGGCTCAGGATGAGGCCGAAAGAGTCCCATGAACTGCTTGGGATGCAGGCCAGGTCCCCCACATGGAAGGAGGAAAAGCAAAAGATAGGAGTTTGGGGCAGAGGTTCCAGAGCTCCAGACATGGTGGGTGGGGACATTTGAAAGGAAGAAGCTCAAGATGGGTACTAGGGGGGAGGCTATCGTGAGGCAGGCATGAGGCCACTGGGGCTAGGAGGACAATGGCTACAGGGGTGAGAGATGAGAGGAGCTACCCCAGGAGCTTGGCAGTCAAAAGGGTGGGTTTTGCAGAGAGACTGAGTGGGTTCAAACCTAGCTCTACTGCAGTCAGGGTGTGTGCACTCTGGCAAGTCGCTTAACCTTATTGGGCTCCTACTTCCTCATCTGTGAAAGGGGAATGACAGTGGTATCTTCCCCTAATGGTTGTTGAGGGTCATATGAGAACACAGAATCACTGGCTCATATGACACACTCAGGAAGCATTGTCTTCTTTCACTGATGTCAAAGTGACCTGCAGACATGGGGAAGATGTCAGAGGAGAGGGTTGAAGCGAGGCCCACCTGTCAGAGGCTGGCTTCAGGGACTGCAGGGGCTTGGTCCAGGCTCTTCCACTCTCTAGGCCAGTGGCTTAAGAGAAGTCACTTCCTCCCTAGGTTTCACTTTCTTCATCTTTAGGTGAGGGATTGGCCCAAATGCTTCTCAGGAACTTTCCAAATCTCACATTCTATGGGGTCCACAGGGAGAAAAACAGAATTTAGGGAGAATCGGAGAAAGATAACACATCCTGACAGCAACAGTGGGAGCAGGGAGCAGCACAATCCTTGTTCGATCCAGAAGCGAAGGGAGCCGGGTATGTGTGGACAAAGGAGCCCCAGGACCAGGCACAGTGCGGCAAGATGTTTCACGTTCATTTTGAAAGATAGTTTTGCTGGATATAAAAGATTCTTGATTGACAGATTTTTTTTTTCTTTCTGCTCCTTGAATATCCCTTTCACACCTTTCACAGTGTCTGTTGTTTTTCTCCTGCATATGGGTCACACTTGCCAGCGTCTTTGCGTGACTTGCAATTTTGTGTTGAAAACCAGGCATTTTAGGTAATATATTGTAGCAGCTCTGGATACTGATTCATCTCGCCTCTCCAGGGTTTATTTTTGTTGTGGTTTTATTATTTATTGTTTTGCCACTTGGCTTGCTGTTTTAATGAATTCTCTTTTCCCTGAGGTGTGGAGTGTTTGGTGATACTCTCAGAGAGCACTGCCTTGGGTGTATGCACAGTCACCCTCAGCTAATAGTGACAGTAGTTTGCACAGAGCTCTCTTTGACCACCTCCTTACCTGCCTGTCTGTTAAGGTATTTGGCATCATAACTAGCCTTTAGGCTCCACTAATTACCGCTGTAATTACTGGCTGCTTTCTTAATTTTCAACAACATCCTGAGGTACAGAAATTGCTCAGACCACTTTTTTGCCCATCACACTATGAAAAACCTGAATTGTTTGGCAGTCTGAGCCAATTAAATTAGTGCCAAAGTAGTTTCTGAAACTAGTTCTTATGGTATATTTTGACCCCAGGTGGAATCTCCTTAGCTCTCTCTTTACCTAGTGCTCTCTGGCGAACTACTTAGTACGTGGTTAAGCATGTTGTTTTTAATTAAGAAAAGCTACTGTTTTCTTTAAAAAAAATTTTTTAATGTTGATTTATATATTTTGAGAGGGAGCA
The DNA here is from genome assembly GCF_028749965.1 of Puma concolor. Taxonomy (NCBI): domain Eukaryota; kingdom Metazoa; phylum Chordata; class Mammalia; order Carnivora; family Felidae; genus Puma; species Puma concolor. Next base: position 22,205,525 of record NC_141680.1, on the reverse strand, counting down.
TGAGCAGGGGAGGAGCAGAAAGAGAGAGGTGGAGAGAGAGAATCCCAAGAAGGCTCTGTGCTGTTAGCATGGAGCCTGATGTGGGGCTCAAACCCACCAACCATGAGATCATGACCTGAGCCAAGATCAAGAATCAGACACTTAACCGACTGAGCCACCCCTGTTTTCCTTTTTTTTTTTTTTTTTAAATGTTTGCTTTTATTTTGAGAGAGAGACAGAGAGAGAGTGCAAGCAGGGGAGGGACAAAGACAGAGAGGGGGAGACACAGAATCTGAAGCAGGCTCCAGGCTCCTAGCTATCGGCACAGAGCCTGACTAGGGGCTTGAACTCACGAACTGTGAGATCGTGACCTGAGCCGAAGTCGGCTGCTTAACCACCCAGGTGCCCCAAGAGAAATTATTGTTTTCAAGTGCACCTTCAGGCTTGAACTTTCCCATGCTGTTTCAGATAAAGTGAGGTTCTCTGAAGAGAGCTTCAGCTCTCTTATTATGGATTCTCTCTCCCTCTGCCTCTGAGAAAAATCTCTGAGCCACCACTTTGGTCTCTGGGTACGGTGGCAGCCTCTGTCTCCTTGGCTTGACTTTCCCAGTGTGAAACCTGCCCTGGGAGTGAGCTGGGGCTAGGATAACGGGGGGCCCAGTTCCCTCCACCTGCTGCACCTGGGGCTGAGTCTCCATCCTGTGAGTGATGGCCGTGTAGAGGAAGGAATCTCAACCTCTCCTCTGCACACATCAGAAATTTTGGCTCTTTGGTTTGGAGTTGGAGGGGAGGAGTAAGACCAGTGGCACGTCCCTCCTAATAAGGTGACATATGATAATCCTTGATGGGGACTGGAAGGGAGAGGGAGCGTCATCTTCATAGTCACTCCTGACCAGAGTGGAGCTTCTGTCAGGCTGAGCTGGGGGCTGGAGATAGGAAACCGTTTGTGACTCAGTCTGTTTCTTACTGCGTTTCAGTAGATGTTCTTGAATAAATGTTTGTTCCTGTGCCATAGGTGCCCTGGGGACCATTTCCAGAGAATTTAGATAGTTGTGCTTTTTGAAATCGTTTTCACCAGAATGGCTTGTCTTGCTGGGGCGGGGGGTCACAGACCGCCCCCCACCCGTGCTGCCATCTGGAAGTGGAGATTCCAAGTCCAGGATTCTTTCTAACGGCAGCGAGAGGTTGGTAACTGGACCAGCCATGGAGACAAAGGAGGCAGGTTATGGGAGTATGGCTGGGAAGCTCCTGCCAATGGCAGGAGACAAGCAAGTTAGTAGGATTTATCAATAGCAGTTGGAAGGATCTACAGAAAAGCATTATCCTCAGAAAGTTGCAGGACATTGTAATACGGTGACAGATGGCAGCTGTATTGGATCGACTTGTCAAGTCACTATGTTGTACATCTGAAACTAATGTAACATTGTGTACCAGCTGTATTTTAATTTTTTTTAAAAAAAGGTGATGTTAAAAAGAAGAAGAAGAAGAAAAAGAAAAAGAAGAAGAAGAAGAAGAAGAAGAAGAAGAAGAAGAAGAAGAAAGCAAATAAAGTTGCCAGGAAATGAGAACACTAGGCATCAGTGCCAGCCTGGTCCAGAGGGCCAGGAGGATTGACCGTGGGGCTTGCCAGCCTGTGCCAGGCAAGATGTGTGTGCCAGAGGTGTGGGGGGATGGTGGCCCGGGCACTTCGTGTCGCTGACTGGTCCGAAAAAATTCCCGGTGGCTTCGGTTGTGACTAATGAACGCCAGACTCCATTGTACTGAGGGCGACTATGTTCTGAGCCACCCTGCCCGTTTCCCGGATGCCACGCTCCAGAGTGGCCTGGGTGAAATCACAGCCTGTATGTTCCAGATGTTTCTTGTATTATTCTGTTAATTTACCCATTCTCCCTCTTCTCTGCCCACCAACTGTGTCGTGTAAGCCCCCGGTAAAGGAGCTCAAAACGACCACAAGCAATTCCAATAACCTACGATAAAGCCAACAAGAGAGAACACAACAGCACGAGTGCGTGCTCACCCGGCTGGGGAGGGGGTTCCAGAAATTGTGCTTTAACTGCTTCTAAGTAGGAGATAGCCAGCCAGCTTAAACAAAAACAAAACAAAACCAAACCAAAAAGGACAAGCAGCAGGAGGGGGAGGAGGAGGAGGAGGAGGGAGGGGAAGGAGAAGGGGACGGGGACGGGAAAGGCGAAGGCAAAGGCAGAGGGAAATAGCCTGTGCATTAGGGAAGCATGTGTGACCATGGCATAGTGGGAAGCTGCCAGAGGGTAGGGTAGACACGAGGCTGTGAAAGCAGGTGGTTCAACTTCCAGTCTTGCTCTCTTGCATCCAGATTGCACTGAGCACCTGGAACAGCCTGGTTTGAAACTGACCTCCACACCTCTGCTGCCAGCTGCCCATCGTCCCCTCCACCACCCAGGCCGCCCAACTAAAGATGCTCGGCTCGTCTCTGTCCATCATCAGCTCACAGCAGCTAAACTCTGGGAGGGGTTCTGGGAATGGTGGCCCCGGGGGGTTGCCCGAAAACCATCGGGAATCAGTGCTGAGCCTGCCTGAGCCCGGGCAGTCCGGCGCTGCGGCTGGGCGTGTGGCAGTTGTGTGTGCCGAGAGCAGGAGAGAACCGCGTTGTCTGTCACGGTCAGTGGTATCAGCATCAAACACAAACATTTCAGGAGCCAAGGTAGATAAGTCTGGCCACCGGCACCGCCTGGAGACGTTGCTCGGGGCCTGACTCTTCATCACCCCGGCCCTGGCGCCGTCGTATCTGTGTGTCCCCTCAAACTCTCTGGGGTGTCGAGTTTTGGAATCTGCCATTCACCGAAAGCTGTGACTCTGCGGGCACAAGGCCAAAACGTGGCGGGCTCACACATGTAAAACACGCCAGCATCCACACAGCCTTCCGCCTCCTTCATCCGGTTGGATCTTCCTGTCAGCCCTGTGTGACAGGCCCAATGAGTATTGATGCTCCCACTTCACAAATGAGGAACGTAGCGCCCAGAGACTGTCAGTGATGTGTAGCCATCAGAAGAGGAACCAAAAACTCTGACTAGATATTCTGACCCCCAAGGAGAAAATGCTTTCACCCACCAGCACCTCTTTGTCCAAAAAGGGGAGCCAGGATAAAGGATGCTTAGGGGTCTGGGGTCCACGGGGGCAGACACTGTCTGTGCCTCTCCTCCCAGGCCCTTGACCTGCCTGGAGACAGCTCTGTGTGCTCCTAAGATTTGCTGGGTCTGGAGGCGCTTGGGTGGCTCAGTTGATTAAGCATCCGACTCTTGGTTTCAGCTCAGGTTTTCATCTCATGGTTTCGTGGGTTTGAGCCCTACATTGGGCTCCGTGCTGATGATGCGGAGCCTGCGTAGGATTCTCTCTCTGTCCTTCTCTCTGCCCTTCCCCTTCTTGCATTGTCTCTGTGTCTCTCAAATAAATAAATAAACTTAAAAAATATATTTCCTGAGTCTGCCACAGCAGGGATCCTCTCTGGTGGGCTGTGATGGGAGCTGAGAGAGATTCTTGGGAGTGTCATGGCGGCACGGGGGGGGGGGGGGGGTCCAAATCCACATAGCAAGCCTTCCTCTTCACAATAACCATGCTGATGGGGGATTCACCATATTTTTCAGAGAAGCTAATAGAAGCTTGGAGAAATGGATTCAGTTACTACATAGTTAGGCCTTCTGGTCCCAAAACCCCACCCCACGCTCTATGGTCAAGCCAAAACTCTTACCACTGACTCTCTGGGGAGCATTGGAGCTTAATTAACAGGCATCCTTGGAATGCCCCTGTGTGAAGCATCTCACCCTTTCTCTGCCCTGAGGAAGGAAGAAATATCTGCTCCCAGCCCACCTTCCCAGTCTGATTTCCAAAGTCCTTGCTACCTTTGTGGTAACCACATTATATGTCATAAGATTTGGGCCCCTGGAGGGCAGAGCTCTCTCTGCCTCAAACATGACACTCACTGGGTGTCCCTCAAGGAATGGAGAAGCAGACACCATGTAAAAGATTTGAGTAAACCAACAAAGAGTGGGCTCTTATGTGATGGTGAGTTCTCTATCATTAGTCGTGTTTCAGAGACCAAATGAACCAAGTAGGGGTTCCTGCCTTGGGTAGGAATATGGAGCAATCGTTCCTCCAAGCAGAGACTGGAAGTAAGGTCTCCACACTGTTAGTGACCCAAGAAGGTCTACCTGTGGTCATAACATGAAGCCCTTCCTTTGGTTTTATTGGCTAATAATAATCTCAATTTCCTAGATGTCTGCTTTGATGTACAAGATAAGTGGGATTACTAGTAACTTGAACCGTGAACTATAATGTTCACCAACAGCTTGGGTCTATGTTCTTTATTCTTTTCATCTCATTTTTTTTTTTAATATACTTAGTTCTTTGTTTCCCTTCTGGAAAGTTGCAATGGGTAAGAGACAGGAGCCAAGGTGTCTTTGCCATAACCAACTGGACTGCGGTCGAGAAAGTTTGTAGACTCTGCAAAAACTTCTTTCAAGTGTTAACTGGGATTCTTGTGTAGTTTCAAACAAACAATGCCTTTCCCGACTGGGTGGTGTGGACACGGTGTGCACGGTGTGCAGGTGGATGAAAATGCATGCAGTAGGAATGGCTGCCATTTATGGAGCCAACACCCCATTCTCTGCACTGTTACAGATCTTTCTCGTATTGGCTTTCCTTTCATTCTCAGAACCCAGTGAATGAGTCCCTCTTTACGGCCTTCTTTTAAATCTGAGGAAACCGGATCAGAGAAGTAAGCCTGTAGCCTGCCTCAGTTTACAGAGAGTTGTAGGCTGCATTGAAATTGAAGTGCAGATTTAAAAGTTCTGCAAACCTCATTGCGATTCATTGAGATGTGAGGAAGCAAACCACGCTTCCCTTCCCCGGGATGTCCCATTCAGGAAAGAAACGAGAAGGTTCTACAAAGAATGTTGGAGCAGGGCCACATGTATTTCGACAGTCACGGTGCGGTTTGAGGACATGGTCCTGAATGCAAGAGGGCAAGCTGGAGACACAGCCTGTCCGTGATGGCCAGGACTGTGACATGGGGAACAATCTGAAGGGATTGATTAAAATGTAAAATGAGGGTGTCTTTAGATCAGCCAACCTGCTGTTAGCAATTTACCACAACGAAACGAAGCCTCTGTTTATAAGGGCAAATGTGCAATGTTGTGTGTGTGTGTGTGTGTGTGTGTGTGTGTGTGTGTGTGTGTGTTTACAACATTTTTTGTATTAGCAAATATTGGAAATAATTTCAAGTTTACCAATAGAGGAATTGACGAATAGATTGTGTTGCATCCAAACAACAGAATATCACACATCATCAAAAAGACTGTTAAAAAGGTCAAACTTACCAAATCTTGCACTTTAAATTAAATATGTGCATTTTATTGGATCCTACTTATATTTCCATAAAGCTGTTTAAAAAAGTATCCTGTAAGATCTTTTTAGATGTGTTGGATGTGTTGACCGAAAAGGTGCTCGTAATATATGCCTTAAGGAATAAAAACGAGCTTCAGTATAAAGTGTGCAATATGATTTCATTTTTGACTTCAAAAATTGGGGAACAATGATATATGCACCCACACATGTAAGTGCAGGGAAAACATGAAAGGTCATTCCCTAATGATCTGTTTTTAAGTTTATTTATTTATTTTGAGAGAGAGAGAGAGAGAGGGAGAGAGAGAACCCCAAACAGGCTCTGTGCAGTCAGTGCAGCCCCTGACACGGGGCTCTATCCCATGAAACACGAGATCATGATCTGAGCTGAAATCAAGAGTCAGATGCTTAACCGACTGAGCCACCCGGGCGCCCTGCTATGATCTTGTTGAAGAAGCTACAATTGGCAGAAAAAAATGGCAGATTATTATATTTTTCTTTATACAGTTCTCTCTGATTTGACTTCTTATAAGCTTGTATTGCTTTCGCATTAAAAAAAATTGGAATAAAAAACAAAATAGAGTCCGTTAATCACCATAGGAACCTGGCTTGCCTACTGGTGAAAATCACTTGCCTCGAAGAAAGCAGGTGCCTGGGGGTTTCACTGTCCCTTCAGGCTGGCAAGGGACACTGGGCAGGGGCTGTCTTGACCCACGCTGCTGAGCACATCGCAGTAGGTGGGCCAGCCTGAGTTTGGAATAAGGACATAGCGGTCAGTGGCAATAGAAAATGTATTTCCTTTCCAAAACGTCTGCATGAGAAAATGTAGGATTTTAATAAATTCACAGGGTGGGAATTATTAGTAGCTTGAGTTTTTATCAATGCTTCAGGCATTGGACTGACCCCACCAAGACCCCACTTTCCCCGGCGACAGCAGGATGATTTTCTATTTCATAATCTTTTCTCTCATTGTGGGAGGAAAAATAAATCCCCCAGGTGGCCTCTCGGCAGCCCCAGCCCAGCGGACCCAATGAGAGCAGGATTTTGTCCACGTGCTCAGCCAGCAAACATTTATTGAGCACTATTTTCCTACCTTTATTATTTTGCTTGTGTCAAGCACTGAGAATACAAGAATCCCAAGAAATGTTCTGGACAACACACTTAAGGGTGACGTTATAGAACAAGCAGAGACCAGGCAGGGTGACTAAGCCTGGGAGAAATTTGCAGCCGTTCATTCATTCATTCGTTCATTCATTCCAAAGGAAAATTTGCAAAAAAAAGGTCTTGAGCTTTGCGAGGAAGAAGTGGTGAAGTTAGTTTCCAGTGGAAGAAAACCAAGGCCAGTTCCCTGTGGCTCTAGGAGGAAGGTGCAGGAGACAGTGGGGGGGGGGGGGGGGGGGGCACAGTGGCCCACGATGAGGCAGTGCTGGGGAGAACCACTCCCCTGGAGTGTCCAATAGAGGGGAGGGTCTGTTGAGAAAGTTGTGGAAAGCGTTCAACTCTCTGATAGGGGCTTCGCCTGATACCATTGGGAACCCTTGCAGCTCTGACCTTCTGAGACTCCTTGGCTCTTTCCCTGCTGGAGTGGCGTCATCGAGGGAGGCCCGTGGCCTTCCCCCCCCCACCTCCACCTCCACCATGGGGCTCCCCACTGATGCTCTCTCGCTCCCCCCCCCCCACCACCTCTAACAGGTGCCTCTCCTCGATTCCACCTAAGGACACCTGCCACTTCTGAGGCCACCTGGAGCAGGTACAGCAGAGCAGCTGAGAACAACCCAGTAATGCTTGGCTGAGGGCTGCCCTTGGCACACACTGGGCCCTCCATTTATTCATTGGAGGAAAGTCCACTGGCTCCTTCCATTGCCAGCCGTGTTCAGGGGCGAGGACTAGAACAGGGACTGACTTCGACTCGGTGAGGGTGACACCGAGAATGAGCAGATAGGGCGGGCAGAGGCGGTGACAGGAAGAAGTCAAAGTGAGAGGGAGAGAGCTCTCGGGGCTACTATAGGTGGGCTGGGAGGAGGAACTTCCACGGCCAAGATCTGAGTGACCCCCGGGGAGGGGGAAGGGGCGGCCAAGCCGGCACATCAGGGGAGAACATCAGGACAACAGGACAACACAGCACATGCAGCCTCCGAAGGGGAATGTGCTTGGAAGTTTTGAGAAAAGCCAGGAGGTCAGTGCAGCCGGGAACACAGGGAGCTTCTCCATCCGCTCTGGCTGCTGTAACCCAACAGCACAGACTGCATGGCTTAAACAGCAGAAATTTATTTTCCTGCAGTCTTGGAGGCTGGAAGTCCAAGATCAGGATGCCGTCAGGGTTGGCCTCTGGCGAGACCTCTGGCCTTGGCTTGCAGATAGCGGACTTCTCTCTCTGTGTGTGCGGAGAGAGTTCTGCTGTCTCTTCCTCTGCTCTGGGCACCAGGCCCTTTGCGTCAGGACCCACCCTAAGGCCTCATGTAACCGTATTTAGCTCCTTAACGGCCCTATTTCAATTACAGTCACTTTAGGGGCTGGGGCCTCCGCAGTTGAATTTGGGGGAGAACCATTCAGTCCCTAACAGTGAGCGAGAGAAGAGGAGTAAAGAGTGAGATGAGAGTATAGGGCACATCCGTGACCAGAGGGCAGTGCTCCAGGAGTGAGGGGCTGTGGGGGGCCATGTGGGGCCTTGGGGGACAATGGAGAGAAGTGACCACCGTAGAGGCTGTGGTGTCGGGCAGGTGGGAGGCATGGAAGCCAGGCACCAGTAGAAGCGCCAGCCTCTGATGGGAGTGCAGATGCTTCACCCCTGTGTCAGGAGGGCAGGCGGGGATTGGGTGCAGATGTCCCTGTGCCATGGGCAGAGGGCAGGTCTGATGACAGGAGGGCAACAGACTTGTCTTCTGGTTGCTTCTGTTTTCTCAGTAAATACGTAAAGGTCCCAAGTGAGAGTGCAGGGTGGGTGTTATGCCAGAGGTGGGGGCAGGGGACGTGCGTGCAGGGGTGACCTCGGAGAGCAAGAGAAGGACACGTGACCTGGGGACTATGGCGGTATCGCTGGGCAGCGCCAAGGGTCCCGTGGAGGTCTGAGCTCGTAACAGAGAGTGAGGCCAGTCAGCACAATGGTGTGTTTTCCTCAGGCTCAAAGAACAGGAAGATAATGGCATTTAACCAGGTTGAGATTTAGCCAGGCAAACGCAAGAAGAGGGTCCCAATGGGGACGAGCCACAGGAGCTGGGCCGGGTTGGGAGCAAAGTGGCAACATGCAGCTTGTGATAGAGAAAAGGCAGTGGATCCTTCGCAATGCCAGGAGGGGAGGATTATCAGCCCCATTTTATGGGTAAACAGAGTGAGGTTGGGAGACGTCCGTCATCCATGTGGTTAGTACAGGAGCCACGTTCTGGGAACTTTAGAATGTGAGTTGCCAAGATGGTGAGCAACCCAGACAGCAAAGTCTTTGTGTTGGCAATGTCTCTCTTCTTTTTTTTTTTTTCCTCTTCTCTCTTTCCCTCCCCCCTCCACACCAGATAGGGTGACACATTGTCCCAGGACTGAGGGTTTCCCAGGACGTGGGACTTTCAGTGCTAGAATTGAGAAGGTCCAAGGTTGTTGGCCACCAACCCACATGGACACGTGTGCTCACACACAGAGGGATTTACAATTAGTTAGGCCTACTTTCTGCTGCCTCGGCCAGCAGCATCCTTCTCTCCATACTGGACCTGTCTCCCATCTACATATCTGTGCTGGGTGGAGGCACCCGAAAGATGGGACCCAGCAGGTCCTCTGGCCAAATGCACGCAGCAAATGCTCTTGTCTGCTTTGCGCCACAGACGCCCACAGCCCTTCTGCTTCCCAGGTTCTCGGGAGCTGAGGGTAACTTGGCCAGAAAAGGTAAGTGCAGCCTCAGTGTGTTCTGAAAGCAGTAAAGGTGAGAAAGAGAGGAAGAGGGTGTGGGTGAGAATAAGCTGGAGAATACGAGAAGGGAAACAGAGCTTGTGCCCACCTCCCGTACGGGGTGATCACTCCAGCTGTGATCCAGAGCCCTTTCCTACAGAGCTGAGAGATGGAAGTGAGGGGACGGGATCAGGGCCAATGATCACATCCTATGCTACCTGTTGATAAGAAACAAAAACAGAAACTATACTTTTTGGATAGGTAGGCTATTTTGAATAGGTAACCTTCAAGGGTCAAAATTCAAAGAATCCTACTTCTTCAGCACCCAGAACAGTGCCTGACACAAAGGAAGAATTCAGTAAATGTTAAATGAATTGAACGAACCCTTTGTTCTACTTTGCAATCCCATGAGCACACGTGTCACAATTTATCGAATTGTATCGCTTGCGGCGTGTAGATTGTTTCCACACTTTCGATTGCATAGTTAATGTCACAATAACATGGTACACACACCATTTCACACGTGTGGGAATCTCTGTAAACGAAGTTCCTGGAAGTGGGATTGCTGGATCAAGGGTATGTGTTTTTGTAATTTTGTGGATATGGCCAGATTATCCCCTTATATAAAAACTTCATGATTTACCCCATGCATTTACTGTACACTTTATATATCCTCTCTCTCTCTCTCTCTCTCTGGTTTTAAATTTTTTTTAACGTTTATTTATTTTTGAGACAGAGAGAGACAGAGCATGAACAGGGGAGGGGCAGAGAGAGAGGGAGACACAGAATCTGAAACAGGCTCCAGGCTCTGAGCAGTCAGCACAGAGCCCAACGCGGGGCTCGACGTGAGATCATGACCTGAACCGAAGTCAGATGCTTAACCGACCGAGCCACCCAGGTGCCCCTCTCTCTCTCTGGTTTTAAACCACTTTCCAATGTCCTGTTCATCCAGCCCTCCCCTATTAGATACATGTATGTAACAGTGCCACTTCCCACCAATATGTGATTATGTCTTCTTTTATGGGCTATGATGAGCATTGTTCTTGCTCTGAGGCCAGCCTTTCCAAGGGTGTTAGGCATGTCAAAGAGGTCACAAACCTGCATTCAAGTATTTAATACTCCTGGGTTGGTGGGTGAGACGGGGGTGGGCAGGGGAGAGAGCCTCAGCTTAGGCACTATAATATTTTGGAGAGCCAGAGATCCTTAGCTTTCTTTCCTCAGGAAAATTTCCCTAAAATCCCCAGGGGATTTACCACTCCATTTACCACTATTCTTCAGTCAAACTCTCTGTGTATTAAATTCCCAGCTCACTTTGGCTACTTACTGATTAGCCCTGGGAGACCTCTAGCATAGGGCAGTAGGACTATTTCTTTCCAAGCCTCAGGTAAAAGAAAAAAAAAAAGGTTCAGACTTTGCAAACTCATTCTCTCAGCAATTTGCCCAAACTCCATTTCCCTGCCCTTCCTCATACTTGGTTTCCCTCCATCAATGATGCATTCCCTCCAAATGATGTTTTAATTCCCTCTAGCCTTTAGCACTATGGTGGCAATGTCTGGCTAGACAGCAAGAGCTCTCATAAGCTTCCAAATGTCTACTCTTCAAGAAGCATTTGAGAAAGGAGCCGCAAGTGGTTTTGCCCCCCAACCCCACCCCCGCGCCCGCCCCCACCCAGTACATTCCTGTTAGACATTTCCACACACATAGAACAATGATGATGGTCTCTGGAGGTGTGGGGAAATACATAGGGTCCTGTGCTCTGAGTCTTTTAATTCAGACTCTCCCATCCATTCAGTCATTCATTCATTTACCCAACCAGCCCCTTCTCTGGAGCATTTGAGCATTTACTTGGAGGCAGGCTTTGGGTAGGGGTAGGTGGAGGAGAGCATAATATGAACAAATGTTTGGGTCTGAAGACCTAGAATCCTACCTTCATTGCCTCACTGTGAAGAAAGCCATTCACAAAAGAGTTGGATCAATTTCAGGTCTCAGCGAACACACAGACCTTTTTGTAAAAAGGAAACAGTGGGGGGGGGGGGCATTTTTCAGTTTTGATATTTGGCCCTTATTTCTTAATCTTCCAGTTCCCCTCAATCAACAGTAACAGCATAGAGATCTATTATGTGCAACATTCCATGCTAGATGCAGTGGGAGGTTGGTTTTTTTTTGTTTTGGTTTGTTCCTGTTGTTGTTGTTTTTACTGTTTTGTTCACCATTGAGTTATTAGCACCTAGAACAGTACCTGATGCAAAGGAGGCATTCAGTGACTGCTGAATGAATGAATGAATACTTTGTTCCTCATGGTACTACACCCAGTACATGTGCTGCAATTTATTTAGTCCACAATTTTAGAAAGAGTTTAAAGACACTGAGTGAGGAAAATATGGGGGTGTTGGAGATACAGAGAGCTGAATTCCACTCCTGGATAGTTCAAGACAAAGGCTGGTTGACCTTTTCCTTGTAGCGTCTGGAGGAGTTTGTGATACAAATTAACAAGGCAAGCAAGACTTGGGAAGGAAATGTTTCAAATGTCTAGAAGAGCTCATGTTTCCAGCCTCCTCCAGCATTGAAGAATCCTTCATTTAACTTCAAGTAGCCAAAAGCTAATTTTAGATCATTCCCATCTATTCCTGAAACCCAAGGACTTTTGAGTGGGAAAAAAAAAAAAATCGACGGGTAAGTTTCGTGAGCTGGGTTTGAGTTATGGTATGTTTTCAAAATGATGAAGCGGTGAAGTGGATTTTCGCTTCTGACTTTTCACTAACTCAGCCTTATCCTCCCACAATTAGTCCTCATTAATAAGCCCTCACTGTCTTCGCAGGAATTTGAAATCTGTCATCTCTGGAGCGGTGCTTGTTCTGAGTTACCTCTCCCGGTGCTGGGAATCAAAGGCAGGAGTTCATTAAGCAAATTAATAGAAGAGACGCAGTTTCAAAAGAAATATTTAGCCTATCCGAGGAGGTAGGAAGGATTTTTTTTAACGCATTTTGAAAGTCATTCACTCACAGGTAAACTGTGCTCGTGCTAATTAGAAGTCATTCTCTGAACCCATAAAGTGTGTCCCCACTGGGCCTGTATTTGAGTCTTTGTTAGATAACCTGAAATCATTGCCTGTCCCTTAATATAATAAAATATCCCATATTTCTTGCCAGCGTGAGGCAGTGAGGTGTGGAAAGACCACGGGCTCTCTGTTTAAATGCCAGCTTTGCCGTTTTCTGCAGACGATACATCGAGCATTAAAGCGATGTTCCTAAAACGGAAGCAGCTTATCATTGGGGTCAATTTCCTTAACCTCTGAGCCTCGGTTTCCTTACCTAATGAAACCAGACCACTAACACGGAGGTGTTAAGGATCGTGTCCACAGCAAACGCTCGCTCCCCTGGCATCAGGCATTGCTGTAGGTCCTTCGGGAATATTAGCTCACTGACTCCTCCTAACAACTCCGTGCGGGGTACTTTGTTCACCTCGTTTTACTGATGGGGAGATGAAGGCAAAAGCAGGGGGAGCGATTTTCTCAGATCACCTTGCTCAGATCGCAGTTGCAGGCAGCAGTTCTCCAGAGCGTGGCCTGGCGTCTCTGGGTGTGACCCCTACCCAGAGTTGCCCCTCTCATTAACCCTTTGTAGAAGCCTAGAACCTCACCTTGCTGTCTCATGGTCCACCATTGGATGGTTTTCCTGTTATCCGTTTCTCTGGAGTTGGACAAAGGAGCTTGAATTTGCCTATGTTGTTGGGAGGAGGGGCGGGGCGCTGTGAAGACTGGGGGTGCCAGGGTGCAGATTGCACCCCACCGGTGGGAATTTAGTCTCTTGAGCAGCCCACCGCACCCCTCCCCACCTGCCCTGATGTGGATTCTGACCCCTGGGCACAGACCCTGTAGCCCTGCTTGGTCTGCCTCTCTCAGAATTCTTCCTCTGCCTTCCCAGCTCACAGGAATCTGCCCGAGAAAGCACCCCCCTCTGCCCACCATACCTGGCCGCTCCATGCCTCTAACTCATTCCACTAACTCACTCCGGAGATGTTCCCTGGGCTCCAGCAGTCCTCGACAGACTCTCCTCCGGGCAGACCCTGTGCTCTGTGGGACAGACCCCATCGCAGCCTGGGGGACACAGTTTAAACTATGGGGACACTGCGAGAAAACCCATTTCCTTCTGTGATAAGGTCTCAAAGGAAAGGTCAGACAGAGAAATAACTTTGAGGGAGGAAATGGTGTCCCAATGGCACATGACATACTAAGAAGGCTTGGAAGTTGTGCTTTTTCTGTCCCCTGTGAAATCAGGTCACGGAGGTTAATCCTTAAAAAAGCAGGATAGGGAAGGGGTAAAAACCAAACTGGAGTGCAATTTTAGGTGAGGTGCCAGCCTCAGCCGAACCCATGGGCGGGTCTGGAGTGTCATTTCAGCCGTCATTGGCTTCTGGCCCCTGGGGACACGGCGGCTCTCCTGGACTTCTGCTCTCTGAGTAGGGCTCCAGGAGCCCAGGAGTAACTTCTGAAGATGGTTGTAGGTATGAGCCAGTAGGAGCGAAGCACGAAGAAGGCGGGGTGGGGGTGTGTGTGGATGCACAGAATGAATAATGGAAGGTGGGGGGGTCCTGGGTGGCTCAGTCGGTTGAGTGTCTGACTTCGGCTCACGTCATGATCTCGCGGTTTGTGAGCTCGAGCCCCGCATCAGGCTCCGTGCTGACGGCTCGGAGCCTGCTTGGGATTCTGTGTCTCCTTCTCTCTCTGCCCCTTCTTCACTCATGCTCTGTGTCTGCCCAGTGCCCCATGCTTTCTCTATCATAGTGCATATCTCGCTGCATCTTAATTTTCTGTAAGCTTCTGGAGAGCCCTTTAAATCCAAAGGTACCTGGGGCGCCTGGGTGGCGCAGTCGGTTAAGCGTCCGACTTCAGCCAGGTCACGATCTCGCGGTCCGTGAGTTCGAGCCCCGCGTCGGGCTCTGGGCTGATGGCTCAGAGCCTGGAGCCTGTTTCCGATTCTGTGTCTCCCTCTCTCTCTGCCCCTCCCCCGTTCATGCTCTGTCTCTCTCTGTCCCAAAAATAAATAAACGTTGAAAAAAAAATTAAAAAAAAAAAATAAATAAATAAATCCAAAGGTACCTAAGAAAAGTAGTTGCTCAGTAAATCTGTGTTGACGTACGGACAAATATGGATGAAGGATGACAGACACAGAGTACCGGCGGGTAGCTTACCATGAAGAAGCGTTCTTCTTCCAAGATGAGAAAGCCCAGGCCAACAGTCTCTATACATTTAGCGTTCTTAAATTTTAAATTTAAATTTTATATTCATTTATGCCTATTTCAGCTCAGAATTACAGTTTTTAGGATGATATTTTGGGTTTTTTTAAGTTTATTTTTGAGAGAGAGAGAACACAAGCAGGGGCGGGGCAGAGAGAGAGGGAGAGAGAGAATCCCCGGCAGGTTCTGCTCTGTCAACATGGAGCCCAGTGCAAGTCTCGAACTCACGAAGCCTGAGATCATGACCTGAGCTGAAATCAAGAGTCAGATGCTTAACCGACCGACTGAGCCACCCAGGCGCCCTGGGATGAGATTTTAAAGGCCCACTTTGGGTCACAGAGGCTCCTGCAAACAGAAGCAGGATCCCGCGTTGCCGGATCCAGGCTTAGAACCTCTCTAGGATACTCCCCTGCCTCTTGTGAGCCATTTCTTCTCCATTAATAAAATGAGAGACCAGATCCAGAATCCCCAGGAGGTGGAGTCTATTTATGAGCACACAACATCTTACAGACCTGCTTCTGTAGTTGATTTTGGTATTCATTGTTTGAGGGAACATATAATGACAAAAAGCTCCTCGGACATTCAGCGGTTCTTTAAAAATTTTTTTTTTAATATTTATTTTTGAGAGAGAGAGAGAGAGAGAGAATTTGAAGCAGGCTCCAGGCTGTGAGCTGTCAGCACAGAGCCCGATGCATGGCTTGAACTCACGAGCCATGAGATCATGACCTGAGCCAAATTCAGATGTTTAACCGACAGAACCACCCAGGCACCCCCGTTCAGTAGTTCTTTCAAACTTACATTTTATCAGTCAGAGCATTAATGCTAATTTTCCAGTCAGTAGCAGGCAAGCAAGAGGAATTATTTACTTATTCTTCCAAACATTATCGGTGCATTTCAGGATGGTCACCGAGAGGGGGGTCCCGTACCCTCATTCCTGCCCCCAGGTATTTGGTCGTCTGTAATCAAATCAGAAGATGGCCCGTCTTTCCAAATAATTCTAACAACTAACAACTGACTTCTTCACACTCGGATTTCTCGCATTTAATCAGTACAAAGCAGGGAATCCTGGCTTGAGGTTGGCCTGGGGACGGCTAAGGAGCAGGTGGGCCAGACTGCAGGCGTTAAATTGTCTGCGAGTTATTTCAGCGGAGGCAGAGAGAAGCAACATCCTTTCAATGGGACCTTGCGGGGGAAGAAGAAAGGCAAAGTGAGGCGTGGAATCTGACTGCGTTACTGCCCCACCCCCCACCCCGGGCCCTGGGAAGCTGCATCCCAGGGAGGGATGGGACGTAGGCTGAGGCCAGGAGGCTGTTTTGTGCAGGCGAGATATGGAGGAGGGGCTCTCTCCCCATCCCCTCACGGACTGCAGTCTCCGGCCAACCCAAGATGCGAGACAAGACAAGCTGCTGATTTCCGTTCCCTGTGGCTCCATCACGACCAACCCAGTGGCTTAAAACAACACCATGTTCTTATGGCCCGCAGTCCTGGGAGGGGGCTGGGCACAGCTGGCCAACCTATGCTGCTGGTCTCACTTGGGTCCCTCTTGCAGTGTAGTCGGATGGCAACCGTGGCTGGAGACATCTAGAGGCTCAGCCGGGGCGGGGGGTGAGGACAGCTGGGTCTCTCTGTAATTTCAGGGCCTCTCAAGGGGTCTCTCCAGAAGGGCTGGTTGATTTCATCCAAGGAGGCACAGGGTAATGAAGGGAACAAAATATAAGTGGGAGGCCCAGAAGAGGCAAAGCCAACACCTTCTATTAGTTAAGAGAGTCACAGGGCTTTAGGTCCACATTCAGTGTGGACGGGGGTCACACCAGGTGTGAGCTGTGGCTCAGGGCCTCGCGCGGTATCACCAGTGTGGGGGCTCCAAGTGAATGCACCTTGGCCTGGAAAGGAGCAGATGCCCCTCCTAGACTTGACACTGGTGAGGTGCTGCCCTCGTGTGGCTGCCTGGGGTCAGCGCAGGCACAGAACAAAAACTTTTACTGCAGCTGTGTGCCTTGGAGTGATGTCTCCAGGGTCCTGCGTTAAGAAAGTCATGGTAAAGGGGTGCCTGGGTGGCTCGGTCGGTTAAGTGTCCGACTTTGGCTCAGGTCATGATCTCGCGGTTCGTGAGTTCGAGCCCCGCGTCGGGCTCTGTGCTGACAGCTCAGAGCCTGCAGCCTGCTTTGGATTCTGTGTCTCCCTCTCTCTCTGCTTCTCCCTCACTTATACTCTCCCCCCCCCCTCAAAAATAAATAAACACTAAAAGAAATTAAGAAAAAAGAGAAAGTAACAGTAAAAAGAAACCAAAGAGTGTTTTCTTCATACCAATGTGATGCAATCGCATCCACATGCTGAGGAAGCTTGGGTTGCCTTAACAGCATGGAGGGCTGGGGCAGGAAGAGAGGGAAAGGATACAGGTATTCTGAGTGTTCACTGTAGCCGTGAATCATGGACCTGAATATCATCTGGTCTTGACAACGGTCTTACCCGATTCCTGGGTCTATTGAAACATGTAGAAACTGAGGATCAGAGACGTGAATTTACTTCTGAAGACCACACAGCTAGCAAGTGGCAGTGCTGAGATTGTGATGCCTGGTTTTTTTCCCCACCTCTCTGAGCTCTCCCTCCTCCTTCCCCAGGAATCGACAGTTCCGCCTGAGTCCATGCATAAAACCTCCTAATGGGCCTGAAACCTGAATATTTAATGTTGTCACTATGGCTTTTCCTCCTTTTAATTGAGGCCTTTACCAAAGTGACATTTTTCCTCTCCTCCACATATCGTCCCTGGCTCACTAATGACGTGTTTATTCAACACAGGGCAAGGAGGCTATTTGTTCTGACAGTCTTTCCACCTGTGCCCCCCCCTACACACACACACTACGTGCGAGGGTGTGGGGATCAGAGCTGTATCAACCACAGCTGAAAGCATAGGGCACAGCAGCAGGGTGGCCTCATGTTCTGCCACTCTGGTGACACCGGGGCAGGGCGAAGATCCAGAAAAAGGTGTCATGACAAGCACGGGATGCCAGCTTGCCTTTCAGATCTCGGCAGCATTTTCCAGACCCAGCCGCCCGCCTGTTCAGCCCTAGAAATGCTAGTGAGGGTGACTATGGCTGAGATTCAGGACAACCCTAAGGAAGATTCATGCTTTCCTTTCATAAGAAGAAACAAAGGGGGAAGGCGTGTGTGCTTTATTCAAGGCAGTGTGAGTGTGTGTCTGGGGAGGCGGGAGGATTGATATGATCTACTTTCTAAAAAAATTTTTTAATGTTTATTTTTGAGAGGAGGGCGTGGAGGGGCAGAGAGAGAGGTAGACACAGAATTTGAAGCGGGCTCCAGGCGCTGTCAGCAGAGAGCCCGATGTGGGGCTGGAGCCCATGGACCACGAGATCATGACCTGAGCCAAAGTCAGATGCTTAACTGAGCCACCTGGGCGCCCTGCTATGATCTACTTATTAATCCAAACTCAGTCAGCTACCTCTTCCACCACATGCCGCTGGGTGTCTTATGTCAAACTTGCCAGGTTCAAAGTCAAATTCTTGACCGCTCACCTCCCAAACTGCAGCTTCTTGGGTCCTTCTCATCCCCGTAACTGACAGCTGCCTTCTGCCAGGTGCACAGGCCAAGTCCCACCCTTCTCTTCGACTCTCCGTCCAGCCCATCACGAAACCACATTTGCCCCGGACCGACCACAGCTCCCACCACCCAGGTCTACCCCACCTTCGGCTCTCTACACTGCAGAAGCCTGAAGTTACTCCTTTCTAGATGTAAGTCTGACTGTATCTCTGAGCTGCTTGGAACCTTCCAATCACTTCCCGTCTTTTCTCGAAAGGAATCCAGAATCCTCACCATGGCCCTAAAGGCTACATGCTCTCGCTCACCGCTACCTGGCAAACCTCATTTCTTCTCTCTTTTTGCGGCTTATTTCAACTGAGGTACAACTGACATGTAGTAAAATGTACCGATCTTAAGCGTACGTACGGCTCAGTTACATTTTTCCTGTGTGAACACCCAGGTAGCTACCATCCAGATCAAGGTACGGAATATTTCCATCCCCTGGAAAGTTCCCTTGTATCTTTCCAGGTAATACTCGCTTGCCCCTGGGGTGACCACTTGTCCTTTATCACAGTGGATGCATAATGCCTGTTCTTAAAGCTTCACTTACCCGGAATTGCAGAGTATGGACCGCTTTGTGTCTGGAGTCTTTCATTCAATACAATTTTTGAGATTTGCCCGTGTTCTTGTGTTTTTTTTTATATTGTTGTCAGGTCTTCCGTTGTCTGACTGTGCCACAGGCTATTTATGTATTTTACTGTTGATGGGCATTTGTTTTGTGTTCGGCTTTGGGCTGTATGCGTCTTTTCTTTTCCTTTCCCCTAGGAAATGGGGAAATGTGTACGTAGGAATGGAATTTCTGGGAAACAGGGTAGGCTTGGGCTTACCCTTATCAGCACTGCTAACCAGTTTTGCTAACATGGTCTTACCAGTGAAGGAGGAGAATTTCAGTGGCTTCTTGTTTTTGCAAATGCTTGGAATTTTTTAGGCTTTTTAGCCAGTCTTGGAGTACATAGTAGTATCTCATTTTGCTTCAAAACTTCCCTTCCCCACAGAGTTTTGAGGCTGAACACCTTTTCATTGCCTTAACGGCAATCCGGGTATTTTCTTTTGTAAGTGGCCTGTTCAAATCCTTTGCCTGTTTTTAAAATCTAGGTGGTTTGTCTTTTTCTTCTTGATTTGTAGGACTACTTTTTGTACTCCAGATAGGATATCTGTATTCCAGATAGGATATATCCAGATGTATCTGTATATATACATATCCAGATATATCCAGAGATATCTGTATTCCAGATAGGATATATCCAGATGTATCTGTATATATACATATCCAGATATATCCAGAGATATCTGTATTCCAGATAGGATATATCCAGATGTATCTGTATATATACATATCCAGATATATCCAGAGATATCTGTATTCCAGATAGGATATATCCAGATGTATCTGTATATATACATATCCAGATATATCCAGAGATATCTGTATTCCAGATAGGATATATCCAGATGTATCTGTATATATACATATCCAGATATATCCAGAGATATCTGTATTCCAGATAGGATATATCCAGATGTATCTGTATATATACATATCCAGATATATCCAGAGATATCTGTATTCCAGATAGGATATATCCAGATGTATCTGTATATATACATATCCAGATATATCCAGAGATATCTGTATTCCAGATAGGATATATCCAGATGTATCTGTATATATACATATCCAGATATATCCAGAGATATCTGTATTCCAGATAGGATATATCCAGATGTATCTGTATATATACATATCCAGATATATCCAGAGATATCTGTATTACAGATAGGATATATCCAGATAGGATAGATATTTGTATTCCAGATAGATATCTCGATACGCATTAGAAATGTTTCCCTCCTGCCTGGTTTGCTGTCTCACCTTGTCAGTAGTGTCTCTTGATGTGACCTCCTCTCTTGCCCTCTCTTGTGCTTTGCCTGGCCTTGTCACACTTCTTCTGTCCCTTCTGCAGCCTTCTTGCTCCTCCTGCCGCATGCCAAGCAGGATGTGACCTCTGTGCCTTACTGTCCATGCTTCCCTGCCTCCAGCTATTCACCCCCTACCCAGGCATCTGGATGGTTGACTCCCTTGCTGGGTCTCTGCTCAAAGAGAGGGCTTTCACTAACCACCACATCTGGGCTTCTTACCCTGTCTTATTTTTCCTCAGAGCATTTATAAGCCCATATGTATGTTCATTTATAAATTTGCTTGCCTCCCCCCACCGTACCTCTGTGAAAGCAGGAACCGCATCTGTTTTGTTCCTTGGGAGCTCCCAGCACCTAGAGTGCCTAGCACTTGTTAGTTACCTTAAGGAAAGTCGTTAAATGAAACATTGGGTAAGAATAGGTACGAGTATGGTGTAGTAATGAAGGCCCCCCCAAATCTCAGTGTTTGAACCATCACAAGGTTTATTTCTCACTCATGCTGTATGCCTAATGTGGGTCAGAGGGGGAATTCTGTTGACTATAGTTATTCAGATATCCACGTTGACAGAGAAGCCACCATTTTGTGATGTCACCTTCTCAAACACTCGCTCTGAGGTGTGCTGTGGCGAGGGAAGAGAGTGAATAGAGCACGGACCATGAAATTACTTCGCCCAGAAGTCACACGTACCCCTTATGCTCACATTTCATTGTCCAAAGCCAGGCACTTGTCCATACCTAACTCCAAGGAGTGCGTGCCTGTAGAGAGGAGAACCAAAAATCCTGGTGAGCACCAGTGATATCTACTACAATGAACGTAAGCATGAATGGATGCCCTGATGCTCAAATGAAGGAACAAATGAACGAATGAATTCAGGAGGTAAAGATGAAGAGGTGGGAGGTGGGGCTGGGTAAGCAGACATTAGGCAACAAGTTTGTTAACCTTCTGTCATGGTGTTGCATGGGACCAGCATTATCTTCTGCTGAGAAATTGCTGGGCGGAAGAATGCCTTTAACCATGTTCTAAGGAGAAGAGGAACAGCGATGAATATTTGCTGTGCTTTCATTGTGTTCCAGGACAATATGCCTCGTGTTTTACATGATTACTAAATTAGATAGTCCTTGCCTCATTTAACAATTGGGCCAACCAAGACCCAGAGAGATAAAATAGAGTCCAACGTCTTGCAACTCGCTGGGCCAGACTTTGACTGACTAAAACACATGCTCCTCTACAGCATGCCAAGTTACAGACATGGTCCCGACATGCATTACTCTACAATCCTGTATCTCTCCACGTGGGTTGTAGCCTGAATCATGAGCACTGTTTCACTGTTGGTCTCCATTGGCTTCTTACTAAAGCCCAGTGCCCCCAAGTTATCCCAGACCAGCTCAACCTGGCCCACTGGCTCACTTTAGCAGTGCTGGAACCTAACGAGTTCCATCCATTCATTCATATTTCTTCATTTTTTCATTCAGTAGGCTGTTCTTGCATACTCACGGTATGCCCCCTTCCTCCAGTTACTAAGACTGAATGCTTTATATAGTAAATCAAGCTGTGTGTTCATGAATCTCTGAGTGAATGCACGGCACTGGGCACGTCCCACGAAACTTTGCCTTGCCATGTCTTCATTTGCAAAATGAGGATAATACCCACTCTGCCTTTGACAGAGAAACATTCCGTGCATAAAATGATATGGTGACTCTTCAAGCATTTTGGAAACTGGAGAGAGACATAGAAATTGATTATTGTCTTATAACCATGTTTATTGGCGTCAGAGAAAACTCCAAGCCTGCTGTCTTCTTAATTCTTCTGCTCCCGGAGACCCCCACTTACTTATTTACATTCTTTAAATGAAAACATAAACTAGGCTGGCCAAGTATCCTATTTCTAGAAGTCTTCCTTGGTCTAATGGATGATGGGCGTTCCTCTGGATTCTGCAGCAGAGTTTCTTAGGGGGTGAGTTGGAAGTTTGTTCTGGGAAGGACATTAGGCCTGAAGCTGCCCCAGCCCCACCCCAGCTCTGAGCTTAGTTAGAGAGCAAATCCCAACTCAAGACAAGCCCCAGCATGCTGTTACAACCTCCAATGAAAGCGAGCTTCCAACATTGACTGAGAGCTCCACATTCCACCACGGTTCGTGCGTTGTGCCCAGACGCCGTACCTGAGCTGGCACCCCTCACGTGGCTGATGTCTTACGCTTGTCTATTATGACAGTTTAGTTTAGTTTTCCAGCAGATGGAAGTAAAACTTCTTGCTCTCAGAAAATCACTATATTATGATGACAAGTTCCTGACAGATGCTAAGGAAGCATCTTGAGAAGGGGCACCGTCTTGTAATGTGCATGGAGGAGGCTGTGGATTCACAGTCGTCACAGTGCTGTGATGTGTGGTGCACAATGAGTGCACCTCAGGGCAGTGGACTTGCTCACCCAGAGTGCTCTGCAGGGCAGAGCTTAATCGAGTCCCCCAAGCCTCCTGGGCTCTGGCTGGCCAGGGTCTCCTCTGGCCTTCCTCCACACCCACTTCCCTACAAAAGGCATTCTGTTGTCCCCAGTTCTTCAGTTGTGAACTGAAGGCATGAGGGCTGGTCTGTGACCCTGACTATGCGAGGGTCTGATTGCCACCCCAGCAACACTGGACACATAGGATCCCTCCCGTCATCTTCAGTGAAGTCTCAATGGTGGACTCAGCCCTCTTCCAGGGCCGCCAGCAGGGGCATATAGGGAAGGGGGGAGCTAGCTTACTTCCAGCTGATAGAATCAAAGTCACTGTCCCCTCATCTCTGCACCATGTGGGGATAGAATAGGATTTTGTACCTGTCCTGAGTTTGTTGAGGTGGGTGCTGTATAGACCGTGTCTCCCCAGAGTTCATACGTTGAAACCTAATCCCCAATGTGATGATTAGTCGGTGGGCCTTTGGGGGGTGATTAAGGCACCCTTGGTGACCTAGTGAAAGAGACCCCAGAGAGCTCCCTTGCCCCCTCCACCACGTGAGGACACGGTGAGAAGAAGGTCGTCTAGGAGCCAGGAAGAAGGTCTGACCAGATACTCAATCTGCCTGAGCCTTGATCTTGGACTTCCCAGGCTCCAGAACTGTGTGAAACCACAGTCTATGGTATTCTACTCTAGCAGCCTGGACAGATGGGCAGTGGGGAAGGGTCAGGTACTCCAAGAGCCTCTTCTCGCCCTTCCCGATCACCTAGACACCTGGCAGGTAAGGGAGAGTCGTCCCGACTGCTGGGTCCCCCCAGGGTCCCCTCCACTCTCTGCATAGGGACGCAGAGATGTGTGCGTGCAAAACACTCTTCCCACAAGCAGAAGCCCCTCCCGAGATGGTAGAAACTGAGCATTTCACAAAGTCTCCAGGCGGTTTCCCGAGACCGGGGTCACTTAATCAGTCCCTTTGATTATTATTTTGAATCAGCACACTCCCAAGGATAGTAAGATGATGATAGAATAATAGCCTTAATTGTGTTTATGAAGCATTTCCACCGAGCTAAGGCAGCATTATATCCATTTCCCCATTTAATCTTTACAACACCCCTGCGAGGGTGGAGGGACTACCCGTGTTCTAGGGAGGAAGCAGCTGGGATAGTTACAGGGGCATCTCGCCTACCCTCGGCTCAGAGGGTACCATCAGGGGGGTCTTCTGAGCCACAGGCAGGGCGCAGCTCTTCCCACTGGGGGTTCCATGCAGCATCTCACCAGCCCATAAAGAGGCCTCTGGATCCGAGGGAGCAGGCAGCCTTGAAACCCCAGGAATCTGGACAGGACACCTTTGTGCCAGCCTCGACTGGCAGCTGGGACTTCCCGGAGTCAAGAGGCAGCATTACATGCTGCTTCCCTATCACTTCCACCTGTATTAGGACTTTCAGTACTCCTGGAGAGCGGGAGGCATCGCGGAGAGCCTCCTGCATGCCAGAAACGTTACTAGCAGCTGCACACTTCTCAGCTGCAGCGTGCTAAAAGCCTTCCCCAGCCCTGCCCCACTTAACAGCAGGCTCCTACTCTTTTTTGCCTTCGCTGTTCCCTACCTATATTTTGAGCGGGAAGAAGAGTGTGTGTGTGTGTGTGTGTGTGTGTGTGTGTGTTTCCCGTTAATATCTATTTTACAACCATTTGGTGCAAGGGCTGAGAGCTGTCAGAGCAGTAATGCACTGCATCAAATTAACATATTTTCCTGAAATGGTAATTACACCCTTTTTGTGTGCCTCTGAATACACATTTTTTGAAGTGTGAATGAGGCACTGACATCAAAGTCTCCCTTTAAATCATCGTTATTAGTGCATCTGTCCAAATGATTCACGGGAAATGGCTGGCAGAGGTTTTTAAGTTTAGAGGAATTTAAAGGTGAGCCACAGAGCTTCTTTAGAAAAGTTAGAGTGCCCTGCATCTTTAATAAGTGTTTATTCCTTCACACCCTGGAACCATTCCCAGTCCAGTGATGCTATTCAGTTCAATGCAACACATCTCTACTGAGCACCTACTATATTAAAGTCCCTTGTTAGGTTACTGGTTCAGAGCAAGACAATGTTCTCGCCTTCAGTCCCAGGAGGAAGGACAGACAGATGATGTGAAGAGAAAGAATACAGGAAATGACCCTGTGACACGGAAGATTGAGAATAATTCTGAGTGTGTGTGTTGGGGCAGGGGATACAACCATGAAAGCCATCTTCAGAAGGTGGCATTTGAGCTGAACCTTGAAAGGTAGCAAAGATAGAGCACTGAGGATGATGAATACATTCCAAGTCCAGGGAGAGATCATTAAAGCATGAGTTTGGGAAGGATGAGAACCCAGCATTCAGTGCCTGGCATCATGGCGAGGGATCAGGTGGTTTAAGGAGATGTTTTCTCTATCAGAGGCCCCCCAAAAGGAGCATACCAAATGCAGTAAGGCTGGAACATGGGGATAGAGGTGGAGAGGTGGTCGGGCTATTATGGGAGGTGTCACGAGCCACTGAAGATTTGAGTCTTTATCTTATTTTTTTTTAATTTTTTTTAACGTTTATTTATTTTTGAGACAGAGAGAGACAGAGCATGAACGGGGGAGGGGCAGAGAGAGAGGGAGACACAGAATCGGAAGCAGGCTCCAGGCTCTGAGCCATCAGCCCAGAGCCCGACACGGGGCTCGAACTCACGGACCGCGAGATCATGACCTGGCTGAAGTCGGACGCTTAACCGACTGAGCCACCCAGGCGCCCCTGAGTCTTTATCTTAAAGAGCCAGAGAAGCCATGAAGCCATGGAATGTTTTCAGAAGTGGAGGGATATGAACAGATTTCTTTGTGAACCATCCCACTGGCCGCCAAGTAGACAACAGATCGAAAGCAAAGGAGTGACAAGAAGAACCACCTAGAAGGCTGTTACTACCATCTATGTAAGTGATCCGGGCCTGGACTGGGATGGTGGCAAAAGGAACAGAGAAAAACAGATGTCTTTAACGGGTATTCAGAAGGAAGATTGGGCCACACTTCATGATCAGTGGACTGACTGTATGTGTTGATGGGGAAGGAGGATTAATCATGATTCTACAGATGGCGGTGCTGGTAAAGGTGGTAGAGAAATGGAATGGAGGACCAGGGGCTGGAGGGAAGTTGACAACTTCTGTTAGGGCATGTTGTATTCTAGGCCCTTCCAGCATACGTTGTTTCTGTATCTGGACGACATCTCTGTCATTTTGACAACTTGTGACACTGATACATAGGGATGTGCTCCTGTTTTGGATAATATGGCTGTTTCAGTGGCAAGGAAGTGATATGCACGAACTTGTTCCTGAAGGAGATGGAAGGGATGCCCTTGAAAGGATACAGTGACATCACCTAGAAATCCAGAACAGTGATTCAAATCTGGACAGGCTTCATGTAGACCAGAATGAGAAAGGTAGCAGGTCGAAATCCTTCCTTCTTTCTTGCTCTGGTTCTAAGGATGGTCCACAGTCATATGGCCCCCAGTAGAAACTTAGTGAGAGCCCAAACAATGAAAATTTGGAGGATTCCATAGCTGAGTTGTCACCAGGACCTAAAGTTGCTCTGCCCAGCTCTATTCATGCTCTTTGCACTTGTCCAAATGGTTAGGACATCACAGTCATGCCCGTGGCCATGAGGGTTGTGCCCTGCACAACTCCAGGGGGACCACATTCCCATGGAGATTTCATCTTGGCAAACCGGGGCTTCATCTTTATTCTTCATTCTTATTTTTTTTTCAGGTACAAAGCCAGAAAAATCACTAATAGTAATGTAATAAATACCAGTGAAGCAACAACATTTGGTTGTTTTGCTTTAGGTTTCTAAAAACATATGCGTAAAAGAAATAGGATAGAACAGATAAAGTTAAAATCCTCCTTGCTCCCCCCATTCTCTGCCCTCCATGCCTCAAGGCATCAGGATCCATGAATTCGGTCGACTTCCTTCTTGTTCATGGTATTTAAACTTTTACTGCACATAAACATAATGTAGTATTGTTTGTGTGGGGTTTTTTTGTAACATAAATGGCATCATTCAGTATGTAATGTTTTACAATTTGCCTTTTTTTCACTTGGTATTGTTTTCAAGATCTATTTTTACGCATTCATATAGATCTAGTTGGTTTAATTGCTGTATAATATTCCATTCTAGGAATATACTGCCATTTGCTTATCCATACCCTTCCTGAAGGACATTTGTGCTGCTTCCAAATTTTTGCCATTACACACAATGCTGCAATGACTATCCTTTTATGTGCCTCATTATGTGCTTTTATGTAAGTTTCTCCAGGGTGAATTGAGTATATTAAGTGTATATATAGCGGTGGATTTGTTGTGAGTTGGTGCTTCAGTGAACGTGTTCATTTTTAATTTTATTAGGTGTTACCAAATATCTCCGTGTCGGGAGGGAAGGTAAAGGAATCAATATAAAAATTACCTTTAGACAACATGTCAGCCACCTGGAAATTTTTATACACTTCCACACCAGCTGCTTCCCTTGCCAAGAAGACACAGACCCCACTGAGAACTACTGCTTTACTGACGCATTCTTGGAAGGGATTGTGTGTCCCAGGCTTGGGTGTACCGGAAGAGGAAGGGATTGGAGATAATTGACTTTAAGATCACAAAGACATAGCCCATTTGTTTTGATGTCTTTACCTCTGGCGACCAAATCCCTCAAAGTCTTGTTCTCAGCAGAAATAGTGTCCAGATCCCAGGGAATTACAGGGGACAAATGTATTAAGTGCTTCGCTACTAAAAATCCCTGGATCAGCCTCAGGTTAGGATGATCCCAAAGCTGGACTGACCCTCTAAGAGGCACCAATACCAGGCGATGAATAACCAAATCATTCTTGAGCAGTGGTAGCCTGTCCAGTGGGGACGAGTTTGGACTGAATAGCAATGAGAGGACAGAAAAAGGACAGACTGAAATGAGGCCATCGCTGGGAGAATGGAAGGAGCAAGATTATATGTTATAGTAGACAGCTGTATTGGATTAAATAGTGGCCCCCTCCATATTAATATCAACCTGGAACCTGTGAATGTGACCTTATTTGGAAATAGGGTCTTTGCAGAAGTAATCGAGTTAAGAAGAAATCACACCAGGTTAAGGTGGGTCCTAAATCCAATAAGGAGAGGGGAATTTGACACAGAGACACAGACATTTGAGCACACCTCCCCTTCCCCAGAAGTTACTTATCACTGTTCTGAAAGTGTCCCATGCAACTTTCACATGGGCAAAATTATTTTTTTCAGCATCACTGATTTTATTTATGTGAAATCATGCATATTCATTTGCATTATTTCAGATCCTCCCATCTGTATTAATAAACCTTTTGGGGGTGCCGGGGTGGCTTGGTTGGTTAAGCGTCCAACTTTTGCTCAGGTCATGATCTCGGGGTTTATTACTTTGAGCCCCGTGTTGGGCTCTGTGCTGATGGCTCAGAGCCTGGAGCCTGCCTTGGATTCTGTATTTCTCTCTCTCTGTCTACCCCTCCCTGCTCGTGCTCTCTCTCTCTCTCTCAAAAATAAATAAACATTAAAAAATACCTTTTGAAATTCAGTATTTAATAAGTACTATCCTTTCCTGGAATGCAAACCAAAGGGGGGAAAAAGACAGTGACACAACACAGGGAATACGCCATGTGGTGATGGAAGAGAGCCTGGGCAGATGCAGAGGCAAGCCTAGGATCAATGACATCACCAGAAGCTGGAAGAGGCAAGAAGGATCCTTCCTAGAGCCTTCAGGGAGAGCAGGGTCCTGCTGACAGCTTGATTTTGGACTTATGTCCTCCAGAACTGTGAGAGAGTAAATTTCTATGCAGTTTGTATTACAGAAGCCCAAGGAAGCTAGTTTAGCAGACTTCCCAGATGCCCCCGGTTACCAGCACTCTGGTGCTCACGCCCTTGTGCAGTGCCCTCCCGGCTTATGTGGACTGGGCCTGGAGACCTGCTCCTAACAAAGACAGCAGGTGTGACAGGGTATCATTTCCAAAATTAGGTTATCAGAGACTTCTTATTCTATGTAGCTTGCTGTCACTTGCTCTGTCTGATAAAGCCAGCTGCCATATCATGACGACTTTATGGAGAAGCTCACATGACAGGACACTGAGGAAGGTTTCTTGTCACTGGGCAATGGAACCCTGCCAAAGACCGCGGAATGAACTTGGAAGTAGATTCCCCCCAAGGTGAGCCTTGAGATGGCTGCTGCCCCAGCTGAGAACTTGCTTGTAGCCTATAAGGGCCAAAGGCAGAGGACCCCCCTAAGCAGCATCTGGACTCTTCACCCCCAGAAACTGTGAAATAATAAACCGAGTTTTTTGCTTTAAGCCCCTGAGTCTTGGGGTAGTTGGTTATGCCACAGGAGATAACTGATGGATACAAAGAGTAGATAAAAGCAGGTGCTTGGGAACAAAGACCATGAAGAGCTTGTGGTTCTGTGTGTGTTGTGTGCTGGCAGTGGTGACCTGGAGGAGCCACAGAAGCATCCCATCCCCCATCCTCTACTTTACCTACACGTTCCTGTCATCTGCAAGGAAGGCAACTGCTCGAAACTAAGCGTGTGAAGGGTCACCTTCGGAGATTGTGTGTTTCACGGGAACCTCCTTGAAGGGAGACAAGGGATTGTGTCCTTACAGACTGTTTCAGACAGACTCAGAAACTGCCCCAAAGGACCCTTCCTGGAACTTCCCTTCCCATCCAGGGTTGCATTGAAGGAGTTATGGGAAAAAAGAAGGAAAGGTTTCTGGATGAGGGAGTCAGGAGACCTCACTTCTGAAACTGGCTGTCATTTACCGCCCTGGGGACCCCAGGATTTTAGAAAGGGCAGAGACTAATTTCCTCATCTTGAAGTTGGAACTAAGAGAAGATTCTTACACAGAGAGCGTGGGATGACCAGAGCCAGGGAGAACAACAGTGAGCTTCCCTGCTCCTTCCTGCTACCCTTAGACCCACTATGGAGGGGGGAGGCTCCCTGATCCTGGGGCAGGTGGTTATAACTCTAGCCATTACATCAGTGTTGGGGGCATGTGGAGTTAGAAGCTTATGAGTCCCTGAAGAGTACATGAGAGAAAGGAGATTCCAGAAGGCATAACAGCACACCACAGACCAATTCAGGTGACTTGTTTTACCATGTGGTCCTGAACAGAGAATGACAGCTTCCTGGGTGCATTTTTTAAAGTTTGTTTGTTTGTTTGTTTGTTTAGAGAGTGGGAGGTGGGGGGGGATGAGTGGGAGAAGGGCAGAGAGAGAGGGAGAGAGAATCCCAAGCAAGCTCCACATTGACAGCGGGGCTCAAACCCACGAACCGTGAGATCATGACCTGAACTGAAATCAAGAGTTGGTCGCTTAATTGACTGAGCCACCCAGGCGCCTCGTCATGTTCTTTGTAATAGCCCAGAGTGGGCTATAAGTGCTGCAAAGGCACATGTGCCCCACTGGGACTTTAAATTGTGTCACTGAGGGGTGCCTGGGTGGCTCAGTCAGTTAAGCATCCACCTTCGGTTCAGGTCATGATCTCACGGTCCGTGAGTTCGAGCCCCACATCGGGCTCTGTGCTGACAGCTCAGAGCCTGGAGCCTGCTTTGGATTCTGTGTCTCCCTCTCTCTCTGCCCCTCCCCTGCTCATGCTCTGTCTCTCTGTGTCTCAAACATAAATAAAAACTTTCAAAAAAATTTTAAAAATAAACTGTGTCACTTAAAGTTAATGGCACAATTCAAACCAGCACTGTGCCTAAATTCAAACATTTTTAAACAAAATGGCATGATCTTGTTTATAATCCATGGGCCACAGACTTCAACTAATTGTAGAGGACAATTTGTGACCCAGGACAAAAACTTCTATCATGGAAACTTTTTCTAGAAGGACCTGAAGTGTATAAGTAGAATTTTCTCAGGCATCCCTACCAGTATGCTTGGATATGCTGTAACCTTTCTTCTTCCTCAGTTTGCATATTTGTAAAATCAGGAGTTAGCTTATATAAT
Source organism: Puma concolor (assembly GCF_028749965.1). NCBI lineage: Eukaryota > Metazoa > Chordata > Mammalia > Carnivora > Felidae > Puma > Puma concolor. The sequence goes on along the minus strand of NC_141680.1, from coordinate 22,175,109 downwards.
CTTTAAAGATCTATTTAGCACTTACATTTAATCATTCCTTATTAAATGACCAGAAGGTTTAGAAAAAAAAAAGTAGAAGCAAGTGAGCATTCATGGGGCTCATCTTTCAAAATTCAGGCATTACCTCCTCTGGGAAGTCTCCCGTGACCCCACCAGATTGCAGGCCTGATTGAAGTGCTCCTCTGATGCAAAACCCAAGCACACATTTATTGATTATAACTTACACAGTGATGGTTGATTTATGAATCTGTTTCCTTCACTCTCTAGTCAACACTTGCAGCTGAGACTGGCTTATGTCTTGTTCTTCTTTCTATGCCCAAGACCTAATGGAAATCTTGGCACACAGTGGTGTGCAGTAACTATTTGTTGAATTAGTTGAATTAATGAGTGACTAGATGGATGAATGGTTAAGTGCGTCTTCTGCCCATAGTGGGTATCCTGCATACTGGAGAAATAGCCCAGGAAGTTGTATCTCCCGCTTGCCACATGACTTGCTGATGACAGTTGAATAATATGGTCAGAGAAGGGCATACAATGGCACAGAAACTCAGATCTCAATATGCATGTAGACCCTTGAGGTTGGGTGAAAGCTCATCTCCTTTCTGTTCTAACAATCTATGGAGCTTGGAGGCAGGGATAATTAATTCGTGGCATATGTGGAGACAGATGTTAGGGAAATAGGACAAAGATAACAAGGTCAGTGCAAAAAGAAGGAAGAGGATCTGAATACTGAAGTCATAGAATGGGTTGCCCCATAAAGTACTGAGCACTAATGTAAGTAGAAATGCCCAAAGAGATCATTATCAAACAGGTAAAGAGATGGATGTTTAGAAGGTTAAGTGGTTTGTCCAAGGGCACAAAATTAGGGGCTTGAACTTACTCTGTCTCTCTGCCTATTAAGGACTTTTCCCCAATGCACAGATGTTGTTTAGACCATTGCTGCAACTAAGGGTCAGTAGAGTAGACAATTGGTGGTGCTGGTGGTAGTGGTGGTGGTGGTGGTGGTGTTGGTGGACAGTCTCTGAAATAGCCACAGAGTAGGCACATCAGAGTAGTAAACATAAGGTGTGGAGGCAAAGATACTCATCCATTGGATCCCAGGGTGTGAATGAAAGAGCATGACACTGATGTAAAACTGATTTTGGTTTGAATTGATGCTCTACCATTTACTAGTTGTGTGCCTTTGCCTGGATATATCATGCATCAGCTTTCTCAGCCTTGGTTTATTTATCCACAGAATGGTAAAGATAACACTTATCATAAGAATTGTTGTCAAGATTGAAAGAGGTGTGTTTGTGAGGAAATGAATGGGGTCCAAATTCTGCTTATAGGACTGGAACAATCAGGTGAGATGCCTCAGCCACAAAAGTTGTTCTGAGGTAGGATATTTTAAAGGAGAGTTAAAGGAAAGGATGGTTGGTGCAAAATGGTAGGAAGAGTGGTGCAGCATGACAGACGGGGCTTTCTCTGTTCCTCATCCAACAGGGAATAGAGGTGATAACCACCCGCTTGCAATTGAAAAGAAGTTTTGGGACCACCAACTCAGATAATGAGATCTTGGCTTCAGAGTTAGAAGAGAAGAGGAAAGGAGAAGATAGGTTGTTGTAAAATGTAGATGGTACAACTCAGTCACTTTCCTCTGCTCTGACCCAAGACCCCACTAACATGAGTGTAAAAAAAGAGGCATGCACTCATGAAGACAAAAACTAGGAAAGGAAAAAAAGAAAACAGAGAAACATCAAGAAAACTTTGAATGCTAGAAAACAGATGGAAAAGTAAAATTTAACTTTGCGTAGCAGAGAAAGCTGAAATAAAATGCCTGCAAGATTCTTGAATGGCTAATCAAGAAGCTGACTGATTTCTCTTCTAGAACCCCCAAACACTGGACATTAAGGGAATAGGTATCTTTAAAAATGAAGTTCTGTTTGGGGCTGAAAAGTAAAAGACTAGTTGAAACTCTATAAAAGAAGCAATTAGACACCCTAGATTCCCTTGCTACCCTAGGAAACCATGTAACTCTTCCTCCCCCATCCAGCCGGAGACAGGAAGTTTTCTCTTTGGAGAAGTGGTATACCAGAGGAAATCAGAACTCAAGAATACCATGCACAGATTGGACAGAGTGGGAGGTACAGTTTGTTTCACAGAAAACTGGGAATTAGGGAATAGAAAACCTCTAGTCCTTATAACAAGAGATTGTAGGATAGACAAGGTGACCTGTAAGAGAGAAGACTCTTACAGATACTGACAGCTGAGGGTACCCTTGGCAAAATTCCTTGATGTCGGCAGGAGCATCCTAATGCAAGCCTGTCACTGGATAAGCAAAGCCCATTCACACAAAGCTAATCTTTTCTTTATTGCCTCACTTTTAGATGTGAAAGTGTACCAGACACTTGAAACATTTGAGTAAAGCTTCTAAATAAAAAATAAACTAAAAGAATGAAGAAATCTGAAGAAAACGGAAACAATGCAGAAAACAGAGAGGGGAAAACCACGAAGGGAAACCCTCTAATTTATATCCCCAGAGAGATAAGCAAAAATATTGATACTTCAAAAATATGTATAAAAATAACAAATAAAATTTATTGGAAATTAAAAATTTGAGAAACAGAATATAAAGTCGATAGAATGGTCAAATATTTGGGAAACAAACCCAGATAGTAGGATAAAAATGCAAAGTGACAAGGAAAAGTAGGGTCAGATAAGCACGTTAGGAAATTAATGCAGAATATTGAGTCAGAGAAAACTTCCAAAGAGTGAAAAACTGGACCAGAGAAAGCTACCCAAAAACTAGTAAGAAAAATTTTCATAACTGAAGGCTATTGGTTTCCAGACTTAAGGGGCTTATTTTATGCTCAGCACAATGAATGAACTCATAAAATTTTAGAGTAATGAGGGCAAAATAAAAATCCTAAAAACTCTCAGAGAAAAAAACAAGATCAATTTCATAGTAACAGAAATCAGATTTGCATTAAAACCATCAACAGCAGTATCAGAAGCTAGAAGACAATAGGGAAATGTTTCTAAAACTCTGGGAAAATTATTGTTCTAGATTTTGTACATAGCCGAGACAAGGATATGCAGTATCACCTTCATGGCATGCACCCTTTCTCCAGGATCTACTGGAATTGATTCTTCATTTTGATGAGGCACAATGAAGAAAGAGACAGAGGATCCAGGAAGCCAAGACTTCAAGCGGGAAAGAGGGAAAGGGATTTCAAAGATAACAGTAGAGCTACAGATATAGAAAAGAACCAAATCTGATCAGATTAAGAAGATGGGGCAATCTAGGAAAGTTGTTTCCAAGGTGGGGGTCAGGGTGTAAAAATCATAGATTTTCTCATGTGTTGGAATGTGATTGAGAGAGATTTTCTAGAGATTTTCTGTTTTTGTCAGAGAGTTTGGAAATGCAGTTATGGATATATAAACAAAGTGGGCAAATAAAAACTTGAGGCACTCATTAACTCCAGGAAAAACAAAAATTTGTTCAAAAATGAAACTGTAAACATAGCCACATGGAACAGCTATGAATTCAATTTATATAAATGTAATAATAATAATAATAATAGACTATAGACATAGCCAAAAGTTGTGTTATAATTAGTTTGGAAGCTGACGGCATGATGAAGAGAAATGTGCGTACATGCATGTGTTCATGAGGTATAAGGATTTTGAAGACCTTTAAAAATACAAAATCAACAGACAACACATAAAATATACATAGTCATCCTGATGAAAAATATGGGGAAATTTTTCAGAAGAAACTGCTATAAGATTTAAAATATTTGCCTCTAGTGGGGGTGGGTCAAGTCTTGGGATTGGGAGAGGTGAAGTAGAAGACTGCTGCTTTCCATTTTAAGCCTTGAACATTGTATTAGTTTTCTGTGGCTGCTTGATAACATTAACACAAACTAGTGGCTTGAAACAACCAAAATTTATTTATTCTCCCACAGTTCTGGAGATCAGAAATCTGATATGGGCTTCCCAGACCAAACCCAGATGTCAGCTGAGCAGTACTTCTTCCAGAGGCTCTAAGGGAGAATCTGTTTCTCGTCTTTTCCAGCTTCTGGTAGTTGCTGATATTCCTTGGCTTGTGACTTCATTACTCCAATCTCCATAGCCAACATCTTCATATTGCTCTCCGTTCCAACTCCACATAGCCTTCTCTCTGTGTGTAAAATCTCCCTCTGCCTCCCTCTTATAAGATACATGTGACTACATTTAGTTCCTACCTGGATTATCCAGGATAATCTCTTTAACTCAAGATCCTTTACTTAATCACATCTTAATATGGACTTTTTTCCCATATAACATAATGTCCCAGGTTTTGAAGATTAGGACAAGACGTATTTGGGAGGAGCATTATTCAGCCTACCACAAGCATTAAAAAAATCTTTTTAGTATATTTATATGATATATATAAATGTATAAATATATGTATATATACATACACACACATATACATAAGTAAAAGAGTATGTACCATTTTTTGAAAATTGTGGTTATCAGTGGAATGTCAAGGCAGACTTCCAATTCTACATCATGTATCTCTATAGTGCTCTTGAATAATGAACATATATTACTCATATAAAATGTTAATATGTGAGAAAAAAGTGGCAGGGAGAAAGATTTCATGCTTTGGCTGATCTACATTTGAGACCAACTAGTTCCAAGTCTTTCATTTCAAATACAAACACCAGGCAACTCTCCAATTAAGTGACACTGACATTTATGTTGTTCCTTGGAAGACATATGTGTGTTTAAAACACGCAGCTACCAGAAGCCAAGAGCCCAGGGGGCTGGAGAGGGGTTTTGTGGGGTTTCGAGACAACAAAGAATAGTCCTAAGCCCAATCTAGAGTCATTTGCTCTCAAACATACAGCATATCTGCTCCTTATCTTCTGGCTTTTTTTTCTCTTTTTCTCAGATGCTAGGATAGGCCACATGATGATACTTCAAATTAGAGTACCACAGTTGAAAGAAGCCTTAAAGATCATTGGGTCCAACCCCAACATGGAACAGTTTAGGGCATTCAGAGAGGACCAGAGGGATGAATTAGCGATTCCCAAAGGAGCTGAGGCAGAGCTAGACCCCTGGGCTCCTGACCCCTGATGCTCAGAGCACTCTATCCTATTCTCTAGAGCCCATGAACCTCTGTCCCTCACTTCTCTGTAATTTAGAAGGTCCTGAACATTTAGGAAGCAGAGAGAGCATGAGTATCCCAGCTACTTACTCCCCAGCCCTCCTGGATCTTTAGTATTCCTGAACTGTCACGTAGGTCACTTTCTCACAGGGTTCTCCCTAACCTCTCCGTCAGGACAAAGGCCCTTTCCTTTGGACAAAGTTATGGAGGATTGGTGTATGTTGGCTCTTACAGAAGCTGAACGAACCCCCGCCCCACCCCTGCCTGCAACCTTGATGGGTCATATAGATTTTCAGTTCCAGAGGACTGTTAAATTAAGATATGCAGATTTTTATCCTCTCTTCCTTCACAAGAAGTCTCCTCCTGCCTTGCAACCTTGTTTATCTGTGTTTCATGGTTAAAACCAGTGGCATGCCATTCCCTGTCTGGGGGCAAATGGAACTAGTTGTGGCGGACATATCCCAGACATACGCTAGGTACTTTACCAACACTTAAGTTACTTGATCCTCCTAACAGTTGGGAAAGATGGACATCACTGCTTTACAGATGACAAAACTTAGTTGCCCGAGGTACCAAAGCTCGTATATTTCAGAGCCGGGACAACCTCACATCTTCCAGATCCCTAAACCAGAACACTTTCCATGATGTTAGGTTGGAGTGGAGTGAAAGAGAGATGCTCCTGCCTTGCAGAATGAGCCCTGTTATTCACCATGCCAACGGGAACACCCTGTCCAGCTGGCCCAGCCAGTTTCCACTGTCTGCAGATCTCCAGCTGTCACTTAGACAGTTAGTCACTGGATTAGGAGTATCCGCAGCGAAATGCATGCATCTTATGATGATCCTTAGACTAACACAGATTGATGTGGGAAGCAGGCTGGACTAGTCCTAGCAAGGGAACACTGATGAAAGATGGCTGATTGCCATCTTAATCCAAAGACTTTCTAGCCCGTTAAGTGCCTTGCAAATGCCTTGCTCTGACAATCCCTCATGATCAAGTTGGTTAAAATGTATTATCCAGGTAGTGCTGCAAAGAATCATGGTTGGCGCTGGCCAGTAGGGAGTTTATACTGTGTCTAGGTCTGAACTCCACATTGAACTAGTTTTTTTTTAATTTTTTTAATGTTTATTTATTTTTAAAAGAGAGAGAAGGGGAGGGAGAGAAAGCGAGCACGAGCGGGGGAGGGGCAGAGAGAGAGGGAGACACAGAATCCGAAGCAGGCTCCAGGCTCTGTGTGGTCAGCACAGAGCCTGATGCTGGGCTCGAACTCACAGACCACAAGATCATGACCTGAGCCGAAGTTGGGCACTTAACCGACTGAGTTACCCAGGGGCCCCAATGTTGAACTAGTTTTTAACCAGAATAGATCCTGGGACCAACACCTTGTAGAATTCAGCCTATTGCTTGGGAGGTGTACCCAGACTGACTTCCTTTCCCTTGTGCAGGAGTGAATTAACCTCCTTTCTTTTTCTTCTTTGTATCCTGCAGAAGACAATTATTTCTACAGTGAGTAAATTAGCTGTTTAGGTATTTATTTATTGGCTGAAGTCAGGTGAGACTATAAACAGTGGGATCCAGGACTTGGCCAATCAGATACTTTGTGAGGAATTTAAATATTGAGCAGAAGGTCAAGAGACAGACAGGAGGTTCATTCCACTCCAGCATGAGGAGTCCTTCCGCCCCATTTCTCGAGGTGCCCCTCTCCATCGGAGCCCCAGGTCCTCCATCACAGGAGTTCCCGGGTTCCTCACTGTCCCCTGATATGTGTGTGATTTTATCAAAAGTAGTGTGTACTAAAGCCGGAGCAGACTGAACTCTGTGAACTGGACACCAAAATGATAGCTCCACACTGTGACATCAGTGACTTTATTCCACTCTCTTTGCCAACTGCTTCTTAAAATTATCATTGTGGGGGTGCCCGGGTGGCTCAGTCAGTTAAGTGACTAACTCTTGAGTTCAGTTCAGGTCATGATCTCATGGTTTGTGAGTTTGAGCCCCTGAGCTGATAGTGCAGAGCCTGCTTGGACTCTCTCTCTCTCTCCCTCTCTTTCTGCCCTTTCTCCACACATTCTCTATCTATCTATCATCTATCTATCTATCTATCTATCTATCTAATTATCTCTCAAAATAAACTTAAAAAAATAAAATTATCACTGTAGAGTTACTAATTTTATTTATTTATTTATTTATTTATTTATTTATTTATTTATTTATTTAAATATGAAATTTATTGTCAAATTGGTTTCCATACAACACCCAGTGCTCATCCCAGAAGGTGCCCTCCTCAATACCCATCACCCACCCTCCCCTCGCTCCCAGAGTTACTAATTTTATTTATTTAATTTTTTTTGGATGTTTATTTACTTTTGAGAGAGACAGAGACAGAATGCGGGTGGGTTGGGGCAGAGAGAGAGGGAGGCACAGAATCTGAAGCAGGCTGCAGGCTCCAAGCTGTCAGCACAGAGCCCGATGCGGGGCTCGAACTCACGAGCTGCGAGATCATGACCTGAGCCAAAGTCGGGCGCTCAACCGACTGAGCCACCCAGGCGCCCCCAGAGTTACTAATTTTAAAGCAAGCCTCAAAACTATACTCTTCACTTTGGCCTTGTAAAGTCGAGAGGGGGGAAGAAAGTAACACACAACGAGACAGACGTTAAAACTATTGACTAACAATATTAGAAGCTAAAACTCTAATGTGTTAATGCCTTCGTATTTATGAAGGAAGATGCTTCGCAGCCTAGAATCTTCGCCAGAGCAAATGGTTGATCAGGCATACAGGTGAGCTGCAGTGATTTTCAGATTTATAAGGGCTCACACCTTCAGGTGCATTCTTTGTTAGAAAGCACCCATGTGGTGGAGGGGGCGTCTGAAAATGAGGAGGGCAAGGAATGCAGGAAAGGGGGACCTTAACAGATGGGGCTGGCAAAGGAAGTTCCTAAGAAAATGACAGCAGAAGTCCCATGGGCCTTGCCATGAATAAGAACACAGAATGCTCTGGAAATGAGGTCTCTACTCATTTCTCTACTCCACTATTACTGCTACTAATTGGTAGACAATAGGTTATCATCTGAAAAATGAATTTAAGAAAACTGAGGAAATATTGTGATAAAATCATATGCATATGTAGAAAATGAAGCTTTTTTTTTTAAAAAGGCAGTCATTAACCCAAGAAAACTGAAAATTGTGAGAGAAAGGAAATAATTCACAGTAGAATTCTGTGATTAGCGGGAACAGTGTTTGTATAGCTATAATAACGTAGGCACTGACTTAATAGAACATTGACATAAGATGATGTTGGAAGAATGAGGGAGGGGGAGAGGGCGTGGTAAGGGTGAGTTAAATATCCCTCTCTCTCATCAGGAGCTTCATGTCTCACTCTGAAAATCCAGAAAGAGCTGTTCAAGCAGAGGGCTAAAAACTATGGGGGCACATCCAGAAAAAGCAGAATGGAAAGAGGTAGTGGGGGGTCGTGTAGCCAGGGGTTGGTGAAGAATGGGCAGGGGGCTAGTGTATTTGTTATATGCATTTTTTTTTGACTTTAAAAAATGTTTAAAAACATGTATGCGTGTATTACCTCAAAAAGGTTGTTTTCTTAAAAGTCACTAAATAGAAAATGTACATATTTTTAAGAAGATTTAGTTCTTAATGAGATGAGCTCTCAGAAGTCTGGCAAGCTAAACTGTACAGAAGGACCTATTTCCTGAGGCGTCCTGAAAATAGTGTTTTCACTGGACAGCTAAGCAAATGAAAAGTTTTGCTTGTTTTTGCTTCAGATATATTTTACGTAAACGCACACACACACACACACATTAAATATAACCTTACAGATAAAGACATATGTCCCGCATTTCCTTCCTATAAACTCCAATTCCCATGAAAGCAATTAGGATTATAAATTTAATGTTGTCCTTTCCAGCCTATGTGTTTTAAAATGTATTTTTACTAAACACACACACACACACACACACACAACACACACATCTGTACAAATATATTAATTTGCTTTTCATGTTTCTAAATTTTCACTTAAATGCTATATAATGCCTATGTTATTCTACACGTGCTATTTTCACCCAGTGTGGAGACCCGCCCACGTTGATATATGGAACTAGTGCATTTTATTCCATTGTATGATAGCACCGGAATTTACTTTCCTCCCGTCTTTCTTTCTTGCAAACAGTGTGGCAGTGAGTATCCTGATACAAGCCTCCAGCTAAACATGAGAGTGAGTTTCTCCAGGGTAGAGACCTAGAAACAGAATTGCTGGGGCACAGGGTAGGTACATCTTTTACTTTAGTAGGTCAGTGGGTCAGCATTGTTTTTGTAAGTACAATCAAATAGTGCTTCCCTCGGACTGAGGCTCCTAGGACAGGAGCTGGTTGCAAACTGGGCCCCAGCTGGGGGTGGAGGTCATACCAGAAATACCATCTGTTATGACGGTGCTCTGGATTCTCCTCTCAGAGGCGGCACTTTGGGACCATAGCAGAAAGACGTGTTTATTCACGTTCTCTCTAACAAGCTGGTATCTGACATTTAAAGGGCTGCTGAGGGGCGCCTGACTGGCTCAGTCAATGGAGCATGCGTATCTTGATCTCAGGGTCGTGAGTTCAAGCCCCACATTGGAGGTGGAGCCTACTTTTAAAAAAGGTGTCGGATGGGGAGCTGGACTCTGGAGTGGAAAATACCATAAAAGAGGGACAGCTCCCTTCCAGCTGGGCATGGTAGATGTGATTTGGGAAGCTGGCTCTATATAAATTCCTTTTCAGGGGCACCTGGGTGGCGCAGTCGGTTAAGCGTCCGACTTCAGCCAGGTCACGATCTCGCGATCCGTGAGTTCGAGCCCCGCGTCAAGCTCTGGGCTGATGTCTCGGAGCCTGGAGCCTGTTTCCGATTCTGTGTCTCCCTCTCTCTCTGCCCCTCCCCCGTTCATGCTCTGTCTCTGTCTGTCCCAAAAATAAATAAAAATGTTGAAAAAAAATTAAAAAAAAAATAAATAAAAATAAATTCCTTTTCAAAGAAACAGCCCCGGTCTTGGGCAGCCAGCCTTGTTCTAAACCATTGCGTTTCCTTCCCTCACGTCTCATCCTTGAAGACTGTCTCACCTGGACCAGGGAGGGTCACTTGACTCAAGGACTGTTAATCCCCAAACCACTCACCATTTGATGTATGACTCATACTCTGCATCAACAGGAGTGGCACCAATCATATTTGCTTGGGATGCTCTAGACTATAAATAGTAGAATCCATCCTCAAACTGGCTTAATGATAAAGAATGTATCCTTGTGGCAGGCAGCCCTGTGATAGAGCTGGTTCTGGCTGTGTTGTGTTCCCATAATTCCCGGTGTCAGTATTGCCCTGACCAGCTCTTCAGGTGGTCAGAAAAGGGCACCGTTAGACACAGAAGGTAGAGTGCTGTCTGGTTTACATCTTGTGGGAACAACCCTGGGATTAATGACAACGGTTCCATCAATCTGCTTGGGCCAGCTGAAGTCATGTGTCCACTCTGGACCAAAAGCATTCACTGGGAGATTGTCCTGCACTGATTAGATCAGCCTGGGTTCTGAATCCAGCAGTAAGGGATGCGATAGCTCTCATTGGTTTGTGGCGGTGACATTTTACTCCTGCAGCTGGAGATTAATCAGCTCCCCCCAAAGTCATATGAGCTCCCCTAGGGAGGAGGAAGAGAGGAAAGGATACTGGGTGGGAAGCAGACGGCATCCTCTGACATATTAACCATATCTTAGAGCTATTGGAAATTTATGAAGTACTGGGCTTGTACGGTCCATAGCTGTTAGTCCCTTTTTCCATACTTTAAACCCAGCTGCCATGGTCAGTGATCTAGAGAAATCACAAACAATGAAAGGGACATGGAGATTTTACATTCACCTGGGGTTCTCTTCAAGCAGAGGGTCTCGGCCACCTTCCTTCCAAGGCACTAATGAGAAACAACTTTTCTTTGCTTTCTGAGATCCCTCTGTGACAATTTGGCTTGCATGTGTGGTCAGACGTGTCTCAAGGATGAGTGAAGGCAGGCAGATGTTTCCACCCCTTTATAAAGCCCACTGCCTTTATATTATCAGGACGGCTGTGGGTACCGAGTGCCAACAACCGCGGCATCCTCGACACCATCAGGTCAGTTACTGCCCTTCCAACTGCTGCGGCTGCCTGCGTGCTTCCCACCGAGACTCTGGGAAAGTACGGGCCATTCAAAGGGACTTCCAGAACCCCGTATCTCTAAGAACTGGAAGTGATGACCACATAGCAGTCTTTTGGGGGGAGCAATGAATGATTCCCTATCATGATGTACGTATGTGGAATACCATCACATAAATGTACTCAGATTTGGGCATAATGGCATTTAGTGGTGGGGTGGGAAGGATGAAGGAAGCAAGATACCCATTCAAAGTTATCCAATCCCCAAACATTTTATCATGTAAGGAACTGTAAACAATAGGCAGGGAGCTGTTGCTTCCTGCTGGAACACGCAGCCTAGACGGGACAGGCTGTGGCTTCTGTGCCATTTTCTAGGACTTGGCTCTAAGGCCAACCTTCAATCTCCCACTTGATTAAGTACCTCACAGGTGAATGGGTGTAATAATATTATCAGGATGATTTTCATACCATTCGGATCTATTTTTTTAATGTTTATTTTTGAGAGAGAGAGACAGAACGTGAGCAGGGGAAGGGGCAGAGAGATGGGGAGACACAGAATCCAAAGCGAGCTCCAGGCTCAGAGCTATCAGCACAGAGCTCGATGCGGGGCCCGAACCCACGACCCAAGAGATCGTGACCTGAGCTGAAGTTGGACGCTTAACTGAATGAGCCACCCAGGCAGCCCGGGATCTATTTTTTAAGTAAATTATTTGCAAACGTCAGTATTTTTCCATTAGTAGTAAAAACCAACTTGCCACACACCTTGCAATTGATCCCGACACACAATGGGCCACAACAACTGCCCTATTTTGTTAGCATCTTTAATTTAAACATGCATAAATACACAAACCCAATAAGAAGTCGCCAGAACCAGAACATTTCTCAGTTGGACAAGATGAAACCATTTGAACTAATAGGCCAGCAGGCCACCTTGCCTTTGATAAAGGTGGTTTGCCGAATTTTCCAACGAACACCCACACCTCTGCCAACTCACACACTGTGCCCTCTCCCTGCGCCTGCGAGGGGCTGTGTAGCCTATAAATTGAGCCCAAGGCAAAAGGAAGTGAGGTGGATGGGACTCTGCGGGGAAAAAAAAAAAAATAATAATGTGATGGTTAGTCTCCTCTGGGCCTTCTCAGGTTACTGTAATAGTTTTGGTCCTCAAATACTAGTGATTCTCTTTTCTGAAGCAGCAGAATTACAGGTAATTGCTTTTGGGAAAAGCCAAATAGCGGATGGCTTCTCCTCTGACCAGATTTATTTTAATTCTCAATAAACAGAATAATCGCATCTTTTGCTGTGCTCTCCAGGTCATTAGGGAGGCTCAGACTGTGACCATGCCTAGGCACGGGACCTGCAACCAAATGCAGTAAACTACATTTGATGGATAATTATCCTCTGTGATTGTTCAGCTGCAGAGGAAATGGCCCATAAGCTATCGAGTCTTCCTTTGGCACCTGCCGCCCAGAGCCATGTTGAAGGGGAACAGCACAACGCAGAGAGATCTGACTGGCCCTGGGCCACGCGGGGACGGAGAGCTTTCTCTCTGAGAGCCCCTATCTTCTCCCCTTCCGCAGTACAAGGGCAGTGGTTCTTTGTGGCAGGGGGAAGGAGGGGCCCGACCTTCCCAAGGAATAAAGCAGAGGCGGCATGACTCAGTGGTTGGAAGAATCGATCCCGATGCATGAGAAACATGCTCTGGGTAGCACCCCGTGGTGGCTTGCCGTGTCCCACCCTTCTCTTGTTTTGATCCTCCTTATGGTTCAACCCCACCTTTCTTTGAGGGGGTGACCCAATTCCCATCTGAACCTATCCTTCCAACTCCCTAAGCCTCTGCAGCAAGACTCCCGGGCACTGACCCACCTCTGCTTATGGACTGTGAACCTGGAGAAGGTGAAGAAAGAACGCTGATTAGGCACCTACTGTATGCCTGGCACAGTACTAAGTATTTTAGATACTGTCCCATTCCGTTTTCACGATAATCCTATGAAGAAGGCACCCCTCTTTGTCCTTGCTGTATTTGAGAAAACTAAGGCCCAGAAAGGTTAAGCAGTTCATCCAAGGACAAGCAATAAGTAGGAGAACCAAGATTGAAACCTGGGTCTATGTGACCTTAAAGCCTTCACATGTTCCCCTCAGTCATCCATGCGAGTGTTAGCTAGGTGCATTTAGGTTTCTTTTCTAACCTTCTGCCCTTTCCTGACCTGACTCCACTGACATAACCCCAGCCCTGTCCCCCCTCCCCCCACCTCCCATCCACTTATGGCCTGAGGTTCTGACTGCCCAGGCCTAATCTAAAGTTGAGATGCAGCCATCAACCTCAGCACCCCACTCCTTCCCAGCCCAGTCCAGCTCTCCTACTGGAGCCCAGGACTTGGACCCGGGCTCCTCCTTCTAAGGTGGGAATCAAACTGATAAGGTTGTCATGTGGGAAAACAGCCTTGACCCTGCTTCATGTGGGGGACTAACCATGAGAGCGTCATGTATGAGGAAGTCCCAGGGCCCCCAAAGTGCCAGCCACCCTGACGGAGGACAGCAGTCATTCAGTTGAGGACAGGCATGTCAGCTTTCAACACAACCTCCTAATTGTCTGTCCTTATTTGACTCAGTCAGGGGAGCGATATGGACATTGCATCGGACACTGTCCTTTTATAGCTATTGAGAATCTTGCTCCAGGCCTCAGTCTACTCATCTGACAAATGGGGCCACACCACCCAGGAGCTCTGCTACTGGGAAGCCTGGGAGGGTTGGCTGTGGAACAAATGCCCAGGAAGTAAAAACCAAGGGACTGATAAACTATTCAAATGAGCAAAATGACCAAGCCTGCCAGCTCCTTCCTCTTCGAATTCAAGCAAGCACCATCCAGCTGGTTAGGCTCCTTTCTGGTTTCCAGGAGACAGCCAGCACTTTGGGGTCTTGCATTTTGCATTTCACAGCTAGTCAACCCCTGATGGGGAGCATGATCCTCAGTTGTCCCTTATCAAGGACAAGCTGTCAGGGTAGTTTAGAGCTCAAGCAGGAGAAGCACACTTGAGGGGGTCTCTGGAGCATGCAGCGGGGAAGGCTGGAGATTCCGGTGAAGGCCACAGGCAAGCAGCTGGTGATGGATGGAGGAGTGGGAGCTGGGCTTGGAAACGCCATTCATCTCCATGCACAGCGTGATCCCATAGATCGGGAGCTCCCTTGGGACCAAACTAGGAGTGAAGGATTGGTTTTTATCTACCTACAGAGTGGCAGGTGCCATCATCTGCCATGGGCAGAGAGGGGAAGCCCAACTCCTGTAGGTGTGTGCCATGTGTCACCCCTCAGAGAAAGATTGTCACCTCTAGAGGAAACGAACAATGAGGGCAAGTTCAAGGTCAGACTGGTAGTCTCTGCTTCGACACAACAGCCCCTCCTGTATTTGTCCCATGTCCTAGCCTTCACACGATACCTGGCTTCACAATGGGATCCTGGCGTTCCTTATTTTCCAACTTGCTACTATACGCAATGGTATTCCCATGAGACGTTGGTGTGCCTGACTTGGACCAATGTGTTCTTCCCCTGAAATCTGATCGTGGACATCTTTTCAACAATAATTTAAAAAATGACATGAATATAATTTCCTCAATTAAAAAAAAAATTCCCCTGAAACCATCGGGGCCTCCTGCTTCCTTTCAAAACCAGAATAAGATGATGACCAATTTAGCAGCAATTATAGGTTTATTATATTCATTTTAGTTTAACATATCACATTTCATGGTTTTCTGCAAAGAAGAACCATCACTTCTAGCTGCTCTGATACCTGAACATATTTGAAAAGTTGTTGCTCGTGGTACATGAGAAGCCAGCTCTGGAGTAAGCTGTTATGAAGAGAAGTTTCCAGGAGGGCAGGGATAGATTCTTGAATATCATGGCAGCCACCACCTTTTCTGACATTTCTGCTTTTTCTGGAGATTCAGGCCAGCATTTTGCTTTTGAAGATGCCAAGCTATGTAATTTGTACATCGGGCTAATGTAGCCTAGAGCCTTTTATGGTAACCTTTAGAAGGCTACAGGCAGAAAGGGTTAGCATAGAAAATGATTAGCAGAAACCCTCAAAACAATTAGCTAGACTCTGGTGGAAAGTACTAGAAACAAAGTCTACATGAAAATGACTGAGTGTTCAAATATTTTCCTGTCAGCATTGAATGGGTTGTGGGCTACAGGTTGAATTGTATCTCCCCACCCCCAGATTCATACATGAAAGTCCTGACACCACCACCCACGCCCCCCCAACCCACCGGGACCTCAACATGTAACCTTATTTGGAAATAGAGCCTTTGCAGATATAATTAGTTAAGATGCGGTCATACAGGAATAGCACGGGCCCTAATCCAGTATGACTGGTGTCCTTATAAAACGGGGAAATTTGGACACAGAGGCACTCACACAGGGAGAATGCCACCTGAAGAGTGGTGTTAGGATGCCACAAGCCAAGGAGCTACCAGAAACTGAGAGGGAGGCCTGGAACGGATGCTTCCCTAGGCCTTCAGAAGGAGTATGGCTGTGCCCACACCTTGATCTCAGACGTCCAGCGTCCAGAACTGTGAGACAATAAAGCTGTGTTGTTTGAGCCACTCAGCATGTGGAACTCTGTTACTGAGGCTCTAGCAAACTCGTGCACCAACTATCATATCCCTTGCAGAGGAAGGGGGCTCTGGGATGATGCTGAACTGCTTCCATTTGCCCGTATAGTTTACTCCATTCCTCCCTCCGCTGTTAAAACGAAGATCCCATTAACCATAGTACTGGGAACCACTGTTCCCTGAAGTTACATCAGTGGAGAATAACCTTTGGCAGGCTGGAGAGGCTGGAAGTTAGCTGTGATCAGAAGACTTAGGGGCGTTTCTTATTTCATTTTTTAAAAAATATCCTAAGTAAGTCATACTTAATTCCTAATTCCAATTCTTGATTTGACATTAAAGGTTTGCACTGGCTCAGCAGAACATGGAGTTATCTGTTAACTTGCAATCATGCCAAATTCATAAATCTAATTTGGCTCTGGCATTCAGCCAAGAGCAAACGTGAGAGATTAACATTTTTGGACGATTGGGACTGAAAATGGAAATTATTCTGTTATTGTTTTTTTTTTAATTGGTCTATCTAATATGATTTCTAGAGGCCACACACAGATCTCTTGACTATGGGAGAACAGGAAATAAGAAAGAGAAGCTCACCCCCTTCCAGCAGCTTGGTTACAAAAATTCAGTTACGGAAAATGTCCCAGAGTAATCATGTGTCAATATGGCTTTCTGCTTACGGAATCATGGAGTTCTACAGAGGTCACCTTGTGTAAGTGCCACCTTTTATAGATGAGAAAGTAAGGGTCAGAAGGTTAATGCAGGTTAAATCATTTGCTGAGGCTCCACCATGTTTCAGGCACTGGGAGAGTCCTAAGGTGTTCTCATGGATCCCATCTCCGGAGCTCCTAAGGGTCATTGGTCTAATAGGGGACAGAGGACAGAGATGGGCACGTGTACAGGAAACTAAAGCAGCACAGAGGAGAGGCTTTGAGGCCTTTGGAATGGTGAGCACAGATGGTTTTCTTGAGGGGAGACACTTCAGCTGAACTTGGGAACGTGACAAGAGTTGCCCAGGTGAAGGTCAAGTGTTTCGGAAGGTAGGGGCTGCATGAGTGATAACCTGGAAGCTGAGGCAGTCCAGTCCTCCAGCAATGTAGGGCCCCAGCCGTTGTTCCAAAGAACTCAGGCATCACTGGAAAGTGGTGGGAAAGCCTTGCAATACTTTGGGAAGGGCCTGGCTGACCTGTGTGTGTGTTCACATAGCTCTGTCTGGTAGAAAGGGGGAGGCTGGGTTGGAGAGAACTAGTTGGGGAGAATCATGCCAACATCACAGGTGAAGATTGAAGGTGATCAGGACAGGGCACAGGAGTCCTGGAGACAAGGAGCCAGAGCCAGACATACTGGGGACAGATTGGACTTGGACATCAGTAGGCTGCCTCTTGAGGGAGACGGAGGTGATGAGAAGGGCCACAAGCTTCCTAGTTTGGGGCCAGATTGGGTGGTTGCAAGTGATAGAAACCCAGCTAAAACTATCCTCCTCCCTGGGACATCCAGGGCCCCAGTGACGTCAGGGACTTGGGGACATGTGTGACATGCTTCTCCTGTGTTCCCTCTCCTCTGTCTCATCTCAGCATCTATGTTGACCTCATCCCTGCCCTCTGTAGCTGGTGTGAGGGCACCCCCCCCCCCCCCAGCTGTGAGTAGTGCTAGGCTTATACTCTCCCAGTGCAGAGAGTGTCTATACATATGATCTCAGGGAGGCCCTTGATTTCCCAGTGCCAGGAACTTGCCCCTCTCTGGGCCCATGGCCATGGCTGGAGGTTGGGTTCTAGGACTGACACAGGTCACGAGACCATAGGGAGAGAGGGAGAGAGAGAGGGAGAGGGAGAGGGAGAGGGAGAGAGATTCTCCCGGAAGGGAAGTGGAAACTGGTATGCCATGACAAAGTCAAGGAAGGCTGATGAGCAGAAAGAAAATGGTAGACCTTCCCCTTTGTGATGCCATTAGCCCACAGAGAGAGGCAGGTGGGAGAGGCCAGTCCTGGGCTTGAGAAAGAATTCAGTCTGAAGAGCCTGGGTCTGTGGGCAGTGGAATATCCAGTGAGCGGTTGGACACATGGAAGTCTGAGGCAGTGGGGAGAGGTGCCAGCTAGAGCTGGAGCCAACAGGAAGCAGACAAAGCAGGCTTTGGACTCCCAAGTCTTCAACTTACTAGCTGTGTGACCTAGGGCAAGTGTCTTAACCTCTCCGCCCTCAGTTTCCTCATCAGTAAAAATGGGGTTTAGAGCTGCACTCACCTTAAAGCATTATCGTGGCGATGGCACAATGCAGCTCACCGTAGGCGGTTGGAATGGAGCCAGACGCGAGATGAATACTGTAGACGTGTGAGCTGGTGTGATGGAGGAGATCCGTCTAGCAACTGTGTCCATGGAAGCCAGAGAAGTAGAGCGTGCAAGCAGAAAGGAGGGTCAAAGTGCCAGATGCAGCAGAGACATTAGAGCCCTTGCTAAAGCCTGGGCAATTGGGGAAGTCGTCTTAAATACAAGGTCAGACAGGGGTGCCTGGGTGGCTCAGTCAGTTAAGCGTCCGACTTCGGCTCAGGTCATGATCTTGCGGTCCGTGAGTTCAAGCCCCGCATCGGGCTCTGTGCTGACAGCTCAGAGCCTGGACGGAGCCTTCT
Organism: Puma concolor; assembly: GCF_028749965.1. NCBI lineage: Eukaryota > Metazoa > Chordata > Mammalia > Carnivora > Felidae > Puma > Puma concolor. The sequence continues at coordinate 22,156,595 of NC_141680.1, read as the reverse complement.
TCCGATTCTGTGTCTCCCTCTCTCTCTGCCCCTCCCCCGTTCATGCTCTGTCTCTCTCTGTCTCAAAAATAAATAAATGTTAAAAAAAAAAAAATACAAGGTCAGACAGAAAAGCTACTATATATTTAGAAGGGAAAACACATCCAAACAAATGACGCATTTAAGGTAAACTACCAAGTGCCACAGCCAGAAGGGGCCCTGCGGACGCGGCCCAGAGCCCAGGTCCCATCGGCGCAGCCCCAAATGTGCCACAGTAGGTGGGGATAAGGCCCACGGGTTCCCGAGACCTGTGCGGAAAGAAGTTTTACACGTGGCTCCCAGCAGGAGCCTGCGTGCACCAGCTCTTGCCTTGGCAACATAATCCTCCCTCTTAGGGGGAAGGGGAAGTCTTTGGATGCTTCCTCTAGTGGAGACAGACACTGGGGGGCCTGGGAACAAAAGTATCAGGGGTATAAGTTGCCCTCGGTGTCTGCAGCTTGCCTGGGGTTCAGCCCAGCTCTGTCTGGAACACATTTCCACAAACCTGTGCACTCCCAACGAGTCTTCCCAGCCTACAGAGGAGGTCCCTCCCCAGAGCCAGTGTCTCAAGTCTCCCCTCCACGTGGGTTCTGCGGGTACCGCTGCCTTTTAGCTTGAGAAGCTAATGCTTTGGACAAGGACTGGTGACCTGGACTGGCAACGGGGACCATCATGAGAGCCACCTCCTTTCCCATGGACCTCTTCCAGCTGCCCCAGAGAGAGCTGGGGAGAAGGCCCAGGGGTGCAGGCTCTTATCACATTCCCGGCCTTGCCCCTCCATTCAGAGTAATGTTCAGGGGCAGCCCTGCTGACTGCCTTCACCTGCACCCCACTTCTGACCATCAGGGGAGGTACTTCACCAAACGGCCACCTGACCCAAACCCAGGAGTCCCCTATATTGTATGCTGTTCTCTGTTTTTGTTCTAATAACCGTAAAACAGAAGTATAAATAATAGTACACACCCCACCAGGATGTTACAAAAGCTAAAATCCGGGCTCTTTTCTGAAACTCACAGAGTCCCTTCCTGCATCTCCCTTTTCAGCTCCTGTCCCTTCTCCATGTGTCATGCTGCCGCTTCAGTCATGGTCTTCTTCCTGCTCCTCAGCTAGACCACGTCTTTCCCCACCTCAAGGTTTTTGCATCTGCTATTCCCTCTGACTGAAATGCTGTTCCCTCTGCTTTCACCCACCTTGGTCCTTCTCAGTGTAAAGGGTCTTCTCAGCCTTCTAGGGTCTCTCCATCTCATGGAGACCCTGCCCCCATTCCCTGCTCCACACTGATCTGTCTGGAATCCTGTTGGTTGCCTTCTGTTGGTTTTTGTCATTATTGTCTGTGTCTCTAGCAAGAAGACTCTCCATGAGAACTGGGCCATGACTCTGTTCACTGCTGCATCCCAGGGACCACAGAGCCTAATGCCAACTAGGCCATCAAGAAATCTATGCTGAGGGGCGCCTGGGTGGCTCAGTCAGTTAAGCATCCAACTTCGGCTCAGGTCATGATCTCACAGTTTGTGAGTTCCAGTCCCGCGTCTGGCTCTGTGCTGAGAGCTCAGAGCCCGGAGATTCCTTCGGATTCTGTTTTCTCTCTCTGCCCTTCCCTCTCTCACACTCTGTCTCTCTCTCTCTCTCAAAAATAAATATTAAAAAAAGAGAAATCTGTGCTGAATTAATGCATGGAATCATTAATTAATGAAAAAAATTAGATAATGGCCATGGCCAGCCCTTGGGATGCAAAGGTAGTTAATTAATTGTACTTCCTTCCCTTCCTTTCTGTTCAAAAGTGGATCGGCATGTTCAGTTTGATCACCTGTTGGGAAAGAAAAGGGCCAGGGCCAGTCAGGACAAATACTGGGGCAGGGTCCAGGGGGGTCCTTGCTAGTGACAGACCTATTTCCTATTCCAGCTGTACACGGGAAATAATCCAAGGTCACATGCGGCTAAAGTATGTAGGGTTTGTTTCTGGACTAATTTGTTCGAGATATTTCTAGGAAGACTGATTGTAGAGGTACAACTCACCAGAGGTAATATGTGTCTGACCTTTGAACATACATTCTCGCTCAAACACGACCACATTAAACCCAGAGCCAGCTTGGATGTAGACAAAAAGCACGGAGCTGAGGGGCTGGCCAGTTCTGCCTCTATCCAGCCATGAGACTCAGAACAAATTACCTTCTCTCTCAAGGCCTCAGTTTCCCCACCTGCTAAATGCAGAGATACTTGTTTGCCCCAACCATCTCCCAAAGAGACTATGAATCATAAGAGGGGCATCAGAGCAGCCCCTGGGGTGCCCACTGGCCCTGTGCTTTCTTAGATGTGGGCACTCAGTTGTGAGAATCTCTGTGAGACCCGCTGGATGCAGTTGTCCCCATGTGCTAGTATAGATCTCTCTAGACAAGGCTACATCCCTCATGCAGCCTCCAGGAAGCGTACGCTCTGGATAGGACACTTCTGATTGAAAATTGGCCTCTTTTTGAAAAGGAAATGCAAATAGGCTTAGAGAGTGTGGTACAGTGATATGCTGTGGATGGGGTATCAGGAACTGCAGTAAAGTCCCACTCACCCTCTTTGGGCCAGTCCCAATCCCTTCCTCCTTCTGAGCTGTGACACCTTTACCTCTACTCTGTGTGTGTGTGTGTGTGTGTGTGTGCGCACGCGCGCGCGTGTGTGTTGGGATTAAACAGGCACCATGGTTTGTAACTTGGAGATCTTAATAAAAACTCTTCCCCATCCCCAGAGAATAAATATAAACCCAAACAAATGAAATGAAGATGCCCTGAAACTCATCCATGCACCCCAGTCAAGAACCCTAGATAGGAAGGTCTTTAAGGGACATCCAAAATCTGAGCTCGTGCTTTTTTAGCACAAACTCAGGTGGAGCTAGCCACAGGGCTCCCACTGAGCTCAAGGGCAGGGATGCCCCTTGGGAATTCTAGGTGCCCAAAGCTGGCCTGCAGAGAGATGTGCTGGGCTAAAGGAAGATCTCATGGGGAAAGAGTATGACCGATATGATGAAAAGGGGATTAAGATTGGAGGGAGACTCAGACCCTTCTAAAGAGGCCAGACCTGCTTCTGTGCTCTTTCTGTTACACCGTATTGGGTCAGCAGAGGGCAGAAGAGAGCAACCTTGCTCTTCCAGGCTTGCCAGGGAAGGCACTAGTCCAGCCGAAGGCATCATCCATCCATTCACCGGCTTTCTTAAAAATTTATTTCTTAATTTACAGGTTGTTCAAACTTGGACAAGTCACTTGATCTTTCTGAGCCTTAGTTCCTGCACTTATACAACAAAGAGAATAGTATTTGCCTCATAGGGATACAGGTTTAAAGGACATAACACATATATTTAGCAGTTTCTGGCATAGAGCAAGTACTAAAAAACAGTAGCTATTACTATTACCATTATTTATTGACTCACACAATAGTTCCTTCATTCACTCAATCATTTTAATGCACCATGCATTCATCTAGTATCTATTATGTAAAAAATACTGCCCTGGGTGGTAGGCGGGTGGGGTGAGTCTCCAACATGACTCAGATGTGCTCTCCCAAGATGGGGAGAGCACACACTGCCAAGTAACTGCGATCCGCTGTGGGGAAACTTGAGGGGGGTTCCTGCTGGTGGAAGACACGAAGGGCATGTTCTTGGAAGGCTGAGCCTTTGAAATAAATAGCTTCTTGAAAACACAGATGCACGGGCCTCAGCCCAGACCCACAGAATCCCCGGCTCCAAGGATGGAGCTGGCTCGTCTGGATCTTCACAAAGCTCCAACGTCGATTCTGATAATAAGTTAGGTTCAGGGAAGCACTTGGTTGGCTGTTGAAATAAGCATAGGATCTAATTCCCTGAAGATGAGGGCCGCCGGGGAACCTGCTCTTTCCTGGGGAGGGCTTACCATCGCTGTGGGTGCCATGGGCTGCATAGGTATCACAGAAGCTCGAAATGAATGGGACATGGGTCTTCATCCCCATTGTAGGAACCTTTTCCACCACCCCCATGACATGTGGTCCTGGAGCCTTTGCTTGAATATCACTCCTCTTGGAGCCACAGTTTCTTATCTTTTCAAAAGGGGACTATCAGATGATCTTCAGGTGCCTTTCAGCCCTGATGTCATACGACTTTTATGTGGACATTGCTGCTCTGTAAGGGAGCCTGTTAGGTAAGGCGGCGTGCACTTCAAGAGAGATCTAGTCCATGCCTTCTATAGGGCCCTGTTCCCCACAGAAAAAAAAAGTCCAGGCCCTTTCCTCTGGGGCCTTGGGCTCCTCTTGGATGCCAGCCCTGATTTCTTTGTCCTCTGCCCGTCTCATTTCCTTGATGCTTTAGTCCAAATGGAGGAATGACCCTGCCTACTCTTCCCCAGTGTCCTTCACATCCTCGTCCTTCTCTACGTCATCTACCAGCCTGAAATTCTCTTCGTCCCTCCAACTTTCTCTCCTTCTGCACCTGAAGCTGAGCCTCCCAAACCCTACAGGATTTTGTTCAAATGCTGCTTCTCCTGGGAGCTGTTCCCCGATTTCTCCCAAATCAAGTGACTTCTCTTTTCTGGGCCATTCCATGCCAAACTTGGCATCATTATCATGGTTACTGCCATCAGCTAACGTTTACAGAGCACTTGCTGTGTGCGTGTTTTATTTTATTGACTCCTTTCATGAGACTATGATATTGATACCATGGCCATCTGCATTTTATAGGTGAAGAAACTAGATCCAGGCTGGTTGAATACCTTGCCCCCAGAAACTCTGCTGTATATTCCAGCAGCTTCTGTAGGCAATCCACCTCAGTGCTCAACTGAAGACTCCCCCTGGCAATCCCAAATTCCACCACTTGTATTTCTCAGCTCTATAAGGAGAACTCGAAAACTTGTATGAAAAGATGCAGCATCTCTTGGAAGATAGTGGTGGGACAAGATGGGTAGGTAGAGAGTAAACACTAAGTCTTGGGACATTTAAAAATCAGAAAAGCACGAAGAAACAAAAAGTTCGGGTCTGCATCACCCTAGTCCAAGGCAGTGAATTCTGTGTCTGTGCCTAGCAGGCTGAGGACCCCCATAGAAGGCTCTAGGTTCAGACTCAGACCTTGCACAGCATCCCAGGAAATGTTTAGGTGATGCAATTTATTAAAGTGAAGACTTCAAAAAAAAAAAAAGTCGAGGGTAGAAAATAAAATAACAACCACAGCACAAGCAAAATCCAGCTTTTAATTTGGCTCTTGCACTTGGTGGGAAAGGTGGGCATAGTGTGTGTCGGGGTGGGGGGGTGGGGTAGGGGTAGAGTGGAAGAAACCTCTTTTGGGAGGCTGTGAAAGAACAGACACACACCCCCTCCCTTCCTGCATGGCTGTTTTTAATTCAAGAAGCTGCTCAGAGGGGAAACGCTGCCTGTCCGTAATTGTCCCAGTGGCAGCCAGCATTAATGGAGTGTGCAAAACTGGCCCTTTGGGATAAGGTATTTGAAAAATGGCTGGCAAGGGTTAAGAACCAGGAGGTTCATTTTTCATTTGTGCAGCAACAGGTTCCACATCCTTATTTTTGTCCTGGGAAATTTTTTTCTTGGCTTTTCAAACCTCCAAATGAATAGGGGGAAAAAAGTGAACTGAAGTGGTTCCAATTTGCAACAAGAGTGCAATTTCAATTGATTTAAAGTGGGGAGCAACACGGGAATGATCACAGAAAGAGATTGGAATTAGTCAATAAATAAGGTTCAAGATCCCAAGCCTGACTTCTCTTTCATTAGCTTTAAGGGGTGAGAATAAAAAGATAGGTGGGTCCATCTCTCAGGTTTCTAATAAAAGCATGACACAGTGTGTCCCGTGGCTCAGGACCCAGACCAAGTCATGGGAGGCACCAAGATCTAATCAGGGATTTCCTCCCCCAGCAGCCATGGTTGACTTGCAGAGATATATGTATTAATTGTAACCTTCCCAAGGGCTTTGGCTGTTCCCAGCTGGATGTTCTCACATCTGAGAAACCTGAATCTTGTGTTTCAGTGACCCAGGGCCTTACCAAATGTTGCCCAACTAGTACATCAAAATAATCCCCGTCTCCATCCTCTGTACTCACCTTTCCCATACTTCAACCCATTCTGGCTCTCAGCCATAAATAAATGCTTTCATTGCTTCAGTCTCTAGTGTTGGACAGCTTACCATCCAGCGGAACTTGGTCATGGGGGTGGTGCAGAGTTAATGCCGATGAAGTGCTCAGAACTGATCCTGGCACACAGTACACCCTCAATAAATGTTAATCTTTACTATTTTAGCTGTTACTTTCCTGATTTTACCCACCAGGTGATAAATGTTAAGGTGTGTGGTGCGCAATGTTGTGTATTGTGTTGGGGAGGAGGAACGGTTAGCACAGTGTGCCATGTTGGAACTGAAAAGGGAGGTCAAGGAAGGCTTGGGATATGAACTAACATGACATGCATTTGGAACAGGAAGTTGCAGCATTTATATTGTAAAGAGTAAGGTATGTCCATGGAGTGATTGATGAAGGAGCTATAGATACAGACAATAGGCAAGGCATCCTTGTGGAATTTGGATTTTTGTCCCATAGGTTCTTAAACCTTCACATAGGTTCTTAAGAGCAGACATAAAGGAACAAGGAATCTGAGGGATCTAGGGACAAAACCCAGAGAAGCTTTTTTCCAGGATTGGTGTTTTGAGGGAGTCTTATATTTTATCTTTAAAACCTGTTCTAAATTTGCGTACTGCTCCACAATAGAATCCAATATAAAAATAAAAATGATGGAACCCTAGGAAGTTGTTCCATGTTTACCTGGGGGTTTTTCCTGTCACACACACCTGGACCCTGTCCACTCAGTAGGAGAAAAACTCCTGCAGGTGATGGGTGGAAATGTGGGGGAGGGCTTTAAGAGGAAGAGAGGCATGTTTTAAGTTCATGTTTCAGAAAAATGGGTTGGTGGGATACAGGGAGCAAGTCAGGTGGCTGGGACACTAGTCCAGAAATAGCTGCAGCAGCTCATTGCCTAGTCGAAGGAGCTGCCAGGGCATGGAGCTTGGAACAGTGCTGCCTGTGGCAAGTTCCCATGTCCCAGGAGGCTTCTTCACCACTGAGAAGAGTTGCCATGTTTTGTACTTGTTTGCATCTCTCATTTTTGCTTCTTTGATTCCTTAAAGGTTCTTAGTCTTGAATATTCAACATTCCCATGCAATATTACTCATTCACGCTTGAAAAGTGTCTCTGTATTAGACGACCCTTAGCATGGCTGGAGGAGGCAGGGTCATTCAGAAGCCCTGAGAGATCTCTTGTATCTTGGTCTTCGGTTTGTACTGGTCATGGCTGATTTGTTCACTGCCTAAGGTTACCAGTCTCTGCTTTGTTCAAGTTTGGGCTCTGTGGTTGGTGCCAAGGTGAGTGTCCTTATACCCTATGTCCAGCCTTCCTCTGCACAATGCCCTAGGCATTACATGGACCCTCAGTTCTCATGGAACTTACCACCCGCATCCCCTCAGTGTCACTGCAGAAAGGGCCCTTCAGTGTAGCCCACCTCCACCTCTCCCCGCTCTCTGAGCCTGTCTCCTTTTCATACCACCTCCATCTTCTCTTTAGTCTTCCCCCAGATAAACTTCTTTTAAAGGCATAAGTGTCCATGTTACTACGTGTTCCTCTCTGAACTGGGTGCAGAGAATTTAACAAAGGATGATCAGTGTTATAGCCAAGGAGATGCTAAATAGATTATAAAACTGGTAGTGATCAATTATCATCATACTGAAGGTGGAGGAAGTGAGGAGGTTCCTTCCATGTCTGTCCATCCATCCATCCATCCATCCTTCCATCCATCCATATACCTATCTCTCTCTCCATGTAAGTATACACACACACTTAGTTCATATACCTGTACACACACTTATGAGTACATACTTTTGGTGTTTGCTGACTTGGTCTTTGTTTATGTGGAAGTGAGCACAAGTAGATGCCACTGTGGTCGTATGTCACCCCTTTTATTTAGCATTTTTACATGTTACAGAGAGATGTTATGTTTTATTCCAATTAAGTGATATACCTGAGGAGATTTCTGGGGTGGCTGAACCTTTGGACAGACATCCAGTTTTCCAAACTCATGGATGTGAAACTTGGTCACTTACCCAGGAATGACCATCTGAGGGGCAGGCTTCCACAACCAGATCCAAAAAAGATGGATCAAACAACCTAACTTCTGATATCACCATTTCTTCAGAGTAGAGGTTGTTGGGTCCAATTACCCGGGCTGCCTCCTTCTGGTGCTGTTTGTTGGAAAGACCAGATACCGTTCAGAAGCCTGCTGGTGAGCATAGATTTAAGGAAGAAAACTTCAGTGTTGCCAAGAAACCTTCTGTTACAATGTTTGAAGGGTGTGAGGAATTTATCTTTGCATCCAATTCAGCACCAAGCACAATCCTGGCTCGACAGAGCCAATAATAATGGGCATTACTGAATACCAGACTATGTTCCAAACTCTTGGCATGTATGGACTCATCTAATCCTCACCACCACCCGAGAAGGTAGATGCTGTTAATTATCCCCATTTAAAACATAAGGGAATTGAGGCTATGGCTGGCAGGCTAATAGCCTCCCAAAGATGTTGATGACCTAACCCCTAAAGCCTGTGAATACATTACCTCATATGGCAAAAGGGATTTTGCAGATGTGATTAAGGTTAAGGGTCTTGAGATGGGAAGATGCTCCTGGATTAGGCAGGTGGGTATCATCTATTCATATGAGTCCTTAACATTGGAGAACTGTGATTTCTAGCTGTAGAGAACCAGGCAGAAGGCAGCATGAGAAGGACTTTGCCTGACTGCTGACTTTGAAGGTGGAGGAAGGGGTCATGATCCAAGGAATGTAGGTAGCCTTGAGACGCCAGAGAAAGCAAGGAAATGGATTCTCCCCTAGAGCTTCCAGAAGGAACACAGCCCTGCTGACATCTGGATTTCATCCCAGTGAGACCTATATCAGACTTCTAACCTACAGGACTGGAAGAGAATAAATTTGGGTTGTTTAAAGCTACTATATTTGTGGAAATTGGTTACTGTAGTGATAAAGAACTAGTACAGATTTTCAGAAAAGTTAACTAACACAGGCAATAAGTAATAGAGCCAGAGTTAAAACCCAAGGAGTCTGGTTTCAAAACTCATGCCCTTGACTGCTCTGTGACATGGCCAATTTTACTGCCATTATCCACTGAGAGAGTAAATGAATAAGAAAAAGAAGGAAGAATGAAAGATATGAGAGAAAGGAAGAAAACAAGGGCAGAAAGAAAATTTTTTGTGTGAGTTTTGAGCCTTGTGTTCTATCCATTTCTATTATGAGGATATTTCTGCTTACTTAACAATAACCATAGAGCTAGCTCACTCTCTCCTCCACTGCCCCCTCCATAGTGCTGGAAGCATCTAACAGTGCACTTTCTAGAACTCATGCCAAGAACACCTTTGTCTGGGCATCTCTTTGATCAGGGTATGGTAGGATTTCCAAGATGCCAGGGTGCACACAAACACATTGCTTTACATTCAGATTGGTGGCTTTTGGCTGAGATTTAGAAAATGTCCTTATCTCATTTGTGTCTGTAGACATGCCATCCCTCCCACTTTATGCTGATTTCACCTCCTGTCTAGGTCCTCTAAACAACCTGTTTGGGCCACAACTGGAGTTACCAGATTTAGCAAATAGAAACCAGAATACTCAGGAAAAACTGAATCTCAGATAAACATCAAATAATTTTTTAGTATACTTGTGCCTGAAATGTTGCATGGGATATTTTTATATTAAAAATTATTATTTGTTTATATGAAATTCAAACTTAACTAGGTATCCCGTATTTTATTGGTAACTCTACCAATGGCACACAAGTAGGGAAACTATTCTGGGGCAGGAGACTGTTATAGCCCCCTTGAACCATCCTGGGGAGATTTCTCCATCCCAGGCCAGAATGGAGACAGGGCCTTTCTGCTCTGCATGGTTGTTCTAAACCAGTTCACCAGTCCCAGGAAGTGGGTGGGAGCAGCTAAGGGAGGATGGGGTAGAGGAGATGGGCTGGGACGGATAAGGAATAATGACCCAGAAGATGCTGTCCAGTCACCTTCGGCTTTCCAGATGATTCCTCCAGTGGGTCTAGAAATGGGGTGGTCATGTTGGCCAGGGGAAGAATCACCATTTGGGGCTTTTGGGTCTCTTGGCTGTCACATTAGTTTGTCTATGGAGTCTAGACTCCATAGAGTCTAGGAAACCTGAGTTTTGGTTGCATGTCAGCTATACTATTACCCCTAACCCCATAATATCCTCTATCATCCAATCACTCAGAATCCCCTCAACCAGCCCAATTCTTAATCTTGTCTCCTACTTTTACTTTTCTGCTAGCCATTGTGTTGGTTTTTGGGAATTCAGTCTTCGATCAATCCATCAATCAACTGATAAACAAGAAGTAGTTATTGAGCGCCTACTGTGTTAGACTATTGCCTAAAATAAGAATATGTTAGCCCCAGTAGTAAAGACAAATATCAGTCCAAGAGGAGCTTATGGTCAAACGAAAAAAATAAGATTTGATTTTATTGGGGAAAATGAGCAAATGCCAAGATGGTTCTGTCATTAATGAAACATCCATTAGACATCCATCACCATGTTGGTACTAGAGACATGGAAAACAAGGCGGGGTATTCACTCGCCTGAGGAGATCCAGAAATAAAGAGTTGCTGGAATGAACAGAGAAGAGGTCCCTAACCCATCCTGGAGAGTAGGAAAAAGTTTTGTTGAGGTGGTGAATCCTGAACAGAGAAGTCAATTAGATAAATGAAGGTCGTAGGGTTGGTTGAAGGTATGGTGGAAAGGATGTTTCAGGCAGAAGAAAGCATATGTGTTGTGAAAACTGCAGGTGTTTCAAGGCAACTAGAATGGAGATGGGCTAGATGTGGCTGGGAGGACCTAACCATGGATTCAGATGTCTGATTCTAAAGGAGAAGGTGAGATCCTTGCTGAGTGGTATAGTCAGAATGGAGTATGACCTGAGCTGGAAACGTTTGTCACAATGGAATTTCAGTGCCCCTTGAGCTGAGGGAGCTGGCAGAGTCAATGTTATTAGACATACCCACTGGGTTGGGCACGGGTGTGTGGGTAGACCCATTGTGGATCACGGGAGGATCCAGCGGCCACTGATATGTGACCAGTTGATTTCAGAAATGTCCTGCAGGAAGTAGATATCTTCAGAGCTGGGCAGAGCATGGTAACATGAGTGGGATGGAGGGGATATTAAACTTGTCAAGCCACTCACTCTCCTGAGAATACCATACAAGTTTTCTCGTTTGATTGTCATAACAAGCTGGCAAGTTACACATTGTCTGTATGGTCCATGTGAGGAAACTCAGCTTCAGAAATGTTAAATAACTTTCTCAAGGTCATTTTGGGAGAGCTGGATTTGTACCGAGGTCTTTCTGAATTCAAAACCACAGAGATACCTGCCCCCACAACATCCCTTTGAGATCTTGAATATTGAATCCTGCTTCCTCCATTATTTGTGTGATTAGATGCAGAAAAATTTGTTCACCAGAATTTCTCCCAGGAAATGACCACTGAACCTGTCTGAAAAATATACTTGGATAAGCTGTTTTGGCATAGAAGGTGAGGGAAGGATTCTGAGAGCATGCTCAAGCAACAAAAGGTGGTCTCCTGATTGCTGTACCTGAGTCAAGAGTGTTGGAGGCTTTGCATTTGAAACTTGGTTTTCCTTGAAAGATTGTTAATTAGTTTACCATCTGGCCTTTGTATCTCCTATGGCCTCAAGTAGAAATGCCAGCTTTGAAGAACCTGAATCCCGACCCTAAACACTTGGACAATGCCAGCCTGTCCACTTATTCATTCAACACAGACATGCCACTGGTACCCAGCTGGCTACTTACTCTATAGCCAAGGGATAAGTGTTATGGTCTTTGCTCTCTGTGTCTTTACAATGTAGTGCCCTTGTCTACAGAATTTGAATCAGACACCTCCCCCATATGCGTAAAGGTATTTATGATGTAATATATTAAATAAATGATATACATGGACCACTACAATGGACTGAATGTTTGTGTGCTCCCAAAATTAATATATGGAAGTCCTAATCCTTAATGTGATACCAAGAGGTGGGACCTTTGAGAAGTGAGGAGGTCATGAGGGTGGAGCCCTCATGATTGGATTAGTGCCCTTATAAAAAAGACACAGGCAGATGATCTCTCTCTTGGCTATATGAAAGCATAGTATGAAGGTGGCTATCTGCAAATGAGAAAGCAGATCCTACCAGGCAGCACCTTGATCTTGGATTTCCCAGCCCTCAGAACTATGAAAAGGAAATGTTTGTTGTTTAAGCTACCTAGTCTATGTTATTTTGTCATAACGGCCCCAGTTAAGACAACCACTATCCCAACGGTTTGTGAAAGTAATAAAAAATGGACAAAGAGAAACTTTAAAACAACGAGTAGATAAAATAAACACTATTATTTAACATTTTTATTAGCAAAGCATCATGAATGATACTGGATGTGCTTACATATCTCAGATGGTCATTTTGGCAATTACAACCTTTTTGGCTGACTTTTCTTTTCGGTCCTGATTATATCAAAGTTGTCTTTAGCCAAGAATTGAGACTGCAGGTGAGCTAGCCCCAGGAGGACCATAGTATGCATCCTGTTAGCATCATTTCAGCCCGTGGTTTCTTCACAGGAATCTTTTGAAGCTACTTGTCTGTTTTGTAAGGGTTGGTTCAGTTAAAACGGGATAATACGTTGTAAAATTTCTCTTAGCTGGGAACACACAGACACCCCATCACAGCACGTCTGCAAGTGAAAGAAATGGGGCTTAGTACTGCCAACTCTACTGCTTGGACTTTCCCCCACCCTTCCCTAGGGCCTGATGGACCACAGGTGACTTGTGGCCGGCTGAGACTGGGCTGACTTAGGGCACTAGTGTCAACGTGGATATAAAATATGAGGAAAGGTCAGTTCACACTTTGATTATCTCCTTTTATCATCTCAACACTCCCTGGATCACCTTGTATAGTCTACTTTGGAAACTACCCATCTACAAGGTGGGACATATCAACATGAGCCAAAGAATCACACAGATGAATATCAACCATGATGTGTGCAATGAAGAAAAGTCCAGGCAGCTGAGAAAGGGGTCTTGACTTTGTCTAGATGACCAGATACTTTCCCTGCAGAAAATCAATTGAGCTGAGCTCCAAAGACAAAAAGTAGTTTCCCATACAGAGTTGGAGAAGAGATGGCCAGATTAAAAAGAAAAAAAAAAAAAAAAAAGCAAAGGCCCTGAGGTCAGAGGAAGCAGAATCCGCGAGAGAAACTGCACCGAGGCTGGTATGATGGTACACAGAAATCAAGGTGGGAGGCAGTGGTATGAGATAAACACTGATATCTCCTAGACTCTTCCGATGCATCCCAAAGGAGGTGCTGAGAAAATACCCCAGGATGAAAAGAGCCTGAGAGGTTGGGAGCAGTAATGGTAAGAAGAGATTGCTCATTGGGTCCCCGGGTGAAGAGAGGTTTGGGGTGGTTGGTGGTACGGGCTCCAGGAACTCTGGGGAGGTCTGTCCTGAAACCATTGATATTCAGCTGAGGATATCCCGAAGACCAAGAGAGATTCATAATGACAGAGTGTAGTGAAGTGTGCAGGGAAGGGCTCGGGATCCATTGACAGCAATCACAGCTGCCGATAAAAACTCAAACACGCTGCCTACTGGCAAGTCTTTCCCTCATTTTAAAATTATAGTCTGTGTCCCCATGCCCCCACTGCATTGTTAAATTATACATTAGTTCCTTTGCCACATGGTACAGCTCAACTCAGCTCTGTCCAGAACCTCCAGGCACAAGAAGACTTTCAAATGAAATATAAATTGTCTTCTAACCTGCATTTAATTAATGCCACTTTACACTTAAGATCTAAAAAGAAGAGTCTCCAAACACACTTCCTCATGCAAGCACATCCTACAAAGACTGGAGAAAGAGAAAAAGAACAAAACTACAGCTCTAATCTCCGTTACATTCAATGAGCAAAACACACTTCTTTACTCTGGGTAAACATCTTAGGAGACACTGGAAGCTGTTCCCAGAGCTCATACTGAGAAACTAATATTTACCCTGCGATGTGTTTGTGTTTTGGGGGAGGCAGCCTTGTGCAGGCAAAAAAGCAAGGGTTTTGGAATCAGACAGACCCAGGCTTGAATCTGAGATCCCTCAGTTACCTGTTATGTGAGCCTGGAAGCTCACTGAGCTTAATCTCTCAAAGCCTCGATTTCCTCATTTGCCAAATAGGGACAATGTGTTCACCTCGCAGGGTTATTATGAAGTTTAAATGAGACAGGGAACAGAAATGGCCAATGCCTGTGATGCATTAGTGTGTGTGTGTTCCCCATCAGTGTGCGCGTGTGTGTGCACGTGCACTTGTGTGTGCCGTCACACACATGTGCGGCGGACCTGTTTCATGACATCACCTAAGAAGTTAGCAAGAAGGCTACAGCTGGCAGGGCTTCACCCATTTACATTTCACTGCCAGCCCAGGACAAATATAAACCCTTTTGAAAACTCCGAATTGTTTAAATGGCCAACTTTGTTGTTTTTGTGACCCTCTTGCTGGTATGTGACCTCCACCAAGTCACTTAAATGCTTCTTATTATACCTTGTGTCTTCTTGGAAGTGCCCTTAAATTCTAGGCTCCACTGTCTCCTTCTGTGTGGCTCCAGGCAAGTTACTTAGCTTCTCAGACCCTCAGTTTCTTCCTCTTTAAGATAGGAATAGTAATAACATCCACCTTGCTAAGTGTTCTGGTGAGTATTCAACGATACAACACACACAAAAGATCCTTGCTGTGTACATCGTGCATAGTAGGGATTTCCCAAGGAAGAATTGAGCAAGGATGCCCTCATTCTTCTCTCCCAGTAGCCTTGGAAGGAAAAGGAATGCAGGGCTGAGTAGAGGGGAGAGCTTCAAAGATAGGAAAAGTGTGCTATAAAACCTGAGATGTTTGGGAGGGAAGAGGGCAGTGAAGCCTCATCCTTGTAGGGTCCTGTGGGTCCCAGGGCAGGAACAGGTGCCAAACTAGGTCTTGCAGTGAATTTATTTCTGCCCAGCACTTGATTTTCCACCAGAGTTCCCACAAGTGTAATGGGACAGAAAAAAGACACCAGGTTTCCATTCAGAACAATTCCAGGACTCATTTCCACAGTAAAAGCCAATGAAATAGCACGGCTGGCCTGCAAACAAGTTTTGACTTTCCAATCGTCAAAGTTTTTCCCCAAAGGAGTTTCTGTTTCTCCATGGTTGGTGGGCATAAAGCAAAGCAAAGAAATAACATTTCTAAATATTCTCTAAAGAGCCCCTTGCCCTAAGCTTGAGGTCCTGGAGGAAGGACACTATGCCAGGAAGCAGATAGGGAAACTGAAGCCCAGAGTCATTTGTTATCTTGCCTGAGGCCATACCACTTGACATGCAGGGGAGGGTGGATCCATTTGGCTACACAGCTTCAGGGTGTTCTGTTCCTATTTAGTCTACAAAAGTGGTGAGACTTGGAACTGCCCCAGTGGGGCAGCCCTGAGTGAGGCTATCAAACTTGGATCTAGGTATTTTCCTTCTCATCTCACGCTCCTTCCATCCTGCTGCAGGAACATCTCACAGAGAATCTGCCTTTTGAAGAACTTAATACTCAGAAGTGTAGGAACTATTTTCTGAGGTTCAGGTTCCTACAATCAGGGCAGTAGCTTGCTAGACGTGAGCTCAAGTTAACAGCGTGCTTGCTCTTGGAGGCTGGTGCTAAATGAGGCTTAGCACCAGCTGAGTGAGAGGTTAAAGGAAAGGAAGGTGCAGTTGCATCAGAGAACAACATGGACCGAAGAACAGATGGGAGTTTAGCTTGGATCCACTCGTGGAGTTAAGTCAGATAAGGTCACAGTGTAGCTCACAGAGGGTCCAGCTGGAAAATCTTGATGAGGCTGGGTAGTAAAGGACACCCTGGTGAGGTGTTTAGAAGAGAGGCTGAGATCAAGGTTAAGAAGTCAGAGGTGTAGGGGTGCCCGGGTGGCTCAGTCTATTATTGAGTGTCCAACTCTTTGTTTCAGCAGGTCATGATCTCATGGTTTCCTAGGTTTGAGCCCTGCATCAGGCTCCATGCTGCCAGTGCAGAGCTTGTTTAGCATTCTCTCTCTTTCTCTGCTCCTTGTGTGTGCTCTCTCTCTCTTTCTAAATAAATAAATACACTTAAAAAAAAAAAAGAAGAAGAAGAAGAAGAAGCCAGAGGTGCAGTTAAAGTGGAGCAGGCTCTGTGCAGTAAAGGTAGGCTTGTGGGCTTGAAAGAGTCCTGCAGCTTTCAGCCTGTAGTGCAGTGAGAGGGTGGAGTTCAAGAAACCTAAGGAAGATATGGAGAAGGGCTTGGTGGAGGGAGGTCTTTAGTGTCCAGTACAGCAATCTTATTGCAATGAAGTGCCCTGGGGAGCCATTGAACATAAAGATGGGATGCATGTGGGATGCATGTGCACCAGCAAGTGGCCAGCCACACTCTCATTAGTGTCCACACTAGGTCCCTCTGCCATCGTGCCCGCTCTCCAATTCCGGGGCACAACTGCCGTACATGGAGTAGCAAAGACAGAGAGAGTCAGTACCTGACAGGCTCCTGTAAGCCACACCCCACACCCCAGGAAAGAGGACTACAGGAACTTGGCCCACTGGCAAAAGGAAATATAGGTTCCTATCCTCTGCTCTGCTCATCTGGGCTTTGGGTGAACACGGGGCCCTCTGTCTCTCTTTGTTTTAAAACCAGACCCTGTTGTCTTGCCTCCTTCTGTGCACAAGGCTCATACCACTTCCAAAGAACACAAATTGGACTGAGCCCACACTGAAGCCCAGGCTTTGAGCAGCATTTATGAGTGGGGCTAGTGGGGTCAGCTGAGGGCTGTGCAGGCTTCAGCCCTGGGGCCTCCCTGCCACACTAGTTGTTGGGCTCTTGCTTCTCTGGACTGGCTTACTGTAATAGGCAGAGGGCAGGTCTCCCAAGAGGCATGAGCTAATTATATCCCCAAGGAGTTGTTAGAAGAAGACAGCCAAGCGCCATGCTTCCCCAGGGCTCTGATTAGCTCCGGCGCGCCTCCCCATATTCTCATCCTGCCCTTTATTAGGTCTCTGTTGGGGTCCAACTAAGTTTAATTCAGCGTTGGCTTCTCTAAACATCCTGGAGATGACGATTATGCAGCTGACGTTTTCTAGAAGCTGCCGAAGGTATCTGAGGCCACCAACTTAAGAGCTCTGAAAGCCATATTGCTTGTTTAATAGGAGCTTTCTGGGGAGCTGGCCCAGAACCTTCTGCCAAAATCTTTGCAGACTGCTCCCTTCTTCCACTCCCCAAGCACCTCATTTAGTTAAGTGGTTTTGCCTTCTTTAGGTTGCTTTGTAATTGGGGTGATTATTCATTCCCATCACAAGACAGAAGTGGGAGGAAGAGGCTGGCTCGGGACCCCAAAATACTCTGCTGGCATCCGCTGAATGTCATCTTTTCTCTTGCTCCAAGGACTTGACTTCTCCTGAGCTTTCAGGAGCTGGCACATGGTCAGCCAGTCCCAGCCGCCTCATGGCCACTGTTCAGAAGTAACAGTGCCATTGCCATAATGGGGTCAGGCTAGGGGCAAAAGGCAGTAGAGATTTTGCTTGCCAGCCAGCCAGGAAAACATGGTGACCCACAGCCTAGCCAGTGTGCACTGCATCTTCCCAGCAAAGCAGCCCTGGAGGGTTGGATGTCCTGGATGGGGTGTTCTGTCCAGTCTCCCTTAGAGACGAGCAGGGGTTACCTGTAAGTATGCCATATCAGGGTGTTATCAGTAGCGCTGGAGAAACACATGGCTATGCTGGGAGGTCCATTCATGCTCCTATCACCCAGCATGCTGACGCTCACACATGTCACTGGAGGGGACATTCCCTTAAAAAGAAACCATGGTTCCCTCTCTATAAGCAACAACACTCTGACACTGACCTTGTGGGTTTTCCCCCCATACCAACCAAGTCTCTGACACACCTGGGTACCCGACCTGGAGTTGATCTCAGATCCCACAAGTTTAGGGTTCAGTCCCACGTGACTGCGCCTACTTCAGGTGGCAGTCACAGGCCAGGCCTCCCATACTTCTGTCCGATCAGTTATCCATTGGGGGTTCCTATAACCCCTTCCTTATGTTCAATGTTTTGCTAGAATGGCTCACAGAACTCAGGAAAGCGCTTTACTTAGCTAAAGGATACAACTCAAGAACAGTCAGATGAAAGAGAGGCACAGACCACTGTTTGGGGCGAAGGATGTAGAGCTTCCATGCTCTCTCCAGGAGCACCACTGACCCAGCACCCCGACGTGTTCACCAACCTGGATGCTCTTCAAATCCTGCACTTTAGGGATTTTTATGGAGGCTTCATCATGGAGTCATGATTGGTCATTAACTGAGTCTCCAGCCTCTCTCCCCTGCCTGAAGGATGAGGGCTGAATATTCCAGGCTTCTAATCATGGCATGGTCTTTCTGGTGACCAGTCCCCATCATGAAGCCATCCAGGAGCTCACCCAGGGTCCCTTCACTAGAACAAAAGACACACATCCCTGGAAATTCCAAGGAACTTTGGAGATTTTGTGTCAGGAATTGGGGTCAGAGACCAAATATTAGAACAAAAGATGCTCCTAGCACCTTTATAAGATTAGAAAATTACAAAGGTTTTGAAACTCTGGCCAGGATCTGAGGATGGAGACCAAAATATATATTTCTTGTTATTTCACAATATAAGATCTCCTGTCTCAAATATTCATCCAAGAACTCTTCCCTCTTAGCCACTCTGCCCATCCTCGCTGTTCTCATTGCTCTGGCTCAGTCATCTTGCTCTCAATATCTGCTTCCAGCCCCTGTTTGGACAAACCATCAAGACTCCCCTCTCTGTCTTTCCTATATCAACAACCCTGTCTTCCAACAACACCCTCATATGACTCCCACCTCATCACATGCTCTTGATTTTAGCCACACTCAAAGGGGGAATGCAAAACCCAGACTTGGAGGTTCAAAGAAGGCTTCCTGGAGGAAGAGACTTCTCAAGTCAGACCCAAAGGAGGAGCAGGGAGAATATTCCAGGCAGTGAGAGTAGCATATGTAAAGACTCACACCAGAGAAAAACAGGCAGGTTTGGTGACAGACAAGAAGTACAGGGATACCAGTCAGCCTTGCCTTGGAGGTTCCATGGACATATGATTTAAGTTCTGTTCTGGAAACAGGTATGGCTTGGTCCTAAGCCACTCACAGTCTTGGGGGCAAGGACATATCTAGACATAGTGTAACATCAGGAAGCTAATTATTTAATGTGAGAACTGAACCTGTGGTCTAATTTGTATTAACACAAACTTCACATCACTGATGAGAAATCGGATGTCAATCTGATTCTTACTTTTTTTCCAGAGTTATATATTCTTTACGTAACCATTATCTCATTGTTGAACATTTAAGTCATTTCTGGCTTTTTGCTACAATTTCATAATATTATGATAAGCATCTCTGAACATAAAGTTTTTCTTCTGCTTCCCCCTTCCCTTTGATTTTCAGTTCCCAGGAAAGAATCCAGTGACTGGAATTGCTAGGGCAAATGTTACAAATATCCTAAGGGCCCTTTCTATTTCCACTATGCCATGCTGCTTCTAAAAACGAACAACAAAAGATAGAAATTATAACACTCTCTCCACCTGCTGAAAGAAAACCCCAAAAGTACTAACTCAGTTTGAACCAGGAATCAGAATCATGGAATTTAATTTCCACTCAAGTTTTAGAAATTAAAAAAAAAAAAAAAAGAAAAGAAAAAATATCTCTCATTATAGACATACAGAACACACTGAGATTTTTTTTTTCTACATGAGGACTGAATAGACCATTCAACACCCAAATCATCACATGATGATTAATTATTTCCCTAATTTTATTGGACAGGAAAAATAAAATCAATCATCATAGCAGTAATCATACTCAAAATAGAGGTAATTTTGCAGAGTCACACCTAGATTTGGATGGGATGGACCAGATAAGAGAAGTAATGAGCAGGTCTTCCTGGAAAAGTCATGCAATTGAGCAATGGAGTCATTAACTCAAAATAGACAAGCAGGAATGGGAAGCCCGAGAGGAATTAGAAACTGAGATGTCAGTGCATGGAGCTGGGGTGGGCAGGAGAGCAGCATAGTTTATTTGCATAGCAGCTAGAAGGAATCCAGTGTGCAGATCCGTTCTCCAACACTTAGGAAGGCAGATGAATCTGAACCCGAGCAGATCCAATCCAGACAGATTTCTGGGATTTCTGGCACAGGATTGGGAAACTGGAGAAAAAATTAGAGGAGGAATAGGAATCTCCAGGAATCTGGGGGAAAAAATAGAGAGGGAGCTAGAAAACTATTCCAAGGGGCTAGAAACTGCCCCAAAGTATGGGGTGCAGCTGACCCAGGGGAGTGATAGAGGGCAGGAGCCAGTCAAGACACTGCCTGAGGGACTTTTCTGAGAGTTAGGCAGTCTTGTTCTTGACCAAGGAAAACTCATCCCATGGATGGCTTAGCATTCTGAAGACCTTTCCTTTGCCTATTTTATCACTTTCCCTAATTTTTCTAATGGCTGATTCATATGGCGTAGACTTATCTTCAGTTAACTTGGGAACAGTTTTAGTCTGAGAGCTCTGGACCTCAAATCAAAGCCAGATGATTGTACCAAACATCTTGGCTTTAGGATTCCAAAAAATACAAAAACACTATAAACCATGACTTCTATAAATAATTTCTTTCTTCCCCTACCTTCCAGTTCTGGTGTCCCGTTGCTGGACTATGGTGACTACTATAGAGAGTGAGAGTGTCAGTTCTCACCATTTTATTTCTTTCAAGTCAGACGCAAGTTATTGATCGAGGCTCAGAGCCAGGAACCCAAGGGCAGAGCTACAAAGGCTTCCTGGCCATTCCTTTTACCAGACCAAACATGCTTAGGGAGGAAATGGGTGCTCAAATTTTACATTGAAGAGGAAATAAAGTTGGGTTTTACATCCACTTATGTAAATGCTTAATCTCCTCTTAACCTCTATACTCTCAACCAGAAGCCATAGCCAGCTTTCCCGTGTTCCTGATGAGCTTTTGGGCACGTGGGGAAGGGAAAGAGATGGCAAGAGTCAAACCCCTACTATCCTGTGTGCTTCCCGGATGGTGTCTTATGCATCCTTATAATAACTCTCTAAGACAGGCATTAGCAGCTCCATTTTGTATGTGAAAAATGAGGCTCAAAGAGTTTTAAATAGAGTAGAAAGAACAGAGTCTATGGATTTTGGTGGACCTGAAATCCAGTAAGCTCCAATATCCTCATCTGCTTAAAGGAGCTTACTGTTCGGTCTTCTGGCTTGTTTCAAGGCACAAATGAAGTTATGCATGCAGATTGTCCTGTACAATGCCTGCATGTACCTAGAACCCCACAGTCCACAGCTGTTACTTTTGTTAATAATAACAATAATGTTTATAGATAGTAAGTGTTAGAAGTGGGTACTGACCTCAGCTCTGGACAGTTCCAGAGTCCGTGTTTTTTCTTGTATGCCACATGTTCTGAAATTAAGCATATTGCTTGTGTTTAGAAGACTGGGAAGGTGGCCAAAGCAATCCATGGCCTCCTTAAACTTCTGGGAAACTTGAATTCTAGAAACTAATACGACAGTAATACCAAATACCTGAAACAGGCAGATTGTTGTAGGCCCGGAGCCAAGCAACCAAGCTGTAATTGACCTAGCTTCTGTTCGGTGGGGCTGGGATCAAAATGCTCAGTCCAGAAGACTGTACCAGATGAACATTTGTATAATTACATGCAAGAAGGGTTCCTTCTCCCCCAGGAAAGGACGCGTGCTGAACTCCTAATCTTTGAGGTGTATTATACATTATTTTATGTAACCTCTCAAAGAACCCATAAGTCAAAGGATAATAAGTGCTGGGAAGAGAAGAAGGGGGATGGGGGCGAGGTGCCAGGGTGGGTGATGCTATTTTAAATACAGTGGTTGCAGAAGTCTCACTGATTGGAGGAGAGATCTAATCACACTGATTGGAGGAGAGAAAATCCCCTCATCTGTATCTCAGCTTGGGCCAGGAATGGGCTTGGGGGGTGACTGGCCCTGGCTTTCTCAGGACGTGTCAGCAAGAAGGCAAATAGCAGCAGGAAGGAATCTAAAATTGTGGTTAAAACTTGAGCTCTGGAGCTGGAAATTGCAATCCCATCTCCACCACTAACGCATGACTTCAGGTCAGACACCTGGGCTCTCTGCACTTCAGCTTCCTCGTCTGTAAACTAGAGGTTATGATAAGACTTACCACATTGAGTCCTTATGAGGATTACACGAGACCATGTACATGAAGTGCTTGGGAACATCTGACACATCAGTACCGCCCTGTGCATGTGGGCTGTTATTAATATCTCCTGCATAAGAGTTTGAGGTAGGTCAGAGGACATTCAAGTGTCCTGCTGTCATTCAGGCAGAATCCCCAGAGAGAGTCTAGCACCCGAGTGTCTTGTTGTAGATTAAGCTCCTGCTTACCTAGGGCAATTTCAGAAAGTATGGGAGCAGCTACTGTGCCACTGCACATCCCTGATTCCTGATCCTTTTGTCCTAGAGCTGAAATATCAACCCCTGTGTCCTATTTTCCAATTCTTTCTGGAATGCTATTAAGACCTAAGGAAACAGTAATCCTGGCATCCTCCCCATTTCATAGATGGGCAAGCAGATGAGACCCTCTGTTATAGCAGCGCTCCCCTACACACACACATACACACACACACACACACACACACCACACACCCCATCCTGGGATGCCTGCCATGCCACACCCAGATGATGTGTCAGCCTCAGAGTGAAAACTTCCAGAGCATATTGTCTAGGAGTAGACAAAATGTCTTCTCCATTTGATTCCTGTTTCCACATCCTTTTTATTTCTTTGATGGCTCACTGGTATGAAAAAGCTATCTACAACTAGGAACTATGTCAAGGTAGCTGGTCCATGCAGGGACGTGGTTGTAGTGAGAACATGTATCTTATTCCCTCTCCCACCCTCTGCAGAGGACTGGGGGCTCCTTGAAGACTGTGCCATACTCAATCTTGCCATATGGTCTAGAAGAGTGAGCATGGACTCCAGAGGAGGCATATTCAAACCCTACCTCCTGGTACGTGGTCTGAGACGAGGAGTGTAAGCTCTCTGAGTTTCCAGAGAGGAAGTGTCATTCCAGCACACTCACGGTGCATCCTGATTGGTTGAACTTGAAGTTGATAGCACCAGCTTATGGATGCACATCGAAAGGAGTGGTAACTGCTCTAACAAAACTGTGAATTTTACTTTGTTCCCAGTACTTCTTTAAAAAAATCACCTTTTCTTTTTTTGTGCTCAGTACTTTTAAAAACTTTTTTTTTATTTTGAAATAATTATAGACTCGCAAGGAGTTGCAAGATAACACAGAACAGAACCCTATACCTATCACTCAGCCAGCTTCCCCCAACATTTTACATAACACACGGCACTATCACCACCAGGAAATTGACATTGGCACAATATATTTAACTAGACCAATACATTTAACAAGATAATAGGCTTTATTCAAATTTCACCAATTTTGTACGTGGTCCTGTGTGTGGGGGTGTGGGTGTATGTGTGTGTTCTATGAAATTGTATCACATCTATAGTTTTGACTTTTTTAATTGCATTTTTAATTTCAATATACTTTTAGAGTTAGCTGCAGTTGTAAGAAATAAAAAAGAAAGATCCCATGTACCCTTACCCAATTTAGCCCAATGAGAACAGCTTAAAAAACTCTAATGCTGTATCCCAGCCGAGATACTGATGCTGATACAATCAAGATACAGAGCATTTCCATCCCTCAAAGATCCTCATGTTGTCCTTTTATTGCCACGCCCACGTCTCTCTAGTCCTCATCCCCTCCTAAACCCTTGAGAACCACCAGTCTGTTTGCCCTTCTATAACTTTGTCATTTCAAGAATGGTATATAAATGAATCATACAGCATGAATCTTCTGGGACTGGCTTTTTCCACTTCACATAATTCTCTGGCAATTCATCCAGATTGTCTGTGTACCAATAATTTGTTTTTTCTTATTGCCAAGTAGTATCCCATGATATGTAAGTTTGTTTATCCATTTGCTCAAAGACCTGTCCAAAGACTTATTTAGCAAACAAAAAAAATAGTTTTGCTATTATGAGTAAAGCTTCTATAAACATTTGTGTACAGGTTTTGGTGTCAAGATAAGCCTTCATTTCTCTGGGATAAATGCCCAGAAGTGCATTTGCTGGGTCACATGGTAACTGCATGTTAATTTTTTTTTCTGAAGTTTATTTATTTTGAAAGAGACCGAGTGAGTGGGGGAAGGGCAGAGAGAGAGGGAAAGAGGGAATCCCAAGCAGTTCCTGTGCTATCAGCATGAAGCCCCATGGGGGGCTGGAATTCATGAGATCATGATCTGAGCTGAAACCACGAGTCGGATGCTTAACCGACCGAGCCACCCAGGCACGCCGCATGTTTAGTTTTTTTTTTTTTTTTTTTTTTTTTTTTTTGAAGAAACTGCCCATTTTTCAAGGTGGCTGTGCCATTTTTCATTCCAACCAGCAATGTGTGGACGATTCACTTTTTCACGTCCTCACCAGCATTTGTCGTTTTGCTGTCTTTTATTCATTCTGATAGGTATATAGTGATATCTTATTGTGATCTTAATTTGTATTTTCCTAATGGATAATGATGTTGAATATATTTTCATATGCTTATTTACAATTTGTGTATCTCCTTCAGTCATGTCTCTTTATGTCTTTTGTCCATTTTATGATTGGATTGTTTTTTACTATTGAGTTTTGAGAGATTTTGTTGTTTTTGTTGTTTTTACATATTCCAAACACTATGTCTAGTATGTGACTTGAACATATTTTATTCTATTCTGTAGCTTGTATTTTCACTCTTAACAAAATCTTTCAAAGAGCAAAAGTTTTCCATTTTGGTGAAGTCCAGTTTATGAATTTTTCCTTCTACGGATCGTGCTTTTAGTGGCAAGTGTAAGAACTCTTTGCTGAATCCTGAATCCTAAAGACTTCCTCCCATTTTTTTTCCTAAAATGTTTATACTTTTACCTTTTAGATTTAAGCCTGTGATCTACTTTGAATTAATTTTTATGTAAGGTGTGAGGTCTAGGTCAAGGTTCACCTTTTTGCCCATGGATTCCACTTGCTCCAGCACACTTGCTGAACAGTCTTCTCTTTCCTCCATTGAATTGCTTCTGTAACTTTATCAAAAATCCACTGGGCTTATTTGTGTGGGTCTATTTCTTGGTTCTCTATTCAGTTCTATGTGTCTATCCCTCCAACAATCTTGACTGGTGTAGCTATATAATTAAGTCTTAAAATTGAGTAGACAGATCCCTACCTCTTTATTCTTTTTCAAAACTGTTTTAGTTATTCTGGTTCCTTTGCCTTTCTACACACATTTCAGGATAATCTCATCTATACCTACAGAAAAAAAAAATCTTGCTGGATTTTGATAGGAGTTACATTAACCTGTGCATCACTTTGGAGGGAATTGATATGTGTGGGGTTTTCCAATCCATGAACACGGTATGTCTCCCCATTTATTTAGGTCTTTGATTACTTTTATCAGCATGTGTAATTCTTAACATCTGTGTGTTTAACATACATACTTACAAAATATGTAACGGAAACAATTTGTAAGTATTTTATTTTTTGAGTAATGTGAATGGTATTTTATTTTTAATTGTGTTGTCTGGGGGTTTATTGCTGACATATAGAAATACAATTGATTTTTGTGTATTGATCCCGTATCCTGCAACATTGCTGAACTTATTGGTTCTAGGGAGTTTTATCACAGATTCTGTGGGAATTTATATGTAAATAATCCTGCCATCTGCAAATAGGAATAATTTTCTTTCTTTCTTTCTGGTCAATATGCCTTTTATTTCCATCTCTTGCCTTATTGCTCTGACTTGGACTTCCAGCACTGTGTTAAGTAAGAGTAGTGGGAGTGGACATTCTTGCTTATTAGTTCCAGATGTTAGGAGGAAAGCACTCAGTCTTTTATCATTAAGTATGATGGTAGCTGTAGAATTTTTTTGTATATACTCTTTATCAAGTTGAGGAAGCCCCCTCTATTTCTATTTTTTTTTTTCTGAGACTTCCTATTATGAATGGGTTCTCAGGAAGTTTTTAACAAGATAGTTTCATAGTGTCTAGAGATGAAATATTTTAAAACATGCCTTCCTCTAGAAGTGCACATATGTATTGAGTAGTCTACGCAGACAACTGCTGTGTAAATGAATCAAGAATGCTCACGGGCAAAGATTGAAAATTCTTCGTTCCACATCAGTCTGGCAGGGCCCCCATGCAGCAGCCTCAGAGGCACATTTCCCACTGTATTCTACTTAAATAGGACCCCTGGAGTTGTGCAGTGCAGGGTGCCCCATGTGACAGGATGTTCACTTTGTTTCACTACACAATCCTGACTGAGAGGATCCTTCAAACATGTAAAGGTTTCACAGATTTGAGGCTCTAGGCTGTCACCTGATTTACCCTGCAATTTTTATTCAGTACATAGTTACTGACTGCCTCTTAGCAGGTACTGTTGGAGGTGATGGGGATACTGCAGGGAACAACAAAGTCCTCGTGTTGTTTTTTTTTTTTTTTATTTTTTTTTAACGTTTATTTATTTTTGAGACAGAGAGAGACAGAGCATGAACAGGGGAGGGGCAGAGAGAGAGGGAGACACAGAATCCAAAACGGGCTCCAGGCTCTGAGCTGTCAGCACAGAGCCCGATGCGGGTCTCAAACTCACGGACCATGAGATCATGACCTCAGCTGAAGTTGGACGCTTACCCGACTGAACCACCCAGGTGCCCCTCGTGTTTTAATAACCCAGGCAGAGGGTGGTGGTGGCTCTAGCCGGAATGATGCAGTGGAGTAAACCCCAAATGGTTAGATCTCATCATAATGCTCCTTTGCTCAGAGACTGAGATGCCCAGTGTCACACAGCTGGCCGATCTGGGAAGCAAGCCATGGTAGATCTGGTTCTCTCATCTGGTCCCTCAGAACTGCACATGGCTGCCGCTAGATGGAGCCTCCTTCTCCAGGCACCTCTGGACTTTGATCTTGATAACACTACATTCACCTCATCTTCACTCTCAGGCAAAAAGGAAGGGGAGGCAGTTATTCATGATGGTGATTCATCATGATTCGTGGTGGTGACTGTTCACACATGCCAAGCCCAGAGACCAAAGTCTGAGGCCACTACTGGCTAACTGGCCCCAGAGTGTGTAAGTGTACATGTGTGGGGGGTACTTTCTCCCCCAGTGCCTGGAATCCAGAACTGTCCTCCCAGGGAGGCAGGAGGTGGCCAGTGGGAGTCGAGTCAGGAAGGAGTCGATGGCAGCAAACCATGGCCATCCACAGGGCACCTTGATAAAAGCAGAGCATTACTCAGCCCTCTGGCTCAGCAGCCAACCATGCACACGGCTCTAATTGGGCATTTTCGGGTCATTAAGTAGATCGATCAATGACAATTATCTTTGGTTTTAACTTCACTCCTCCTCCGTCTGTCATTCTCCGGGCTTTAGAGTAGTGAGAAGAGTGCACGTGAGCATAAGCACACACAAGCCTACGCGGCCCATCTTAAGTGGGCAACACACTCACAAGCACACAAGCCCACGGTGGGGCAGAGTCTGTCAGAGCGAGTGGCCTGGGGCCCCAACTGCTGCTGGTCTGCTCCCTCATCTTCAGGTCCCAGGCCTCTTTCCACTGCAAGCTACAGTGGAGAGAAGAGAAGCTGGAGCCATGCATGATGCCTGGCGGCTCTCTGCCTGACTCTGGGGTAGGGTGGGGTGGAGCCACTATACTGTGCCTGAGACCGGCTCCAACGTCCCTTTTAATGATCACCTAGTGTAGGCAAGTGGAGCCCCAAGGAACCATTTTCTTCCCATGAGTGGCATCCAAGAAGTGACTAATCATAGAAGAACTATTTTAGGCCAAGCAGAGGGTTTGGCCCTTGACATTCACAGTCTCTTTTAATACCTCCAACATCACTATAAAGCAGAGATTACTCTCCCAATATTGCAGATTAGGAAACAGAGGTAGCAAGGGCTGGTGGCCACCAGAGGCAGGTACTTTTCATGTCTTTCTTCTACCTTATCTTCGCATGCTGCTCAAGACAGCCCTCCACCCGGCCAAAGCACTGGCTCAGGGTCTGTGGGCTCAGTCCTCGGGGCCATTTCAGAACAGCATCCCTGGTGGGAATGCTGCCCCTCTCCTGTCTCTATCCATTGCCCCACTAACCATCGGCCCTCCCAGCAAGGCTCCTGCTGGCTTTCCTTCACTTTCCTTCCTACTTTGCTCTGCCACTCTGCTGCTTTCTTGCTGGTTGTTGATACATGTACTTTTAGGGCAGGAAACACACAGCCTCTTTCTCTGAGCCCCTGCCCCCCACCGTGGCTGCTCTACACTCAGAAGTTACTGTCATAGAGGCTATTGTCGCACCGTCTTCTCACCAATAGTCCCATCTCAGCTTGCCAAGATATCTGATTTTCAGTAGACTTGAATTTGTGGAAGAGACATGTTTTTGTTATTTCTGTTTCCAATACCTAGAATTCAGGGAAACTAGGGTCTGGACAAAGCCTGCAAAACAGAAGCAGAAGAGGGCTCAATCCAAAGCCCTCTTCTTCCTCTCATCATGTCTCTGCTTCTGTTGCCCTGAGGACACCAAACCTGCATCCCTCCCTCCCACTCTCTCACATCATCCAGGATCCAGGTGCAGGAGGAGCTAGGGGTGATGTATTCTCTTGGCTTTCTCTTCCTCCCCTCCTTTGCTCATTCCAAGCATACCTTTGCTTCCATGCTAACATCTGGGGATGTGGCCAATGGGTGGCATATTTCTTCCTTACTGTGCCTAAGGTCATTACTCAGTACAATACAATCTTTTCCTTACCCAAGTCCTTTGCCCATAATCTGTAATAAACATACCTCTTATCTTCTCTCTGTTCCTGATCTGTATCAGGCTTCAGAGAACTGCACCATGGCTGCTAAAATTTCTCATACAGCTTGGGATCTTTGTTCATGGTAGAATAACTGACTTGGAAGATAGAGTTTCTTTAAAATTGGGGGTCCAATTCCCTGTGGAGCTGAGGTCTGAAAACATGGCACTCAGGAGCCACTAGTCTGATACGGTGCAAATAGAGTGGGCTTTGGCATCATGCATGGGTTCAAAGGCATGAGTTCAAATCTCAGCTCTACCATGTGCTAGCTGTTCAGCACTGATGAGTCTGCATGGCTTTCTCAAGCTTCAGTTTTCTTGTCGTTCAAATGGGAATAATAATATCCTCATAGGTGTGTTGTGAGAATTACAATTGTGTAATGGGAAGTGCTGGGCATACACCAGACACACAGCAGCACTATTCAGTTTATTGAACAAGGCTGCTCCATTCCTACAACGACTAACTTGCACTTTGACAATCAGGGATGAGAATTAGCTGGCCCCAATGCCCAGTGGAGGATGGTCACAAAGGGGATGAGCAGCAAATAGTATTTGTGGGTTAACCTTGTCAGAACTCTCCAGGAACTAGCCTGTTGCACCTTTAGTTCAGTCGTCAGCTGTTAGATACCTGGGTAAGGAGTAAACATCCTATTGAAGCATCAGGGCACCCCAGTTCTTAGCTCAGTGTCGTGGAGAAGAAGGAGAGAGCTCAGGGCTCCAAAGACCTGGCCAAGAAAATTGGAAGATTTTCTGCTTCACCAACTTGCCTAGGTCCAAGGCTAACCACTGAGCAAGGGGTGGCCTGAGATGCTTTGTTTTAATATTACTTTCTGAGATGGCCAAAGAGGCTTGGGCCAAAGGCTGTGACTCTTTTCTAACGTGTTCTGTGGTCTAAATGGAACCAAAGTCCTACACAGAAGGAATGGGGAGAGCACATCTGCCTTTGCTGCTTCCAGCAGTCCCTCTGGTCACCTCTGCCTACCTGCTGTGGTAGAAGGAACATTGAATTAGGAACCCAGAGGTTGAGTTCCAGATTTGCCATTTATTTGTGGCATTACATTAGATGAGTCACTTCACCTCTCTGAGATTCCATTTCCCCCTCTGTCAAATGGTAATATTCACTTTGCCTCTATTACTGAGTAGTAAGAGGATGACAGGGATGAATGCTTAAAGGTAAACTGAGGCGTATTAAAATTGTTAAGAGCTTATTTTGAGCATAAATTGATGTGAATAGGGCAGCACCAGACCAAAAGTAGTTAGGAGCAGTCCACCAACAGGAGGTAGGGGAAAGCTTTCTACAGAGAAGATGGGAAGCAAAGCAAGGAAATGATTTGGTTGGTTGTAGCTTCAGTGGTTGCCTTATTTGGGAAAGCCCAAGTGGCTGTTTGGGATTGATTGTCCTGAAGCTCCGTTTTCTCATGTATTTGAGCACATTGACTCTAGCTTAAGTTTTGATTTGCTTACGTGGACTGTGGGTGTTGGAACCACCTCGGTCTAACAGCCTCTACATTTGGTTACTTTCACAATACTCTTTGAAACTAAAACACTTGTAACACATGCAGTGGATGATAATAATACATCACATAGCTAATTCTGAAAAGCAAAGCAAAATAAATATCAATCATCGAGTTTTTAATATTCTTTCTTTGTTCCTTTGTTTCTTTCTTTGTTTCTGTGTTTGTTTCTTCTTCCTTCCTTCCTTCCTTCCTTCCTTCCTTCCTTCCTTCCTTCCATCCTTCCTTCCTTCCCTCCTTCCTTCTTTCCTTCCTATGTATTATTTATCTATTTATCTATCTACCTATCTCCTATCTATCTATTATCCATCCATCCATCCATCCATCCATCCATCCATCTATCCATGTACCATCTATCTGTCTGTCTTCCTACATTCTTTCCTATTTACGTTCCCACAAAGCTGCCTTCCTACCTCCCTACCTTCTTACCTATCTTTCAACCTACCCACCTTTCTAATTTCCTATCTTCCTACTTATCTACATATCTACCTTCCCACATGCCTAGCTTCCTACTTACTGAAGACGAACATACCTACCTTTATACCTACCTACTTTCCTATCTACCTGTATGCCTATCTACTTTCCTACCTACCTATCTTCCTTCCTCCCTGCCTACCTAACTTCCCATATATCTAGCTAAAAATTTCCACATATATTTCACATATTGATTGAAGCCAATGAACACACAAGCATCCAGTACTGTCTATAAAACCATGCTTGTTAATTTACATATGTTGACAACAATAGGTGACAGACAAGAAGTATCTGTTTATTAGAATTGTATGCATCTCTGAGCATTTACTTACTTAATATTTTTGAAATTAAGTTTAGAACTTTTTCAGCATGTAATATTAAACATAACCTCACCCGTTTTGAACTTAGCATGGTGCATTAAGGTATTCTTGATAATTAAATGCATTTCCAAGGATTAGTTTATGTAATCAAAAAGTTATGCTTCCATGAGCAATCCATTCAGTTATTCAAAGGTTTAAAAGTTTTAAGAAGTGTATAATGGCTGAATCATGGGCACTAATCCTGAGAAATGATAGAAGAAATGTTAATGAAACATCAGAGGGCAGATCAAATAGAGATGAAATGAAAATGAACATCTAGGCTGACAAAGACTGACAGAGAACACTGATTAAGAGGAGAACAATTGGTAATTAAAAGGGGTGGAACTGTGTAGAGTTAATCAAGTAAAAGTACCAGGTTCAGATAATCAATGGTAACCAATGAGAAAGGACATGTCAGAAAAATGCATCACCACAGTGAGCTAGCAAAGCAATTTATTGGAGGCACATGTTAACACATAAAATATAAGATTCATATGGTCATGTTGGAAAGGTTTGAGCCCTAAGTTTGGGATATCTATACTGTGATGAGAGGTACAACTGAAAGCCAGAGAACCTGCCTAAGAGGATAACTCAGCAATGATGCTCCCATCAGTGAGGACCCATACATGGCCCATACATAGATGCCTTCTATGGACACACTGAGTATTGAATTAGACAAGAACCAGGGTTTTAGTTGTAGTTACAAGGACATATATAATTAAATGAATGAAACACCTTATAATTTCATTGGTAATTGTCAAAATCTTTATATCAGCTGATGTCACATTGGGTACAATTCTTTTTACTATGTGTAACGATAACAACTGGTATTTATTGAACTACTTCCTTTCATGTTATTCACATCGTCATCATTACCAATGATCCAATTGCTACCATATACCAAGCACCTGCTACCCGAACTGAGGTACTAATAATTTAAATATCGCATCCATATTGTCATGGTTGATAAGGAAAGGAG
Source organism: Puma concolor (assembly GCF_028749965.1). Lineage (NCBI taxonomy): Eukaryota > Metazoa > Chordata > Mammalia > Carnivora > Felidae > Puma > Puma concolor. The sequence continues at coordinate 22,124,203 of NC_141680.1, read as the reverse complement.
CTGGGGTAGAAACTCAGGCTTATCAGATTCAAAATCTCTTGTCATGTTTCTTCGCCACATCCCTAATCATGACCTTTGCACCTGGCCCAATAGCTCAACCCTTGTAAATCTCAGGTCCACCTCTTTATTAAAAGCCCTCTTAAAAATTTTTTAATGTTTATTTATTTTTGAGAGAGAGAGAGGCAGAGAGAGGGGGAGACACAGAATCTGAAGCAGGCTCAAGGCTCTGAGCTGTCAGCACAGAGCCCGACAAAGGGCTTGAACCCACAAATCATGAGATCATGACCTGAGCCAAAGTCGGACGCTTAACTGACTGACCCACCCAGGCACCCTTAAAAACACTCTAGTTGCAATGTATCTGAACATCTTTCTCTGTCCCTGCCTTGGCCAGTTCAAACTGCTCTAACAGAAAACCACAGACCGAGTGGCTTAAACAGTTATTCCTCATCGATCTGGAGACTGGAAAGTCCAAGCTCAAGGTGTCCACCAATTCAGCATCTGCTGAGACCTATTTCCTGTTCATAGACAACCAGCCTTCCACTATGTCCTCACATGGTGAAGGAAGTTAGAGAAGTCTCTGGTGTCCCTTTTATAAGGACACTAATCTCATTCATGAGGACTCCATCCTCAGACCTAATCAGCCTCCCAAAGCTTGCCTCTGAATATTATCACTGTGGGTTAGGATTTCAACATAGGAATTTGGGGAGACACAAACTTGGAGTACACAAAAGTCTCCATGGCAGTGTGTTGAAAACAGCACACTGAGACTCTTTCAAGGGTGGTGAAGTTGACTAAATGGATAGTAGTGACCAACATCAAAAAAGAAATGAAAACAAATAGAATAGTACATAGAAAATATCATAGGATTTCATGTAGTAAAGATAAAAAGTATTTTTCCAGCCACCCAGATGCCATATTTCACTGAATCAAGGTTATAATCTATTGGAAAACACAAAATTTTATGTACCACTCAAAAAGAAAAAAAAATGCTGCCAATTAATGGCAAGATGTTACAGTTTACAAGACTCATCCAGATTTCCAAGAGGTTAAAATGTGAAAAAAAAAATCTGCCTGAGAATGATGGAATACAACACATTCATAGACTCACTGAGTCACTCTGTAAAATGCATTTCCTACTGTGGGTCATGGCCAGTAGAGTTTGAAAACCTCTGTCCTTAATGGTGGGGAAGGTGACTGGGGCACCCAGACAGCGGGTAGATCTGGCAAGAGTACCTGATGGCCAGCCAATTAGTGTGCCCAGCCACAGGCAGTCTGGGCTGAGCTCTGGCTGCAAGGTGCCCTGTGACCCATCCCTTGGACAGCCACATTCCAACAAGGCTCAAAGGTGTTCCACCCTGCTCCAGGGCCAAGCATTAATGAAGGCACATGGCATTTCCAGGATGCGACCAGGAGATGTTCTTTCCTCAGGTTCATATTATACAGAGATAAGGTCCTGACCAGACAGCATCATGTAATTAATTGAGGTGTATGGGAGAAAATCAAATGGGAATTGATATTTGCCAGGCAATATTTGTAAGACTCCGAGCTGGAGGCTGTGGAAGATAGCTGAAAGGCCAGCCCAGGGTTTTACAAAGGAAATTCTGACTTCTGACAGGAAGGCTTGATGGATGGAAAGTGAGGGGATAAAGGCTTTAGAACTTTGGGGCTAAATTTGACCTCAGTCTGTATTACTGATGGATCCATTCACTCAACCAGTATTGACAGAGCACCCCAAAAGGTCAGGCATTGTGTTAAGACTGCTGGAGATTATAAGTAGCATGTTGTGTCAGAAGCGACTTCGGAGTCTTCTGTCAGTGAGTGGGTACCTGGTTTCCCCACTCTGCCTTCTCCAGAGCTGCACGGTGTCCTCAGGGGCCCCTTGCTACATGCTCAGACCAGGGACAGCTCCCAAGCCACTCCCAATTGAGGCTGGGGGGTATCACAGTGTCCTTTGCTACCTACCTGGCAGGGAGGCCTCAGGCTTCACTGTGTGGAGGCCAGTTGGACCGCTGGAACTGCTAGGGTTCTGGTTTTTCTGTCGCTCTGACAGCCTGAGCTATAGCACTGTCTGCTTCCTGCTCGAAATAGTTTGCAGGCTATACGTCCAGCCACAATCAAAATAGGTCCTGTTGTCCTACCTAAGGTCTTCATGTCCTCTAATAACCATTACCACATTTGTTGGCCCTCTACTCAGGTATGTATGATTTTCTTATGGCTCACTGAATCCTTTCCTCAGCCCTGTATGATAGAGCCTGTTATACACCCATCCTCCAGATGGGGAGACTGGGGCTCCCTCTAGCTCTTGCCAGTCCCTTTTGCATGTACCACTTCACTGGTTCTGACTTTTAACTTTCCTGTCACCTTGAATCCGTCCATGTCCTGCTTAGTGGGCCCAAGCAGGAAAGGGTGAGGTTTTGCGACTTCCATGGGGGTTGCTCAGTCTCCCTGTACCCTGAAGTGATTCCATTCAGTTGCAAAAAGAGGAGCTTCTAGGATGATGAAGCAGGACATGCCTTGCACTCCTGTGTGTGTACATATCTGATCTGACTGAGAAGAGTGGTGGGCAAAGAGGCTGGAATCCTAGCTCACGTCCTGAGTGGGCCACAGCCTGTTGTGTATCCTTGAGCAAGTCTTTGACCTTCCCTGGATTCAGTTTCCTCATCTGTGAAATCCCTAAGGCCCATTCCACACTGACAGTTAGGACCCCATGTAGGCAGAGAGCATTATTATGCAGGGGTGTACGTGAAGGAAGAGCAGAGCTCATATGACATGCTGAGCATTGTATACGGGGCATCATGCTGCATGCCATTGTTCCTTAAGACAGCAGAGAAAGGTTTGTTTTTTTCCTTCTTTTCCCCCACTTTTTCAATCTGCTCAGAATTCCTCTCTGAGCCCTGTCCATAGGAAGGTGCTGGGCAGAGGAGCAGAAGTGTCTGCATGCCAGGCTGCAAATGGGGCTAGATGCAGGGAGATCGTGTAAAGAATCCAGGAAGTCGCTCTTTGGGCAGAATGCTCATTGCCTGGAGGGAAATAGGCATCCCAGCCCTATGAAGCATGATTTCAGCATCAAAGTGACTCCGCAGCCTAAAGAGGGCTTCTTCTCCCATGGGATCCATGTTGCCTACTCTTCCTTTGGCCAGGGATAGAGTTTTTATTTTTCTGAAGAGACTCAAGTGTAATATGTAGCAAACCCAAAATGAAATATGCCTCCCAAACATCACATTCTGTAAGGGATTTGCCTTCGTGGGGCCACCTGCTCTCTGCAGCTGAAACCTGACTCTCACAGGCAGGTGGGGGCACCAGTCTCTTACTGTAAGCAGTACTTACAGGGCTCTGTAGATAACCAGGGAACCTAGGAGAATGGCTGACTCAACACTCTGGAATGGGAACTACACACCGTTTACTATGTAATTAACATTGACATGCATAGATACAGAAAACTCCAAACACTATGCAGTGGGGCCCTGAGAGACCTGCATAGTTTCTCTTCACGGAACACTTGGTAAAAAACTCTCACAAGTGCAGATGCTGGAAGAATCTTGGTGCCAACATGGTCTGCGTCACAGTTCTGGGCTCCATTGATCCTCCTGTGCGTCCCATGCCATCCAAGGTCGCCCTTCTCTGTGTGGGATTGGTTGTGTAATCCAGGTAGATCATGGGGTGTTTTGTGGTTTCAGTTTCAAAGAGAGTCCGGCAACCAAATAGTAGTTTAATTCTTGGTTTGTCTTTTGATGAAATGTAAAAGGTAACGTGTGCATTCTTAATTCGAGGAAAATCTGTTTAAAAATCGCATTCCTGGGGCGCCTGGGTGGCTCAGTCAGTTACGAGTCTGACTTTGGCTCAGGTCATGATCTCGAGGTTGGTGGATTTGAACCCCACATTGGGCTCTGTGCTGACAGCTCAGAGCCTGGAGCCTGGAGCCTGCTTTGGATTCTATGTCTCCCTCCCTCTTTGCCCCTATCCCATTCATTCTCTCTCTCTCTCTCTCTCTCTCTCTCAAAAATAAACATGAAAAAAAAATCTCCTCAATCCCTATTGCTCTTCTAAATAATCTCTTCCTAGATATTATTTACCCCCAGACTCTCTCCCTCAATCCTCAGCCCCCCTCCCACAGCTTTCCTTCCCCAACTCTTTGTTATCTTACATCTTTATTATGCAGATCAAAAACCTCTCTGACTTCCTCAGCGTTCTCTTTACTGCAGCCCTTATTTGAAATTTTCTATAAGAAAAAAAAGGCCAAGATCTGACCCAGCAAGCAACAAACAAACAAACAAACAAACAAACAAATCTTCCTGGCAAGGGTGGGGGAGTTCAAGAGTACTCCGCCGACATGGGTAATCTTTGTCCTGTTACAGTCATTTCCTTCTATTGGGGCCCTTGTTACTATTTACAGGCATTCCCCATCTCTGCTAATGCAATTGCTCAAAGGGCACTTTAAGTATAATCATTATCCATTGATTTTTTTTTTTTTTGGAGGCTTTTATTCCCTCCGATACGCTCTGCCAAATGCTAGCTGCTGATTCTATTTGTTAAACAAGGGAGAGCTTTGTTCTGTTTGGTTTTTCTCTTAACCTGTGTTTTCCATCCACCCTCAGCGTGGGGCAAAGGGGGGATTTTCTGCCACCCCTTTTGGTGAGAAGATTCACTTCCAGACTGGGATGTGAACTGAAAGTGGGTCTCCCATTGGGAAGAAACATGGATGCCCTGTGTGGCTGTATTCAGCAGTCCCTGCCCCCCTCCCAGAGGTGGCCGCACAGGGCAGTTCAGGAGTATCATGGCCAGTAATAAGGAGTCTGCTCACGGATACCAGACAGGAACCCTTTTGACTTAAAATCACCCCGATGGGTGCAGGATGAACATCAGAGACTTTTCTTAGAGCAGATTTTAAAAGAGGTAAGAGAGCAAAAGGTTGACAAGGTGATGTGACCATGAAGTTCTGGAAAAGAGCCCATAAAGAGCTGTGGCTTTGAAGATAAACTACCCGATCTCACCATTTTACTGAGTGTAGACCCCAGAGAGGTGATGAAATCAGAGCTTTGTCTGGTCACGTTATAATGGTTTTTCAACTGAGACAAGTCTTGCCAGTTTACCAAGTGCCTCCACACGCATTGCCTCATCTCGTGACTCCAAAGCAGACTGACTCTTCTGAAGGCACCCCGTGGGAGGAGTGAGTCAGACTTACAGCCCTTCCTCCTCACCCCTGCCTGACTCGGGCTCAGCCCCACATCCCTTGCTCCAGACGCTCTTCCTTAACACCCCATGGTCTAGGTTGGGTCTCCAGAACACCTTCCTGTCACTCATTAGGTCTGATTATATAGCCTGTTTTCCTTCTCTTGGCTTGGAGAAAGGAGGCAGAGGAGAGGAAGCAGCAAAGGCTGTATTATCAAGCTTGTTGCCACTGGGACATCCCTAGCTCAGTCCTGCCATGGGGCTCTGGGAAACATGCCGAAGAGGTTCAGCAACTAAGAGATGAGGAAGCTGGGATGTGCCCACTGTCTGCCCATGTATCCTTGGCTGAGAGTATTTCCAGGACCACTGATCCTCTGGTACGTTTAGCCTGCCCTGTGTAGGGATGAAATGTGCTTGCACAGCTAGTGGGGGACCCAGGGGGATGGGGGGGACCCGAGGCAGTTGCAGTGGTTCCTCTGTAACTAGCCTCATGAGGGTGGGGCACTGGCAGGATCTGTTTCACCCATGTCCCGGTTCAACAATGGCACTGAGAGCACAGGGCCTAGGTCCCAACACTGTGTCCAACATCTAGCAGTCTCAGTAAAGGACGATAAATGCGGATATGTACATGCAAACCAGGTGTGCGTGCCTGCAAACAGTACACGTGTGCAGTTCTACACCTGCATCCAATGTTCTTGGCTTTGGGGCAGACAGTGTTCATCAATCAAAGTTTCTTAGTGATGCTGACAAACGCATGCCTCTTAACAGCCACTAGGTGGGAAGTGGACATACCTGTTATCAGCCCTAACCGCTTTCACTGGAACTTGTGAACAAAGATGTGCAAAAATATCTTCCCACAGCAAAAATGTCTATAGTCCCTCCCTGACCCCAAAGATCTCCTTCCCCGCCCTCTTCCTCCTCTCTCCAAACCCAGCCTCCATATGTGGAAGGGAGGTAGAGTGGGGGGAGCTATGGAGATAGCCACAGAGGCTGGAGGGGACCGGCCACAGGGAAGAAAAAGAATGGAGCAGAGCTGGGAGATTAGAGACTCAGGTCTGAGCTGCTTGCTGAGAAAGGGCAGTTTAAGCGCCAGCTTGTTGCTTCGGGAGGGGCAGTGGGGAACAGACAGACCCAGGGTAGAAACAAACAATCAAGGAAAAATCTGTTCCTTGCTGCCCTAGGCAGCTTTTAATTGGTGGTCTGGCTTCTGCCTCTATTTGTGCATCATTTAACCTCTAGCTCTAAGAAGAAAGGGAGCTTAAAAAAATCTAGGGTGGGGACAACAGGAGAAAAGGAGAGAGGGGAGGAGGAGGAGAGGAGGAGGGCAAGATAGAAGAGGTGGAGAAGAGGAGAGAGGAAGTGGGGGGAGGGAGGAGAAGCAAACACAGGTTTGCAAGTTCAGACAGGTCTGTGGTCAGCCTCCTGCAGCGGCTGGAGGGAGTTACACCTCTTTAGTCTCTTTCAAAGCTGGAGATAATTGGACGGCTGTGTCGTATGTGTGTGGATGTGTGCATGCGTGTATGTGTCTGTATGTAATTGCCATGTGTCTGTAGCTTTGTGAGCATGGGGTTTGAGCAGTTGTAGGTCCTTGGTCTTTGTCACTTAGTGTGTTGCTGTGTGTGCGGGTGCATTTTTATGGGTGTGTGTCTGTATGCTGTGTGTGTATATGTGAAGCTAGGCAGAGACCTCAAGACCAATTTGCTCCCTCGAAAAGAGATGAATGAATGAATGGAAATCTTCAGTTAACATCTTCTTGGCTGCAGAAAGCAGCACCGAGAGAGGTTGCCTGCAAATCTGGGCTCTGAGAAATAAATCAGAACAGCCCACGGAGATGGAAACAGGAGAGGCAGGCATCTTCCCAAGCTTGTTTTCCCAAGCTTGTCACTAGCTCCTTAACCAGCCAGGGTGGTTAGCTTTCTAGGACAAGGAGGTGGCCTAATACTGAGGTCTGAGGCCTGATGGCCTGACACATGGTAAGGTAATAAGAGGGGCTGAAGGCAGTCCTCTTCCCCCGCCCCCAGTTCCTCCCCACCCCCCAGGTTCCTCATGCTGGCCAGGAGTTGGGGGGGGGGGGGAGGGAGGAACAAAAGTAAACCTAAGATTATTCTGTTTCTTTTTAATGGCCGTTTCTTTTTCAAATCAAAGCTCTCCATAGAAACATTATAGCATTTCAGAAATGTACAAGCTAAACCATGAAATTCTCCCATGCTCCTGTTAGCATATTTTGATGTTAGCATTTTCATCTCTCCACATGTTTCTTTGCATATACTAGCATTTTGGATATATATTAATATGCATGGATGCACGCAATGTATTTGCATACGTTCACACACATACGTTTCATTATCTTTAGAAAAACAAAATAATACAGTATTGTTCTGAAACGTGCTTGTTTCTCTAAATAACACCTCGTGGACGTCAGTCCACGTCCATTCAAACGAAACTGGATCAGTGCATCGAAAGGTTCTATACTACTCCCTTGTGTGGGTGGGCTCCAACCTGTTTAGCCAGTGTCTCCACCGTGGATATTTCCGTGGTTTTCTAAGTTCTGTGGTTTCAGTGGTCGTCCTTGTGGGGGCTTTTGTGTGATACTTTCAGTGAGATCATGGAGAGGAGGTTCTGTTCTAATGGGACCTGCCAGGAAGCGAGCCTCCAGTGCCCCTGTTCTCAGTTCTTAGCTTCCCTGCTTAACGCGCAGGACAATTTCTCGTTCTCTGCCTTTAGTACCTTCTCTGTACAGAGAGGTGCTAAAAATAAATACACCTGCCTCCTCGTCACTCTGTTTATTAAACTACCTTCCTTAAAGATTCTCAGCATATCCATGGAGGTTTAAAAATAAATACTTCAACAATTCACTTGCACAGAGGAAGATTAAATGCTGCCTCCCACTTTAGGCTTTCAACAGTGCTGCCGTGATGTGCTAACACCCCCTAACGCAGACAGTATTTCTAGAGGAAATGGACCTGCCCGCCTGAGAGAAGAATAACCTCGTCCCAGCTCCTCAGCCTTCCAGCTGGGAGACAGTGGTCAAGTGACTGGTTCTAACCTAACCTGCAGTTCCCGGAAATGAGGATAATAAAAAAGTAGCATAATAATAAGAAAGTAGCATAGTGTTGGAGACGTAGCAGGTGCTCACTAAATCCGAGCTGCATTATTATTATCATTACTGCCCTACCAATACAGCAGTTGTATATAATGCAACCTAACTCCGCTGCAGCCTTCCTTATCTTCATAAAGGCATCACTATGTACTCAGTTGTTTGATTTAGAAACAGTAATTTGGTGGTAGTCTTAGAGTTGGATGACAGATATTCTTTTATTTGTTTATATTTACTTCTTTCACTGCTTACTGCATACTTGTAAAATTTCTAATATTATAGAAATGTGTGACTTGGAATGTGTGAAATTCCACATAATTCTCTGTCCAAGATAATAACTATTTGCCAAAGCATATTTCTCTATTTCCTTGCTTGCCAGTTTATTGACTGACTTCCTCCTCCACTAAACCAAAGCTCCAATACCACAGGGATGATAAAAGTGTTCCTTTCTTTGAATATTCAGCATCATGCATCATAAATTGGCATGTTGCAGGAATGCAGTAAAAGCATTTTGAATGAATCCTTGGTGATTTTTAAGAATGTCATGTTCTTGGGTCGTCTGGGTGGCTCAGTTGGTTAAGCGTCTGACTTTTGATTTCAGCTCAGGTCATGATCTCATGGTTCATGATTTCGAGCCCCATGTCAGACTTTGCACTGACAGCATGGAGCCTGCTTCAGATTCTCTCCCTCCCTGCTTCTTTCTACCCCTTCCCTGTTCAAGCGCTCTCTCTCTCTCTCTCTCTCTCTCTCCTTCCTCTCTCTCTCTCTCTCTCTCACTCTGTCTCTCTTTCAAAGTTAATAAATAAACATTAAAAAAAGAATGTCATATTCTTAACAACTTAGGTGAAGGTGTGGTAAGCCTTCAGATAGGAACGGATACAGCCATGTTCATTGTAGCCAGATAGGGGAGGCCAGGAGAGGAAGGGATCAGGAACTAGCCAGCCCCAAAGGAGAGGTGTTGATCTAGCAGACAGAACCAATTCCCCTGAAATTTGGAGGACAGACAATAGCAGACAGTTCCAAGATACTGTTGGCATGTGAGCAGCCCATTCAGGTAACTAGAGGCTGTGGTGGGCAGGCAGGGCCCAGCAATGGGTAATCCAGGAGACCCAAGTGGACTTGAAATCAGACTTTTATGGGCTTGTTTCAGGGGTACAGGTATACAAGCTGCAGTCCAACAGCGGCCACCAGGTCTGGGGAAAAACTGGCAGGAGCCCAGAATGCCTGGGGCAGGGCTGAATCCTGAGACAGATTAAGGCACAAGGAGTAATGCAGGAGATACCTCTGGAAGCCCCTAACTCTTGAGGACCACATCAATGGTCTTGATCCATCAAGACAGGATCTCAGAGACCCTAGGTTACTGACCAAGTGAAGAGGTTAATGACCCCAAGTGTCAGACCCTGAAGATGGAGTAGACCTGCCTCTAACCCTGTCCTACCTTAGACCAGGATTGGCTGAAAAGTTGTTACACAGTGGTGGGAAGGGCTGCTATAGATAGTGACATCTGGGTACAATCCCTGTGCACAGGAAGGAGGGAATGTGTACCCTGCTTTCTGATGGCTTTGTTGGCCTGACCAATTGGCAGGCATGGCAGGTCCACATAAATGCAAGGTCTGAACAAATAAGGCATTGGTGAAGCCAACTCCAGAGGCCTTCTACCCAACAGAAATGTTGGTGCCCCAGAGCTCAGGATGCCCAAACCTTAGGTAGGCGGGCACTGGGAGTGGAAAGATGATGTGCTGCTTATTGCCTAACTGGTCCTTCCTCGCTGTCTTTGACCTCTCTATGGTGTCTCCATCCCAGGATGCCTCAATGTTATGTCCAGACATCAGGGGTGCCTACAGAAGTAGGTGACCCCTCCCAAGTGGGGAGCTGCTCACACAGGAGCTTTCTCTGATCCTGGGGAAGCACCTTCACAGTGGCTGAGAGAGCCACAGTAAGCCCTTTCGTGGACTGTTGTCTGAGTGCATCCCAGTGAGGAAAGGGATAATGTTTGCTCAGATGACTTCCCAAAGACTTCGTCGTGTCCAGTCCTTAGAGAAGAGTAGTGTGGTTGAAGCCTGATGTTTCTAAGGGGCCCTGGTGCTGGTGCCTCTGGGAGAAGCAACAGGGAACAGTGAGCCTGGTCACTTCTGTTATTCTTGTACTTATTGTAAGAGAAAGAGCCTCTGATACTCCCTGAATGAATGAGCCCTTCCACTCATTCCCTGTGGCCTTGGGCAAGTTATTGGACCTCCTGGAGCCCCGCCTGTAAAGTGGAGACACTTTACAAAGTTGTCTGAAGATTAAATTAGGTGATACGTGGAGAATGCTTCCCATAATGTCGCCAAGTAGAAGGCAAATGCAAGATAAATGGCAGCCATTACTACTATCATCTGGGTTGTTGTTGCTGTGAGATCAGATCCAAACCTTGTCAAGGAAGAGAGTCCGCAAAAGGGAGGGGGTCTCCACAGGGAGGACTAATACTCCCCACCATTCACCAGAGAAAGAAGCTTCCAGGCTCTCAGGGCTCACAGTCAGGGGTTGGTACAGGGTGGGGGCACGATATTCTTCTGATTGGTCTCCAGATATGAGACTCAGGATGCCATTCCAACACCATGCAGCCCTGAGTGCTGGAGGTGCAGCCCCCCCATCCCCCAACTCCAAGTTTAATCTGAATCACGACAGAGAATTGTGTGTTACTTCACCAACAGCAATGACAATCATAAGCATTATTATTATGCCGTTTGGTGTATTGTTATTCTTGTAAGTGAAGTTATCTTACTGTTATAATTACTTATCTTATTGTTACAAGTATTACTACACCTAAAATGTAATTAATCAACCACTTAACCATGTTCCATGCACCAGGCAAAGGCTTTCCATGCATCCCATCCTCACAAAACCCCTCTGTGGAATTATTATCATCTTTTCAGATGAAAGAAATTGAGACTCAGAGAGGTTAAGTAATTTTCCCAAGGCTGCACAGCTAACAAGTGGCAGAGCCAGAAATCAAAGCCAATTCTGTCTCTCAAGCTCACATCATAACCTCTGTCTTGCTGCCTCTTCTTCTCTGAGATCTGTGTAATTAACCCCGATTTGAACCCTCCCGGGCTCTTCCCCATTCTTAGATCAGAGAAACTTGGGCTTGAAAAGGACCAGATCACCTGGCCCTGTACCATTCCCCCTCATCCTGCTTATCAGGTATTTGAAAATGGTTATCAAGTCCCCACAAGACAACAGCCTTCCTTATGTGAATAGAACGAAGAGTACTCCAGATGAATAGGTTACACTGTGGAAGGAGATTCTCAGGTGCTCCAGATTCTCAATCCTCCAGAGTTCACTTGCCCCTTGAAGGTCTCAGACTCTGCCCCCATCTGCCCCTTCTCCTGACCCCCACTATGGATGCTGCACTGCCTTCCCCCTCACCTGCCTTTAATTTCTGCTTATCTTTTCTGTCCACATGTCGTGCTCTATAGGCATGATCTCGTTCCAGCTTCCAAGCAACATTCCACAGTGGATACTATTCTTATCCTCATATTCCTGATAAGGAAACTGAGGCACAAAACAGTCGCAGAATCAGCAGGCTTCACGCTCTGACAGGTCTCACTCCAAAATCCTATGTTGTTATCACTCGACTGCATTCTTTCATTTACATTTCAGTTCAGTCATGTTCCTCGTTTTTCCTTAGAACAACTAAGACAGGCTGGCATCAGAAACAACCCTTCCCTCTCTCCCCACCAAAAAATAAACCCTAAAAAATAGCATACTATGCGGGGTGCCGGGGTGGCTTAGTTGGTTGAGCATCTGACTCTCGGTTTCCACTCAGGTCATGATCTCACAGTGCATGAGTTCGAGCCCCACATTGGGCTCCACACTGACAGCGTGGAGCCTGCTTGGGATTCTCACCCTCCCTCTCTTTGCCCCTTCCCTCCTTGCACTATCTCTGTCTCTCAAAATATATAAAATTTAAAAAAAATAGCTTCCTATGCTAAATACTGAAAGAGGGCACAAAGAAAATAATTATAGAAAACATAAACTGCATAAAGGTTCTCAAAGTACAGATTTCTGATCCTCCAATAATTATTTTCTTGACCCAAGGGGCTGGCACCACCCCACCTGTGTACTGCCCAGCTTCAGGGCCTCCGGGCTCCCTCCTTCCTGACGTCATGCAGAGGCACCGTCTTGGCTCTTAACCACAGAGAGCGGGCAACCGCCCACCTGCCTTCTCCCCACCCTGGGCTCATTCTGCAGCTTTATTCCGGTCTGGCATCAGACTTCATCCCCCCTTGCTCGCTCAGTCCTTCAACAAGTATGTATTAGCAGTCAGGAATTTAATTAATGGGCTTGCCCTGTCAGTGAGATTGGATTTTCCACATGAGTCCTTGGTTTTTATATTTATTATCTTTGGCACCTGCTAGCTGCCGTACCAGTTTGGGGATGCCGGTTGTGACAATAATGCTAACAACAAAAAAACAGTAATAACTAAACTTTGTTGAGTGTCCCCCATGGACCAGACCATGTAGCAAAACACTTTGCTTGAATTTTCGTATTTGATTCTTTCAATCTTCCAGTGTGTGTGTGTGTGTGTGTGTGTGTGTGTGTGTGTACTATTATCATCCCCATTGTACAGACAAGGAAACAAGAAGGGTAAGTAGATGGCTAAGATCACGCAGCAGGGAGGATCAGAGCTACAACTTGGAGCCCAGAGCCTGAGCCCTTGGCCACTGTGCTATATGCAGCATGTCATAGAGAGCTGAACAGCACGGTCCTGAAGGGGACAACAGTACGCTAACAGGTGCATGACAGACATCTTCATGGAGTGTATACAAGCGGGGAAGGGGCAGAGAGAATCAGGAAAAGTTTTATGGAGTCAGGTACCTGCAGGCTGGTCCCTGAAAGCTGCATAGGGGGTCCCTGTGTAGACAGGAACAGAGGGGCACTCCAGGCAGAAGAAGCAATGTGACCAAAGCCCCGGAGGGCTGCCACAATCTGGCCTTCCTGGGAACTGTTGGCATGTGGCTGACTTCAGTGGGGTGGGCTAGGGAGAAACTGAGGAGTGAAGAGGCTAGAGGTATTGTCAGGAGTGAGATCCCAAAGGCCCCACAGGTAATGGGTGGCCTCTGAGGGATGGGGAGCAGGGGAGAACAATGATGAGACACGGACTATAGGAAGATCCCTTGGGCACCTGTATGAAGGGCGGAGAGGGGGGAGACCTGGTCCCATAAAAGGCTCAGTGGGGCAGCTACCCCTAATCACATTTAACCTGACTTTGAGCTTCGATGAATAACTATTAGCAACAGCTCCCAAATCTTGGACAAGCTGCTTCCTCCACTTTGCTAGGCCCCTTGACCCTGCAATTGAGACACACAAAGTGCGTTCAGGGATTTGGAGCAGCGGGAACATTGTGAGCTCCCCAGCCATGCTGTGAGGTCGTGGCTCCTCTCCCTGGGGTCCTGCCAAAGGCCGGGGTGTGCTGGCAAGGCTCGCTCTGCTAGCTCAGCAGTTTGCTGGGTGGCTCTGAGTGGCAGCCCCACTACTTTTCGGGTGTGAAGTAATGCCAGCTTGTCAAATTCAAGAAGGGGGCACCAGAGGGTCCTGGTTCTGGTACCCTGCCTCTGGCATTCCTTAATGCTCTTCCTTCTTCTAGGGAAATCTTGTCTGTTTTCCCCAGGCAACCACCTGGGAGTCAGTAAGTCAAGGGCCAATCACCTGCCTCATTCTGCAGACAATGCTTGTATTAACACAACCCCAAGCCGGTCACTTGGTTAACATTAGCCTCCTAACCTACTAATTTTTAGAGATCATTTATAAAAACAGAGTAGCCTTCTAATTTCCCTCAAATTCCCCCAATTACCAGAGCTGTATATTGAACGGGGAACTGAATAGAAATTCCCCGTTGGAGTAAAATGTCTCCCCTTCAGACATTCCTAAGTGTCTTCTAATTTTAAGCCAAATCGTTCTTCCCTAATAGTGGACCCACGGAGACTTTAGATCTGAAGCAAACTCAAAAGTGGAAGAAAGAGCAAGGAAGTGGAAGAGAGCAAGGAAGGAGGGCGGAGGATCCTTCTCCAGGTGCAGAAGCTGGTTTCTGGGATAGAAGCCAGGAGGGTCAATGAGCTGGGTCTAACCGGAATAGCAGACACAAATGAGGCTCAGAGAGATGTTGGCAACACAGTACCCCATCCAGAGGGCAGGATCTTTAGGAGGGTCAGGTTCATGAAGGCAGCTGTGACTTCTGGGAGGTCAGCCAGTCCACAGTAGCCCCCACGCAGCACCCAAGAGGGCTTTGGAGGCAGGGAATGCCTGTATCTATGCCTTCCTCACCCACACTTCACCGAGCATTCCCCACGGCAGTGGACTGCTGTGCTAGGCAGGGCCACGGGATGTGGTATCAGGCCGACTTGAATTCAGACCCAGCCTAGTCTCTTGCTAGACTGAAGGTTGGCGATGATAACTTCCTTAATCTCATTTGACTTAAGTTTCTGCTTCTGTTAAAGGGAGGTGATAACTGTGCCAAGCTCAGAGGGCTGTTATGGGGATTAAGTGTAATAAGGGATGTTGACAGTGCTTACCATTGTACCAGCCCTGGACACAGGCTTAAACATTGTTAAAAGAGGTTATTATTATAAGCTCACACCAGGGATGCCGACATGAGTGGAACAGGATATTCTGCCTTTGGAAAGCCAGATGGATTGGGCTCCTACCCTAGCAGCAAATCAGAGGCCGATGGGGGGTGGGGGTGGGGAACAGAAGCTGAATTAGGCTAGATCCTCGTAAAAGGAGCTGGGCAGACCCCCAGGCATCCAAGAGCACCTTTGTTAATTGGTGGGGGAGATTCGTCCTTTGCCTTCCTTTGGGCCCAAACAGGGTCGTCCGAGCCACCTGTGCAGATGTGTCCACACCCCAGGAGGCCTCTGCCTACATCCAAGCTGGAGACAGAGCCTGAGAACTCTCTTGATGCTGGGTATGAAGCAGATAAGGGCCATTAGAGCCGGCTAAGCGGCTGAGACTGAATGGCTTATCTCAGCTCCCCAGTGGAACCAAATCAAATCCATGAAAAATATTAGGTTTTCAAATCAAAAAGGCAAACCATGTTGAGCAAACCAGCCGCTGGCAGCAGACCGCTAATTGGCTTGTGTCTGTCAAAAAACATTGAACTTGACAGGAATCAGGAACCATTGACCATCAGGCACTGGGGAGATCTACCCAGGGTTCATCACATTTGCCCCTCCCACCTGCCACCACACCACTGCCCAGGGCCCATTTATTCTTCCTGTTGGGAAAGAAAAAAAAAAACATTTCACCAATGCAAAGCAGCAGCAGGAGGGAGCTGGAATGAAGTTTCTCTTCTAGCCAAACCACACACCTGCCCTTGTGCCCCTGTAAACCATGCATTCATTTGACAAGCATTATTTAGTGGCTTGTGTATGCTGCGTATTGAAGATGGAAGGATAGATAAAGCCCCCTCAACTCTGTCTTCATAGTCTAGAACTGGAGGTGGGGTGTCAACAGACATTTGGGGGTGCCTTGGCGGCTCAGTAGGTTAAGCGTCCAACTCCTCATTTTGGCTCAGGTCATAATCTTGTAGTCCATGAGTTCAAACCCCACGTCTGACCCCAGCTCAGAGCCTACTTGAGGTTCTGTCTCTCTCTCTCTCCTTCTTTCTCTCCCTCTCTCCCTCTCTCTCCCCCTCCCCTGCTCTGTGTCTCTCTCACACCCTTTCTCTCTGAGATTAAGGAAGTTATAAACTGTGAAAAAGAGAGACATTTGAAACACAGCGTGATATGATGAGATTTGTACCCCATGAGACCGTAGCTCAAGGGAAGGGTACCTGTGAATCTATGGGAGAATAAGGGAAGCCTTAGCTGACTCCCAGAGGGTGAAGCAGGCTTGTTCTGGTGGACTGACAAGGGAGGACATTCCAGGAAGAGAGCACAGCCTGGTCAAAGACACGGAAGTGTGCAATGTGAGAACAGTTGTGTTCAGGGACATATAAATCCTTCCCTATCGCTAGAGCCTGAATGAAGTATGTCTGTATATATGTTGTTTTGGGTGATGAGGGACAGAAATGAGGCTGGACAGGTCTGGAAGGTCCTAGGCATGAATACTCAGTGCAAAGGCTAAGGAGTTTGGGTTTTTATTTTGAAGGTGATGAGGAAGAACTTAAGCAAGGAGCCATGTGGTTAGAATTGTATTCATAAAGTAGAGGAGGGTGAAGGCTTGAGTCCTGGAAGTCAGGAAGCTACTGTAATGGTGCATGTGACAAACAATGAGAACCTGAACCAGGGAAGTTGTGGAGGGAATGGGGGCAGGGCGATAAAAGAGTTATTTGGAAGACAAGATCAGTGGACTTGGATGTCAGGAGTACTGAAGGAGAGGGGAGTCTCGAGGGTGACAGACACCAGAGATGGTGACACGGACAGACTTGCTGACTCCACCTAAGCACACCTCCAATCAGGGCATCGCCCTCCCGCTAACACCACTTTCTGAGGCATTTCCCCAAATGTGGTGTACCACTGCTGGGCTACTAGGGGGTTTTAGGGGGTACACAGAAAAGCATATTTTTTTTGTTTATTCATTTTTGAAAGACAGAGAGAGACAGAACACAAGCAGGTGTGGGGCAGAGAGAGAAGGGGAGGGGGGACACAGAATCTGAAGCAGGCTCCAGGCTCTGAGCTGTCAGCACAGAGCCTGATGCGGGGCTCAAACTTCACGAACCGCGAGATCATGACCTGAGCTGAAGTCGGATGCTTAACTGAGTGAGCCACCCAGGCACCCCGAAAAGCACATTTTTTTAAATTATGTTTGTTGGAACACATATAAATAGCCTACCAAACCCTGGGTTTCATGGATAATATTGCTTGGAGAAAAATTAAAATGTTCATTTTAGGGGCGCCTCGTGGCTCAGTCAGTTAAGCATGCAGCTTCAGCTCAGGTCATGATCTTGCAGTTCATGGGTTCGAGCCCCACATAGGGGTCTGTGCTGACAGCTCAGAGCCTGGAACCTGCTTTGGATTCTGTGTCTCCCTCTCTCTCTCTCTCTGCACCTCCCCTGCTCACACTCTGTCTCTGTCTCTGTCTCTCTCAAAAATAAACAAACATTAAAACTTTTAAAAATAAAAATAAAATAAAATGTTAATTTTAAGAAAAACATTTTAAAATGTAAAATTTTAATTCTACAAAGCTAGTCAATTTAAATTAAAAATAAACATTATAATAGATGGGATGTGTAGATAAAAATCAATAAAGGTGGTAACGAGATAATGACATCTTGAGGAACATGGCTCAAAGGAGAAAGGGACATGTCTGTGCATGGCATTCAAGGCCTTTTCTCCTCATACTTACCAACCACATTAAACTACCAGTCATTCCTAACGTATCCAAATTTATCCAGTGGTTGGCTGTGGCTTATAATGACCTTAGCAATTGGTATACCTTTCCATTTGAGCTCTGTCGTCTCACCAGTCTTTCAGAATCCAGTTTAAAGACATTTACTCATGAAACGTTCCCAAGCTAAGAGATATAAATTCCCCCTGTCCCTCTCCAGCTGGCCATGAACTTTCCTCCTTAAAACTCCCATGGCATATTTGTCAATTTTATCTCCTTATAGCATTTTTTATTTCAATTGTATATTCTCTGAAAGTGGACACTCATCCTTATTTGTATCTTTGATGTTTAAGAATATTCAAAATGTTCGTGTAATAATTCTATAGGTCTCTGTTTTCATTTTCTTTCTGTGTTAGTTATCTCTTGCTGTGTTACAAATGATTCCCAATTTAGATGTTAAAACAACAAACATTTATTAGCCAGAGTATCCGTGGGTCAGGAATCAGGGAACAGCTTAGGTAGGTGGTTCTGGCTTAAGGTCTCTCAGGAAGTTCTAGTCAGGCTGTTGACTGGGGCTGTGGGCAACTGAAGGCTCAAATGGGGGATGATGTATGCCTAAACTCAATCATGTGGTGGTTGGAAGGCCTTAGTTCTTTACTGGTTATTACGTAGAGAGCTCAGTTACTCGCCACGTGGGCTTATCCATCGGCTGAGTGAATCTCTCTGCAATATGGAGCTAGCTTCCCTCAGAGCAAGAGTAGGAGGGGGGAGAAGACAGTGTCTTTCATAACATAAACTCAGGAGTGACATACCTAACTTCTGCGGTATTCCACTGGTCACACTGACTGACCCTGGTACAATGTAAGAAAGGTCTACACAAGTGTGTAAATACCATAATGCAGGGCTCATTGGGAGTCATGTTGGAGGCTGGCTACCACACCTCCTCAAATATGATCTTTGATAATAAGTCTTGGGTTGAGTCAGTTTCATAGTGCCTAGCTTAGTTCTCGGCATATAGAAAGTTCTTAGCGAGGGTAAGTGGGTGGATAGATAGGTGGATGGATGAATTAGTAGATGGATGAAAATGATGACCTGTAACTATTTAAATCCCACATGTTTGGCACTGTGATAAGCAATCATCTTCATGGTTTGGTCTTTGACTCAAAGAATGTGAGGTCTAGAAAGGACCATCTAGTGCCCACTTCATTTTTCAGATGCAAAATCAGGGGCCAAGAGAGATAGTTGTGAGTTGCTGAAGATCAACAATAACTTAGTAGCAAAGCCAGGACCAGAACCTGAGGTTCCTCTTCCCATGCTTCCTCTCCATCACCAACGTGAAAGGGATGGTGTCTGCTTGTCCCCAAATTCCTACCCATGCCAGATCTAAGAGGAGCCCTCAGATAGACATAGGGAGAAAATGAGTTGTTCAAATCCAAGACCAGCTGGACTTCACTGACCCAGACATCCTCCGTGCTTTGTCTTGAACAGCCACCTACTTGTGGTCAGTCTGTGTGTCCATCCTCTCTCCAGACTCCAGACTGTCCGTGTGACCTCACCGCAGACATCGGTATTCACCACCACTCCTTCCCAGTATGCCCCTCCATGTGCTATGCTACTTCTGGGTGAGTCTGCCTCCAAACTGACTCCTTGTCAAGCCGGGACTTTCTTAAGTGCATCTTTTCCTCTGCCGATACATCCCTGTGGATGCACCATAAAGGCTGACATTTCTCCAGAGCAGGATGTTTTTGAAAAAATATTTTAGATGAATGCCAGGCCAGGCTGCACGAAATGTCATGGTGACTTTCCAAAGAGACCTGCCAGGAGCTGGGGTGAGTAAAAATAGCCACTGCTTGGTGCGGATGTGAGGAGAGTAAAGATCACTGGGAAAAGAGTTTATTTGTTTTTAAAATAATTATTCCTAAGTAGTTCTGGCCTGAAGCATGCGTCAGACTGGCAGGCAGGGAAGCGGAAGGTCTGTGTCTGACGCTACAGGGGGAAGGCAGAGGAGGGCAACAGATGGGAAGGTAGGGGGATGGAGCCTTAGATCTCAGCCCCAACAGAACACTCTGTAAAGCTCGGAAATCCCCTCTAAGATTGTGATGCTCAGTTTCTCCACTTGGAGTAGAGAAAGAGAGGGAGGAATGTGGTTAGGGAATGATGTACATATGCCTACATACAGAGACGGTGAGAGAGAGACACTGAGAGAAAAGTAGACAAGTCCGATGGAGAGAAATGCACAGTAATGCCCGTGTTCGGGTATTAAGGAGGGCATTTGTTGTGATGAGCACCGAGTGTCGTATGTAAGTGAGGAATCACTGAATTCTACTCCTGAAACCAAGATTGTGTTGTATGTCAACTGACTAAAATTTAAATGAAAAAAGTAATAATAATGCTCGTGTTCTATTAAGAAAAATATAAGGACCATGGACAGTTCTAGCTTGTCCTAGCTCTGTTTTTCATAGCTGTACGCCCAGGCTGGGCGTCTTCCTTTCCCATCCGGAGATATTACTAGAGGCGCCCCAGGATGAGTGCATGAGGTTGGAGTCAGAACACTCTGGGAGCCAGCCCTGGGGTCCTCATATGCCAGGGTGTATTCCTGAGCAAGTTATTTCTTGAAGCTTAAATTGCCCTCATCTGGAAAATGGGGAGAGTTCCTACCCTTGAGTTTGTTGTGAGGACTCGATGAACAGAGAAACCAAGTGCTCAGCAAGGTATCTGTCACTTGGTAGGCACTAAATGAGGAACATCACCAGTGAACTACTATTCCAGGGGCCCTGACTTCTCTAGGCTTCCATTTGGGGGAAGGAAAAACCTGCCTCTCGTTTCAGCTGGTAACTGAGTTAAGTGGGTTAAGTTTTTGGGTGCAAACATTGTGAAAACAATGAGATCACTTGGAAGTTTACAGTTGGAGATGACAGTGTGGTCAGTGTGCTTGGAGCCAGATTTGGAAGGAAGGAAATGAACATTTACTGAATATCTTCTATTTGCAGGTCCTCCCTGTATTAGGTTTTTACATATGTCATGTTTTTTTTAATTCTTAAAACAACTCCATGAAGCCAGAATTGTTACCTCCTTTCCATTTTTTTAGAAACAAGTCAGGAACCTAAACACCAGAGAGGTAAATAATTTTGCCCCAAGTCACACAGCTTACTTGTTATTCTGACTCCAAACTGTTTGGCAGCAAAACCTGTGTTCTTTCTTCTGAAAAATGTTGTCTGTATAAAACTGGAGCTGGAATGTGATAGAAAGATTGAATTTAGCCACGTTTTGCACTCAGCCTTCAAATTGCGTGCAATGGTGTGTGTTTGCTTTCCCCCCTTAACTGTAATTAGTTTGTTTATTCCATAGAAAATGTTCTAAAGCCCAGTCCTGACAGGAATTTCACTATGTTTTTCTTTAGCTCCACTTCTCCATTTGGAAGAATTCCATTCCATCCTTCGGGCTTCACTCAAATATCAGCCAGCTCCACAAAGCTTTCAGTGATCCCTTAAACAAGGAGAGACACGCCCTCCTCCACGTTCCATGGTACTTTGCTGACACTGCCTTCTATTTATCCTTTTATCTCGGACACCTAGCACAGTGTCAGGCACCTAGTAGGAGCTAAAGGGGTATTTATTGAAGGGAGGAAGGAAAAGAAATGCTTCAGAAACAATAGGATTTAAGGTAATGACGACAGTGATCATAATGCCAACAACCAGCATTTATTGAGATGTGTGATAGTCCAAGTTCTGTTCCAGGTGCTTGACACATATCATCTCATTTAATGCTTACAATAACCCACAGGAGAAGTACTGTTACCATCCTGATTTAACAGGCTATATTCCTTATTTACAGTCACAGAGCTAATTAGTAGATTTTTTAGTAGAAGATTTAGAGGATAAATCTAAAAGATTTAGAAGAAACAATCTAATCAGTAGAAGATAATTAGAAGTTTGAACCCTAGCAGATTTATGACAGAAGCTCCCAGGAACTGCATCTCTGTGATCCTCAGAGGACTTCAGGGGGAAGAACAGGAGCCCTGAGCCTGACGCACTGACCCCTAGGCACAGCTTTGCCAGGGGTCAGCTGTGTGGCTCCAAGTGTTCGCTAACTTGCTAAGTCTCTGCTTCCTCCCCTGGATGAGGGAGCCAGCCCCACCCGCTGAAATATTGTGGAGAGGTTGTGATGCTTATCAACAGGGACCCACACATGCCGGACCTTCAATAAACACTAGTTCCCAGTCTCTCTGCCGTGGACGTCCAGCCCCTGCTGCTCCTTGAATCTCCTTGTCTCTCTTGGAAAGAGGAATATGGCTTAGACATCCATGCATTTATTCTTCTTACAAATGTGTACGGATCAGCTACTATGTACCAGGCAATATTGTGTTGCTGAGGATGCAGTGGTAAGCCAAATAGTGCTACTGTTGTAGGACTTAGATTGTTGTACTACTTATAGTGTAGCTTCTATTACTATTAATAACATATGAATAAGCTAAGATCCAAGGATCTAGGACAGGGTGGCACTGCATTAGGGAAGGGTGTGGGACAGGTGGCATTTTAACTGCCCTGAATAAGAAGGGGCTAGCCTTGGTAAGATCTGGGGGAAGAGCATTCCTAGAAGAGGGAACAGCAAGGATAGAGACCCTGAGGCGAGATACAGGTGTGTGCTCCGAGTATAGAAAGGCAGCCGGCGTGGCTCAGGAGTGGTGGTGAAAGTAGAGGTGTTCAAAGAGGCTGGGGGCTGGGATGCCAGGCGTGCAGGGTCCTGGAGCCCCTGGAATTGGCATGAATTTGACCCAGGATGGATGAAAGGTAAGGATTCATTGATGGAGCAATTGAACTGAGCTTTATAGTCTGACTCTTTTCAAATAGATGTTGTCCATTAAAGATCATCTTATCTACTTCATAAGAAAGAAGAAAGCTGCAGATTGCAACTCTAGCCTTTAAAATGTTTTCTGAATTATTTTCCAAGACATATAAAACTCAATCTCTCCACAGAAAAATAGCAAAGTTGCTAATTTTATGGGAAAGCTCTAAAATAAGGATGATTTCATTTCTCACAGGCTGTCACTAGATTCCATTCGAGACTTTCGCCAGCTTCAAAAAATACCACATAAAACAATACCAAATCTCTATGGCTAATGCAGACAAATGGAACTTCTTGACAGGAGGTTTTGACACCATATACAGGAGCCCATCACAAATTGCCAAGTTTGAAAAACAATGGGTGAAAAGAAGCAGAGACTCAGAGGAACTTTGCCATCTGGCAGCCTAATTGGCTGATGATCCCCTTGGCTGCATTAATAGAGGTTTAGTACGGATAACACAGGAGGTGATTTTCCCTTTCTCCTCTGCTCAGATCCAGCCCTACTTAGACATTGTCTGAAAGCCCGCAAGTTGTTTGGTTTTCCTGACAAATTAAAGATATTGTACTTTTGCAGTTTTAACAAATGGTTTCAAAATTCTACCAAAACTTTCCCTTTGAGAGATTTTAAAAGAGTTCAGAACATTCTCTTTCCATGTTTTTTTTTCTTTTTCCTCTTTCTTTCTTTCTTTCTTTCTCTCTTTCTTTCTCTTTCTTTCTTTCTCTTTCTTTCTCTTTCTTTCTTTCTTTGTACAGATATGAAAGCTTTCCTAGGGGAAGTACATCATCTCTGGCAATAAAATCATCTAACAATGGCAACATTTCCAAACATCCATTTTTCCAAATGCTCTTTCCATATCATGACTCTTTTTTGAGAGGCAATTGCTCTCATATGTATTGTTAAAGTGTCACCTCTACCTTGAAGGAACAGATTAAGTTTCCTTTTTTGTGTGTGTGTGGAAAATATCTGCTAAGTAGTAGACTCCTGACAGCCACTTGCCATTACAGAAAAGGTCATCAAATTTGGAATGCTTGTCTTTTTTTAAAAAAAGAACACGCAGCTCCACTTCAAGCTTCTCACCTGTTCTTTTTTTTTTTTTTTTTTTTTTTAATATATTGTCAGGTTGGCTAGTGTGTGTGTGTATGTATATGTGTGTGTGTGTGTATCTATAATGTATACAGTGTATACAGTGTGCTCTTCGTTTTTGGGTAGAGTCCCATGGTTCATTACTTCCATACAATACCCAGTGCTCATCTCAACAAGTGCTCTCCTCAATGCCCATCACCCATTTTTCCCCCTCCCCCACCCCTCCGACCCACCCTCAGTTTGTTCTCTGTATTTAAGGGTCTCATGGTTTGCCTCCCTCCCTCTCTGTTACTATTTTTCCCCTTCCCTCCCCCCATGGTCTTCTGTTAAGTTTCTCAAGTTGGCGTGGAGCTGGCGTGTATTATGCTAAAGTGGAAGAAGTCTCACCCATTCTAAGTGCTCACTATGATGTAATTAGAGAAAGCTGAAGCTGCTAGGGGTGTTGTGGTCACCTCCCTTCTCATTACAAAGCACCTAATGATTGTATTTTTAAGCCCTTGTTTTTATGTATGTAACCACATTAGTGGGATCTGTGGTCCCTCCTTTATTGCTGGCTTCCATTTCTTAGCACAATCATTTGCTTATAAATGAATCAATGGGTAAGTTTCAAGGGGACATCCTCTGAATTCTTTTTGATTGCACTCAAAGCAGCAGCTGCATCCGAGGTTACACATCCACAGTTTTACTCCTGAAATATTGCATCTTATTGAGGAAGTAATTTATTATTGAGGCTATAACCTTTCTGGTTATATCATTTTTAGGACCTAAAAAAAAATGAGCTCTTCATATGGCAAAATTGAATTCGTATTGAAATTGTTACAGTAAAAATAAAAAATTATTATTGAAATTATTATTGAGACTGAATTTAACCAACAGATCTAGTTACAGACAAGTTAGACATAACTGTACTTTCATTCAAATATATGGCATGTCTCCCACCCTGCATACATATTTTGCTGTTACAAGTTGTCAGTTCAGCTGGTCTTTGCTGAATACACGTATTGCCATTTCAGGCATTAATAGGAAAAGGATTAGGGTTATGGAATTCTTCTTAAGAGCCATAACATCATAACACAATATATGCATAACATGGCAGAACATAATCATCACAAACCTTTTCAAACAGCAGTGGGAGTCAGTATGTCCTGAAGGACTTTGGTTTTTCTCTGTCTGACTTATTTCAGTTAGCATAACACCCTCCACATCCATCCATGATGGAGGACTTCTTTTTTACCGTGGTAACATACACATAATATAAAATGTACCATTTTAGCCATGTTTAAGTGTGCAATTCAGTGGCATTAAGTCTATTCATCCTGTTGCATAACCATCACCACTGTCGACCTCCAGAACTGTTTCATCTTCCCAAACTGAAACTCTGGCCTCATTGAACGTAACCTTTAGACATACTCTCTACAACACGCCATCCTGAAATAAGCCATAGGGACGTACACCTGGCTCTGCCACGGGGGTTTCAGACTTGCTGGGAAGCAAGGAGAATTGAATGACGACCTATGAATCATAGTTCCTTATGGTGGAATCCTGAATCTGGGTAGAGCAGTGGCCTAAATTGCAGGGAGTGAGTAACTGGCTATGATTTCTGTACAGTCAGTTGTGAGGCTAGCCCAGAGCTGGTTCCTCTCTCTTATGGGCAACATGAGAATACATTTTCTCAGAGAGAAACTCTGTAAAGTGGACAAAAATAGTAATGCTCTTCTTAGTAGAAATCTGTATGGTTTAGAGCATCCTTTTGCATCTATTAGTCCCTGTAACTCTCCTGATAGTCTTGTGAAGGAACCAGAACAAATATTGTCTGCCCTGTTTTGTAGGTGAGAAAAGTAAATGGCTTTCCCAGAGTCGTATGGATTGTCAGCAGAAGAGCGGGAATTTAAACAGAGGAATTTAAATTTTAAGTGCATGTTGATTTCTAGCTACTACTTTGTAGTACTTGAAATGTCAGGTCAGGAAACAGGTGCCATGCTAGGTATTTTAAATAGGAGTGTATTTAATATAGGGGATTGGAGGCTTACACAACTCTTTTTGGCTGGGAAATAGAGGTCCGAGGGTACTTCTGTGTTTCAGAAAAAAGCGGAAATGCAGAAATCACAAGGAAGCCACCACAGGTTTCAGTGTCTTCAGGAGGATGCCCAAAAGCCTCTAGTGAAAACCCCATCCATTATCTGCTGAAGGCCACGTTTTAGCCCACACAGCTGTTGCTGGAGGATTGGATCTTCTCTTCCATCTCAGAAATCTCAAAGGGCCTCTTCTTGGCAGCATCTCAGTGATCCCTGTTGGTAAGGGAGTTGGTAATGGGAAATATAGTTTTCCAGGCTTCCACCTCCTGAAGTTAAAGGATCACTTAGAAAATCAAGGATGACACTATGAACAGATAATAATGTTCAGCATGTCTGAGTATTAGCTAGAATCACAGCTGAAATGCAGAGAATAAAAATCAGCCTACTGGGTTGTTAACCCCAAGTATGGATTTCTTTCTCTCATCTCCTCCCACACACTCTGCTGTGGATCAGTGGTCTTTCCCTCATGGACACCTAGTGAGAAGAATTCAGTGCCCCCCGGAAGGGAAATGGCTGGAGAAGACAGAGCCGAGAAGGGTGCATTCCATGCTAAGGTAGATGAGCAGGTGCACGGGGAACAGATACTGAGGAGGGGCTGAGCCAGCTCCGATAGGAGGCAGGATGTGTAGTAGGAGAACAGACCCTTGATCAGGTTGACTATGGTGTTCATTTCTGCTCCATTCTGTACTGGCTTGTGACCTCCCCTTCTGTGGACGAGATTCTTCAATTGCAAAAGGAGTAATGGTACAACGGTATGTACGTTATAGGGTTCTCGGGAGCACCTAGCACGTGTCTACCTGGCACATAGTACGTGCTCAGGGAACATGCTACTGGAATGAGTTCAAGGAGTCAGACTGGCCACCATGGTGTTCTTCTTAGAGTAGTAGGTAGAGCTCACTGGCCAGGGCCGTTTCTCCATCACAGAATCTTACAGCTGTGGCTGGATATGGGGGTTTCAACGGAATGCTTAACCCTCATTGTCTTTGCTGTTACTGTTTTCCCTACTCTTATTATTTTATAGTGAAATAGCGTGGTCTAGTCACATGTGCTTTCCTTTCTATTGTTATTATTTATAATTTTACAACATCCCTGTAGTGCAAGGTGGTGCAGGGACTGTCTGGATCTGGAAGACAAGGGACCAAGCCCTGGGAAGCAAAACGAGGAGCTGGACTTGAGCGCTGAATAGCAGCTTCAGATTGGCCCTCGGACGGCTAGAATGCTGTTTTATATGCAGTGCGTCTCCACGGGTCTGGGGTAAGCCCCCACTGCCTGTCAACTGCAGGATTTTTCATTGGTGTCCTTAACTTGGGGTTCTGTCCTCAGATACTGTCCCCCTGCACCATTCCCCTGTCCTCCATAGTCCTTCTGGCCTTAAAGTTCCTGACAAAACTCATTTTGGACTATATCATGGTGGACTTTGTGATATATTTAGCCATCTCTGTCTGGTTATCTTGGTCAAAGGTTAAAGGAAAATTTTTTCTCCGGTTTTGGCCCCTGTGTGACCAGGGATAAACCCGTCGACCTCTCTGAGCCTGGGTTTTCCCACCTTTGAATCAAATGATGTGATTCACATAGGAGGATTTAAGAATCTGTGACTCTAAGGGAGCATCTTGCTGGGAACCTGGCACATAGTAACACAGACAAGGCCTTTTCCATCCCTTCCCACTCTAGATGCTTCCTTGGGCTCCTTCTCCACTATCTTTCTCTGTCCCTGGCAGTTTCAACACTGCTGTTCACCTCCAAGCTGCTGCCCCCAATACCCTTCCACACTGATGTCCCTGAAAAGAACTAATTTAGCCTTGGCCTTTTCAAGTGGAAACCCAGGATCCAAAGTCCTAATTTTATGCTTATTGAAAGGTTAGGGTATTGACCCAGTGTCTTATGTAAGCTGGGGACACAGGGTCCTCAGTGATAGACTGCTTCTCATGGCAGAAGGAGATCCTTCTGACCTATGACCCAGCAGGACAGTGTGGTCCTCTCCCATCTGCTTGCACACCTACTCCTCCTCCCCACTCTCAGTGTGCCCCATGCATTTAATTTGAGTTCTCATCCTAGAGAGGGTAAAGTCTGGGGGTACATGGCCAGGGTTCCTGTCTGAGCTCTGACTCTTACTATCTAGCTGTGTGGCCTAGGACAAAAACACTTAGGTTTTCTAAGCCTCAGTTTCCCCATCTGTAAAATAAAGATGCTGATAAAATCAACCACATGGGATCTCTGAATACCTTGCTAAATACACTTAACCATCATGGTGATTGAGCAGTGCCGTGGGCCGGGACCACCACCAAGTCCTTCACATCTATAAGGTCTCCGGGGAAGTTATCGTTGTAAGATCTGATATCCAGGTGAGGAGCCCATTGCTCAGAGAAGTTGGACACGTTGCCTGAGGGCACATAGCTAAGGAGTGGCAGGGCCAGAGTGGACTCCCAACACCTTTGGTCTTTCTACTGGACCACACCGACCCCCTCAAAGTTGTTTATTGACTTATTCAGCAAATGCTTATATAAAGCCTACTGCGTGCCAGGCTCTCTTCCGGGTACTTTATGGGTATTAGTGCATTCAATGCCCATGACCTGATGAGGCAGGTCCTGTACTCTTGTTATCCCCATCCTCATCTACAGACGAGCAGGCGAAGGCACAGAAAGTAAGGTGACTTGCTCAAGTCTCACTAGGAGACGCAGTCAGTATGACCAGTGAGGGAGTCTGGCTCCGAAGTCCAAGGCTGGCAAATGCGAAGCTAAGCCATGTTCCTCTGTGGCTTAGAAGCCGTGGACGGTCTGTAAACTGGGAAGATGTGCTGAATGGCAGCCATTACTGTCAGCCTCCACTTCTGTTCTCTGCATCAGGCCCCTGTCTTGGGTGCAGCTGTTACCTGCTCCCTCTCCCCCAAGTCCTTTCTCATCTGGCGGGGAAGGCAGAGGCTGGATCTCTTGCCCCCAGAGAAGACGAGACTGAGATGAGGGACTGAGGAGACCCTAATGCCAACACAGTGTAGAGTCCTGTGCTGAAGCGGTCGCTGCTGATGGCTGGTGGTAACAGAGGTCCCACGAGGGGCCAAGACCCGCTAATGCATTTTGTCACTTTGAAGAGTGCCTCCAATTACATGTGCCAGTCAAGGGCCATGGTTTAAACCATGTTGCCCTGCACACTACTAATCTCTCTGGTAAACAGTGCAGGCTAATGAAATGCTACAGCTGGAAGGGGTCCTTGACAGCGGGTGACCTGTGACCCTCCACCCCCTTCCCCCACTGGAATCCTAAATGCAGGATGGGGGGACACGACTTAGCCAAGCTTATGCCCCTGGGGAAGTGGTGACATTCTAGAACTACTAGTCCACCAGGACAAAATATTTGCAGCTTGGTTTCATTGTTATGTTAAAGACATTCTCCAGAGTCCCTGGAAATCTGAGCGATAAAGGCTCACATAGGTATTTCTGTTGATTTTCACAAGTGGAGATACCTGTGTGCTGATTAGTACATTCCCAGCCCCCCTGTCTCCTTCTGAAACCAAGGTTCTCAGAAACCCAGTGAAATCAGGGCGGTTTGTGTTTGTGATGATGTTGGAACCAAGACAATAGCTTTATTAGCGGTGGGAGCCCCTGGAGGTAACCTCAGAGGCTTCCGTTTTCGAAGGTTTATCTTGCAAATGTTGAGGTTTTAGCTTCCCCTTTTGTCTGCTGTTTACTATTCCTCTAATCGTTTTCCCACTTAAAAAGGCCTAAGGAATCATACCTTCTGGGGCAGGGGAGAAGCTTAGTAGGTCTTTAAAATAATAACACGCCACTTGGGAGAAAGAACAAGGAAGTAAGTGTTCTCATACACTGCTGAGACGGATGACTAGGTGTCACTGTCTTTACAGAAAAGTCTAGCAATGCAGATCAAAAGCTTTGAAATTAGCTGTGTTATTAGATAGACGATTCCCATAGCTACAAATGGCCATGGAGTTTCACATGCAGGTAGACGATTTGCAATATTATTAATGATGGGAACGCTGGGGGAAAAAGAAAACCCCTGAAGTTCAACAGAAGGGGATTCAGATAAATGAATTATGGTACATCCATACAAGGGAAAGCCATCTTTAGTCATAATAAAACATAACACGTATAGTTCTTGCTATTTGCCAGCTTACCTTGTAATTAAGGTATGTAACACACTCACCAGCCCTATGAGGGGGATAACTATTATTACGGCCATTTTACAGGTGACAGAATTGAGGCCCTGAGAACAAAAGTGACTTGCCCGTAGTCCCACAGCCAGTAAGTGGTGAAGTCAAGATATAAGTCCGGACTGTCCCGTTCAAAAGGCCACACTGTTAACGACTGTGTTACACCACCTCTGGAGAACAGCTAATGGTTTTGGCAAATGTGTGTACGTGTGTGTGGGTGTGTGTATAAAAGGACTAGAAGTCTATACAACAACATGTGCACAACGCATGGTAGGATTGCAAGCAACTTATTGCAAGCAACTTATCCTTTTTTTTAATGTTTTTCTCCATCTTTCAGATTCACTTCAGGGGTACTATGGTTTTTCAAACCAGAGAAGGGTGCAGTGGATAAACTTAAAAAGAAAAAAAATCCAAGATGGGATGTCATGTAGTCCCTCACCTAAGGCAGACATTTACTTCTATACCATTCCCACAAGCAATCATTTGCCTTTATTTGAACGGCTCTGTTGACAAGAAGCTCATGGCTCTGGCTGTTCAGGATTGGTTCTGCCTAAGGAAGAAGGGAAAGGTGACCTTGGGGTTATATTTATGTGGTGCAGCCCAGCTCACAGGTCAGGGAACCAGTGAAGGGATTCAGAGCAGAAGGTCAGGGACGCGGAGAACATCCGTGGGGAGCTTGATCGGGGCACAGCTCCAGCTGGAAGTGACAAAACCCCCAGCACATCCCATCTCATTCTGGCTCATTTACTTCACAGCCTATTAGGTACATTGTTCATTCAAGAACCTGGTTTCTAGTGGACCGTAAGAAGGAAATCTTCCCCTAAGAAATTCACTCTGAGAATAACAATATTCCATTTTTCAACTACAAAACTGACAAAAACGAAAACCCAGCACGGGTGAGGAGACATCACGCACCCTTGAACTGCTGGTGGGAATGGACGTTGGTACAATTTGGGGGAGGAGAGTTTAACAGTATGGATCAAAATCTACAGCATGCATTCCATTGAATCTAAAAGTTCCATTGCTAGCAAGCTGATAAATAGAAGGACAAGGACATTCGCTATAGTCATTATGCCACCGACTGTGGCAGAAAACATAAACCATAGTGGGAACAGCATCCCTCAATCAGGGCCGTATTAAACAAATTATAGTACCACCATATGATGGAATACTCCGTAAGCATTCAGTAGCATGAGAGAGACCTGAAAATGGTGTTTGGGGAAGATTTTGATGCCATCTTATTAAGTGATTAAAAGCAAGCTACAGAACAGGGTCTTAAAGAAAGAAAGCTATACACACACACACACACACACACACACACACACCCCACTGCTACCACTGAAAGAAAAATACAAAGAACGGTTCATATACTTCTTAAAGTAGGCACCTATGAAACAGAGGGACTAGAGGAGCCAGGAGATTTTGATTTTCATTTTATACCTATTTTGTTTGAATGCTCAACTACATATTACCGTTATTTTAAAGATGAAAGCAGAGGTTCCCTGAAAAATGGTAGACCATTTTGTTTGTGGGTTTTCTATGTCTCTACACTGAAACAAAACATGTGCATGTGCACTTGCTTACACACACACACACACACGCACACACACACACCCCTGGTATCTATCATTTTATTATTAAAAGAAACTGACAATGCTCCCCCAAGATTCCCTCAGAACTCATCTCCCTGTCCAGAGGTAGGGCTTCTCTGGGCCAAACACAGGACCTTTCTGCACCAGCTTCTCCTGAGTCTGTCTCTGGTGTCTGCCTGGGGGTCAATGAATGAGCCCGAACTAGGGACAGAGGAAGAGACGGTGCACTTACTCAGGGAGGCAGTGTATGAGCAGTGTGTTCACCAGGATAGAGCTGTGCTAGGCTGCAATAACAAATAAATCCCAAAACCTAGCGGCTTCCCAGTACAGAAGCTTATGTCTTGCTCGTGACATAATTTGACGCAGGCTGCGCCCCTCTCCTCTGCATGGTGACTCAGGGATCAAGGCTGCATCTGCTTGCAGGTCTGTTCACCTGGGACTTCAAGGTCACCCTGCTGTCATTGAAGGGGGCAAAGGGAAAAGCGTGTTCATACTTAGCCACTCGGTGTGAAAATGACACACATCATTTTTGTGCACATTCTAGTATTAGCCCCGTGGCCAACCTCTCTGCAAGGGAGGCTAGGAACTGTAGAGCATCACGGGGACTTTGCTGACCTCCGCTACTCGCTGTTACAAGCAGGAGGCTGCAAGCAGACACCTCCCTATATGGCAAGATGTATGGAACATGGAAAGAAACCTTGTCCTTAGCTGTCTTCCTCAGTGCCTGACCAGGATACCCAAATGCCCTCTCAAAGGCCCTGCAGAATGCGATTCACTATTCCAAGTTCTTCATTCCTTCCCTGTAACAGAATAACACACCCCAGCTTTTTGTGATTCTGCACTGCTTCCCACTGGAGTAGCCAGAGAACATTTCTCCACTTCACTGAGTTGGCCATGGCCATGGGACTTTCTTAGGGCAATGCAATGTTAGTGGACACCATATGAGCAGAGGTGTTACATTTTCACTTGGCTTTTCATACTCCTGTGACTTGCCATGAGAGCTCATGCTCCAGACAGCCATTCACTTTGGGCCCCAGAATAAGGGTATGTAGAACAAACTTGAATCTGACCTGGCCTGGACTCTGGCTCGGCCAAACCTGGCCAGCCTGGATCAGTTGAACTTCCGTCAGCCTGTAGACCAGTGAACGTGGAATGTTTGTTGTAAGCCACTGCGATTTTAAGGTTTTGGTTATGCTGGAAAAATTGACTGTCAAGGAGCCCCATAAAAAGTTAATCTTGGGGCTCCTGGGTGGCTCAATCGGTTAAGCATCTGACTTCCGCTCATGGTTTGTGAGTTCGAGTCCCAGGTCGGGCTCTGTGCTGACGGCTCGGAGCCTGGAGCCTGCTTCGGATTCTGTATCTCCCTCTCTCTCTCTGCTCCACCCCCACTTGCGCTCTGTCTCTGTCTCTCAAAAATGAATAAATGTTTTAAAAAAGTTAATCTTGAAGCAGAGAGCACCTAAGTCAGGGTCTTAGGGCTGCTGAAGGCCACACTGTGGATGAGCAATATGGAGCCCAGAGGGGAAGAGACGTACCTGAGGTCACAGAGTTAAGACCAGAGTCTAGGTTTGCAGGGCTCCAGCCAGTACTTTTTTATGCCCAGACATCCAGCAGCCAAGCAGCGTAGAGCAAGCTCTGAGGCCTGGAGCTGCCGGCATTTTAATTTGGGCAGCGGGGAGAGTAAAAGAAGGGACGAGGCAGAGGCCAGAAGTGCTAGTTGGGAAATCACAGGCTACCAGCAGCAGGGGAGGGGACCGAGTGGCTTTCTCTCACCTCCCTGATTAGCTAAGTCTGGGAATCCTGCAGTCTGAGAATTTCCTGCTCGGCTACCACACCAATTCCCAGAAATCATTCTGATGGTAAGCCCGGTTCCTGGAGGCCCTCAAGCGCTCTGTGCGGATTTCCCAGGCACCATTTGTATGATATGCCCTCCAGCTGCTCCTGCTGTCTGGCTTTTTGTGGCTGTTGTTATATCCAAAAAACTTCAGGCCATTAGGGAGGGGAAGGAGCCTTGAGTGAGAGGCAAAGTGGGGAGGGAGGCCAGGTGCCTGCTTCTTTTCGGGCTCTAAGACATGCATCCAGATGTGAGTGTGAGTACATGTGTGTGCGTGCACATGCCCCTATGACTCCCACGGTACAGGGACATGGCAGGTGCATGAACTCCACCTGTCAGGTGAGGGCACCACAGTCCAGCAGAGCCAAACCCCAGGTTGCTCACAGGGAGGAGGAGGAAGCCTGAGGTCAGCTGGGAGGACGTTAGCCCTTCTCCCATCCTTTATCCTCTCTTCCTTTCCTCAGCCTCCCTCTCCTTCCTCCTTTCTTCATCCTCCTTGCCTTCTCCTCCCCCACGTACATTTTATCTTCCCTTCCTTTCCCCCACTCCTTCTCCCTCCCCTGTCTCGTTTCTTCTTTATATGCCTCACAAGCAAGAGGTGAGCTCCTCTAGGGACCCAGGGCCCAACAGACGTCAGTCCTTGCTTTGTGGAGCTTACTTTCCAGAAGAGAAGACATGTAATAACTAAACACAGAAATGAATCTATAATCCTAAACTATGATAAAGTCAGGGGAGAAGACGGTGATCCAATGGGAGGGGATTCCAGAGGAGCTGGTTTAGACTGGGAGGGCACAAGAAGGCTTCTAAGGTAGGGAGCATTCAACCCCGTGTTTGAAGGATAGGCCAGGGAAGAACCAAGTGGGAACCAGGGATCTGGATGAAAAGAATGCTGGGTAGAGGCTCCAGTCTGTGTGAAGGAACATCGTTGGTGTGCTCGGGATGCAGAGTGGAGGCTGCAGTGACCATGGACTGACTGTGGCCTTGACAGCAAGCGGGCAGCTGTGCACAGATGAGAGGCGCAGACAGGCATTCTGTGGTTTATCTTAAGTGCAATGGGAGGCCACCAATGTCTTCTAAGCACAGGATTGCCATGATCCAGTTTTACACTGTAAAGAGATGAGTTCGGCAGCTAAGGGGGATATGGTGGGGAGGGAAGCCAGAGGTTTAGAATTCCATCATGGCAGGTCAGGTGGAAGGTGAGGGGTGCTGTTGGTTAGGCAGCAGGATGTTCATGGAGCCCCCAGCCCTGCACTCCCATCACCCAGCGACCCTCCCCATTCAGGCAGCTGAACCAGAAGCACCTGCTGCTGGAGGGGAGTTTCCAGGGTGGAGCTGGAGGAGGACATCATATCCTTGGTCTTTGGGTCAAAGAGCCAAGACTCAGGCAAGCAATAGAAAGACAGAGAAGGAAATGAGATTAGGCTGGACCAAGTGGGGAAGACGGACAGATGCAGAGGAAGTAAGAAAGTTGATAATAACTGTTTTATACCCATGTAGCTCACATAGATAAAGAGAAGACAAAAGTTCCCCCCCTCCTCAGTTTGTGGGGAATCTTAGAGCAAAGGAGATTTGTCCTAGTCCCACATGGGGCCCACGAAAGCAAACAGTGTCTTAGAGTCCCTAGCACTGCAGCGGCCTGGTACAGGGGTCTCAGGGCTCCCCAGTGCTACCAATCCTGGCAGAAAGGTACCTCCAGCCCACTTTGAATATAAGGATCTGCAAATGCATGAGTCCCTTCCAACATCCCTGAGACTTGTATTTGAACCCAGGACTTGGGGCCCATTGGAAGGAGGACCAGACTGGGAATAGGAGACTCAGCTTCAAACCCAACTCTGCCCCATGCCAGAGAGGGGATTGTCTTGGAAATCACTTGACCTCCCTGAACCTCAGTCTTACCCTCTAAAGATGGGGCCAATGAGCCTGACTTCCTTATGGGGATGGTGGAGAATTAAAAGAAGTAAATACATGGGAAAACTATGTGATTCCGTGCTCAAAGAGTATTCTGTTTGGAGGGACAAAAGCTTCCATCGTGTTGGCCTCATTAATTTCATCTTCTGAGAGTTCTAGCAGCTTCCTTCCCTTGATCTGATTCTGTTTCCTATAACTTCCACCTATTGACTCTGCTTCTGCCTTCTGGGTGACACAGAGCGAGCCCCATCCCTTGTGCCCCAACAGCCCACATGTAGAACCCCCAGAGACTTCTTGTCTCCCGGTTGAACCAGCTTAGTCCCTCTAGCAATTCCTCTTAGGGCTCTGCATTTGACTGTCCCTCTCCTGGGAACACGTTCCTATTTGCTAATGTCCTAAGAATGTGGTGTCCAGGGGACCACAGGTCAGCTCATTGGGACCACAGTTTCGCTGCTATTTCTCTAGCCAGTGGTCCAAAGCCTCTAGCTGGAGTCCAGGATGGACTCTGTGAACACAAGTTGCCCAAGACTGGTGTGGACTGAGAGCTGCAAGGCAGGGCCCCATGACAGGTGGCTGTCTGCATTGCTTCCCCCATCTGGGAGCTGTTGGCATCATTGTCACTGTTACCACCACCACACAGAAAATGCAAGAGAAAAATATAACTATGGCCACTTCCCAAGGGAAAGAGCAAGCACTGTCCAAAGACTGTATCTGAATCCTTCAGGGAGATCTTAATTCAGCTAGAAGAGGGTGCGGGTGAGAAGAGGCTCTGGCTTGGAAATCAGGGTGGGAATGGAGGGAAGGGAGGCTGGGGTTAGAGGAGATGGAGCTCTGGTCCTAGCAGGTGGCCACCAGGGTGGGTTTCCTCCCTCCCACGCACCCTTCGGGCTTGCTGTTTCTTCCCGATGTTTTCATCCCCTCAGATTCCCCCAGGAGGCCATGCCTGGGTAGAGAGCACCCACAGAGCATTAGGAGCTCTCCTCCACCTTCTGGGTCTTTGTTTCTGCTTTGTCACGTGAGCCTTGTTGGCCTGCTGCCTAAACTCTCTTGGGTTCTTCTATGCCACTGTGTCTTGTGATCCTAATTAGTGCTCCTCCTGGCCAGAAGCACCTTGATTTTTCAGCACAATGCTCCGTCACCCCCACTGGGCCAAACCAGTGCTGGGGACTCACTGTGTGTGTCCAGCACATGCTGGTCAAACCACTGCCCCAAGGAAGAGGTCTGCTGTTCTCACATCCCACACCTTCCTGCTCAGCACCACTCCAGCTGGTAGGGAGGAAACCGATAGAGAAACTGGGGATGAAACTATAATGCACCACGATCTAAAGATGCAATTGGATGTGAACGTGTAGTAGGCAAGGTGGTCCTCAGATCCTCCAGACCCTACTCTGGGGCGCTGTGCCTCCTTTAGAGGCAACTTGCCTTTCCTGGGTATGTCTCCTCTTCCCTCTCAGCAAGTACCCCAGGATTTGTCAGTTGCAATGTGGTGAACTCAGCCATTTGCTCATTCATTCGTTTTCTGAGCACCTAGTAATGTGCCAGGCACTGTGCTACATACTGGAGATAAAAGGTGGCTAAGATCCTTCTGCTGGTCTCCAAGCACTTCACAGTTGAGCAAGAAGCAGCACAGACCAGGTTAATACTGGAATCAGCATCATCACAATGGAGCAGTTCCAGGCTCATGGTGGGGGCCTCTTTAAGGACTTAGCCTTGAACTCAGCTTGGGGAGTGGGGGGCTTGCAAAGCGCCTGCTGAGCTCCTCTGTGTATGGCAGCACCTAGCCTGATCCTCGCAGGCTGGAAAGACCTGAAGAGAACGGAGCGGAGGGACTTGGATGCTCTGGGCCGCCCAGCTCTAAGCCTCCGTGATTCTAAGAGAGGGATGGCGCCAGCTTGCCAGATGTGGGAGCTGGGTTCTAAAAAGCATTCAATAGAAGTGAAATAAATTGGAAACCGCTGCTCCCCTTGTCCTCTTGGCGTCTCGAGAGCGGTCTTTTATCCTTCCTTCTGTTGACCAAATGAGCTCCCGCTTCCAATCTGGCCCCTGGGTCCACTGCCCAATGGCAAATATTTCTGCCCTGGAACAGCTCGTTGGCGGGAGCTGAGAAGACTAATAACGTCGCCTGACAGTCCTTCATGGTTTTCCCTAAATATTCTTTCCTACACAAAAAAAGTTTAATAAAAATGTGGATTAAAGCAGAGACCGGGAGTGGGAAATCAATGGCGTTCTCACAGCGGTGTTATTGTAATACGTTCTGCGCCTGTGCTGCTTGCCCAGGGGAGTCAGGAGTGCAGGGAGAAGGGGACAGAAGCATCCTGGACAAGGGACACTGTGCCTGAGACAGGAGTGAGTGAGCATGAACATCCCTAGGCTGCCAGGGAATCAGGGATTGCTATGTCCTAGGTTTGCATGGGGTCTAGAATCTCCTTGGCTAGTGTGATTGATAATCTGGTCTGTGTAACTGCTTTATTATTATAGGCACATTAATTGTTCCCCATGCAAAGGAATAGTGTATGTTGTCCCTCACCTCCAAACTATTATCTTCAGTTAAAAAAAAGGAATTGGTTTTCAACATGGAATACTAACTTAGCAGCACAAAGCATGCTAATTATACAGGACTTTCTCTACTATTCATTAAAGTGGTCCCCAAAGTGCCTCTAATTGGGCTCATTTTGCTCCCTATCTGTCCATTTTATTCCTGAATGCATTGAAAACAGTTAAAAACTGCTGTATTTAAAAGTTCTCTGTAATTCAGGGGCGCCTGTAATTCAGGGCTCAGTTGGTTAAGCGTCTGACTCTTGATTTTGGCTCAGGTCATGATCTTGCGGTTTGTGGGATGGAGCCCCGCGTCTAGCTCTGCACCGATGGTGCTTGGGGTTCTCTCTCTCCCCCTGTCTCTTTGCCCCTTCCCTGCGCATTCTCTCTCTCTCTCTCTCTCTCCAAATAAATAAACATTTTTTTAAGTTCTCTGTAATTCAGACTTCATATAGTTCAGACCAGGGATTTCACTCCCAATCCATTTTTGCATATTACCGAGGGTTTCTAAATGGACCCTGTTGTGTGTGTGTGGGGGGGCCATTCAAGGAAAATACTGCCATTCTCGAAGATGAAAGGGGTCTTCTCTCTGGGGCTGCTCCTGGGGTGGAGAGCCACTTCCATATATGCAAACTCCAGCGAAGGCTCTTGCAGCACCAGCAGGCACAGAAGGTACTGTTTGCCCGATGTGAAATGATAAATATGGATTAGATCCGTGCAAGCTGCAGGATCAATTATGGGAACATGCAGCTAAATCAGCCTCCAACTGCCTGAGTGTCAGAGTTTCTGCAGGAGATTATGAGTCCACTGGGTTCCTGAGGGCTTAGGGGTGTGTGTGTGTGTGTGTGTGTGTGCTCATTTTGTGTGCACACACACCTGAGTGTGTGAACATCTGTCTGTGTGAGTGTGTGAGTTTGTATGTGAGTACGTGTGTGTACGTGTGTGTGTGTATGTGTGTCAGTTACAGCAGTGGGACAGATAGTGCCTAGCAGACATGAGAAGAGAGTTCTAGGTCTGCTCTGCTTCCAATTAGTATTTTGGCTTTGGGGAAATTATCTTTCTCCTCTGTGAGCCTCATTTCGCCATCCATAGAATTGATAGGTTTTGGGGCGCCTGGGTGGCTCAGTCAGTTGAGCAGCCGACTTCGGCTCAGGTCATGATCTCGCTGTCTGTGGGTTTGAGCCCCACGTCGGGCTCTGTGCTGACAGCTCAGAGCCTGGAGCCTGCTTCCGATTCTGTGTCTCCCTCTCTCTCTGCCCCTTCTCTGTTTGCTCTCTGTCTCTCTCTCTCACAAATAACAAACATTAGGAAAAAAGAAAGAATGAACAGGTTTTTTGGGGGGCAGGATCTTTTTCATACTGGAGCCCCACCTCTGAAAAGTCTGACTTCAAAGGCCTGGGATGGGGCTTGGGTCTTTCTAGAAAGGCCCCAGATGAGCCTAATGTGGCCTTCCTCGGATCCCCTGGCTCCCCAGCCTGTCACTGTGCTCTGTGCTCACCAGTGAGGACCCCTTGGGCAGGATGCCCTGTGCTTTTGGCCTGAGGGTCCTGGAGTCTGCTGTGATTTTATTTGCTCCACTCCTGGCTTCCCCCACGTACGGATGTGCACATTAATCCTGAGCACCCCTCTGGGCTCCGGGAGGATGGTATGTCACTCCAGAGGAGTGCCATGTGGCGGGCAAAGCTAGCGTGACCCGAGGGCTAAGGCAAGAGTTTCAGTGGCTAGCTACAAATGCTTTTTGTCACCACTGCTTTCCATACCCTCCCCACTGCCCCCCTACCTGCTTCATTCTCCCCTCCTTCCTTCTGTCAACACCCCGGAAGCTCCTGTGGGCAGAACCTTCATGATATAAATAACCAAAGGTTCTGGAGGGAGGCCAGTCTGGATTCTAAGCCTGACTGGTTATGGCACTGGGTGCTGTTTGTACCCCTGGGGCACCCTCCCGTTTGGCTTTGGGCAACTACCCACCTCCCGTCCACTCCCTTCAGACACTGCCTGCTGCCTGCAGGGCCAGGATTCATTCCAGCTTGTGGTAGAGACCATTTATCAAACAGGTTTCCTTTTCTTCCTGGCCGCACAGCTAGACGACACATTTCCAGACATCCTTGCAATTAGACAAAGCTAGGTGATGAAGTTGTGGCCTCTGGAATGTGGGCAGAATGATATTGCCCGCTCCCAGATGTGGCCCCCCAAGATGCCCGTGTGACCCTCTACTCTTCCTCACAGGCTATCTGCTGGGTGTCAAGGGCCAGGTCAACTTTGGAAGCCCCCTGAGCTTGGCAGACCCTGTATCACCTTGGGTCCCTGAGTGCTTCTCTCTTCCCCTGCCTTTAAAGATGCTGATTACTCTTTATGTGGAGTGCAGAATAAACATCTGTTGACCCAAATCACTGAGATTTAGGAGTTTGCCTTTTATAGCAACTAACATTACCTAAGCCAATATATTAACCCATATAGCCAGGTCAACGTAACCTGTTTATGCCAGGGGAAGGATGTAGAATCTAGTCGGGTTTCTTATGGGACTTGACTCTAGTGGTTAAGTGGGGCCACGTCTGGGTTTAGCCATGTAAGTGGCCCCATCTCTTCACTTTGCTATGCGTTTCTTTTCCCTCTTGTCCATTTCTCCTTCTGTCTACTCTTCTGTGTCCTGGGCCAGGTCAGCCAAGTCCCGGTAGACCCAACAGGGCCATGCTACACGGAATACCTTTCCCAGGGGCTGCAACTGACCACATGCAGCCTCCCTCGCAGTTACCTGCGCCGCTGTGTGAGGGTCGTGCTCCTTCCAAGTGACGTGTAATCACATGTGCCATTGTCCTGGAGTCCTGATTTGGCTCCGGAGCCAGGGGAGGGGAGGATTTCGAGGCTGTCCCCTTCTCAGATGCCTGCTTCAAGGGAACGCCCTGACAGCAATCTGACTTCCCCCACCCCCAGCCGCTCCCACCACCACCAGGGCTACCTAACTAAACCCCAGGTGCACATTGACCCAGAGCTCTGTGGATGGCTGGTGTCCCTGTTGCCATGGCAACCAGTCACCACAAAGGATGACAACAGTAACTTCGTTCCTGCTGGGCGGGCAGAGAACAGCCTGGCACGTGGAGGAGAGGATGGGGCTTCTGGAGGTGGGGGCGGGGGGACGTGGAGTCAGGGGAAGGGCTGGCGTGGGAATTTTAAAAACGGTTTTCAGGCTCGGTCCCTTCTGGCTCCCTTTTCTGCAACACCAAGAGGTAACGGGAAAGGGCTCTCAGAGCCCTGGAAGGATTCTAGAGTGCACTTAAGAGGAAAAAATACCGAAGAAAAAGATGCAGGGTAGAAGGTGCAGGGAAGATAAGGGGTAAGCTTCATTCCACAGGTATTTCCTGGTCTGGTCCTAGTTCTGGAGCTACAGCAGTGAGTCTAAGTGAACAGCATTCCTACCCTGTGCACATGGAGGTGGCGCTCTCCTGGTGGCCTTCTGTACAGCAAATGGTGCCCCTTGGCTTTGTGCACTGCAGCAGCCAGAAAATAGCAGTGGCCACATATGCCAGGTAGAGATAAGAGCTAAAGGAAGAGAAAAATAAAGCAGGCTCAGTGAGGTCAAAAGTATCTGAGCAGAGAGGCAATTAGCTATTTCATATGAGGAGAACAGGGAAGGGAGTAAGGAAGAGGTGACATTTGATCAGGGACCTACAGGGAGTGAGAGCATGAGCCCTGTGGCCACGTCAGGGGAGGCAGAGGGACCAGCCTGTGCAAAGGTCCTGAGACAGGGGAGGCCCGTGTGGCTGAAGCACAGTGAGCAAGGGCAGGAGGAGAATCAGAGGGCTCGTTGTTGGGAGATGCAGTTTTTGGACTCTGAGTGAGTGGGGGAGCCTCTGGGGTTTCTCCCTCAGAAGAGAGACGG
The DNA here is from genome assembly GCF_028749965.1 of Puma concolor. Taxonomy (NCBI): domain Eukaryota; kingdom Metazoa; phylum Chordata; class Mammalia; order Carnivora; family Felidae; genus Puma; species Puma concolor. Next base: position 22,082,717 of record NC_141680.1, on the reverse strand, counting down.
GATCTGAGTGCTGTGAGCAGGTCTGGCTGGCTGCTGTGCAGAAATGAGAGCACAGGGCTGCAAGGGTGGATGTGGGGAGAAGCAGCGGTCCAGGGTGAGATGGTGGGATGGGGTGGTAGCCTCGAAGGGGTTGGGAACTGCCAGATTCTGGACATATTTCAAAGAGGGGTCTACCAGGAAGAACGAAGATGAAAAGCTTGAATGAAGGATTTTGGCTTGAGCAACTGGGTGGCAGAGTGGAAAAAGGGAGAGGGGCCAAGAATCTGAGCTGTCTTCTCTGGAGGAGTGTTGGGGCTCACCAAGCCCCCCTTGGGAGGGTGGGAAGGAAGCCATCAGTGGTCCAGGCCTTCCCCACCCAGAGCACCAGCAAGGACCACGCTTTGGGCTCCATGCCTGCTCTGGACAGAATGTCACCTTCCCTTCGCCTGCCTGCTTGCGGCCCTGGGACGGGCCGTCCTGCTTTGGGAGCCTGTGTCCAATCCCTCCCTCCCAGACATCCCACCATGTGGCTTTGGCCAAACATCTCTCACTCCCTTTACCTGCTTCCTCGCACACCTGCCCCCTGCACACCAGCCAGTGGTCATCCGGGAACATTGGCAATCAGGCCTCAGCAGCTCTGATCCCTAGACCTGGTGGTCTGCAGCACCCTGGCACTGCCCCCCACCCCCCAGTGATGCCCTATTATCTGGAGAATCTTCCAAAGAAAGAAGCCTCACACATGCTCTGAGCCAGAGCCATCTCTCTTCCACTCCAGCCCCCTCCTGATCCAATGGCCTCACTGTTCCCCCGGTATTTCCTGCTTGGCTGGCTTGTGGCTCAACCTTCAGCTCTGTGTACATGGGGATGGGGATCCCGGCGAGTCTGGAGAATGGCCTTCCCCTCCCCCTCTCCTTGCCTTTTGTTTCCCATACCCCCCGAAGCAGCAACGCCCTTCATGAGCACAGCATCCCCTAGTTCTGAACCTAATCCCACGCATACTAGGTTTTTAATCACGGCTTTAAAGTTTGCTTGTTTGTTTCGTTTGTTTTTTGCAAGTTTATAGTCATGATCTTATTGACTCTATCCATTCTGTTACCAGGCAAACAGGGCAGATATCAAGGTTCCCCCTTTACAGATAACGAGGCTCCTCCTCAGCTTCAGTTTCTTCTTCTCTGCAACCAGAGGGTTCACTTAGATGATCTCTCTTGCCCCTTCAGCTCTGATTTCCTACAACTGTAAGATATACACACGTAGAGGAGAAACCACCCCCCACATGCACCAGAGCAGATGGGCACATGTGTGCACACGGACACGACTCTTTGTTAAGTGTGTGGTGTGCAGTCCAGATGGTACTGGTTCTTTCCAGAAAGAGGCCTTCTTGGATACCCTGTGGACAGTCTTCGCCTTCCTGACAAGGCACTCGAGGGGAGTTGAACTAAATAATTTCTAAAATCGCTGACACTAGGTTCTCCAAATTCCAACATTTCATCCTCGCTTGTCCTGGAGGCACCAAGGCCTTAGTCTAGCACCAGAATTCATCAAAGGCTGACATTTCCACATCTGTAATAGGCTCTAAGCATGCAAGAAGAAATAAGAAACGCAAGTCCACAAGCCAGCCAGGGAGAAAAAAGGGGACAGATGGCTGTTTACCTGTGAGACATTGGCTGTTCACTTCTTCTCCCTGGGCAGTTTTCTTTTAGCAACCCCCCTTGAGGCCCACCCCATCTTTTATACATACCTACTGTTTCTCCCCTGGACTCACCCTGCAGAAACTCTGCTCTTGCCTTGCACTTATACTCTTTGAGAACTTACTAGATCTAACTCCTGAATATACAGAAGGAAGAGAATAGGGAATAATTTGCACATACTCTGTGTCAGAAACCAACCCACATGATGGAGGGTTTTAGGTCAAGCCAGTGGAAATGGTCAGTATCGCCAGTCAGGGTCATAAGGCTCAGAAGGGTAGAGAAAGAGCCAATGGAGGGAAAGAAGCCAGAGGGTTTGTCATGAGGTAAGAGCGTGAGGATGACTTTATGAGATGTGTCCCCACCACAGAATAACAAGCTGGATCATAAGGCTGTGTGGATAAAATCTCCAACGGCCTGACACAGAACTTACAATTCCTTGGTAGTCATTGCTTCTTCTTTGAAGTCCGTGAAGGCCTCTGTTGAGATCAAAATGGTTGCAGGTGGAGTAGCACAGCTAGCCACCATGGCTTCTTTCTTAACCCTTTGTATGGATTTATCAATAGTTTTTTAAGCCATCTCACAGGATCTTAATAAGATGGGATATAGGATAGATAATATTAGGGTAGAGGAAAAGGTGTGGATAAAGAGTATTTCGAAGGCACTTTGCATGTATTAAATTTTGAGGAAGAAAAAGAAAGAGGGAAACATCAAGGAAAGAAAAACAAATTATAAGCAGCATCCAGAATGAGGCAAAGCCAGGAGCCCGGGTCCTGAGACTGTCCAGTCCCATCAGCTGCAGTGTGGCCTGTTGGACTATTATCTGGGTCTCATTTTCCTCACCCACGAAATGAGGGGTTGGGCAACATGACCTCAAAGGTTGTTTCCAGCACTGGTTCCATCCAGTGTTAAGACCAGCTTTATCCCTACAATTATTGGAGTCCCAGCAACAAAAGAGTTATTTGTATTTGTGTAGAACTTTGTAGTTTGTAAAATGTCTTCACACTCATTATCCCACCTGTTTCTTGTAGAAGCAAAGCCTAAGTCATGTATGTATAAGTGATAGGTCCATTTTACGGAGCAGGGACGTGTCACTTCCGTGGAGACCAGGATTGTTATCTCTGCATGCACCTAGAATGTTGTTAGAGCCAACACTTGTTGGCAGATTTAAATTTGTGAGCTGACACCCCTTTGAGATGCTTGAATAAAGAGGTTTGATCTGCAGGAAGTGACAAAACTCTGTGGCTGGCTGTCCAGACATATCTTCCAGCCCTCCACCATGTCACCTTGCCTGCAGGACCCTCTGGGCATCCTCCACAATATGTGAGGTTTGGTGACAACAAAGAGGCATGTTACCACTGTGATTTATTGGGGACAGCCAACAGGTGTCCTCTGGGTTGATGGGAATGAGGCTCTGAGACAACAGAAGAGTCTGGCTCCCCTACCAGACTTGTCATGAGATCTCAGCTGTGTTGATCTGCCCCTCTAACCAGCGGTGACATCATTCTTTCCTAGGCACCTGCCCATGTCCACAAGGCTGTTTTCTAACTCCTATGAGTCTAGGGGTAGGAGAGGACTTTCCAGAGTGTAAGCTGCTCTACTGGTATGAAAGATGCCTGGCGGCAAGGAGTCTGATGTTGCCATGGAGGAGGACAGGAGGAGAGGGAGGAGGAAGATGAGAGAAAGGAAGGAAGGGGGAGGAGAAGAGGACAAGAGGGAGCAGAAAGGGAGACGACAGAGAGGAGGAGGTGGAAACCAGAAAAGGGAGGGGAGAAGGATGAAATCAAAGACCAGGAAAAGAGGAAAAGGGGAAGGGAGGGGAGGACAGGAAGGAGAAGAGGGTGTTTTTAAATCTGCTCCCTGGGGTTGGGTGGGTCCTAACCACCTAATGAAGACACTGCAGGGTCAACACTGGAGGCTGATGCTTTAAGGAGGGCAAACAAGGCAGATGTAGGGGTGAGGCACCAAGAAAGGGCAAAGGAACCACTCTACTCTTACCCACCCCCCCCTTCCTTCTCTTGCTATTTCAAAGTTGTTTTGTTTCCTCTGTGCAGTTTCCAGGGCGCAGAAAGAACTTGTGCATTCAATTAATCCCCCTTTAATTCTCTACCGTCACTTTCCTGGAAGTTTAAATAAGAAAAACTGTTTTCTAACTGATTATGAACCTGCACTCCGCAAACAAAATAAATCATGTCACAGTCGTTCCTCCGCCTTTGTGTGGATGATTAGGGGAAAGGGGGAGGGGGAGACAGAGGGAGAGGGATGGAGAGGAGGAGAAACACCCAGCCTTACCAGGGAAGGCACACCAGCCTCATGGTTGGCTAGAGCAGGGAGAAGCTCAGAGCTCCCAGACTTGGCGCTTGAGTCTAAATTTAGAACCGATTTGTAGATAAGTTGGAGGGAGTTCAGAGAAGAGCCACCAAAACAATTAGAGGGATGCAGCTTAATTGGCCCAGCTTGGCTAAGAACTGCCAGGCAGGGAGCATTAGCCAGTCTGTAGCCAGAGGAGACAGCGTCAACAGCAGTCAGGGGGAGGACTGTTAGCTTGCAACAGAGGGGGACCCAGAGAAGAAAGGGAGCCCTGAGTGGGTAGGACACAGCTCAGCCTGGCCTGGCACCCCACAGAGAGGCCTCATGGGTGCCTCTGGCCATGTGGCTAATCCTCTTCTCGGGCCATTGTTCCCCAACTATTGCCTACAACAGTGCATTCATTACTTAATCTAATCTTTGCAGTGGCCCTAAAGGCACATGTGCCTATTCCAGTTTTGCAGGTGAAGAAACAGAAGCTCAGGGATGCTAAGTAGCCCGAGGTCTCTCCAGCCATAAAATAAAGATCGAAACTCAGATCTGATTGGTCTCAAAGCTCAGGCTCATTTGGCTGACACAGAGCCGTGATAGAAAGAGACTGGGACAAGGGCTCCTGTGGCTGGGGCTCCCCGTGCTCCTCATCCAGCTGGAGGCTCCCCAGGTAGGAAGGCAAGAGACGTCCCTCATTGAGGTACGCTCTTAAAACAAGCTGGCTCCTGTCCTCCAGCCCCTTATCTCCTGAGAACCCGGCCCCTCTCCCCTGTCTTGCTGGCCTCTTTCCACTTGCTCTGGGCCTCTTAACCATCTGGGGCCCCAGCTGTGGTGTAGCAGGAAGGGTACTAGACTTCAGGTCAGACAGACCTTTTGAAAATATTGTCTGGCCTTGGGCACATTACTTAATTTCTCCAGGCCTGAGCTTACTAACTGCATATACAATGGTCATCAAGTCTACCTTACAAGATTGTTGTAGGAACAATGTGACAGCATAAATGCGCCTTGTAAATTGCCAATTACTGTATGCAAGAGGATGATGCTGTTAGTGATAGTGACATAGACTGCATTTTAACGCATTATAGACAATGCTGACCGTCTCTGGGTTTCTCTCACTTCAGGCTTCAGCTGACACACACATTCCCAAATCACACATGCCCTGGTGTAAGAGGCGGCTAGCCTGAAATTAAAGCTGATCCAGAGAAGGTTCTGGAAGCAGGCAGCTGGTGACCACCAAGGTTAAGACTGAGTCAACTATCTGACTGGGAGATGACCTAAGTCAGAATATGGCAGAATGCCAGCACTGTGAATACCCAGCAGATGGCCAATGGCAGCCTGGAATCCAGAGACACATGGAGCAGATAATGTCAGTCTTATAGGAAGAGTGATCCAAGGCCCAGCAAGATGTTCTGCATCAGAGGCAAAGCAGGATCTTCCTGACAGGACAGAGCCCAGAGATGGAGTGTTGAGAATTGGTGGAAGGAGGTGGGGATGAGAATATGAGTTGAAAATAACAGCTCCAGGGGCTTTCTGGCCCTTAGAGGCATCTTCAAACCCCCATGATTGTTGGGGCATAAGAAGCCATCCTGGGGATGGGCTTTCTGAAGCTGTGGTTCTTGGAGTCTTGCAGATACTGAGAAACCACGCCGTCCTGAGAGAAGCGAAGGCTGCACAGGCAGGCAGCGCAGTGTAGAGGACCCAGACTGACGCAAGGTCACTGTATTGACCTGAAAATCACTTCCTGCCTCCTTCAGTTCTCTCTTCTATATACAAATAATAGAAAAGCCGACACTGACTAAGTACCTCTGGTGTTCCTGGCTGTGGTCTAAACACTATACATGGTTGATTCTTGTTCTTTGAAGCCATTTTGTGTGTGTGTGTGGGCGGGGGGGGGGGGGGGCACTACTATCCATTATTATCACTGTTCCCTAGAGGCCTTAAGAGGAAACTTGCCTGAGTGGGAAAGCTGAGATTCAGACCTAAGCTTTCTAGCTCTGGAGCCCCACACTTAGCCACTTCACCCTGCTGCCTTAAAAATCTATCCTAAAATAGATGGTTTCCAAGGTTCTTTACAAAATCATAGAAAGTCAGTGATGGACCTTGAATATAAGATAGCATCATATGCTCATTTGACCCAGGAGGACACCCAGAGAGACAATCAAGTGCCCAGCAGTGAGCAGGCTTCCAGCTCTAAAATGCAGTCACCGCATGATTCAAAACCTTTGGAAAGAGAAGAATTCATTTATCAGCCAGATGTTCCACTGATATCACAGCTGGGCCTGCACTCACAATGGTTACCTCTTCAGGGGATGTTTTGTTATTATACAAAAACCTCTTCCATCTTTGTCTCAAGACCTTTGGATACGCTGGCCACAAAATCTAAGCAGTGAATTCTTGACTTTTTGGTTCACAGACACCTTCAGGAATCTGGTGGAAGGTATGGATCATTCTGCAAGAATGAATAGACATGCATTCCAATTACGGGGAGGGAATTATGAACCCTCTGAAGTTCTGTCACAAATTTCTAAGGGTCTCTGAGACACAACTTATAAAACTCCTGCTCTTGGCAATGAGAAAACCAGGCAAAATATGTGCCTCCACGTCTGTCTCTTGGAAGATTCTTCAGGATCTGTTCTGTTCTTTCCATTGTGCTACGCTCCTTCCCTTTGGTCCAAGGTAGAGAGGGTGCCTGCTCCCAGTGCTATCATTCCTACATCTATCCCACTGGAATGTGAGGTCCGTGAGGGCACGGACCACTTGGTCTCAGGTGCCAGTGTGTCCATAGTACCTATCACGGCGCCCAACACATGTCCAGGACTCAGTACACATTGTGGGGATTATTTATCTATTGCATCAAACAGAGAATGTAAAGCTCTGTACATTCACTCAAGTTTTTCTTGTCCTTGACTTTTCTTTCCTGGCTATAGGGTCAGAGGCAGGTATGACAAATGAGCAGCTTAGGTCAGATTCCCTAGGAAGAAGAGCTGAAGTAGGGATTCTAGTGTGAGGATTTATTGGAGATTACAATCTGTAAGGGTGTGAGGGAATAAGGACAGAGCAAAGGGAGAGGCCAAGAAAGCCTAATGCCAAGGATACGAATATGCATGAAAAGCAAGGGGACTAGACTTGTACCTTGTGTCAGTCAAGGCATGACGTTGGAGACATTTCCTAGAGGTGGTTCCCATCTGGCCCAATGGAAGTCAATGCTCAGGAAGAAGGTGCTATTGTGGGCAGTTATAGATGATACTCCCAGCAGCTGGGGGCTGAGTGGGAGGTCCAGAAAGACTGGGTGGGACACCATCAGTGTCTACTACATGCTGTTAGTGGCAACTCAGATCAATCGAAAGTGGCCGCCAGCAGCATGGCATTTGACAAAGGGCGAGAAGCCACGCCTTGGCTCAGCCACAAAGCACCACGATGGATTATTCATGCCTGCTGGGGGCTAAGGACAGCAGCATCAGTGACACCTATTTGCCATTCTGAGCCTAAGATGAAACCGGAGCCATGTTTTTTACTAGAGGTCTCGAGCAGTTCCCACACTCCCTGGGTAACTTTATGAGTCACACAATTTAGAATATTATCATATGCTGCAGCAGATAGGTTCCAGTGCTTCCACTGACTATAGGTAGAAACTGGACAGGCAGCCACTAGCTAAAAGTCAGCTGCCCAAACTAAAGCAAAGGAATTACTTAAATGGACAGCCTTTGGGCAGGAAAGACAGTCACACTTAGAGCCCAGACCAGCAGATATAACTGGAATTGAGGTGTCAGGAAATAGACACAGAGCATTTGAGGAGCTTAGAATAAATGCACCAGCAGGATGAAGGCTAGGACCCCCGTGTATTAGGCTTCTGTACCCACACAGGGCCTTGCAATGTGTCAAGCACTCAGCTCTTTCTCAATAAATATGTCTTAGATGTTTGAAAACAAATAAACCAAGCCTTGGGGAATTAACTCTTTGAGGTAGGAGGCTTCTGCTCCAGAATTTCTAACATATTCTCCCAGACACGTCTGTCAACCCTCCAAGTGAGAAAAGCAGTCTGGCTTCCTTTGTATCTCTCAGGATGTGGCACATGAATTTCCACTCCTGTTATTATCACAGATTTGGGTGTCGGGAGGAATTGGGGTGTAGTGCAGAGATACAGCAATTTAAGATGTCATACTTGGAGTTCTTTTTTCCCCTTGGGCCTGGATGGCTTGGTTGTGAATGAAGGAACCTGTTCTTCACCGCAGCGAAGTCTTCTAAGATGGCAATGAGGACAATAGCAACAGCCATGACCACAAGCATCTGTACCACTGCCTTGTGGGTTTTATTTCTTGGTCTTCAAAACAACTCAGTGAGGTAGGCAGGGGAGTGTTACCAACCCATGGAAAGACCTAGGATGTTCTGGGGCAGATGAAACTGGGGAAGGAGGTAGGAAAGCAGCAGATATTATTCAGAGAACAATAGGGCTGCCCTTCGAGGGAAACTGGGAATGACCTAGCTGGTGGTCGTCACGGTGGACACACAGCCTGGTCCTTGAGAGGTGGGCAAGTGAAAGACTGTGTGAGAGGTGTGTGGCTCCACAGAAGTGCACCCTCCATTGGCATTAATCCATGCTTCCTCCTGCTCAATCTTCTCAGCCTTCAAAGCTCAGTTCAAATAGAGTTAGTGTATGATCTAGCAATGCTACTCCTAGGTACATAGCCAGACAGATTGAAACCAGGGTCTCAGACAGATATCAATGTTCACAGTGGTATTATTCACCAAAGGGTAGAAACAACCCAAGTGGCCACCAGCAAGTGAATGGATAAACAAAGTGGGACATATCCATACAATGGAATATTATTCAGCCTTAAAAAGGAAAGAGGGGAGCCTGGGTGGCTCAGTTGGCTGAGTATCTGACTTTAGCTCAGGTCATGATCTCGTGGTCCATGAGTTCGAGCACTGCATCAGGCTCACTGCTGTCAGCACAGAGCCTGCTTTGGATCTTCTTTCCTTCTTTCTCTCCTCTCCCTCCCCACTTCTGCTCCCTCTCTCCCTCCCTCTCTCTCAAAAATAAATAAATGTCTTTTTAAGAAGCAAGGAAATAGTGATTCATGCTACAACATGGATAAGTCTTGAAGACATTGTGCTGGGAAAGAGATAAAAGGATAAATAGTGTGTGATTTGACTTATATGAAGTATTTAGAGTGGGCAAATTCATGGGAACAGAAAGCAGAGCAGAGGCAGTTGGGGGCTTGGAGGAAGGGGAGTGGGACTTAAGGTTTATTATGTTCAGGATTTCTATGTGGAACAATGGAAGGTTTCTGGAGAGGGATAGTGGTGGTTTTTGCTTTGGGGATGAATTTAATGTCTCTGAATTGTGCACTTACAACGGTTAAGAGGGCAAATTTTTATGTACATGTATTTTACAACAAATAAATTAAAAGAATGAATAAATAAGAGAATAAACTCATTTCAGAGTCCATGTACTTCTGAAAGCTTTCCGGGAAGCAGCCCGACTAGGATACCATCCTCTATGCACCTAGGACACATTGTACTCTGCTCATTAAAGTACTTGACTATCTCCACACTGCAGTGTGGGCTCCTAGAAAGTATGGACTGGCTCCTCCCCTACTTTGTATCTCTGGCTCAAGCAAGTGCCTAGCACACTGTGACACCTTGTTAATTCTGTTTTAAATTAATGGATCTGATATACATGGCATGTTTGAAATGAACATCATAGGTTTCAAATAAATGAAACAGACATCAACTACTATCATGCTAGTCGTTGGTTGGGTAAACTTGACTCAAGTTCTTTTAAAACAGATCTGATTGTTCTTTCCACCATAATTTCAAATAGGTTACATAGCAAGTGGATTGGTTGCGGGGGGTGGGGAGGGCAAGAACCTCAGGTGTGGAAGAAATGATAAACAGTTTATTAACAGTTCTCAACATGTGCTGATACACTTACAAGAGAAATTTCCCTTCCTCTCCTTCACTCCAGCTTGGTTAACTCGGACTTTACATCTTAACATAGACATCACCATCTCTGGGTAGCCCCGTGACCTCTCATCCCAGGTAGCATCTGCTGTCCCTGCCCTGAACTGCCATGAACTTGCAGTGAGCCAGAATTTTTCCTATTAGCATGCTTGTCACAAGATGTTATATGTACTTGTGTACTCTCTCTGTCTTCCCCACCAGACAGTAAGCGCCACATGGGCAGGGGCATTCCCAGCATGTAGCAAAATTCCTAGCATGTGATGGTACTCAATAAATGTATATTGAAAGATCGGCTGAAGGAAGGTGGATGAATGAATGCAGTAATGTGGGCATGAGACTGTATAGGGTGTGTAACTGATCATTTTTAACCAGCTGGAAGTGTTCCTGCAGATCACTAAATTCAACCCGTTCATGGAGCAGATGAGGAAGGTGAGGTCTGGAGAGAGAAAGTGAATTTTCCTGGGTACATAGAAAATAAAGAGACAAAGGGAACTAGAATCCAGGTATACTGGCTCGTGTTTCTATTTCCATTATAACACTCCTCCCTTCTCCCCTCAAGGTCAGTATTTCTGCTGTCCAAGATGATTCATGACCTCATACCTTTGGGATTAAGTCATAAACTCACCATGCATGGCCTTTTGAAAGTATCATCCATTTTAACAGAGGTATTCTAGAGAACAATGCATTAAACCAAAATGTATTTTGTATAACTGGGTTTAAAACATTGGACTTGGCTGGTGGAGAATAAAATGTGGGGCATTTTACATTCCTTCTGGGTGTCCTTCAAATCCTTATCATCAGACTAGGCAGGTTTCTTAGGAAAATCTCAATCAAGTGGGATTGTCGTAAAGTCAGCTGAAACCTGCTTTCCGAAGTTATGATCAAGGCTGGTGGCTGGCAGAGAGAAAATAGTGTAGAGGGTAAAAGATGAGAGGTAAGATTTACCTGAAAGCTAGAAAAGGAAAAGGAGAAATAATGTGCCCATCTGTTTTTAGTTCTATCAGGGGGAGAGGAGTAAACAAACTTTAGCCCTTCATCACAACCATCTCCGGTGTGAAGAAATGGGAATGCTTCATTCATGTATGTTGTAGACATTCCCCCCTTTCCTCTGATTTCTAAAGGCAATGTATCCACCCTCAAGGCATGAAACATCATTGGCCTGACCCAGTCATAGGGATCCTCTTCCCCTTTACAGTGATTGGTCCAACAATGAGCACGTGATCCAATTCTAGCCAATAAAACACAAGGAGAAGTCCACTTGGTGTCTTTCAGGGAGAAGATTTTCTCCCTGGGAATGGAGAAAGCCATTTGCTACTCTCATTACACCCCTTCTTCTTTGGAGCTTGGATATGATGGTCATGGCTGTGGTGGCCACCTTGGAACCTTGAGGGAAGTTTTCACTGTCAGGCAGAAGGCAGGACAGCAGGACTGACTGTGAGTCCTTGAGGACATCACTGAGCTGCTAAACCAACCCTGAATCCTTCTGCCTCTGGTTTCTTTGTAAGTGAAATTCTAAACATCCATAGAGACTAAGCTGTTGTGGTATAAGCCAGGGGTCAGCAAACATTTTCTCTAAAGGGTCAGATAGTAAGTATTTTCAGCTTTATGGGCTCTGTGACATCTGTTGCAAGCATCCTGTGTTTGCCATTATAGCACCAAAGCAACCACAGACAATATGTAAATGATTAGGCTGCATTCCAATAAAACTTTATTTACACAAACAGGCAGTGGGCGAGATTTGGCCCACAGACCATAGTCTGCCAACTCCTGATTGGGGATGCATTGATGTCACAGATATTTATTAAGAACCTCCTGTGTTGCAAGCCCTGGTTGTGGACACTGGGGATATAGCAGGGATCAAAACATATCCAGCCCCTGCCCTGTGAAGCTGTGCACTGCTCAGGGAGACACACACAAATCAAATGAATACATAAAGACCATTGCAGATTGTGATAAGTGCTGTGGTAGAAGTTGGATGATGTGATGGAGTTTTGAGATCGGGCAGAGTGGGGGGCATGGACCCAGTTTAAGTGGGCTGGGGAGACAAGGCATCTTGGGAACATGGCAACTGAGACCTCAAGAATGAGGAGACACTTGCTGTGTGAAGAAAGAGGGAGGTCCTGCAACAAGCAACAGGAACTGAAAATGCAGATGCTTGAGGGCAGGGCTAAGTGTGGCACATTTAGGAAGCCACATGGAGCTTGGGGAAGCACAAACAAGGGAGAGAGAAGTAGACAGGGGCCAGAGCATGCGGGGCCTGGAAGGCTTGGGAGAAACATGGATTTTATGCCTAGAGCAATGCAGAGTGTAGAGTAATGATTCACACTTTAAAACCATTAGGCTGACTGTGATGTGGACTGCAGGGAGGCAAGAGTGGAGCAGAGAGCCAGTTGGGAAGGTATCTCAACAGCCCAAGAATGTTACAAGGGGTGTCTCAATCCACTCAAGTTGCCCATTGGTAGAGATGGTAGACATGGGCTGAAGGAGGAAACCTGGGAACTTAGCAGCACCAGAAAAGAAAGCTCCAGAAAGACAGACTGTCTTCTCTATGAAGATATTTCTCTATGATGATCCAATAGGACCCTGAACCAAGGGCTGTGATTGACCTCTCTGCCCCTCACAGAGGGCATTGCACACTTGCTGGGTCCTCCTGAGACAAGAAAGAGGTGACAAATCCAAAGTTAGCTAGCTAGCTGCACCTGGCTGCAGCCTGGCTGATGGGGGATCAGTGAGGCACACACTCACCACTCCACCATCCTGCTTCCCCCCCATTCCTTAGGCTTACACCACAGCACGATACTCCCAAGAAGACATTCACGAAAGGGTGGGTTGAAGTATGTCCTTATTCCTCCCTTTGTCCCACTGAGAATTTGAGGCAGACTTCAAGAACTACAGGTAACAAAATAGAAAGATATAAATGAAATATGTCAAGCCTAAGGAAAATACAAATCAGATGAAAGATCAAGTGGTCAGATGAGAAAACTAAAAGGCAGGCTATAACATCCTATGTGGTTGCCGGCACAAGAGTCGGGAAACCCCATCTGTGTGCTAATTCCTACCATATTATTTTCAGTTTTTCCACCAGCATTATATTTTTCCCCATATTTACTCCAGCCTTTGAGCCTTTCTTGCCAGCCACATGGCGACCTCCACACACCTAGTGCAGGTGCCCATGATGAGGGCGCTGCTCTCCCTGCCTGCCTCTGAAGTGACTCCAGCAATGGTCTTTCTCCTTCTCTGGGTGGGGAGGGAGAATTGCAGCTGGTATTGACAATTTTCTACTCAATTGCTTTGTTCTGGGCTTGTTTAGCTCAATGATTTCCCAATCAGATCTGAATTCGTTCACATTACTAGAGTCAAAATGCTAATAAGTAAGGCAAACAGAACCAAAACTTGAGATTCTCATCCTAAAGCCACAGGGGGACATGGCCAAGTTCCAGGGGCCAGAGCACTTGGGAGGAGGTCAAGGCCAGAGTGAAATGAACAAGGGGGTACACATTGATGGAAACAAGCCAGGGCTGGCCAGCCTAGGCCCTGCTCTGGTTCAAGGCTAAATTCTCATTAATCTAGACTGGGCTACTCAATATCCAGCTCAGGCTGCTTTGGGCAAATCACTTCCCCTTTCCTCCCTTCCAGCCAAATGGGATTGACTAATATATCAAGAAAGAGGCTGACTTCTAGGCTAGGAGGTAGCTACCTATAGCCTATAGCCCATTAAGGAGAGATACTGTGGATGGCAGCTGGTGGTCACAAAACTCATCTCTGGCTAAGACTATCTCTTGTGTACCCCTCTCTCTGCCCACTCTCCCTCCCTCTGATTCTTTCTCTCCCTCTCCATCATCCCATCAACCTCTGCACCATCTGCCTTTAGGCCTTTAGTGTCTCTATTATGCATTCTTCTGACCAGCCAGTTCCTGTTAGTGTCCCTTCTCTGGCTGAGGACCCTTAGGCTCTCAGTATCCTTCTCTGGTGAACTATCTCACAAGCAGCCCAGGCAGGAAAGGTCACTTATATGTTCAGGCCCTGCCTCCTGTCCCCTCACAACCCACCCTCCCCCAACCCAAGATCTGGTGCAGATGAGTTATCTGTAAGTCACGGTTGACTGTTCTCAGCCCGCACCCCCAGACGACTTGGCCAGGTACAACATCTGCCTTGGCTGTGCCAGGTCACAGGACACCTCCATCAGCTGAACCCGGTGAGGGTGGCAGGGATCCATCATGACAGACTGGGGTCCCGAAGGAAGGTGACCAACTCCTCCCAATTTGCCCTGGACTTTTCCATTTTTTTTTTTAATTTTTTTTTTTTAAACGTTTATTTATTTTTGGGACAGAGAGAGACAGAGCACGAATGGGGGAGGGGCAGAGAGAGAGGGAGACACAGAATCGGAAACAGGCTCCAGGCTCTGAGCCATCAGCCCAGAGCCCGACGCGGGGCTCGAACTCACGGACCGTGAGATCGTGACCTGGCTGAAGTCGGACGCTTAACCGACTGCGCCACCCAGGCGCCCCTGGACTTTTCCATTTTTAAAAAAGCCCCAGACCCTGGGAAACCCCCTCAGTCCTGGGCAAGTTGGGCTGGTTAGTCACCCTACAAGAGAACTGGCCGCAGAATATATGAACCATCCTCCATCTCACCTCTGTTCTGTCCTACCTATGTAACCATTGGCAACACACATCTCCCTCTCTATGAACTGACCATTATAATCTCTTCCCTGCCTACTCTGCAGGGATGTTCTAAGGGGCACATCAGATAATAGATGTGAAAGTGCTTAACGAACACTAAAACACTGGACAGATGTAAAGGGGGTTTTATTACCTAGTGTTTACGACCTTGAGGCCAGAGTATTAGCAATTTCAATTAATCAAATAAATGGAAAAATAAATTGGTTTTATGGAAACAGATTCCCGCACCTTGCCAAGGGTTCAGGGCTGAGGAAAGAGAAAGGAAAGAATCCAAAGGGCTCACAGGTCTGGCTGAGTTAAACCCAAGCAGAGGCTTACCCAAGTCCACCCTCTGCTCTGGGAGCCCAGAATGTGCCAGACCGACACCTGAAAGTTCAGCCATGCTCTCATCAATATCCTTTCTCAGCCATAGACCAACTAGATACAGTTTGTTCTTCATCGTCCATGCTGTGGTTGAATAAAACTGGCAAGCGTCAGCCAAGCAGCATTTGGGTAGTTTACATGAGGCTTCAAAAGCTGCTTGAGTGCTTATCCTTGAACACTGGTGTGTTCATTGCTCTGGGCTTCACAATATTCTGGGCAGGAAGCAACATGCTAGAGACCCAGCTCAGGAGCATGTGGAAACCGAGAGTTTTCCCTGGACCCTGGTATGAAGCACCAGCCTAAGCAGGACAGACACGCTGCTGGAGTTTGAGTCCTGATGCTTCAAAATGAATGTGGACAGAGCTATGATGAGCCAGCCCCCTTCTTCCATACTGGAAGGAATATAAAGTCAAACTCGGTTTGACAGATGGATAACCAGGTGCCCCCTCTGAAGGAATTTGTCTTCTATGTGGGGAGACAGGTAAAGAAATAGCCACACATAAATAGTTCCAATACAGGGCTAAGTGCATGGCAGAAAAAGAGCCATTCATGCAAAAATAGACTTAGGCAGGATAAGTGACGATCTCATCAATATTTTGAGAGCAAGGTTTGCTGTGGACAGTTTGCAACCCAGATCAGCTGTCCCTGCATAATTAATAATAGATTGTGCCCAGTTCTGGTTTATGGGTTTATGGAATCTGAGGCACTATGGGTCCAATAAAGAAAAACAACCACAACAAAACTAATAGCCTCCTCTCCTCCTAGCTCAGCTAATCAATGAGGCCATGGAGAAAGAAGTGTTGCCTGGTATAGGCCAAGCCCCTGTTGGTCTGGGTCTTTAGCTTTCTGGAGGTCACCAGTGTCCCCAAACTCTTTCCATCTGGGAAATGGGGTAACAGCTGAAAAACCCTCTATCCACCCACCTCACTGTGATATTGTCTGCCAATGAATTGCACTTTGAAAAACCAACAGGAGTGAGATGTAAGGGCATTTTCCTAAATTAAAATAAGTGTCCAGTGCTCTTTAAAGTGATAGAAGTTTTAGGGCGCCTGGGCGGCTCAGTCAGTTAAGCATCCGACCTTGGCTCAGGTCATGATCTCACGGTTTGTGGGTTCGAGCCCTACTTAGGCCTCTGTGCTGATAGCTCAGAGCCTGTAGCTTGCCTCAGATTCTGTGTGTGTCTCTCTCTCTGCCCCTCCCCTGCTCACACTCTGTCTCTGTCTCTCAAAAATAAATAAACAAAAATATAAACATTTTTAAAGTGATAGAAGTTGTAAGATTGGAGGAAGTTTTCCAGGTTAGACTCTCTCAGAAATAATACCAAGTATTTATTCAATATTTACAATAGGCCAGCCATAGTGCTAAGACCTTGTTATGTATTCTCTTAATTAATCCTCCCGAGAACCCTATGAGGTAGTTACTATTTTATCTTCATTTTGCAGATAGGAAAATGAAAGCACAGAGATGTTATGTAATGTGCCCAAGGTCACACAGCTAACAGACTGAGTGAGATTAGATTTCGAGCTCCAGATGCATCATGCGTGCTCTTACGCTCTCATTTGTCAGCTATCCTTCCTTATGCTTGAGCACATCCTGGCACCTGCAGCTTTTTGGAAAGTTACTTATTTATAGACTGAGTCTGGATTTTGTTTTTGTTCACTTAAAGATATATATATATATATATATATATATATATATATATATATATATATATTCATTGATTCATTCATCTGTAAATATTCATTGAGCATCTACTATATACCAGATTCTGGGGGCTCCAAATAAGTGACACCAATTTCTGCCATCCAGGAGCTCACAGTCCCCCAATACCCACCCCCCCCCAAGTGGCATCCTCTATCTTGTAGACTATATTCATTTTCTGCTTTAACAAATTACGACAGGGATGCCTGGGTGGTTCAGTCTGTTACGCATCCGACTTCAGCTCAGGTCATGTTTGAAGGTTCGTGAGTTCAAGCCCCACATCGGGCTCTGTGCCGACAGCTCAGAACCTGCAGCCTGCTCTGGATTCTGTGTCTCCCTCTCTCTCTGTCCCTCTCCTGCTTGTGTGCTCTCTCTCTCTCTCTCCGTCTTTCCAAAAAAAAAAAAAAAGTTAAAAAAATTACTACAAACTCCGTGGCTTAAAACTACACCCATGTATTAGTTCACAGTTCTGTAGATCAGGAGTCCAAGTGGCCTTGCTGTAGAATCGAACAAGACTGGAATCAGGGTGTCAGCTGACCTGGGCTCCTTCTGGAGACTCTGGAGATGAGGACGATCTTCCTGCTTCCAGGATCACTCATGTTGTTCTAGGTAGGTGTTATTGTCACTCTTGTTTTCCAGAAAAGGAAACAGAGGTTCTGTACCTTCTCTGGAACCACACTAGTGGAACTGATGTGATTCCAGTTCAGGTGTGTCAAACTCAGAAAGCAGATTCCCTTTCCTTTCTCAGCATGCATTGGATGGTACTCGTGGGCAGTGAGTAATTAAAAATCCCTCCCTGACCCCCCCCCCTTGTCATCACTGGCTGGTACCAAGAACAGCGGGATGCACTGACTTTTTACTGAGTGTTCACTTAACCTTCACAAGTATGCTGCAAGGTAGGGATCAATATCATTCCCATTTTTTAGTCAAAGAAACTGAGGCAGCGTGAGCTGAAGTTACCCAAAATCACACAGCTGGTTAGAAGTATCCCAGGGCTCAGGGCAAAGCAGTCTGGCTCCAGAGCCTACCCTTTATATGCCATCCTGCTTTTTCTGCCAGAGATTAAGAAGGAATGAAAAGGAAAGATGCGAACGTTGCCCAGGAGGGAAAACGAGCCCTATGCTGAGCTCCAGGCTCTGGACTTCATACATCTAACCACATGTGATACCTCTATTTGCAGCAAGCCTAGGTGAAGACAGTCTGTTGCCTGAGACCACACAACTGGAAAGGGCTGGAGGTAGGATTTGAACTGGGCTGTCTCTAAACCTATGCTCTTTCCATTTAAGACATGCAGAGGCACAGAGGCATCAGAGAACACACACAGAAGAATCAGAAAGCATTATCCAGTAGTGGTCCCACCTGCACAACAGGCTGAGTGGGGAATGAAAGCCTGAAAGCTGACGGGTGCAGGGCTCAGCCAGGTCAGTCTAGGTGGACTTCAAGGAGGTGGTAAGAGGAAAAGGAGTGAGTGAGTGAGTGAGTAGGTAAGTTGGAAGCTATTTAGATGGTTTGGTTTTGACTAGGAACTATGTCCAGTGTTTTTACTTAAAAAAAAAAAAACAAAAAACCGTGCACTGGATTACTATAAATAAATGATGGGCTCTGTTTTTAAATCGGCTTTTATTTCCATGTGTTAACTAATTACTGGTGCACTCAACAGGCAGTCCCTCTCTGAGTCTCAGAGTCATTAACTGTGGCAGTCCAAGCTCTTGGAGAATGCATGTTTAAAAAGCCCCTCACCTCCCTCTTTGAAAAAGGCCCCTGCTTGCTGGTCGCCTGACCTACTCCCCGTGGGTCTGCTGAGTCCAGATCAGCTTGACTCCCTCATTTAAAATACTACTTTCATGGAAAGGGAAGCAAGGCAGGTACGCATTTAGACCCCAATTCAGACTCTGTGATCCCTGGGTGCCCCTGCACTAAAATATATCTTTGTAGAGTTTTTGCAGATAGCAGTGCCCAGCGGCCAAGTGCTGCCCACAGATGAGAGAAGGGATGTGAAGTTCTCTTGAGAGGGGACGAGCCATAGGTAGGCTTGAATACTTTTTCAAAGTGCCAAAATTATACAAACTACAAGCTTATCATGGAACTCTGTTCTTCAGCTTTCAGTTAAAGAGGGTTGCCTACTGACAAATCTTTTCCCGGTTGTTGTTATTATTTGTATCTAAAGATAGTGAAATAGTGTTTCCTTGTGTCATAATCTGCATTCCACACTGCTTCCCAATCCAGACTAACTGGTCACCTATATGTAGGATTATAATGACGTTTTTTGGCATATATGGAACTTCCACCATGTTTTATTATTTTACACGGATTGTCTTATCTAATCCTCACAAAAGCATTAGGAGTTTGGGGCTATTTGAATTTCCATCTTCAGGGGCACCTGGATGGCTCAGTCGGTTGAGCATCCGATTTCAGCTTGGGTCATGATCTCATGGTTCATGAGTTTGAGCCCCGCGTCGGGCTCTGTGCTGACAGCTCGGATCCTGGAGCCTGCTTCGGATTCTGTGTCTCCCTCTCTCTCTGCCCCTCCCATGCTCATGCTTCTGTCTCTCTCTCTCAATAATAAATAAATAAATTAAAAAACGTTGAATTTCCATCTTCAGGGGAGGAAAACGAGGCATGGAAGGGATCAGCAAGAAGTCACTCGGTAGGTAGTGGCAGAGCCAGGCCCCAATCCTAGCAGCCCTGGCTCCAGATTCCGCTCTCGACCACACTTCCCTGTTGGTAGAATGAACTGGCATATTAAGATCTGTGTCCAGGCTCTTCCTCATCTTATGAGAAAGAAGACTGGCATTGAAGAACAGGTCCTCATCCTACAGCCACCTGGTGACAGAGCCCGGATGAAAACCAAGACCTCTCCATTCCTAGTGCCACGTTCTTTCTGTTCTGCTGAAGCAACTAGACTGACCTGAATTCATACCCTGTTTCTACCACCTATTGGCTGAGTGCCCTTGGGCACATTACGAGACTCAGTTTCCTCATCTGTGAAGTAAGGATATCAACACATACCTAGTAGATTTGAAGGAAAGATGGGAAGACAGAGACTCACACTAGCACTTTGGACACAGAATAGACTGTTCTTTCTTCCTCTCTCCAAAGCAAAGCTTCTGGGGAAAAGAAGAACCAGTTCTACTGATGATCCAAGAATATCTTTGTAAAGATATATTCAATCTGTATAGCTGACAGTGGATTAACAGCCATGAAAAATAAAGTATTCCTATAATTCTCTCAGCTGAGGATCACTCGGCAATGCTTGGAGATATGCTTGTCACAACTGAGATGTGAGGGGAGGACTTACTATTGGCATCTAGTCAGCAGGGGCCAGGGACACTGCTAAAGTTCCTTCAGTCACAGAGCAGTCCCCCAGAAGCAGGAATCATCCAGTCCAAAATGTCAATAGTGCTGCTGTTAAGGTACGCTGCTATAAATCAACATGAAAAAAGATCAACAATTCAGTAGAGCAATGAAAAAGGACATGGAGAGGTAAAATAAAGAAGTGGAAAGAGAAGTGGCCAATAAGCATGACTCACTGGTCATCAGGGGAATGCAAATTAAATCCAGAAGAAAGCCGCATTTCCCACCATCACATGGGCAGGAATTTAGAAGTGTGAAAGTACCAAGTGCTGTTGGGTTGTAGAGTAATGGGAACTCAAGCTAACACAGGTACCACCACTTTAGGGAGTAATTTGGCAATACCTAAATTGAAGCGACACGTAACTAAATGGAGCAAATCTACCCAAGAGAGTTCCTCCTCCAGGTTCAGAAGTGTGGACAAGAAATTAATGGTAGCACTCTAGGAGTGAAAAATTAGAGACAACCTAACATTCCATCAAAAGGGAAGTAGATGATTAAATGAATAAACAGCAGAGCATCAACGTGGTTCAATAGCAAAAGCTGGAGGAAAGAAAAAGGTACATTGAATTCTGACAATAGTACTTATGCTTATATTAAAGATCTAATACTGACAAACAAAACTGTTGACAAAGCTGATGTTTACTATCACATATACACTAGAAGCATAAATTCCAGCATGGGGCTATCCATGTCAGGATGATGGTTATCTCTGGGAAAGGAAAGTGAGAGAGAATAACATTCAGGAGAGTCACAGAGGGCTTCTGTTGTATAGAGTTTCGTTACCTAAGGGGGATGGTAGGTATTCTGTTATTCTGCATATTTCTGTATATTTGTAATATAAATAAAACAAAAAAATAAAAAATAAAACACAGAAAATAGCAGTGTCTTCTAAATGGTCTAACAGACTCATTGAACCCAGGTTGGTATAGGCTATTTGAGAGAGGGCTCCTAAGGGGAAAATCTGCCGTCTTCTTATTCTGAATCTCTTATGTGACCATGACTTACCCATGCAAACGTGTGCCATGAAGGCCATATTTCACTTTCATGATGAGTCTTATGGCCCTGAAGATTGGTGTCTGTGTGTTTTGGGAAGGCCTTAGCTTCAGACTCTGAGAGCA
This sequence comes from Puma concolor, assembly GCF_028749965.1. Classification (NCBI taxonomy): domain Eukaryota; kingdom Metazoa; phylum Chordata; class Mammalia; order Carnivora; family Felidae; genus Puma; species Puma concolor. The sequence goes on along the minus strand of NC_141680.1, from coordinate 22,061,573 downwards.
AATTTATTTCTCTGGAAGAACTAAGATTCAGGATTCCAGGTCATTCCATAGTCACCTTCAAGATCTAATATACAGATGCTTGTGTCTTTCCCTGGGGACAGCAATGACAGGTGGAGTGGGCCCATCATGGGTCATAGGCAATGCAGATGGCTGAAAGCAGGTGGAGGGCAGAGAATGGGATTGTTCCTAGAGATAGTAGCTTGCAGCCAGGCCAGTTCATGGAGAGCATGGAGCAAGTACACTGGACAGCATCAGTCACTCCTATGGGGATCTCCATAAGGGTCGTTTCCTGTCTTAGGTGGGAATGCTCATTGGTGCTTCTTGCTCACACTGATTTGGCCTTAATTTAGGTGAGCAGTTGGTCCTTATATGACAGATTTGATTTATAGATAAGCCTGAAAATCTGGGTCCTATCATCACTTGGATCTGGAGTCAGGAGCTTCCCACCCTCAGTTTTAAAACTCCTCTACTTATGGCCAGGTATTGAGATGTGGTAAGGGAAGTGGACTCGCTGTGTCCCCTATTCCTTGCCATGCCATATAGGATCTCTCTGAGGCCTTCTGGGCACTGAACAGTAGTGGTTCCATACAAGCCACTCCAACGAAATCCTGCTAGTACACGTAGACAGCAAGTCCATCCATCTCTTGGCTGGTATAAACTGAACACATTGCTCAACCCTCAGTTGGCTAGGATAGACTCTGAGCACCAAGTTTTCTAGCTTCAGGAGGAGATAGAGCATAGTTTCCATCCCCTGCCAGAGAAGAGACCATTAATCTCTTCCACATAATGTCTCCTATAACCTGTAATTAAATTTCAATGAACAGCCCCATCTGAACAAAAATCTGGGAAGTCTTAAGGGACAGTGGTAGTGGGATTTTTACTTTTTATGTTTCATGTCCACCCAGCATACATCTGAATGTCTGGGATGAATTTATTTGAAGGAATTTGAATGAAATGGGCAAATCCTCTTATCTTTCCAGATGTTCAAATTTAGTCTCACCAAAGAAATTATACTTGTCCAAGGACCAGAACCCTCTCAGGACAAACACAAGACTCTTAGAATCATGTATAAAATGGACATAAAGAGAGTCTCTGGAACCTTCACGACATTTCACACTATGCATGATCAGTGAATGAATTATCTTCAAATAACAGATGTTTATGGCATCTTTTACTGACAGGAGCTGGGAGAGGGGTTGTAAATGGGTTTTAAGTCCTGATCACAGTCTTCAGGGAGCTGGAAGGCATTCAAAACATATTTACTGAACACCTACCATGTGCTAAGTATGTCTCTAGGTGCTGATAATTCGTCAGTGAGAAAACAAAATTCCTGCCCAAAGTTCTTATTTTGGTGGAAGAGAGAAACAATGTGCAAGTATGCAAAATAAAACAAAGCAGCACGCAATAACAAAAGGTAGATTTAGATAGTGGCAACTACTATAAAAATATGCAGTAGGATCGTTTGTAGACACTGACTAGGACCCAGACACCACCCCTTCACTCCTAGGCCATATACTAGAGTTGGGAATATCATAACAGAAACATGCTGTAGGTGACACAGCTAGAGGGATGGCCCCTGAGGTAGTAGTCCATGGTATTGTGTACAGTCTCCAAAAGTGGTGAACTCAGGCTTCATCTGGAACAATGTACTACCCAGGGGAGATCAGTCTGGTGGGTGGGCCAAGGGAGATGAAGTGGATAGATTGAAAGAGTCAGCCCCAATATTTTAGAGCTACTCCCATCAGGAAGGGAAATGTCTCCCCACCCTTTACTCTGGGCTGCTGGGACTTTTTGACGGGTGGAATGTGGTCTAGGAGACACTGAGTTAACTCTGGAGCCAAGTCTCAAGAGGTCATGCAGTTTTGTTTGCACATTCCTGGGACCTTGACAGTGCCACCTTCTGAAGAAACCTAATCTGGCCTCCTTGAGGAAGGAGAGGCCATGTGGAGAAGCTATTCTAGTCACCCCAGCTGAGGCCCAGGACACATCAGGGAAACCCCCACACTGACTATGCTTACCTGAGTGGAGTTAAGCAAAACCAGAAGAGGAACCAGTCAGCCAACCCACAAGGTCACGAGAAACAATAAGTTTTGAAGTGGTTTTGCAGTGATCGGTGACTAATGGAAGGTAACTCTCAAAGACACACACACACAGCAGTGGCACGGTTGCCTGGGATCAGTCAGTTACGGAATGGACTCATCAGATTTGGAATAAGGAAAGCAGGTTCTGTCCCAATGCCATGTCCCAGAGGAGTGACACAGATGTCAAGACCAAGCAAGCTTCTATTTGAGCTCTGTTCTGCACTCTTGTTGTATATAACTGATGGCCTGAGGAATGGAGGCTTCAGACCAGAGGCCCAGAGCCTTCAGACTAGAGGTGTTCTGGGATTCAGGTCAGCAACAGTGGGCACAAGGCTTGGACTAGTAAGACTCATTCCTGACTTTTCTGAATCCTGATGGGTTCAGGGCCGGGTGGGAGTTAGTCTTCAGTAGTGCAATCAACCCTTGAACAACATGGGTTTAAACTGTGCAGGTCCACTTATACACAGGTTGTTTTTGTTGTTGTTTCAATAAATACATTACGGTACTGTAAATGTATTTTCTCTTCCTCATGATTTTCTCAGTAACATTTTCTTTTTCTCTAGCTTCCTTTATTGTCAAAATTCAGTATATAACACATACAAAATGCATGTTAACCAACAGTTTATGTTACTCACAGGGCTTCCAGTTAATGGTAGGCTATTAGTAGTTAAATTTGGGGAATCAAAAGTTGTAAGTGGAGTTTTTGGTTGTGCAGGGTATCAGTGCCTCTAACCCACAGGTTGTTCAAGGGTCAGCTGTATTGAGTAAAGGGAGGCCTCTCAGGGGAGAAAGTCCACATTTATAAAAAGATAAATACAACAACACAAGGACCAAGTGCCCAAAGGGTAGGTCAGATGCTAAGAGCTTTAGGAGTTCAGAGAAGGGATGGACCACCAAGGAGACTAGCAGTTGGTGTAGGAGTAGAGTGGATAATCTTATGAGGGGGTGAAGATTTGAGTAAATAAGGAGCCAGAGGGCAACAAACAAGAGTAGATGAGAGTGACCAGGAGGGCACTTAGGGAGGGAGGGTGATGGGAGAAAAAGAGTGGAGGCAAGGTCCAGCCTAGCAGGGGAAGATGAGCAGACCAGTTTCACTAAGGGAGTGCTCGTGTGGATATGATCAGGAAACAAAGGCTAATTGTGAATGCTAAGATAAGGGATTTTGCTTCTAGGTTGGGGCACATGAAAGCCACTCACGGTTTTCAGCAAAGAAAGATACATGCTTTAAAGATAAATATTTAGTGAATGGGGATGGCTGGCTGGCTGGCTGGCTGGCTGGCTGGCTGGATTATTTTGCACCAATAAGGACAGGCAGACGTGTTTTTTAAGTGTAAAGGTATGAATGAATGGATGAAAGAATAAATGGATGGATGCATGGATGGAAGGATAAATATATAACAATGAAGACACACAATATGCACTTTAAACATAAGGATCCGAATGGGTATATGAATAAATGAATGGATGCATGCATGGATAGATGGGTGAATGGATGAGTATGTGGCAGAAGGAAGAGCCTGAGGAAGTCAATTAAGTTTTCTGGTGAGCAGCTTTGACACTTAAATTCATCATTGCTGCTGCCCTCCACTGCCCCACTCCCTAGAGCCCATCCCATCAGCCCAGTACTGCAGGTTCACCTGAATGTTGGTGAAATGGTTCAGGAGAGTGTGTCATGAGGGTGACAGGAGCTCATCGATCACAGCCAGGATCCAGCTCCTCTGGGAGCAAATCACCACAGCATGGGATGAAGGCTGCAAGACTGGGGACTGAGACCCAGACATGTCACACTTCTACATTCCTCACAGGCCCCACCTCCAGAGTTTTGGCAAAGGGGGTTCCCAACCACCTTGCTTTATTGTCACAGCATTGAACACACTGTCAGGCACACAGTACATGCTCAATAAAAGCTTGAGGAGTTGAAATGAAATTTCATGAAGTTCCATAGAAAGGACAAGCAGGTTGTGTATAACTGACGCCATCCCACCATCACATCCCCATGAAAGCCATTGTTAGAGAGAATGACAGTGTGAGTTGAACAGTACATCACCTGACCTTCAAGAGAAGATATAAATCACACCTCATCTGCTTTCAGGGAAATAAATCCTATGAAATGAGCCTGCCATCTGCCTTTTGTGATATAAATCAAGCTTCCATTGGCTGTTTTATGCCTACAAGCTGAGGTCCATATTCCTTAGCAAAATATGCACAAGTCCCCCACAATATGACCTCAAGGTTTTAAAATAGCCAGATAGTCATTCATTTATTGATTGCTAGCTATGTGCAAGAGAATATATCAAGGCAGTGGAACCCTGAGAAGAATGAGATCCTTTCCCTCCCCTCAAGGAGAATATTATCTATTACCTATTGGAGAGACAGATACTTATATACATGTACTGTACGTTTTATGTCTATGTATAGCTACACAATACAACACAATAACTAAACAGATAGGCACATCCACATGGCCAGGTAACACAGAGGAGGAATGAATGAATGGTTAACTCTGCCTGAGGGTCAGGGAAGGTGTCATTTCACATTTTAAATGATTCTGGAGGGTTAAGTGGAAGTTTCCCAGGCCAAAAGAGAAACAAGGACACTTCAGGCAGAAGGAACAGTCTTAGTTAACGTCCTTGGACACAAGTTATGGAAGTTGAAATGAAATAGGGAATTTAATACCCAGAGATCTGCCCTGTCAACTCATAGGCTGGTTGCACAAGTCCAAAGAGAGGATATATGAAAATGCTTTGTTAGCTACAAAGTGCTAGGCGAATGCAAGGGCTTATTATAGAAGGTGTTCAGTATCTGACTGGTGAGTGATTGACCAATTTGGCACAACCCAGTGGGAACAGGTCATAACACCTCCCTGAACTATGGCATGTTAATAGAGAGCCTACCGAAGTGTGTTTTTAACCTGGAGACTCCCCTGGAACTCATTTGGATTTTATTTGACTGTTGGAGGGGACAGGTAAGTCAGGAGATCAGATGGGCTTGGAACTAAAGAGTGATGGTCTCTGCCATTGGAAGAGTCACCAAAAATGAGAATGAAATGGCTTGATGGTGATCAAGTGAGCCAGGGAAAACAATGATATCTGGGTGCCATTTTCAATTTTTTAGGAATAAGGGTGTTGTGGAAGTCAGAGTATTCATCAATAATGGGTTCAGTATCTGCTATTAGTATTTGTGAGGACCTGTGCTTAGTAGAATGAGGGAGGCAGAAATGAAAAAAAAAAAAATGTACAGCCCCTCCACTCAAGGGGATTTGTAGCCAAGTCTTGCAATATGGTTGATAATTTCTACACCCAAACCCAACTCTTGATTTCCACTCCCAAATCATTCTTCTGCTGTTCTTTCCCTCTCATAATTGGTGCCTCCATTCACCAAATTCCCCAGGCCCCAAGCTGAAATTCACTTCTTCTCTTTCCCTCACCCTTTTCTCCCACATCCAATCCACCAACAAGTATTGCTAGCTCTTCCTCGAAGGGAGATCCCAGTCCTGAAGCTCCTCACCCCATAGCCACCATCATCATCTCTTCCTGGAATGCCATTTCGCTGATCACCTCCCCACAACCCCACAACCAGATCAACTTTTTCAAAATGCAGGTCAGGCAATGGCATCCACTCCCCTCTCACTCCCCTCTCACTCCCCCAATGCCAAGGTTTCCCAAATTCTTTGCAGTTACCCATGGAGTCTACCAAGCCCTACATCATTTTACCCTGGCCCATTGTTTAATCATTGCTCTGGCCCTCATTCACTGCACTCCATCCACATTTACTTTCTTACCAGATGTATTCCCACCCCCAGAGTTTTGTCTTTGCTGTTCCCTCTGCCAAAACTACTCCTCCCCCAAATCTTCACAAGGTCACTCCCTCACTACATGCAGATGCCTTCTGTGACACCTCCACTGAAGTAGCCACCACCCTCAAACCACCGCAGTCTCCTTATCCAACATTTTTCATAGTAATGAACATAGCACACATGATAGTCACTAAGCAAGTAGGTTTGAGTGAATACATGCAAGAGAACACTAGGGAAGGAGTGAACATATCTGCTTGAAAGAACCGAGGGGCTGCTGGGTATGGGTTCTGGAAGATGATTATGATCTCACCAGGTGGACAAAGAACAAGGACATTCCAAACAGAGAAAGTAGCACAAACCAAGGCAGAAAGGTGTAGAAGAGCATGGCATGTCTGCAGGGGTGCAAGCAACTCAGGATGATATGGGTACCCACGAGAGAGTAGTAGGTTGTGAGGCAAAGCAGATCACTGGGGGCCCTTTGCATCATGCCAGAGAGGGGAGCTCTAGCTGCCAGAAGACATCTCAGATCATAGGAGATTACCACAAGGAGTGGTAGAGGGGATCCTGGAGATAGGGGTTACTGACCCTACAGCTGAAAGAGCTTTAGGGTTCCAGGTGGCTTGCAAGAGTTTGCAAACCCTTCAGTTACTGCAAGGCTGTAATGTAACATGTAGTGTAGCGTTCCCTGGCTGCCCACATCCCTCTCAGGTCTGTTTACATTCATTCCTCTACTGGCTGGTGACTTTGTTCTGTGTCTTTAGTTCAGGTTACTCAGACAAAAAGAAAGTTGATTGACTCATGTTTTGTCTGTTAAGAAAGGCTTTGTTTTATAGGCCGGCTGGCAGGTGGGATACTTCTTTCTTAAGTCAGATATTCTTGCCTCATTCGATCAGTTGTGGCCTGGTTTGAAAGGTCACAGAACACGAACCTGACTCGTTGGTCCTTCCTGTCCCCAGCAGGAATGGTGGACAGGTCATTTTTTGAGTAGGAGAAGGAGTATCCACCACCCCAGAGGCTGTCGAGTACTGTATAAATGGCCAGAAAACACAAGTGATACTAAAATTAAAAGCAAAATCATAATTGCCTCATTCTTCCAAGTATTTGTCTTGAGATAGGAGAGTGCCCAGATACTCCCTACTTCAAGATGCCCTTTTTGTGTAACTAATAAGGCTCCTGGCAGAATGGCAGAGAGAGGCATAAGGGAGGTGATCACCGCATGAGGAAGGCTTCAGTGTACCCACAGGGACCAGGGGGGAGGGCAGGATGACTCTAGTCAGTAAAGATGCTGCTAGCTCCAAGAGACAGAAAGTCCCTCTGGCACCAACATGAACAGGACAATGTCCTGAGGAGAAAGGGGAAGACTTCCTCCTCCGTCTCTCGTAAAAGAGAGGAGAAATCTTACCAGAAGCTTCCCCAAAGACTCTGCCTCCCTTCTCACTGGCCAAAGTTGGGTCACTTGACCCTTCCATTGCAAAAGGAAATGAGATCACCCTTAGATCAGTCTAGGGGTGGGGCTCCTCTTCCCCCTTCCTCTCCTGGGGAAAGATGGATGTCAGAACAGATCCTGGGTTCTCTTGGGAAGGAAGGTAGACAGACTAAGAATATCCACTCCACCTCTAAAGACCATTCCAGAGAACAACAGAGACAAGGGGGAAAAGATATGACACAGGAAAGAAAGAGGTGGTATCCTGTACAAAGAACTGGATAGATGTGGAGGAAGAATCTCTGTTTCTCAAGCCCCAGCTCTGCCACCCACTAACTATCATGTCCTCACTGGATCTCAGTGTGTTCACCTATAAAATGAGCATTCGGATATCTTCCCTGTCTCTTACACTTTTATCTCAAAACCAAAACAAGACAATGGAGGCAGAAGAGGTTCCCAGGAGTGCGATGGCTCATGTAAGGAAGTCAGTTATTATTAATGAGAGAGAGAGAAAGGGGGAGAGAGAGAGGGAGAGAGGGAGAGAGTCTGCAGAGTCAAGGGCAGGCCAGGGACAAAGGCTAGGAGTGGCTCGAGGTGTGAATGGCAGGCATTTTACACTGCTCCTCAGAGGCATAAATGCTCTTCTTCAACCCTTGGATATTCCTGTTTGCAGAAAAGCACCAAATAACGAAAATAATTAATTCAGGACACCTGAGCAGAGTGTTTTACTTTTTGTGACTTTCCACTGACCCAAGGACTGTGCTGGTGCCACCTGCAAAGATCTTTATCTCTAGGATTGAGGGCTTGCTCTCTTTAAATCAGCATTCTAGAACCGTCTTGGAGATGGTGGGGAAGCCAACTTCAATCCGATCCACTGCAAACCAACCAGTGGATTAATGAGGCAGGGCAAGCCTCCCTAATCAAGATTTTAGTTTTTCATTGTTGAGGCTTTTCTCAAAAATCTAAGTTAATTAGATTGCTGACTTGGCGATAGGGACACAGGCTTTAAAATGAGAGAAAAAGGCAGAGACAAGGCAGTTATCTCTGTGTCTTGGAGCACAGTGCCTTTATCCAGTTAATCTTAGCCTGACTATGCAGTGCTTCGGTGCCTGCACAGGCCCAGTGTTGTGTTGTCAGGTTTCTGGTGCAACATTGTCCCCAAAAGAAGGCATGACCCTCTGTGGGGAGCAGGTCCTTCCAGTGGCAGCCCTAATATCCCTGAATTGGGCCTTAGCTGTCTCAGGCAAAGGCTAAGGCAGATGACTAGGACTGGGGAACCTGACCCACCCATCCCATTTACCACATGTGGCATTGAACAAGTCAGTTTTCTCCACAGTCTTGGGTCCCCATATTAAAAGTAATGGGGTTCTACTAGTTGGGCTCTGAGATCCTTTCCAGCTTGCCTTCCCCCACTGGTTCTTTGACTGGGAGCAGGGACACTCTGATGGTCTGGTAGAGCCACTCAGGGACAGGCCTGGGGTCACACAGCCCACAGAGATAAGGTCAAGTGTGCCTTCAGCACTTAGTGTCAAGTGCCCCAGTGACAGGCTTGGGGGAGAGCTATACAATGCATTTTGGTAGATGCCTCAAAGGCAGCAATCTGAAGGGGCCAAGACTGGGAATGTGGGAGCTTGGGTCTAATTCTAGTTCTGCTGCACAGCTGGCCTGTGAGGGGTCACTTTATTCTAGGCCTGTTTCATCTGCTATAAGATGAGCAAAATGCTCTCTACATCACAGGACTGTTGGGTAGATTCGATTAGATGAGTATAACATGCCTGATATGGGACAGAAACCAAGAAAGTGTTATTTCCTTTCATTCTGTGCTAGCTGAAACATCACTACCTTCCAGCTTCTCAGAAGGCTGAGTTCTGAGAAGCAGAGAAACCTCTTCATTTTAAGTGGCATAAACCTAGAGAATTTAAACTCTGGAGAGAAGTTTCTGGAGGTGAGGGGCAGCTGGCCTTGAAATTGTGGTTCTCTTTGGCTCCAGTTACTCCTTTGAGCTCTCTCCCTGTACTAGCTTTTCCTAAAGCCCACTGGCCCAAACCTGATCTCGGATTAACTGTAGCTGCCCAGTGACTCAGCTGAGAGGAGACAGAGTATTCAGGGGAGTTGGCTAAATCTTAAGGGAAGGCAGAGAATGAACAAGGAGGGAGACACTCATACTCAGGGTCTTCAGTAGAGGATCCACATGCCATTGGAGGCAGCTACCCATCCCAGCCCTTTGCCTGATATCCCATCTCCAAGCTTCTGGATTGGCTCCAGATAGATGGCACTACCTCACCCAGGAGATGCCTCATGATATTTAAAACCCCTTGAGGCTAAGCTTAAAGAACCCCATTCCTATAGCCAGCCTGGTGGCTCGCAGATGCCAGCTCTGGTCTAAGAAGCAAGTCTTCCCCAGGTACTTGGTGCCAAGAGTGACATCCTCTTTCAGACAAGACTCACCCTTGACACACAGGGGTGTGGCTTTCCCTGTCCTGGTTGTGACCATAGCATTTCAGTTTCTGTGCCAATGCAACAATGACATCTGCAGTCCTGGACAGTGGTCTTGCTATCTGCTTTCATCCAGATTGAGGAAGACAGGGCTGGTGATTAAGGGTGGGAAGGGCAGTCTGAGGGAGATGGGAAATCTGTGGGACTCTGTCTACTTGTTCAGTCATTTACTAAGCATTCCAGACCTACTATATACAAGGTCTGCGCTGTGCACTGGAAAGTGACAAATAAGATGCAATTGAGAAGCTTCCAGTCCATTGGAGAGGATAGCACATGCACACACACACACACACACACACACACACACACACACAAAAGGGCTGTCTGGAAAAATATGTGCTATAAGAGCAGGTCAAATTTGGGAATGCAGGGGAAGATGGGAAGGGCATTTGGCCTAGACAAGTTGGAGACGATTCCACAAAGGAATTGGCCTGTGAACTGAGTCTTGGAGAATAGTCTGACTCTCCTGAGAATAACAACTGCCCCTAGTTCACTCCCTGGAGGAAAACTCTTTTAATCACCCTGGATTGGAACAGCTTCCCCGAGAAAAAATCTAAGGAGTCTGGCAAAATGAGGAGCAAACTTCTAAAAGGAGTCCCAGGAATGTGAACATCCAAACCTAATCCAAGATTTTAAGAGCTTATTGGAGGGATACTCTTGGACACAGCCTTGGATAGAGCAAGGTCAATAAACTGAACAGTTATTGACCTTGCTCTACCCAAGGCTGTGTGCAAGAGTATCCATTTTTAAAATGAGCTACACTTCTGGGAATAGTCCCAGGGGGAAATTGGTCATCGATTGCTAGGAATCCAGCAATCCCTGCTGGGCTTTCTGCTCCCTACCACGTTTGCACACATTTTTTCCAGGTTCCTGCCTTCTCTCCTCTCAGTACACACACCCAAACTTACCAGCATATGTTCCTCGCATCTTCCTGAATAAAAACACCAGAGTGTGCAAGACAATGGATGATCTTCTACAAATTGCTGCGCTCCAAATGATGTAGATGGTAGAAGAAGAATCCATGGGTTTCTACATTGTGTTTCCATTTCCATGGCTGATCATTAAAGCAAACTTCCTTGCTAAGGACTCTTGGCCAATGACAAGTGGACTTGCCTTGCTACAGGTGGGAATGAATTTTATAAGGGTGCATTGCACAGTAGGGAACTAAGCGTAGTGGGTGCCTTCAAGTGCTATCAGTCACCGTCTTTAATTGGTCTTTAAAACTGAAGTGTGACCAGCCAAGCACACATACACATGCATGGATGTGCACCTGTTCCTTCAGGACCCCTGGGTGCAGCCAGAATTTGGTCTTCAACCATGACATGTATGCATACATAAATTCTAATGTTGATACTCAAGAGTAAGTAAATGAGTGGGCCTAACATTTTCATTTCTGAAATGACATACATGCAGTTATTATGAAGCTCCTTCTTGTCTGCAGCATTGAATTCAACACCCTATGACCCAGGTAGCACAAAGACCTGAGTCCTGAAAATATAGACTGCCCACCAATGTAATATCTACCCTAAAGAGACACAGAAGACCAAGGAGACAATTAGGTGTTTGGAAAGGACCATGGGCTTTGGAATTAGACATCACATTCAGAAACTCTGCTGCATAGTAGGTCTGTGATTTCAGACAGATATTTTCAGTTATCTAAGCCTCTGTTTCTTCACATCTAACATGGAAATAATAGGACCTAAATTACAGGTTATTATGAAGATACTGTGAGCTAATTCATGAAAGTGCACCCTCACCCCAAGGGTACTCAATAAATGTAAATTTTGGTCCTCTTCTGACCTCCTAAGGGAGTTCCCAAGCAGTGTCCCCCTTTCCTTTGTCACGGTCGTTGGTTTCTTACTTGGGAGTATTTGCTAGTGCATAATTAAAATGACATCTTAGAGGACTTCCGATGCCCTGAGTTCTTCCTTCCAGCCTCAAGACACAGGCTCATGACTTTCTTTCCTCTGAACATCTTTGAACTCCACCTTCCAAAAGGTCTTGGGACATTTCTGCCCAAATCCCTGAATATCGCAAATGCCCTTTCCTGAATATCACAAATGCCAATTTTCTGTATCTAAAATTTGCTGTCAAATGTATTTAATCAGCACATGAGTACTCTGGGGCCTTACTTGGTTCCAAAGTTCCCTTAGTCACTTCCTCGACTGTCTGGGAAGGAGTTTGTTCTCCAAGGTGATTCACTTTCTAATGTGGGCAGGACATCAACATTGCACAAATGGTGTGCTTGCTATCGATCTGTTTTCTCTTCTTTTCAGGTTTCCATGAAAAACTGGTTGGGTGTTATTTTTAGAAAACTGATGATTCCTTTTGCCTGCATACATGTCTGTCTGTCTGTCTGTCTGTCTGTCTGTCTGTGATCACAGCCACCCCAGGTTCAAGGAAAGCTTTCCTTGCCTCTCTTAGACAGTCCTATCCAACTAAAGAGCTTCATGCTGAGGACATGGTTTATTTAAGGTCTTGTGTAATCGAAAAATGGCAATTTAATGTCCTGATCCTCAATTGTCATATTTTCCACACATGAAACCATGGAGTCATTTGTAGTCAGCATCCTGAGTTGGCGTTTTACTGAATAATTCACTAATCCCCACACTGTCTTTTGCTACCTTCCCTTTGCTTATGCATTTTCTCTGCCAAAAATGTCATTTCTCATTCATTCCTTCATTCGTTTGCTCAAAAATATTTATTACATACCTAGCATAGGAAAGGCACCATGCTGTGCTGGGATTCACTGCTGGGCAAAAACAGATCCTGTCCCTTAAATGTTAGCTTAAGAGCAACAGGGAATCATTGAACCATTTTAGGAAGGGCCCTGGGGATGATTCGATGTTTAAATGGAAAAGATCATTTTGGCTACAGAGTGGAGAATAGGTGAAGAGGACAGATGTGAATGTGGGGATTTCTGCATTTGCTCATGACAGGAAAACTGGCACTGGACTAACCCCTAGGCCATAAATAACTGTATAAACGGATGGAATATATAAGCCAAGTGCTTTCTGGCATTGGCAATGGGCAATGCAAGACCATGATCTACAAAAAAAGAGAAAATCATGAAGTAAGGTCTCCTTGCCTCTAGTTCTCTGTGTAGGGACAGTTTTATAACTGTGATGTAGGGAAGTGGAGCCCAAATAGAGCATGATATTCTTGTTGACTTGAGGAGATAGGGGTCAGATTCAGGGGACTGCAGAAGTGACTGGAATCTTTGGAGCAGGCCAGCAGAGAAGAAGAAAGCTGTGCAGGGAGGGGGTGTCCCCAGACCTCTGTGTGGTAGGAGAGTGGTTGGGACTAGTCTACACAAAGTTTACCAGAAGGAGCTGCTACCAGGTTGGGAGTGGAATGGAAATACTCAAGACTGAGGAATTTTAGGAGGTGGTGGTGCTCTGGCCCAGACAGGGTGTAGATACCTTGTTAACACCTGGGATCTAGTGAAGACATCAGAAAGGCCATACTTAGGAGTAAGGACCATACTGTATAGCAGGGGCCAGAAAATTACGGCTCCTATAACATACAATATATAATTATATAATTTATAAACATACCCACCTACCTGTGTAAATAGAGTTTTATTAGAATACACCCATGCCTATTTGTTTACAAGCTACGGTGACATAGTTGGTTATTTGTTTCAGAGCTATATGGCCCATACACCTAAAATATTTACCATTTGGCCCTTAAGAAAGTTCTCTGACCTCAATCCTAGAGGAAGAACTACTCTAGATCTGTTCTATCAAAGCCTGAAAACAAACCTTTGCAATCTGAATCCTCTGAAATTAGAGGAGCTTAGACAACTTAGAGCTTAAGCCCTCTGACTTGCACAGAATGCCCTCCCCATCCCCCACCAAAAAAAAAAAAAAAATTAAGGGATAGCTTGGCTTTCTACTTATTTGCCAAGAAATTAGATAAATGACTTCACATTTGTAAAATGGAGCCTCCCCCCCCCCCATGAAAAAAAGACCACTTTCTAGTGCCTGTCCCACTAAAGATGCTAGGTAAGTGCTCACCGATGTGATGATGATGAGGAACAGGCCAATGTTTCCCGGGAAGATTTGGCACAGAACAGCAGAACTCATTTCAGGAAGACTCTTAGCACCCTTCCCACCTGCACTCACACTGGTGTGAGGACACCTGTCACAGACCAGGACATGTGCCTTGTCCAGCAGAATTTGCTAAGATGTGCTTTTGGGAACAACTTAGCATGATGTGGGATCTAGACATTGCTTAGGAGAGCAACCGCACTTTTCTGTGTAGGTCACCAACTAGAAGATTAAAAGGAAAATGGGAGTCACTGACCAGCTGACGTGTAAATACTAATACATGGACCTACAAATTCAGAACAGGCCTTCCCTCAAAGGTGACTGTGAGTCCCTTTCTGGCTCCACAGGCCTCATTTCCTCCCAAATTTGGGTGTCTCGTGAGGCTGTGAAACTTTGAGGTCGCAGAGGATAGTCAATTGTGCTTCACAAATATTTGAAATTTTGCTGAAGCAGGTAGAAGAGGGCTCTCTTAATTTTCTGAATGTAAATGTATTTAAACTTTTAAGAAATAATTATATATCCATTGGGCCCTGTATTTTGCAAGGCCACAGAGACAGGAAAGACGCTGGCTCTAAACATTTTTCCCACACTCAGATCTTCCCACTGGCTCTCAGCCTCAGGCCGAGGTGGATGGAGAGGCAGCCATGCCTGTTCCCTGCCGGTGTCTTTGAGCTGCAGAGCATCCCTGCTTCATGCCCTTTGCCCCTCCAGGAACTTCAGTTATTTAGTTCATTGTGCAAATTTGTCCCTTCCCCCAAGGTTTCTGTTGCAAGTGCAAGGCCGATTGACAGTCCAAAAGCAGTGACACTGTTATTCGCCCTCTGACTTCAACCTCTGGCTATGGCCTTTATCCTCAGTTACTAAGCTTATCTACTTCATGGTGAAAAGCCTGGGAAGCCAATGTTTCCTATTGCCAAGACATCTCATTGCAGCAGTGGGCAGCTGTCGTCCTTAAAATATCCAAACAGGTGTCTTGTCCATGAGGTATCTTGATCTGTGGCCAACAGATGCCTGCCTGCTAGCCTTCATGACATGCCTGGACCCTAGGCCCCTGAAAACACAATGCTTTTATCTGAGCTGAATCTTGCTCTGCTCCAGAGAGTGCTAGAAGCTCAGTTTTGGTAGAACTCAAGTACCTGCCTGAGTTCTCTATTCGTTGGAGGTATAGGTAAGCCTGCTCACCCCCCCCCCTCCTCCCAGATCAAATCAAGGCTTCTGGGAGTCCAGAGTTCTTCCTGTGATCTCCGTGAATCACTGACTGCTGATACCTTCGTGGACTTACTTATTTCAGTTCCTGATATATTCACACCTGAGGTCTGATTTCTGCCTCCATGGTAACTGGAGCATAAGCTCAGTCCTTTTCATGGGCTTACAACAGAGCCATTTGGGCTAAAAATTTTGTGAGGTTAGGAAGTCTGCTGAAGGTTTGAGCTGTCATGTCATATATCCCTCAACTTTTCACCATCTATTTTCCCAGTTATCTCTCTTTTACTCTTTTCATTCCTTCCCTGTGATGGTTAATTTTATATGTCAACTTGACTTGCCTAAGAGATGCCCAGAAAGCTGGTAAAGCATTCTTTCTGGGTGTATCTTGTGTTTTTAGAAGAGATTAGCATTTGAACTGGTAGACTGAGTACAGAAAATCGCCCTCACCAATGTGGGTGTGCATCATCCAATCTTTTGAGAATCTAAATAGGACAAAAAGGCAAAAGAAAGCAGATTTTTTTCCCTCTCCTTTCTTCTGGAGATAGGACATCCATCTTCTCCTGCCCTTGGACATCAGTGGTCTTGGTTCTTAGGCCTTTGGACTTCAGGACTTACACCAACCACCACCTGCCAAGTCCTCAGGCCTCTGACTTCAGACTGGTACTTACAGTATTTGCGACACTGGTTGTCAGACCTTCAGACTTAGTAGAATTCTACCACCAACTTTCCTGGTGCTCTAGCTTGCAGATAGAAGATTTAAGAACTTCTCAGCCTTTGTAACCATGTAATGCACCAGTTCCTATAATATATCCTCTTCTCTTCTCTTCTCTTCTCTTCTCTTCTCTTCTCTTCTCTTCTCTTCTCTTCTCTTTCTCTGTCTCTCTCTCTCTCTCTCTCTCTCTCTTTCTCTCTCCCTCTCTCCTATTGGTTCTGTTTCTCTGTAAAACTGACTAATACACTCCCTATATAGAGTAACAAGCAAATTTTCTCCTTGCCTCTCAAAGAATAGTTCCCTTTGTACACATATCCCTGGCCAGTTTCCTCCCACCCCTGAGACTGTGTCCTGGTATTTTCCACACTAAGAGTTCCATTCCTAAAAGAGATTTTGGTGTCAGCTCTGAATGTATGACATATATTTTCCTTATCTCATCAAGATTTGGACTACTCACTCCAGATTGGAAAAGGGGTGTCTTCCAAGCCCCATTCACCTAATCAACAGCAAACCTAAAGCACAAGCAGATGTGGTTTGGAGACTGCTCCAAGGGTTACATGGAGAACTGTGGATTGGGTAACTGAGACCCATTCTTTTACCCCACCCCCACAGCCTTTGAGATAACTGGAGCTGGTATGAAATGGATTGTAGACAAGGGAAGAGGATAAGCATTTGAGGCATAGACATTAGAGCCAGACAGATCTGGGTTTGATCTTCAGATCTGCCTCTTCCTAATAACTTGAGAAATTGGAGATAATAATAAATATCTCACAGAGTCATTGAGGGTATTAGGATAAGAACATATTTAAAACACCCAGGCCCTACCTGACATATAATAGGCTCCTTCCCTTTCATTCATGGTCCCTAGCAGCTGCTAGTACATCTCAAATGTGCTTTAGGCTCAAAAGTACCATCGAAGTCACATCTCAGCAAGGCAAGGTCTGAAGTGTCACTTAGCCTTACTTCCCACCTGCTCACTCCCTGGCCAGCCTCAGGCATGGAGTCCTCCCTGGTGGGGGAAATATGCATACCTTCTGGTGGTGCTTCTTGTGTTCAACAGTTTGGTCATTCCTTCTTCTCGACTCTACATCCATTACCCATCAGCCCCTTCCACACAAATCACAGAAGACAGAGGATCCATGCAAGATGATCCCAGCTACAGACACTGGAAGTGTACTGGGTTGATAGTCTTTGAATTGGCCATCCCAGGCCATTTCACTTCTTTCCATATGCTCTTCCTACTTTTTGAAATGTTGTCTCTCCCCTAAGCCTATCTTTTCTGCAAGGTAGCATCCATTTATTTTACCATAGCCCAGCTTCCATAATCATGTCTTCAAGTGGTCCCCACAACACACACACACACACACGTTAAAATGGTCTAATTTCATTACTATTCCTTCCCCTTAAACCACAAACTCACTTAGGATGGAGACTCTGTGTCATCTTTGTGTAGAATCAAACCCATCGGAATAACACTGCCTGCAGCTAAAGTGACTTTCGAAACAGGACAACTCTGCCCATAGGCAACTCTCCAAGGTAGTTTAAAGCATCAGCCTCCAATTTGTGAAGTGTTTCCTCAGGCACTGCCTCACTGGGTCTTCCTGGCTACCCTATATAATTTATAATTCTCCCCCTAGCCTTACTGCCTGTCAGCACAGCCACCCAATTTATCTGTTGCTGGATAGCTCCTGTGCTTCTGGATGTTTGCATTGTGCTTGGAAAGAAAATTCAACTGCAGGAAAAAAGAAAAGGGGGAACCAGGTTCATTCCCACCGGCTTCATGCTGAACAGCAACAAGGAGCCATTACTAGGTCCTTCTACTCTGCAAGGTGCTCCACAGGCTCATTGAAGTCTCGCAAATGCCTTTGTGACATGAGTATAAGTTATTTTATCTCTCTCAGCCTAAGGTTATTTATCTATATAGAATTAATAAGAAGAATATCTACTACTTCATAATGTTGTCATGACAGTTAATTGGGTTAAAGATATAAAGCACATAGCACCATGCTTGGTACATGGAAAGAACTCAGGAAAGGTTAGCTGATATTAAAGGATCTTTCTCCCCCACAATCTTCTTTATCAGGCAGAAGAGATTAAAAGCCATGAAGCAGTTTTTCCATTTCCCTCTGCAAGTCTTGTATGGCAGGCTTAATTCCTCTCTTTAAGCTGTGGCATTGTTGTCTTGGGGCCTTTCAGGGTTCTGAAGGATAGGTTTCCTTGGTCATTGTTCTGATCATTTATTATGCAGGGGCCCCAATAAACCATATGGTCAGTTACCATCTACCCTAGGCACTTAATTCCACTCACCCTCTTAGCAGCACCTCCACTGCCCCCAAGGAGACCCTTGCCCTTTGGATCATATGCGGCACTTCAGTTTTTCCCTGAAAGAGCCCCAGTTCCCCCATGACCTCTAGCAGTGCAGGGTAGAGGGTGGGTTTGCTAGAGCTCTAGGAGGCCCCTTCTTGACAGCCCCAAGCCCCATAGAACAAGTGACCTGAATACTTCTGCTGCTCAGAGCCTCTTCCCTGGAGACACTGTCCAATGGGCCGAGGACATAGGCTATGGAGACATTTGAAACACACCACAGGTACATCTTCCCTCCCAACTCCTGGGCAGTCCAAGGGGGCCTGGCAGCAAGCAGCTCTTCAGAGAGCATTTTAAAAATCAACAGCCATGTCCATCTTGCCACTGGGACACCTGATGTGGCATTCCACTGGCCACCTAGCTTCTGACTTTGTCAAGAATTTCTTGGATGACTTTTGACATGTGACTGCCCTACAATTATTACCTAATCAAAAGAAATGGAAACTATCACATTGGCTGATCTTTGGCTAAATAATGTTCTAAGGATCCTTGATGGATGAGAAGGGAATAGAATTCACTGTGCTGAGGCCCAAGTATACCAGACACTCTGCACATATTGCCTCCCTTCCACTTACAGCAGCCTTTGAGATAGGTGCAATCCTGCCTTTTCCAGATGGGGAAACTATGGGTCAGGAGGCTGGTAAGTATAGGAGCTGGGACCAGGCCTGGGGCTGTGAGACAGCAAGCCTGTGCTGTCGCTCCTCCACCATGCTACCTCCCATTTCATGGTTTCAGGAAAGAAAATCAGTGCAAAATATGCGAGTTGGCGAAAGGCCATTTGTGTCATTCAGGGGAGATGGTGCTGACCCCATCCCCTTGACCACCGTCCCTTCCCCCAGCAGCTGTCCAGCCAATCTCCAGGCCCCCTTTGCAACAGGCCTGGCCCCACTCAGCCTGACAGGAGGCAAATCTTCCCAATGCTCTGTAATAATAGGTTTCGGAAATTGGGTTACAAGGAAAACCATCCCTTTTTTCCTCTAATAAGAGAAAAGCTATTTGACAGAGGCCTTTCTCTTTCAGGGCCCCTCCAGATTTGCTAACTCTCTGAAAACACTGTTTATAAAATAGCACTTGCAACAAGGCAGTTGAGGCCCCGGGAAGCAGTGGGTGATGAGATTTTAATGTGGTCCACGCTGTGAGCCCATCCTGGCTATCTACGGAGCCTTGTGCTCAGACCTTCAATTTTCCAGTCTCTCCATCTTCCTCCATCACCCTCAGCATGTCTCCTATCTCAGACCAGCCTTGGGCACCTTCACACTAACCTTCATTTTCTGCGCACAGCTTGGTGCGCCAGATGCAGCCAATGGTGGAAGGGACTATGGCCAGGAGAGTGGTGACTGTCTTCCTGGTGACTGCAGTAAGAGAGATCAGCAGCACAGTGCCTGCTGAGTCAGGGAAGCTACCATGAAGCTTCCTTGTGAGGACCGTATCTGGCTTTTATGTCAAAGGGGTCCTGGCAGCTGTGACATCTCAAACCAACAGTCTGCAAATCTTCATGGGATCCTGAAAGAGGCACAACCAAGGGGAAGATCTGGAGCAGCCAGGAGAGGAGGTCTGTAATCCAGTTGTTCTCAGGGAGAAGAGTATCTTCCAGGGTGGAAGACCATGTTGTGTGGGTGTGATTAGGAAATGGACCAGGAGCCTGGAGAAGAGGATCTTATAGTCATTGGCTGGTCATTGACTCACGATTGATCTTAGCTTTGACTTTACAAAAGTAGCAGTTTTCTCTCCAGGAGTATCTCTGCCCAGGAAGGTATCTGTTCTTTCCTCCATGGCCCCACTGGCTCTTTCCTGACCCAGGCCCTCTTCATCTTTCCCTTGGACCAGAACGAAACTTAACAGCATCCTGACCTTGGGCCACATCTCTGCCAAGTCTCTTCCCCACACCAGTCACCAGGATCTTTTTTGGAATGCCTGATTGTGATACTCTCCTGCTCAAAAATGTGCCTCCTATAACATTTTTGTGAAACTACACTAACATACCTATTCATCAAAAAAAGTGCTGAAAAGACGTACAACCAAATGTTAACAGCAATTATTTTGTGCAGTGGGTTTACATGTGAGTGTTTTTCCCTTGCACTCTTGGCATTCAAGTTTTCTGCACTGAGCTTAAGATAAATATTGTTTATTTTTCTAGGTATAAAAATATCACCTAGAAAATAAAAAAGAAAAATCCTCCTGCAGAGAATAAAGCCCAGATTCCTCAGCCTTGCATTGAGCTCACACAGAGCATCACCTTTCTCTCTAATTTGCTTATTGTCCTACGGTTCACAAGCCAGCCACACAGAGGCTTTATACATACCATTCCCTGCCCCAAATGTAGCCCTTCCTTCTTTCCCACTACTATTATTTTCTCTACTACTTATCTAGCTTTTTCTTCCTACTGAACTCCTAGTCATCCTTTGAGGCCCACTCTTCTAAAAACCCTAATCCCCTAATCCCCTCACTCAGAAGTTATTATTTCCTCCACTCTGAGCTCATGACACTTGTTAATACTTCCCTCTCACCTCACCTCCACTATGTCATGAGAGATGCAATTTACTCCATCTCTAGATGAGGAAACCAATGCCCAGTAGTAACCAGTAGGTGATATAGCCAGGGCCAAATCCAGACTGTCTGGCCCTATATTCTTTGCCATTTAACTACTACACAATAGAGTCTTTACACAGTTTCTACCTGTCCCAGAGTGTAAATAAGAACTGTCCCAATATGTGGGTTAATGATGAGGCTCCTTTGACATCACTGCCGTTGTCTACCATGATCAGTCCTGCCCCATCCATGTCACATATATTAGCTCTCATCTCCTATGATTATCTTCTGCCATTCATTTTTTGCCCACCACATCCCACCACCCACATGGTGACTCATAGCTATGATTGTGACTTTAGATCCAAAATGAAGATACTGCTTTAATGTTTTTTTAGTGCTTTTTATTTTTTTAATGTTTATTTATTTTTGAGAGAGAGAGAGAGAGAAAGAGCAGGGGAGGGGCAGAGAGAGAGGGAGACACAGAATCTGATGCAGACTCCAGGCTCTGAGCTGTCAGCACAGAGCCTGACACGAGGCTCAAACCCATGAACCATGAGATCATGACCTTAGCCGAAGTCGGACGCTTAACCGACTGAGCCACCCAGGCACCCCAAGATACTGCTTTAAAAGTTTACTTTAGAATGATTCTGTTTAATACTTCCAGTAATTGGACACCTAAATAAACTATTTCTACATACAAGCACAAAGCAGGCAAATTAATACTTTATTATTAACTGGGCCTCTGGCCCTAAGTGACTGTGCAGAACTCTGTTGATTGGGCGAGACCACATGGAGGAACTGATTTATCTCAGCCCTCACCTGTGTCTCTTGAATTTGAATTTCCGCTGGGATGAGGAGTTGCAGAGAGAGAAAAAGGATGGAAGCAGACAACAAAAGAAAACATCTGGCCAAATGCTGAGGGTGAAGCTGGGCCAAGACTCTGGCTCTAGGCTGTCTCTGTGTGTCTGGTTTGGTACCCCATGTGGAGAAGGTCCACACAGGGCAGGGAGGTAGTGCCTCTCATTATCTTCTAAATCACCGAGGTGGAGGAGGATGTGATCACACACACAGAGCAGGAGAGACTGAAGCACTAGTAGGGAGGACTGGTACCTCCTTTGGGAAGAACATTTAAAACGTGCTTTATCATCCACTGCATTTCAGACTCTGCTATAGGAAAGGAGGACAGAAATCTAGATGCATAACCCAAGAAAGCACTATCAAGATCTGGACTCTTCATTTTACAAACAAGAGTGCCTACCTGACAGCCACGGGCAACATCCATCAGCCATGATCCAGGCTAGCTTGCAAAGTGAGCCCCACATGGGGAGCCTCT
This sequence comes from Puma concolor, assembly GCF_028749965.1. Classification (NCBI taxonomy): domain Eukaryota; kingdom Metazoa; phylum Chordata; class Mammalia; order Carnivora; family Felidae; genus Puma; species Puma concolor. The sequence goes on along the minus strand of NC_141680.1, from coordinate 22,039,581 downwards.
ATCTTGCTAGCATCCCATGAAGCAGGTTGATGAAGCAGGTAATGAGTGATAAAGAAGATCAGCTTTTAAAGTGGTTCCCTCATGATTATAGCTTTGAAAATGGGAGGTGGACAGGAGTCATGGCTTTAATAGTGGAAGCTTTGCTAGAAAATTACAGATCTGGATGGACCCCAATCCACAAACACTCCCTCAAAGAGTATCATGGGCAAGGCTTTGCTGAGGGCTGGTAGGGAGGTACAAAAAGGAGTTAAGACACACTCTGTCTTTTACAGCCTTTGTGCCTCCCTTGGTTCTGTATAAGTTCAAAGCATCCTAAAATGTTGGAACTGAAGAGGCCCTCAAAGATCTTTGCATTCAGCTCCCTTCAAACTTTGTAAGCACCTACTAATTTTCAGGCACTGTCCAAGGTGCTGGAAATGCATGAAGGCAACAGATTGGTTCCAGCTCTCATAGCTTTTACAGTCATAGAAATGGACAATAAAGAAGTGAGCAAATAAATACCTAAGATACTTCTATAGTGTTACATCTGTGAATAAAATGAAATTGTGTGATGTGATAGAGAATAAAGGGAGAAGCATTAGATTGGGTGATCAGGGAAGGCCTGTGAGGAATTGTTTGAACTGAGATGTGACTAATGGGGAGAAACTCCATATGAAGTTTCAGGGATAGAGGTTCCAGGCTGAGGGAACGGCACGTGCAAAGGTCCTGTGGTGATTACAAACTTAATTTGCTCACAGCACAGCAAGAAGGTCAGCATGAGTAGAATGGGCAAAGCAGAGAATCTTGGGAAGATAGTCAAATGCCTGAGCCATAACCTACCAGACAGCGGTGATTTGGAATTTATGTAATGGTAAAAGGAACATTGAGATGTTTTAAGCAGTGGAGATACATGGTGGACTGACAGCAGAGCAGAAGAGGAGCACCCAGGCCTGTAGACTCCCAGTCTACCACACTGCATGTTCAATATACAGTGACGCCCCTCCCTTGCTCCCTCTAGCTTCTGCTCCAGTTTTCTAGAATTGCAGAGTGATGGAATTTTCCCTTCCTTCTAGTTGAAAGCTGAGCCAAATGAGGGATATGCCTCTGTGTAGAGCAGTGTCTACTTCTGAGCATATCTTTATCCCCTTAAAGGGGAACGAAACATGATAATTAGTAACCAATTAATGTGCATTTCAACAAACTATATTTTAATTATTCTGTCATAGGTTGTCTGCCTGTGAAATATTCCATGTTAATTAAATCCTTTTAATAATCCAATGAAAGTGCCTCTTTTCCTTGATGTGCTGGTTAAAAGGAAAGCGATGGCAGACTTACGGCTCATGTAATTTGAGTTAATGGCACGAATCCTGCTTTGAGCTTTCATATGCTTATTGAGCTCTCTTAATACTTGCTAGACTTCTTTATATATAATTATCATACAATTGAGCTGTTATGTCTGAGAGACTACATTCTGACAAGCCAGGGATTCAAGAACTCGGCTGGAGAAATGCTTGACCTGTGTCTTGTTCCTAGCTTTGATCATTGACCAGTTAGACTTTACCTCCTGCCATCTGTCCTCCCTCACTCTGCAATGTGTTCCAGTCTTTTGCTCAGGATTGGTCACCGTGGCTTTGATTCTAGGCATTGAGCACCTACTATGTGCAAGGAGCTGTGCCAAGGGCTGAGGAATCAGCTGCAGAGTGGGTGAGGCCCTGTTCCCACATTCTGTCCCCTGCTGCAAGGAGCTGGAGGTTCCTAGATGCAGGGGGAGAAGAGGTAGAAGCTGTCCAGGGCAGCAAACTGGGAGCAATTAGTTAGGACAGAGAGGATGAGCTCTTCAAGCAGGGAGAGGCTAGAATCCCTCATTACCAGGTCCCAAGGGTAAGGGATAATTCTAGGCCTCTACAGGATGGACTGACTGTGCATACATTAGGCAGCAGGGAACAGGAGGACTTGCACGGGATATGGACTGTCAGACTCAGAGTGATGGTGGTTGCGATCAGATAAGATACTTAGAAGGGCTTGAGAGATGCCAAAGCTGGGTCCACAGGAGAGGGGGAGGCAGACAGCAGCCAAGCAATGAGTTTGGGTCCTGGCCCCTTGAAGAATTGGAATGGTGCTTTTAAGGATAGATTAGCCTGGTACAGAGTACATTGACTCACCAAAATCTATAAACTCTCAAACACAATAAAGGTTTACCTCTTGTTCATTTAATGGTCACAGGTGGGTGTCACTGACTGACAGAGCTGCTTTTTTGACCTCCAAAGCCACTTATGTATCCCAACTCTTTCCCTGTTGCATGCTGTCTCCTTGGCCAGTGCTTCTCAAAGTGAGCTCCCCATACCAACAGCATCAGCATCTCTCTTGGGAACTTGTTGGAAATGCCCCTGTCCAGACCCCTCTCTGTGCCTACTGGATCAGAAACACTGGGGATGGGATAAGCTATCTGTGTTTTAACAAGCCTTCTGGGCAGTTCTGACACACTCTCAAGTCTGAGAACCACTGGTCTAGGACTGTGTTGCCATCTGCATCCAGCCAGCAAAGGCAGAAAGAAAGCATGGAGGAGGCAGCTGTGGATGGAAAGCCTTGACCCCAATAGCACTGCCACTAGCACAGTTTGAGTAAGAACTAGTCATATGACCATGTTTAGCTGCAAGGACTGAGAATGAGTTCCCATGCTGGCCAACGGCTTCCCCAATACACGCACATAATATGGATGAGGAGAAAAGACATCTTTCTGCCACAGAATATGAGCCAGGGGTCTGAGGGAAAAAGAAGCTGGCCAGAATAGTCATACCCGTGACACTTGGAAAAGCACATGGCAGGTTTCTCAGCATCCTTTTCTGCTGGAAAAGGGGCTTCTGTAAGGTTTCTGATGGCTCAAGACCATCAGAAGACTGCAGTTAGAGAGGTCACAATGCTTGCTCAAGATCACAGAGAGAATAAGTAACAAAGCCACAGCCTGACCCAGGATTGCCTGGTACCAAGTTCTAGGTCTGTTTTCTTTTTTAAGTTTATTAATTTGTGTTGGGGGGTGAGGGGAGGAGAGAGAGAAAGAAAAAGAGAATCCCAAGCAGGCTCTGTGACACAGGGCTTGAACTCACAAACATGAGATCATGACCTGAACCAAATCAAGAGTCCAGTACTTAACCTACTGAGCCACCCAGGCGCCCCCCTCTCTGTCTTTTTTGTGACACTCAGATGCCTCCAGAATACCAGCTCTCTCAGACTCTTCTTAAAATAGGCCCATATAGCCTTCATAGATCCCTTTTACAGAAGAAGATAGTATAATTGAAGGTTCAAGCAGGTGTTGAGAAAGCATTAAAGATTCTGATCAAAGAGTACAAAGAAAATTCCATATAGGCCATAACAATAAAGAATGTATTTGTTATCTGTGTCTACTTATTTGTGGATATGTATGGATACAGTGTATACATGTACATATATATGTATAGAGAAAGAGAAAACCTTACCCATAAATACACTATGCTAATAGGACCAAGTAAGCATGTGCTTCACTTGTATGAGTAGTCTTCAATAAGATCAAGGAAGAGAGGATTTTCTTGACAGAGCATATACAGGATCCCAGAGGGGAAAGTCCGAGGCATGTTTGGAGAACACCAAATAATCAGATGTACCTGGAGTGGGATGTGGTAAGAAGAATACTGGGCTCATAGAGAGGACCCAGAATGTAAGAGAAATTGAATGTCAGGTTAAGGGGTTTATACTTTATTCTTCAAGTAATGGGGATCCAGGGAAGAGTTTTGAGAAGAATAATGATATGTTCAAACTTGTGTGGTAGAAAGATCACTGGGGTGGGGAAGGGGGGAGCGGGTGGTGGGTAATGAATGGGATTGACTGAAGGAGAAGAAATTGCTAGAAGGCAAGTAGATAAATGCGGAGGCTTTTGCAATAGCTTAAGGGAGAGAAAACAACATTGAATGAAAGTGAACAGAAGTGGGTAAGAAGGGGAGAATGTGGTTGGGAGGACAAAAGCGTTGAAAATGAAATAGATATTTCTGTTGTCTGTGGGAAGGATTTGGGGGGACATAAAAAATAGAGCATGGCAGACATCCAAGTTTTGGGTAAAATATGTTGTATTTTACAATCTTAGGATGTTAACATTCCTAAAATCAGGCTCCCTCCCACACATGAAGGCACTTTTCAATCACTGGCAAGGAGGAAGTCATGAGAAAATCATCCTAGCCCACATATGTGTGGACTTGGTGCCATAGTTGGGTTCTGTGCATTCTTCGATATGCCCAACCAACAACTACTAAGGGCAAGAGAAATTGTTATGTTGCTTAAAAAAAAAAGATAAATGGTATTTAAAGCAATAAAGATTAGTGTGACTGATATCCATTGAGCAGAGCTGGGTTTTTTTTTTTTTAATTTTTTAATGTTTATTTATTTTTGAGAGACAGAGACAGAGTGTGATCAGGCAAGGGGAAGAGAGAGAAAGGGAGACACAAAATCCGAAGCAGGCTCCAGGCTGTCAGCACAGAGCCCAACGCGGGGCTCGAACCCACAAACCACGAGATAATGACTCGAGCTGAAGTCGGCCACTCAACCGACTGAGCTACCCAGGTGCCCCAAGCAGGACTGTTTTAAAACATCAAACAGCCCATTGGCCACAACTCTTTTTTTTACTGGATTTGAAGGAAGATGTTTAACTCTGTGATACAACTAGGTGGTGGGAGTAAAACATGAGCGTAGTCAAATAAGAAAGTTCGCAGTGTTGAGATTTGCTTGAAAGAAAATTCTGGGGATAATAACAGAGCACTTCTTCTCAAAAGGCTATGTCATCAATAGGTGGATGGTACAGAGGTGACATCCTGTATGGAAAAACGTGGACATGAACAGAGTCAAAGACCTGAATAGACACTTTTCCAAAGAAGACATCCACATGGCCAACAGACACACAAAACGATGCTCAACATCACTCATCATCAGGGAAATACAAATCAAAGCCACAGTGAGATATCACCTCACGCTGGTCAGAGTGGCTAAAATGAACAAATCGGGAGACTATAGATGCTGGCGAGGATGTGGGGAAACGGGAACCCTCTTGCACTGTTGGTGGGAATGCAAACTGGTGCAGCTGCTCTGGAAAATAATGTGGAAGGTCCTCAAAAAATTAAAAATAGAACTACCCTGTGACCCAGCAATAGCACTGCTAGGAATTTACTCAAGGGATACAGGAGTGCTGATACATAGGGGCACATGTACACCAATGTTTATAGCAGCACTTTCAACAATAGCCAAATTATGGAAAGAGCCTCAATGCCCATCAACTGATGAATGGATAAAGAAGATGTGGTTTATATATACAATGGAATACTGCTTGGCAATGAGAAAGAATGAAATCTGGCCATTTGCAGCAACGTGGATGGAACTGGAAGGTATTATGCTAAGTGAAATAAGTCGGTCAGGGAAAGATAGATACCGTATGTTTTCACTCATATGTGGATCTTGAGAAACTTAACAGAAGACCATCGGGGAGGGGAAGGGGAAAAAGTTACAAACACGAAGGGAGGGAGGCAAACCATAAGAGACTCTTAAATACGGAGAACAAACAGGGTTGATGGGGTGTGGGGGAGAGGGGAAAGTGGGTGATGATCATTGAGGAGGGCACTTGGGATGAGCACTGGGTGTTGTATGGAAGCCAATTTGACAATAAAGTATATTTAAAAAATAACTAACTAAAATTAAAAAAAATAAATTGTAGGAAATTCTAAAAGTGGATACATTCTAGGAATACCCTAACCATTTGTTTTCCATTTTTATTTTCCATTTTATGTAAGAATGATATATAGGCTGTTGTAATAAGTATAAAATATTTTTCTGAGTGACAAGAAAGCATTGTGTTATAGTTTGTCAGATCTTTTTTCATATTAATACGTAAAATAGTGGTGCATCTTGAAATTGATGGCATCTCTGATTCGATGAAATGTGGCATTTATCATTTTTCAACCTCCCAACTCAGAGCAACTCAGAATGAGGTAGAGGTTGAGCCTAGGATGTTTCAGTGTAGCTGAAAATATTTTTCATGCCTTTCTGGTGAGAATCCCAAAAGGTACCGGAAGTTTGGAAAATGATTTGGTAGGTTCTTATAAACTCGGACATACACTTAACCCGAGACTCAGGAACTTCCTTCCACTCATGGGTATTTGAGACATGGTGTAAGAGAAATGAACAAACATATGTTCATACAGACACTTGTGCACAAGTGTTTATCACAGCTTTATTCATAATAGCCACAAACTGGAAATAATCCAAGTGTCCATCAGCTGGTGCATGAATCAACCAAGGCTGGTACATTCATACAGTGGACTGCTACTCAGCAATAAAAAGGAACAAACCAATGTTCAAAAAACATTATGATCAATGAAAGAAGTCAGTACAAAAGACTACAGGCTTCATGATTCCATTGACAATAGTCATTCCAGAAAAGGAAGAACTACAGGCACAGAAAGTAAATCAGTGGCCACTTGGGGTTGGGGTTGGTAGGAGCAGATTGCTTGCAAAGGGCCAAGCAGGAACTTCTGGTGTTGGAGAACTGTCTATAGCTTGATTATGTGGTGGCCACACAACTGTATACATTTATCGAAACTCACTAAACAGTCCGCTTAAAACGTCTAAACTATTTTGTATGTAAATTATTCCTTGGGAAACCTGGGCCTTTTTTTTTAATGTGGCTGAAAGGTTGAAAAAGACCTGAGTTCAAACACCAGCTCCTCCTCTTACTCACTGTGTGCCTTGGGCAGCTAAGTTAACGTCTCTGAACTGACTCCGGGTTCCCATCCACAGAGTGGAGATAATAAGGCCTGCTCCAGTAGGGCTTTGCTTTGAGAACTAAGTGAGATGATGTATGTAAAGTACTTGGAGAACTTGACAAGGAGTAAATGCTCAATAATGTAGCTCCCATGCTAGCAGGGACCACAGGCAGTTTCATTACTGAGGAATTAATCAGTTGCTGGGATGACAGAATTGTACAGGCCAATCAATTTGCTTGTGGCTGAAGCCATCATTCTGATCAAAACAGTGTTGAAATCGGGGCTCCGGGGAGACACAGCCTGAGCCATTTACAGTCTGTGCATTCAAGCCTTCACTGCCACTGCTCACACAATCCATCTCACTCTGGGAAACTTTCCGGAAGGGGAGAGAGTACTGGGTGAAAGGTATTTTGAGCGAGGGCCCCAAGGACACCCAGGAGGCTGAGCACAGTCCCTGGCTCACACAGAGAGGGTCGACTTGAATTGGCTTTTGCCTCCCACTAATATGTGAATCATCTACACCCAGCAAAATGAAACTGTACGGAACAGGGATTATGTTAAGCGTGTTGCATTCATTGCTCTTACAAGAGCCCTAGGAGATGGAAACTACGATTATTTCCATGAAACTGATGAGGAAACAGACTCAGAGAGATAAACAGGCTTTTCCAAAGTCACAGCTAGTTAGGGCCTGGATTCAAACCCTAAAATCCTGGTCTTGTGGGTCTTAACCACACACAAGACCAAGTGAAGGACCTGGGAACCCAGTGCAAGGAAAGGATGTCTGGAAGCAGAGTGCCTGGGGACCCGTGCCTGGACACAGGATACCCGCAGCACATGTGCTGGAGAAAGGGCTGACTCAGGAATGAGTACTTACACTACAGTCCCCGCACGTAAGTTCAGACCTGCGGATGTGGGGCTAAATGTGTACTAGGCTTTGGGACCTAGCTACTTTTGTATTCCTCTCTCTCCCAGTCATAGCAGCCCATGCAGTCTTGTAAGGGTCCTCACCCTTTCCCACAGTGCTGATCAAAGGGGCCAGCAAGCTCTGAAATCCTGAGAAAGATGAAGTCCTGGCAACACCGTCCTCACCTGAGGGCAGTTGCACTTTGCAGAAATGGCCTGAGCTTCCACTGAGTATCTTCCTTCCTGCCCTACTACCTGCTGGCTCTGCTCTGTGAGTCCCCATTCCTCCCTGAGCCTCTCTCACCTGGTCTGTAAAGCGGATGGAAAGATCTAGCTGTTCTTTGGGCTCCTTTCCAGTTGGATGGGGGTAATATAGCAAGTGGCACTTCCTTTTTGCATGCCAATGGATTTGTCAGCCATTCAGTGGCTCTGCTTCTGTGGAGGCATACCAGAGTTCCTGATCTCCCTTCCTTCAGAGGTCCAAAGACCATGGCCAGGGCTACAAAATCTTGCTTCTCTCTGAGCAAACCTGTAGGAGTCCAATTGAGAGGGGTGGAGGGAGGAGGGAGGGAGGGAGAAAAAAAGGACAGGCAAATCTCAAATCTTAAATCCTAGAAGTAGCTCATTAAACTCACAACCTCTAACAATGCTGGGGTTGGGTAGACTGCATTTTAAGTGTTAACTTGTCAACCTTAATGATGGCAAACTGATTTTGTTACTTCCTTCTATGTTAAAGACACACAAATAATTTATTGATTTCTTTCCTAAGACAAATAACAAAACACCCCGTCAGATCTGTTTTGCAAACCACACATGGTAAGATCCAGCATTCCAGGAGAACGTAACAAAAAGAGTCTAGTTCTGAGAGAATGAAATAAACATTTCAATCTGAGAAATCAAGAACATGCATAAAGATGTACAAAAGGGATTGTGTATTATAGTAACAATGATGTAAAATGTATGAAGAGCACATATAAATTAAGAGGCATCTCTGCACTCAGCTGTTATAAGAACCAAACTAAATTCGCTCAGTTGACAAGCATTTATTAAACATTCCCCTGTGCTGATCACTGTGCTGGGGGTCCCAGTGAATAATAAGGCTTGGGTCCTGCCCTCAAAGAATTCACCACTGAATGGAGAAACTCTACCCACGCACCCACAAGGAAAGTGCTCTTGGGGAGCTGTATCAGGCCCCAAAACCCAAAAAGGCAACAAAGATGGATTCCCCCTCGCCCTCATGATAAATGACAAGGTCTCCACCATGCACTATGGACCCTCCCCAAGAGGCCCCGGCACACACAGTTAGCCTCATCCTCCCTTACTGTCCCCTCTTCAATCTCTCCACCCCTTTCTGTCCTTTGAGCAGTGCTGTTATGGGTTCATCTTTGTTCCCCCAAAAGATGTTGAGGTTCTAACCCCCTAGAACTTGGGACTATGATCTTAAATGGAAATAGGGCCTTTGCAGAGGGTCAGATTAAGATAAATTCAGTAAGGCAGGGTCCTAATCCCACACCACTGTGTCCTTATTAAAAGGGAGACATGTATACACAGAGGGAAGATGATTTGAAGACACAGGGAGAGTGCTATCTACAAGTCAAGGCATGCTTGAGGGGACCAGAGACTAGGAAGGAGGCCTGAAACAGATGCTCCCACGGATCCTCAGAAGGAATCATCCCTGATGGCACATTGATTTGGGGCTTCCAGGTTCCAGAAGTATGAGATGGCACGTTTCAGTTGTTGAGGGCACCCTGATGGTGGTTCTTTGCTAGGGCAGCCCCCAGAAAGCTAATACAAGGCAAGGCCCTCACATGGCTATTCCCACCTTCTTTACCCACCCCTTCACCTGGCTACCTCCTCCCTAGCCTGGATGTCACCTCCTCAAGTGAAGTCCCTTGTCACACATCCCCATGGCACCACATGGGTCTCATGTTATGCCATACACTTGCTCATGTAATTCTCGGGACATCCTATCTCCCCATCTGGACAGTGAGGTCTTTCAGGACTCAGCAGTCAGCAAACACCTGCTCCAATGCAGTGTGTTGAGTTGGGCCTCCTACAGGAATCAAGGAGGAGGCTGATTGTGAATGTGCTTTGCAAGCCAGAAATCCCTGGGCACACAGACTGGCTTTTATTATTTGTGTCCTAACCAAGACTGGATTGGGTGTGCAGTGATCCCCACCACTGCACTTCCGTAAGGCACCCCATATTAAAGTTGTCTGTGTGTTTTCTTGGCAAGCAGAAAAAAGAATTTGCATTTGGACCCTGAGATGTTTGTATTTGGAACTGCACTGCTTGTGTTTCCAGCCTTTCTGCCCTCCACTTTGGATTCCAGCCGGAGAGCCCTGAAGGAGGCTCACGAGGAGTAAGCTGTTAGCATGGAAGGCACTGGAACCATTCTAGGGCAAGGAAGGCAGGAGCCAACAGAAGGAGCAGCCTCTCCTGGCCCCAGGGAAAGTCCAGAAGGCCTCTCCATCTGGCTGTCCATTTAGAAACCTGACCTCTTTGCAAGTAATAAGCATCCAGGGCCCATTAAAATGCAAGGCACCTGCTGGGCATCTGAGAAGGAATCTGCTAGTCAGAAATGAAATGCTTTGGGGGCAACTGTGGGCTCCATGTTTAGGTGACAGAAGTGTGTACACAGTAACCAACAGTCACGTCCCCTCAGACTCCAGCTTAAGGCCCTGTATTTCATCAGAGGTGGTCATTTCCCCCGTCTTCACTGGGGAGGGCAATACTCTCCTCCCTGCTCCCCCCACAGGCTGGTTTGTTGGGGGACTGAATGAAAACCTGGGTCTAAGCGGGCTCTGAAACCTGAAAAGCACTTTGCAGGTACAAGGGACTAGCATTTCTGTTTCAAGATGTGAATTTCACAGCTGTGGTTTATGCACCTCCCCAGGCATTCCCATTGGCCATATCTGGGTGGAGATTTTGATATCCCCTGACCTCATTGCCCATCCCCAGTCTGCCTATTGGGTGAGGCAAGGAGCCCCATGTACCCAGAATTTTCACCCTTTGAGCTTTGACAGCCTACCATCCGTGGTTCTAATTTCCAACTAAATACAAACAATAAAAGGAGCATCATTCACAGGAAAGAAGGTGAGGAAAAGGTGTGGAAATCAGCAGTTACTGAGCTTTAATTGAGCATTTACTGCATGCCATGTTTGCGCTGGAGGCTTTCATACGTGTGTTCTTTTAGTGATTGCACCCTCCATGAAGGATATCACTGACCCTTTTCTATAGAAGAAACCAAGGTTCAGAGAGGTTAGGTAACTTTCCCACAGTCACACAGCTAAAAAGTCGTAGACAGCAATTGGTTCTCTCTGATCCCCTAACAGAGGGGCCCTAGATAAATCTATCCAGATTCTGTTCCAATTGCCCCTCCTTTACCCACTTGTTCTGGTGCTCCATCGATGGATGTTGACCTGAAACCCAGTTTTCACTCTTCTTCCAGGTGCCCTTTAGAATTTTCTGTTCTATTCAGATTCTTCCCTTGGTCCCCCCATTGTTCCACGCTCCTTGGTCATAGCCAGCCCAGCCGGCTCTCTTGCCAGGCCCTGTCTCCCACTTAATAATCAGCTTTCTGGAAGGAGGAAAACCTGGTTTGTAGCATTTACCAATTCCCATGGTTTAAATAACCCCACCATGAATTGCCTCACGCTGCAAACACAGTGCCAACCAGCTTGCAGTATTCATGACAGTATTAGAGTCAGCTCTCCTAAGCTGGTACGACCCAGCTCCAGCACAGCACTGGTTATATTTTTAAGATACAGATACAAGACTTGTTGGTAGTTAAAGGATAGGAGTTAAAGGAAAGACAGAAATCCAGGATGATTGCCAATCTGTTAGGTAGCTGGTGGTGCCATTGACTGGCACAGAAAGACTGAGAAAAGCTGTCAAGTTTGGAAGGAGCTCCGAATCATGAATGTCCCTCCATTTCATCCGCCAGCTTCACAGGGGGAAATAATATCACCATGCTTTTGCTCTTAGGTTTGGGAATAAGGAGAAAATTTTCTACACTCTGCACAAACTAAATGATCTTGGGGTCACTCTATGGTATATCAGTGAAGAACACCCACATCTGAAACTAGACTCTTTTTTTTTTTTTTTGTCTCAGTGTAAGTCAAGGTAATGCTAGCTGCTATAACAAATAATTCCTGATCTCATTGACTAAATCCAACTTAAGTTCATGCCTCTCTCATGTAAAGTGCAGCCAGCAGATGTGGGAGGCCAGAATGGGGCAGGGGTGCTCTGTTCACCTGCCGTTCAGGGATCCATGTCAGTAGAGGCAATACCATAGCTTCTGAAGTTGGTCTAGGGATTCATTCCACTGGCAGGAAGAGAACAAGAGAGAGGAGAAGGCACATCCATTTTGCAACCACTTCTACCAAGAAGTGACATCTTTATTTCCACATACCCATTGCTGGGAACTGATCAGTGCGGCCTCATTTGTCATAAAAGAGATGCCATTCTTGGCCAAGCAACCATTTCTCAGCACCAGCTTCACAATTTGGGAGGGGGCACACATCCTTGGTGGACACCCCTTCATCCTTGTCCGAGTCCCCCATTCCAGGTCTGCCTTGGGCAAGTTACTTAACTACTCTGAATCTCTGTTTCCTCAATCCTAGTGTTTATCTCCTAGAGCTCCTCTACAGCTGGAAACAAATAATGCTTACAAAGCACTTGACCTGCCTTCTGCCACACTCAATACATTTGAACCAGGAGGAATATTTATGATCACCCTGTCCACCACCGTCAATTTCCAGACAAGCTTATATCACATCAATGTATGCCCCCAACACCCAAGCTTTCATCTGCAATCTGCAGAAAATGAGGCCAGATGATAAAAGTGCTGTGAGAGAACATTGCACCTTAGAGGTGCCCCGTGGTGCATGGGGAGCCATGATCCAGATCTAACGTAACACGTTGGGTCCTTTGGCAAAGTTGTTGGAATTCCCTAAGCGTCCCTTCCCTCCTTTTTAGAGGGGGGGAAAAAGCAATAAATATCTAATCTCACTGGAAGGATGAGTAAGACATCATGTACACAAGGGCTTCACAAATAGCGAGCCCTTATGTGTGAATGTCTGTCTTCTTACCAATGTCGGAAGGCACTTTGATGGTTGCTTAGGATGTAGTGAGATGACACATATCACTGCACAGACCCATCCCTGACAGATTTGCCTCATTTTAAAAATGATCCATTTGGCAATCATTACATACCACTGCTGCCTTGCGAGCAGAGGGTTCCCATCTGCAAGAAGTCGAAGCTGTTCATTTTCCAAGACGTCTCCCTCTCCTTTTGATTCTGCACGCTCAAGGTTGTCCCGGGTCCCAAGCAATCAGAAATGATTTGTGTCAAAGAGCGTATTACAAGAATCATTTGTCATTTCCGGTTTGCGTTTGAATTTGAAGAATGTTGCTGGGGAGTGATGTGAAGGCGTGATGCAAAGCATCATTATGATGAGTGGCAAAACCGTTATATTAACCTTCTCAGGAATTAGCTCTGGGGCTCCATTTCAACACAGTGGGATGGATTGGGGAAATATTAATAATGAGAATCCCTTGTATTTGGTATGAAAATCTTTTCTGAAAGAAAGAAGAAAGAAAGAAAGAAAGAAAGAAAGAAAGAAAGAAAGAAAGAAAGAAAGACTCCTAATGGCGCAGATCACATAGAATGACCTATAGAGAGCATCTGATTTAGACTCACATTTTACAGAGAAGAGCATTTTGTGTACACAGAGCCACAAAGCTAACTTTTCTGTTGGTTGGATAGTGCCTTCATCTTGCAAAGGCTGACACACAGAGTTAGAATATTGACCTAGGACTTTCCAGCCCCAGGTTCTAGGCCCAGCTCGGTCTCCGACTGGCCCTGTGACTTGAGGCACGGCACTCCCCTTCACCGTGCCTCTGTCTGCCTCTATGAAAGGGGACATTGGTGATTGCCCAATCTCCTGTAGCCCTGATGCTTTGTGATTCTGTACAACTCATGGAACAGGCTTTTTGTTCCGATTCGGCAGATGAGAAAACTGGAATCCGGACTATCTGGAGAAGCTTGCCAGAAGTGAATTTTGATCTGAATCTTGCAGGGTTTTTTCAATGGTCAGAGAAGGGAGAAGGACATCCCAAGCAGAGAGAACAGTGTGGCCAAAAGCAAAGAGAAAAGGGCAGGGCACTGTCAGGAAAGCTTGTGTACTTGATTGTGGCTATATTTTAGGATGTGAGGAAAAAAGACAAAGAAAGACAGGTTAGAATCAGATGGTGGAGAATCTCAAATGTCCAGTTCAAGGACATGGTATCTCTAAGCCAGTGGTTCTCAACCAGTAGCGATCTTGCCTCCCGGGGGACATTTGGCAATATTTGCTCACAATTTTGGTTGTCACCTCTAATGGAGATGCTGCTAACCACCTACAATATGCAGGACATCTCCAAAAAAACAGAGCTGTCCAGCCTAAAATGTCACTAGTACCAATGCTGAGAAGCCCCACCCTAGGCAGACAGGTTCTCTGCTGACCACTATGGAGGCTGCATTGTGGGGCACAGAGGACAGGGGACTGCCATTTCTCCATTTGGAGAGATGAGGGTCCAAGCTGAGACAGGGTGGAGGGGACTGACATCAGTGATGTGGAAAGATAGAATTGACAGAATATGGCTTTCCCCCTCCCCTGCCCTGGCACCTTCAGGCTGCAAGCCACCTTTTGCTGGCATCTTCTTCCTTTCCCTCTCTATTCATTTGCTCCACTGCCCAAGAGTCAGAAGTGAAGGCAGACTCAGGGCTGGGTTTCTCCTCCAACGTCCTTCATTGGCACATCCATAGCTACCTCACCGTTGTTCAGACTTGGTCCTGGAGGGACAGGGAAGGCCAGGAGCTGGCACATGAAGTCATTCACAGACCTTCCTGTGATTTTGATTTTATAATGATTTGTGTCATTGTTCATTTACTACCATTTTCTAGCACGTGATTACAAGTTCTGTGAGCAGGGGCCATGCGAGTCATTTTCTTTGCCGCCTTCCCAGAGCCCAGCACAGGGCCTATACATAGTAGATACTTTAGAATATGTGCTGAATGAATCAGTGAGTGTCCCTTGCCTGATGGATTAGGCTGGTTGGGCATCACACACTTGCCGGGGAAATATGGATGCCCTGTCTTGGTGAACTCAACCTCACCCCCACACACTGAACTGAAGATTGGCTATGTGTGGCCCTGGCTTCCCTCACCTCATTTCAGCAATGGGCATAGACCTGTCTCCTGAGGAGTAGGAAGGGAGCGGGGGTGGGAGTGGGGGAAGCAGCGGACAAATAAGATAAGACTTGACAGGGTCAACCCCCTCCATACATCCCCCTGTTGGGCATCTCTTCCACAGCGACACCTTTGTCCCCTCCAGGTGGCCCATAGAACACCAAGAGTGAGGCTGTGAAGTGGGTAAGGGGCTGGTCATGCCGTGTGACTGGTCCCGTTTGTGGGACAGTCAGGGAAAGGCCTCACCACCTCTAGCACCCCACTATTGGCAACTTGAGAGAGGCTACCAGAACCCCCAGGTCACAGAAGAAGAAGCTGGGCTTGGGAGAAAAGCAGAGAAGAGAGGAAAGAAGGACCCCCCTCAAAGGCTGCATGACAAGACAGTGGCCATGTGGCCAGACTGGAAGTGTATGAGTATATGTGCTCATGTGCTATCAAAGGTGCAGAGGGCAAGTCTTTTACCATTGGCTTCCCTGAAATTCTCAGTTTTGAGCAGCAACTCCAGGGACACAGCAGCCCCACAGCTCAAACAATCAGGCCAACCTAATTCTTAGTGACCCAGCAGCCATCTGGCCCTAACCCCAGATGGCGAGAGCTGACCTCTGCAAAGTCAAATGTTGCTCTAGAGGCAAAGAAAGGACTGGGACCCATGTGTTTGATGCCCGAGTTCTCTTTTTGCCAGGGTCCCCGTCTGCTCAAGATGTAGGGTTGGCACAGAGAAGGCAGCTTGGATCTGTTGTGTCCCCACAGGCAGCTTGGATCTGGTATGTCCTTGCCCACTGGCCCCTGCCTGGCTTTATACAGCCCAGCGTTGCCTGAAACAAAACCTCCTCCTTCTCAGTGGCACCAGGTCCTGCCGGGATGTTCTGTCACCCGTGTCCTAGGCTGTTCTGGAACGTATGTCGTAAAGGCCGGGAGGTCACCGCTGCACTCCTACTCATCAAGGCACGATGCCAACAGTAGGTGTTTCAAATGCTGTCTTGCTGTGCTTTTTGAGGCCGTCACTTAGCTTTTTTAAGCCTCTGTTTACCTGTACGTAAAAAAGGGAAGATAGTACTTGACTCTGAGACTTCTCATCTAATTAAATAAAATCAAATGGAACACAGGACAGAAAAGCACTGGGTATACCTAACACACAGTAGGGACTCAGAAAAATTTAATTGAATGAATGAATGCATAATTTAACACAAATTAGTGACTTACAGAGAGCTGTAAGAGACACTTGTCAACACTTTGCTCCCAACTAGGTTGGTCCTGGTGTCCTGGAAGCTGGCCCATCTCTGGCTCCCTAGGGAGGGCTGTGAGCTTTCTCTCAAGTTTCTAGCTACAGTCCTCTCTCTCCTGGCTCTGGTAGCAACACAGTCTTCCAGAGAAAAGCACTTAGTGTGATCCCAGAGGCCTCAGGCTCCTGTCTGAGCCCCTGCCCCGAGCAAGTGTGACCCGTACACTCGTCTCTGTTCACGCCAATTAAATGGTTTCATTAAAAGGCCTGGCACTGTCTGTGTGCAGCCCCAGGGTGACTGCATTAGGAGGGGATCACCGCCAGCTGCCAAGCCTCCCCCTCACTTGCCATGGGGTCTGACAGCAGAAGGGGACTGACCCTCATTTTTTTTACATCCAGAGCATGCTGGAAATGAAGGAAGTCCAAAAATGAGTCTGAAGTTGGTGTTCTTTTTCTTGAAGCTCCCAATCTAATTAGGTCTGCAAAGCACTTAGTTTTGTGCATTGAAAGTGATTCAACCCACAGAATATTTCATGACATATTTGTTAGTTGCTTCTCACACATGGATCCTGAAAGACTCTCCTTCTTTCTTCGGAGTCAGGATCTTCCCAAGGGCCAAGAAATTGTTGGTCTAGGGGCTCGGGAACCTCAGGCACACTGATCGCCCGGCCCCTCTCCTCACCATCTGAAGAACGTTTTATGGTTTTCATGTTGATTGAATATGTATTTCCTGGACCTGCTAGGTAATAGGTCCAGGGGGATGAGCTGAATGAGACCCAGTAGATAATATGATCTGTGGGGTAGAGAGACCTATAAAAATACCTGATTAGAATGCAACACTCAGGGTGCCTGGGTGGCTCAGTCGGTTAAGTGTCTGACCTTGGCTCAGATCGTGATCTCACAGTTTGTGAGTTCAAGCCCCACGTCAGGCTCTGTGCTGGCAGCTTACAGTCTGGAGCCTGGTTTGGATTCTGTGTGTGTGTGTGTGTGTGTGTCCCTCTCCTGCTTGTGCTCTGTCTCCCTCTCTCAAGAATAAATAAACATTAAAAAGATAAAAGAATGTAACCCTCTGGGGGCACCTGGGTGGCTCAGCAGGTTAAGTGTCCAACTCTTGATTTCAACTCAGGTCATGATCTCACTTATGAGATCAGGCTCCACGCTCAGTGTGGAGCCTGCTTAAGATTCCCTGTCTCCCTCTCTTTCTGTCCCTTCCCCCCCACTTATACTCACTCACTCGTGCATGTTCTCTCTCTCTCTCTTTCTCTCTCTCTCTCAAAAATAATAAATAAATAAAATGCAACACTCAGGGTCGGAAGAGATGGATGGGTAGAGAGCCAGAGCAATGCAAAGCCTCCCTCTGTCTGCCTAGGGAGTCTTTGAGGAAATAATAATAGCTCGCATTTATTAAACACCTACTGAATGCAAGCACCCTTCAAATGCCTTGCATGACTAATGTCATTTAATCCTCAGTTAAGGGGGAAGGAACAGGCATCTCCTGAGAAGTTGCTGCGTGCTGGGCACTACGTTAGTGCTTTCAGAAATGACACCATCTCATCCCAACAGCCCTGCCGTGGACGTGCCACTGCTCTCATTTCACAGAAAGTAGAATGGCCTCAGAGAAGTTAACTGTCTTGATGCTGGTGTCAGAAAACAGCCCAGAATGATCTGTCGTTTAACCACGGCTTCCCAGACTTTGAGGTGCATTTGAAAGACCTGGGAATCTTCCAGTTTCCACATCAGGAGGTCTGGGGTGGTGTCTGAGATTCTGACAAGCCCCCAGGTGATGATGATGGACATTGCTGGTCTGCGGAGCACCCTTGGAGAAGAAAGGGGGTCGGTAGCACCTTTGGGACCAGTGTTCCAACCCTCCACGCACCATGGAATCACCCAGGGAATTTTTTAAATGCATCAGTATTTGCAGGGTGCATGGGTGACTCAGCTGGTTGAGCATCCGGCTCTTGAATTCAACTCAGGTCAGGATCCCAGGGTCGTGAGACTGAGCCCCACATCAGGCTTTGTGCTGAGTGTGGAGCCTCCTTAAGAGTCTGTCTCTCTCCTTCCCTCTGCCCCTCTCCCCTGCTCTCTCTCTCTCTCTCTCTCTAAAAAATAAAAAAAAATTTTTTTTGAATGTAAAAAAAATGCATCAGTGTTGGGGAATTATGGCTTTAAGACTGATTTGACTGTACTTGGGTAGGGCTCAGGAATTACTATATATTAAAAGCTCCCCAGATGATTCTATTGAGACGTCAGGGTTCAAAACAACTGCTATGCTTTTTACCATCTTCTTTAAACTGAATCTTCAAAGTTCAGCCCAATCCCCAGATGGCCCCCATGTTCCTTCCCCTCTTGGGGAGCCTTGGGCCAGTTTGACTCAACCAGCTGGTCAGAATCTTCTGGCCAGACTCTCTCTTGATTATCCTTTCTTCCCGGGGTGTCTCCCAGGTTGTGGAGGCTCCCTGAAGCACTGACCCTCTCTCTCCACCTCCAGTGTTTTAATCCCATTGATTCAGAGCTGTCTTCCCTTCTCCCCATCCCCGGAACAGCAGGAAGAAGAGACTTCCCCAGGGCGATCGATCCCCAAGGAACTACAAGGTAGCACTTTCTTCCTTAATTAAGACCTTCACGAGGAGCCACTGGTATGGGACCAATTAATCAGCTTTCTGAAAGGAAAGGTGGGGGGAGGCAGAAATGAAAGGGGCAATTCAGCAACGCTTTCTCACAGTGTCAGGGGCTACAGCTCGGCCAGATGTGGGTGGGAATGAGACCTGGAGAAGTACAGCCTTGTCTTTTCTGCCTTTCTTTTTTTTCTTTCTTTTTCTCTTTCTTTTTCCTTTTCTTTTTCTTTTCCTTTTTCTTTTCTTTCTTTTTTTTTCTTTTTTGAGTCAGAGGCATGATGACACATTCTAAAGGCAATCTTTATCCAAACATTATTCTCCCCACCCCCTCGGCCAGTTCTCCTCACCGCTCACCGTTATCTGTCATCGGAGACAAGACAACAGAAGATAATAGGAGTTTCCAATTCATGCTTTTTCTTCCTTCCATTCTCTGGGGAAATTATGTCGAACATCTTTTTTATTGACTTATTTATAAGTGTAGAAAATGAATTCCTTAAAGCTTTGTGTTGGAGCAACTCTGATGTTATCAGGGTCACCGATGCTCCCCAGTGAGCTGTAGCTGTGGCTGGAGGGAAGATTCCAGGGGCCTGGTAGGGTGTTAATTCAATAAATTGGCCTCCCTTCCCCACCCTGGGAAGCCCAGGTGGTGGCCCACAGCTTTGTCAGGATTTGAAACAGCAGTGAGACAGCAAACCTCACCGGCTGCCCCCCGGCCCCCTCATCCTAGAGGATCACCATGGGAAATGACACCCATGTGGGGTCAGCCAGGCCTGGGTTCCCATCGCCCCCTGCCACCCCCCTCCCGGTGGTGGAGCCATCAGGGCCCCTGCTGTTCTGCCACTTTCTCTCGTTGGGTGCATCACTTCACTGTTTGAGTGTTGGCTCCTTGGTCTGTGACTAGAAAACTGCTTCCTTCCTGGAGTCCCGAGACGGGATGTGAAATAAGCGCCCAGCACAGTAGGGCCTCTGGGAATGTCTGTCCTCCTTCTTTCTGTTCCTGCAGAAAATGCCAAAGCTGTAAGTGCCCTCAGAGACCGCCAATCCAGTTCTTTCCTCTGGCCGTTGGGAGTCTGAGGCCTGGGGAGGGACAGGGATTTGCCTGCCGCCACCCAGTAGAGGGAGGGAGGGGCAGAGTCAGCTCCCTGACTCCCCATCTGGCTCTTTCCCCGTCTCCACGGAGCCGCCTTTTGCCCTGATTGACAGGTGCACTTTATTCTACACACCTGTCCATAAAATCAGTGTGCAAATCCGACTCCGGTACCCGGAGATACCGGGCTGCATGAGGGTGTGTTCTTTAAGGAGACATTCCTGATGAAGGCCATCATTCACAGGACCCTCTTCCTCAAGTGCGTTCTTTTTGTTTGGTTGTTGAAAATAAGGTTTTCGTAAAGTGGTCCAGAAACTCCTGGTCCGATTCTCACCCACTTGAGCACGTCTGCACCCTGGCCTTGGGTCCCGGCCCAAAGTTTATTGGGTTTCTAGTTCTGCAACTGGTCTGGAGCCAGAGCCACTTTGATCCTGGCTACTTCTGAGAGTCCAGTCTGGAGCTTAGAGGCTCTAGCAGTTTCTTGGCCCTTGGATGGGTTCAGAGCCCTGAATCTGGCCTTCCTCGAAGATGAAGAGAGTAAGTCTCTTCTCCTGGATCTGCCCACCAGACAGCACACCCCACTGCCCACACCTCCTCCCTGGCATACACATCCACTAAAGAACAGGAGTCTGCCTTTATTCTTGTGCAAGGTACCCACCTCCACTCTCCATGGATTAGATCCCAGGGGGAGGCAGGAAGGAGGCCGCCCAGCCCTCCCACACAGGAGGTGGGTGGTGGTTTCCATCCATACCACCCTGAGCCAGCCCAGCATCACTCCTGAAAGAGTAAGTGACAAATCGTCTAGCTGGAAAACGGAGATAATCTGTCTCAATTATGCACGAGTTCAGCAAATTAGGGCTCAGCATGAGAAACCTGCCAGCGTTTTGATTAGGGAACAGATGTGTCCACCATGAGGGATTCACACAAAAGCTTCCGGCACAGACATCAGAACTGACCTTCCCGGCAGACACGGCCACAGAAGCGACCACAGCGGGGAGGCGCGGATTTATGGAGAGGGGAGGGGCGGGCACGCCTGTTCACTCGAAGACGCTGTTCAAGCAGGACCTAACAGCCGTACCTGCAATACTGACCATGTGCTGCTCTCATAGGGCCCTCATGCAACCAGGACAGACGTGGCCCCGAGCAGAGGACAGCCTGGCCCTGTTTTTCATTAGGTGCCCATTCTACGTCTGGCACAGGATCACTCTAGAATGTGCCAGAGAAGCCAGTGGAGAGAAGGCCCCGAAGGAGAAGCAGTGAAGCCCAATGGGTCAGACCCAGCCCTGTGGGGATTCCGAGGCAAACCAAAGTGAGAAGAACAAAGGGTCTGGAGGAGGGGAGTGGCTCCAGGGGTGGTCGATGAGAATAGTCCTTTCTGCAGAGGGGAGACTGGAGAAGTTTGCAGGGGATGGGGGGACGGGAGCAGCACAGGACCAACCAGGTGGCTAGCAGCTAAGTGACAAGGTATGAGCTACACGTGGCTGCTGTTTCACCTCTGCCCCCATATGTCCCATGAGAATCACTCTCAAGGCCACCTGGACCAGCCACGTGCAGGGGAGGGGACCCCGGGAAGTGTAGTTCAGCCTAGCCAAGCCGGTGTGACCCCCACCACATGCCCTCCTTATATCTGTGCATAACTGAGGGCAGCCCAATGTAGGACTGGAGATGAGAAGGCACCCAAGGAGAGGGAAGGGCAAGAATAGGACACAGAGGCAGGGGTGACACAGGTTTGGGGTATGGAGAGAGCAGAGGAGGCTCTGTCTGCTGGGGTCAGCTCAGTGAGGCTGGCTGTGGGACCTTTTGCCTTTCATGCACCCTGGAACCGAGTTCCCAAAGGAGATGCTGGATCTCTGTGCACCGTCTACACTCTCAGCCAGTCTCTCTTCTGGCCAAGACAAAAACACGGGCCAGGCAGCTGTGTGACGGAGGCAGAGGAAATTCAACCCAGGCTGTCCGTCTTGGGAGGAGCAGCGAGGCCCGGCTTAGGCAGGTGCCCACAGCAGGCCGACACCCAGCACTGCCCTGCGATCTGTCAGGAGCTGCTGGGTCGCTGGGGCTAGAGAGCACCTGCCGAGCTCTGGGGCCCCTCAGCAAAGCAGGCCTGCTGCTGCTTTTACCCTTCCCCAGAACACATGGAAACAATAGCAGTACGAGATGGCTCATCTTGTACTGAACGAATTCACATTTCTATCACACCCACAGCAAGAACGGGTTCTGTCATCCTGAATCAAGCACAGCATCTCCTGCTCCTGGCTCCACCCTTCGTTGGCTTTTGACCTTTGGCAAGTCACTACATGTCTCTGAGCTTCCATTCCCTCATCCGTGGAATGGGAATGGTTGTTCTTACCCTGAAGGTGTGCTGGGAGAACAGGAAGGGGGATCAACAACGAAAGGTGCCCAACAAGCGATCTGTTCCAAGACATGCCTGAGGATAGAGCTCTTAGAGGAAGGAATTAGCCAGGGCAGCGGAATTAACAGGGCTAAGGCTGAGCCGAGGGCAGCAAGAGAAATCCCTGAGCCCAGCCTGACGGCCTTGAGCCCACTGAGGCACTGCCGACGAGCTCAGCAGTGGCCCTGGGGTATGAAGTGTGAGGCTGACCCATGTGAGGATTTGGTTGACGGCGATGAGAAGTCTCAGGGGTCACCGAACAGTTGATTTAGGGGAAGAGGGATTAAACAGGCTCCTGAGACTGCACCAGTAGGTGGGAATCCCACAAAGACAGAATTCACAGCATCACAGTAGGAACTTACCATCTGACTGCACAGTAAGGAGCTCCCCATCCCTGGAGGCATGCCGGCACTGACCAGAGGACTGCTTGGCAGGGTTAATATAGGGAGCACGGGTACAGAAGCGGAGGACTCTGGGAGTTTTTATAACAAGGGAGAAGTGTAAATCCATGATTCAGTGCTCAGCTGGGAAGGAGCACCTGCTAGGATCCTCACCTTGTGCCAGGGTTATATACATGTCATGCTGCTTTCTACCTCTAAACAACTCTCTGCAGGAAGTTTTATTATCCCCACTTCAGAAATAAAGAAACAAAGGCTCAGGGAGCCCTCATAGTTGCCCCAAATCACAGACGCTGTAAGTCCGGAGCTACAGTTTGACCCACAGTGAGCCTCAATACCCCATTTTTTTCCTTAAGAGAAAAAGGACCTGCAAGGCTTTCTCTTTGCCATCACTCGCTGCGTAAATCACTTTTTGTCTCTGCGACCCGGTTTGAACCTTGGTGTCTATACTCACGCTGGCCCTCTGGTGTGTCTGCTCTTGCCGGGATTCACAACACGTCCAATAAAAATAACACTTGGATCCGGGCAGCACTCTCTGATTTCCAAAGCACGGTGCTCCGGGCTGCAATCTCAGGGGCAGACAGGAAGTCCTGTGTCACAGATGAAAACACTGAGGACCTTCGTGAAAAAAACGAATGGCCACCGAGTCCCACAGTGGAAGCTTCGCTGCATCATCTCACTTCATATCCAAGGCAACTCTGGGAGATGGGAATTATCGGTCTCGTTTTCCAGATGGGGAAACAGAGGGTCAGCAAGGGTCACCGTGGTGATCAAAGTGAAAGAACCAGGAAAGGGGCAGGGTTCTAACCGAGGTTGGAACTGTATCCCCGAACTAGTGGCTTTTCAAAGACTCCCACGGGCCTCACCCCACAGGGAGAGCGGATGGGTCTCATCCTCAAGTCACTCATTGGGGTGAGACCCAGTTTCGGGACAGGAGGGAAATAATCCATCTGTCCTTTAAGAGTGAGTGGTATATTAGCGGGACCCAGAATGGGGGTGGGGGGTGGGGGGAGGTACAATGGAAATGGACCCGAGCTTTAAGGGCCTGGAGGACAGGCCCTGGGCAGAGGGCACAGGCTGCCTGGCAGGGACCACAGTGACAGAGAGGAACAGGGGGACTGTGAAACAGGCAGCTCAGGTCACAAGTTTGCCATCACTGACTCTGCTTACAAGGATGCTCACCTGCACCAGCCTCCAGGGCCCAGCCCAGCCAGCGGGCTTTACTCAGAGGCCTGTCTCTTCCCTCCAGCTTCCCGCAGGTCAGGCCTCAGCCACCCAGCAGAGGGCCCCCTAGTTCCGACTTAACAGGACAGCCCATGGTGCCAAAAGGCATCACTCGGGGCAGAGAGCCAGCTAACCAGAGAAGGGGCCTGCCTGCTGGCCCCACTCAGAGCAGCCGCCTCCCTACTTTCTGGCATCTTCTGAGGCCATGTGACAGGGCTCTGAGGAGCTGGAATGAGATTCAGGTTTTGTGAAGTGCTAGCAAGGAGGCTAAGGCACTGGGGGCAGGAAAGCTGGGGTCCTGTCAACAGTTATGTGACGGGAGGGCTTCCTTCCCCTCCCAGACTCAAGTTTCCCCACCTGTGTTATGAGGAGATTAGGCTAGAAGATTCTCAGAGACGCGTCCATCTCTGACAGTCTAGTCCAACACCCTTGCCCATCTCTGCCACCCTCTTAGCGTTGCCTTCACGGGAGTCAGGTCCTTGTGGGTACCCCTGTGCATTCCACTCGGAGAGGCTGACACATTGCTTGTATGGCTCCTTCAGTGTCCAGGACACTGGAAGTCCAGGGGGGCCATTGTTCCCTCAGCCACAGTGGAACCAGGCTTCTCTGCCCCCAAAGTCAATGTGGCGACTGCACCACCTGGGTCCCCATGGACCCCATGGACTCAGCAGGGAGCATTGTCGATGAATCTGGTTCGGAATGGCAGTGCTCATTAGCCAGCGGCCTTCCTTATCTCCCCCTCCCTGTGCAGGGCTTGAGGATTCATTCAATTCTGCCTAATTTTTATCCTTTAAAAAATATTCCTCAGCAGACTGAGATGTTGGGCCCTCACCATGCCCCAGAGGCCTTTATTCTCTACTTCCTACCCAGAAGACAACATTGTGTGGACTCAGCCAGGTCTAGTCCCCCAGACTCAATGGGCCAGTCAGCCATGAGACCATATTGATGCTAAGCTACAGGTCCCTCATCCGTGCAATGCCTGCCTGTTTGGAGGTGCCCAACCCACAGGGAGCATGTCAGTGTGAGCTGCCTTTATGAGATTATTTATTATTATTATTATTATTATTCAGACTCCTGGCTGTCACAGCCCGTGTGCCAACTCTGCACATTCTCTTTGACTCTCTCTTACTTCTAGATGAGGTTCTGGCTTTTGAAAAGTAGCCTTCCATTATTTCAGCAACCACCCACCCAAAAGCATAGAGCAAGAATCCTCCACTTTCTCAGTTCCTTAGGCTTAATCCCGGGGCCTGAACTTTAATTCTCAAAGACCCCCTTGTAATTTCTTCCTGGGAAAGGGGCAGCCTTCTGGAAGCAGAGCTCCCTGCTATCTCAGAATCCCAAAATAGAGATGTAAATGAGGACCAAAGGCACATTGATATGAAGCAAATTATGCCCAAGCTTCAAGAACCCTCGCTTGCTCCTGTTAACTGTCAGGGCCCTTTCTCAGGGACCTGTAGGACCTTCCATCCATCCGTGTAGGAGGGGATTAGCCAGAATGTGGACTCATTGCTTCTCTCTAGTGGCCAAGGACCAAACTGTCCCTCTAGCAGGATTATGTGCTGAACACAGGCACATTAATGAACAGAACTGACCAAGTAACCCAAAAATCACTGCAGGTGTCACTTCCTGAGAAAATGCTAGAGCATAGTGTATCTATGATACAACAGCAGAAGAGAGTATGTTCTCCTGGTCCAGACATCACAGGACAAACCCAGGACTGATGCTAATGCCTTCCCACTCTCCCTGTCTTTCTGCCCAGTCTCCTTGACCATTCTTTTCTGCTTAGATTTCTTATATGTGGAACAGCTATAGTCATAAGCATGACACGATTGCCCTGTGACTAAAATACTTTTATTAATGACCTTCCCTAAGATCTAACAACCAAAAAGTCCCCCAGGAGAGACCATAAGAAGCCAGATTTCCCATTGCAAAGATGCTCTCTGCAGTCAAGCTTGTAATCAGCACTTGGGTGGTAACAATCTCAGGGAATAACAATAATTAACACATGAATGTTGAACACCATTCACTTCTCTGATTTGGGGGCCATGCTGAACAGTAATGAAGATTGTTTTCTCTCTGAAGCATAAAAATGTTCTTCAGTCACCTGGTGTGTTCACCAGGCTTTGCTCTTGGGCAAGAGGAGTTTCTTGCACCCTGGGTTGCCATGACCTGGCTCAGTGGCCTGAGGTGAGGTCAGGTTTGACAGATGGTCTAACAGTGCCTGTGCGTGGAGCCCCAATTAGGCAAGACCCCCACCCCGGTTGAGCTGTTAGACCCTGGTCTCCCCCCTTCTTAAGGAAAGTGCTAACTCTAGGCCTTTCTAAGCCAAATAGCTGTGATCGAGCTGCCTACCCTTGCTCGTGATGCAATAGTTCTTCCTCGTCCGTGAACCTGAGACCCACCTGTGCGCTTATTAAAATGGAAATTCCTGGACTCCACCCAGAGATTCAGATCTTGTGGACATAGTAAGTGGCCTGGAAATCTGCATTTTAATAAGCATCACAGGTGGTTGGGGTGCAGGCATCTGCAGGCCATACTTGGAGAAATATGGTCAAAGCTCATCAAGTGTCAGAGCCGAAAGAAAAGCTGCGTAGATGCTAAGGGTCTGTGACTGTGCTTGGGGGTGGGGGGCGGTGTTCATTGGCAGAAGAGGGAGAGGCTCAGGCAGGAGGGTTTCCAGGATCCTCCCTGACTTCTCCCAGAGCAATTATGCTCTGATTTGTTCAGCAGAGAACCAAGAGCAAGGCCCTGGGGCCTCCCTACATGAGTCCAAGCTGTGTGACCTCAGGCAGATTATTTCACCTCTTTGGACTTCAGTTTCCTCCTCTGTAAAATGGGATGATGACAAAAAAAAAAAAAACACCCAATTCATAGGGCCACTGTGGGGATTAAATGAGTTCAGGTGTACAAAGCATTTAAGAACAACATTAAGAACATATTAAGCATGAGTACATAGTAGCTGTTACAATATTACTTGTTTTACATTGTAATTAGGTAACAACACTGTATTGACCTCCTTGGCTGTAAGATTTAGTTTGGAAAATGTAGGTACCACTTTAAAAAAAAAGTCTAAATAATATATCAGTCTAACCTACTCATTTTATAGATGGGGAAACTGAGGCCCCAGGAAAAGAAAAACTGCTTGGGGACACATAGTGGGTGAAAAGCAGAAATGGAACAGACCCAGATCTGACTGAGCTTGGCATTCATTCCTCCCCCACTCCCCCAGCACCCCTGCTGCGTCCCTGGGGGGTTGGGGGATGTTGGCTCTGGTTGCTCACAGGGTTAGCCTTGACTTCTGTCACACCACGTCTTAGGGGCAGCCCAGGAGGGTGGGTCTCCACCAACCTACCCTCTTCTTTTCAGAACCCATGTGTTCCTCTGTCTCTCCTTCAGTCTGATGCCTATTGTCTTATTGAAACAGTGTGGCCATAAATAATAAGTTCACACTCCAGAGACATTTGAAACTTCTGGTTTACTCCTGGGTCTCAATTTACAAGTTTTTTTCCAAAAATTTCAGGTATTATTATAGAGCTTGGGACTGACAGTCAGGGGAGCATTATTCTGTTAGCCCTTCTCCAAAAAGATCAAAAAGAAGCAGGATGCAATTTACCTCTTGCACCCTGCCTGCACATAGGAGTTACTGTATGGATTGATAGTTCAAGCGGATGATGGTAATAGGCTAGGACAAGCACAGGCCACCCTCTCTGGAATCTCAGACCAGCTTTCCACATGGCAGTTGTGGTAGTCATCCTTGAGATTGACCTGCCAGGACCCCCACGTCCGTGTATACTTCTTTTTTTTTTTTTTTTTAACATTTATTTATTTTCCGTGTATACTTCTACCCACACTACACCGGGGTTGTTCCAGGCAGCCTATGGAGGAAGTGACGGTCTGAGTTAAAAAGACTGGCTCCTGGGGCACCTGGGTGGTTTGGTCGGTTAATCGTCCGACTTCGGCTCAGGTCATGATCTCGGTCCGTGAGTTCGAGCCCCACGTCGGGCTCTGTGCTGACAGCTCAGAGCCTGGAGCCTGTTTCAGATTCTGTGTCTCCCTCTCTCTGACCCTCCCCCGTTCATGCTCTGTCTCTCTCTGTCTCAAAAATAAATAAATGTTAAAAAAAAATTAAAAAAAAAAAAAAAAAGACTGGCTCCTAGCCTGGTTGGTCTCCCACTTGCTTGTGTCCTTTGTCTGTGGATCAGTTGCTCTTGGGAAGGCCATGTCATGAGCAGCCTAACGGAGAGGCCTCTGTGGTAGGAACTGAAGCTGCCTACCAACAACACCAGCAGCCACATGAGGAGCTTGAAGCGGATCCCCCAGCTCCACTCAGTCAAGTCTTCAAATACTGCAGCCCCAGCTCATGTCCTGACTGCCGCCTCATAGAACCCAAGCAAGAACCACCCGGCAAAGCTGCTCCCAACTCCTGACCTGCAGAGACCACGCGCAGTAATGATCAGTTGTTTTAAGCTGCTAAACTGTGGGGTAATCTGTTACACAGCAAGAGAGGACTAATGCAGGGGCGATGAGGCTTGAGAGCCGTTTCCAGAAGCAGAGAGACAATATTTAGAAGGAGGGGCTTCATTAACAATCAGGAAGACTGTAAGGAAGGGATAAGGTGTCCCTAGACCCATGTGGTGCTGCTACATCCTGATGTGTGAAAGCTTTGACAAAGGATCCCAAGATGAAAGTCTGGATCCTGCCCTAAGGCAGGCAGCCCATTATCTTTTGAGAGCAGCAGGCCAGTAAACAGGAAATCAAACACAGTGTGATGAGAGAGAAGAGCAGCCCCTGATCCAGGCAGGAAGGAGGGGGATGGTCAGGCGAAGGGCCCCAGACAGGTGACTCTTGCTCAACTGATGTGCACTCACTACTAACCCAGGCACCCCAGAAGAGGCAGAAATGGATAAAGCTAGGTCTCTGAGCCGTGGAAGCAGCGGACATCAGTCCTTCCCTATACCATCTGGACCTGGAGGCACTGTTTAAAAGTCCTGATGCCCAGACCAAATAAACCAGCATCTCTGGGGATGGGCCTGGATACCAGCATTTTAAAAAGTCCTTCTAAGAGATGTGATTATGTAGTCAGGTTGAGAACCACCAGTCTAGGTGAAGAAACTATGGTAGTAACTATAGCAACACATACACGCACACACACACACACACACACACATGCTGGCCCTGTGATGAGTAACTTTGGTAATTACTATGTGAGCGACACAAACTTCAAACACTGGGCGTGTGTCGAGAAGACAGACATAGCTGGGTCTGGAGTGGTCTCAGGAGGCATCTCCAGGCCCAACTGGACACTCACTCTTCATTGTTCAGGACCAGGCAGAGTTCAGGACAAGATAAGCAAGCAAGTCTCAGAATGTGAGTCCAAGGCTGTGGGAGCCTCCTGGTTGGTCCTGGGAGCCATGGGCAGAACTAAGCCTGTAGGGCTAAGACCCAGCAGCCCCAGGGGTGGGGAAGGAAGCAGAAACTGAGGCTCAGGCAAGGCCTGAAACCAGAGATGTTACTCTGAAAATATATGGTGGAAGGGAAGAGAGAACTATAAGGGCATTGGAGACTCTGCTAACACTTTACAATCCTTGTTTTGACTTATTCCTACTGAAACCCATGGGTATTCTTATCTCCATTTCAAGGAGGAGGAAAGAGGGTTCAAAGAGGTTAAGTGGCATGTCCTGAAAATGCCTGTGAGCCCTGGAGGAAGGTTGGTGTCAGAGCTGTGCTCAGCAAACCAGGCTGTGAACATCCATGGCTGTCTTGGGGTCTGCTGCTGAGGCCTCAGAGACAACCTGCAGCTCTCGAAAGGAAGGTCTGGAACTAGCCAAGGCTGTCTGGAAGGGACTGGACAGGGCTGAGGCACAAGGGTCCTGGGAACCTGGAGGGTTTCCTCCCCCGCCCCTGACCCTACCCCAAACTGCTAGAACAGCCACAGAGCAATTTCTCTGCCCTGTTTGCTTCCCTCCTTGCCCCTTTTACCAAAGGTCAATTCAGCAGTCATACTCCCTTCATTCTTTTGTTCATTCGTTTGTTCGCACTTTTATTCAGTAAATACCTATTGGCACCTATGGCATGCTGGACACACATCCACTGACCCAATATGGCGGTGCTGGGGGCAGGCACAGAAGTTAAGGAAGTGAGGAAGGAGTCTGCAAGAAGGATCAAGGACTCTCTCCGAGGTGGAGCAAAGAGTAAGACTCCGAGAGGGTAAATGCCTCCCCCACAGCTCCACAGTCACCACTCCAGGTGGGTGAGAGTCAGTGAATTCAGGAAGGGGTGAAGCTGTAAGTCAGGGAAGAGGAGGGAGAAGTCCACAAGGTAGGGAAAAGGGAAGGCTGCCTTTCCAAGACCACAAGACATTTCTTGGCTTTAAAATCCCAGTTCCCAGCAGCATGGTAGTAAAAGTCCTTAAATGATCTATTATAATGATATGGGATCCCATTCCAAGAAAAGATCCATGATTCTTGGTCATTGAGTAAATGCCCTGGAAAGATCGATGCAGGCGGTACAATGGTCCAAGGGGGTGGCCAGGAAATGCTCAGCATGGAAGAGTCAGCTTGTTTTGCTAGCTTCCTGTCCCAAAATAGCTTTTCCTCTGCATTTCCCTACCCCTCCACCTGACCTTAATTCCCACCACAACCCGCCCCCCCCCCACACACACACACCTCCCAGTTTTCCCAGTTAGGAACACAGTGACTGGGATCAGGGTGAGGGAGATGTGGAGGGGAGATTGGGAGATAGAGGGAGGAGAGAATCAGGAAGACAGGACAGGTGAACATGTGTTCATTGATGGATTTAACTCCAGTTTCATTTGAGCCCACTGTGTCATACGCTAGCTTTGTGATTATGACTAATTCCCCTGAAACTTGGGGCCGCAGTACTCCCATCAGAAAATCCTGAGAACACAGTGGACAAGCATCAAGACTGGACCAGAGCAGTACAGCATGAGGGCAGAGGTCCAGGAGTCAGAGAAATCTGTGTTTGCATTGCATCTAGTCCCCCGCTGTGTCACCTGAGAAAATTGCCTGTGGCCTTTTGGGATTCCATTTCCACTCCCACCAAATGAGAATGATGCCTGCCCATGGGGTACATGAGTTCCCAGCAGAGTGTCTCCCAGTGGGTGGCCCATGTTAATTGATCTCATGCTGTGAGGTCAATGGTGGTTTCCTGTCTAAACCTGTAATGGTCTCTAAGGCTTCCCCTGACAAGGGGCTAGGAGGGGAGCAGGTCTACCCTGGTCCCAGCTTTCCTGGGAAGATAAGAGCATGGCCACATACGTTTTCATGGGCCAACAACTCATTCCCCAAGGGCAGACAGCTCCAAACAGCCCCAAGCAGGGTGTGACTTGCAGCTACGGAAGGGGATGAGCTCTTTGGGAAGAGGCTTCCTAGGGCTTGGGCAAGCAGGGAGCTAACACAGGGGTAGAGGGCAAAGCGGTCCTCTGGGTCATAGCCTAGAAAGCACTCCAGAGAACAGAACTGAACTGAGGACATCAGGGGGTTCTGTTCTCCACCTTCTTGCTTCCTCCTCCCCGAGATCAGTGGAAGTAGGACCAAAACACCCTAGCTGGCTGGCCCCAGCCAGAAGTTGAGAAGTTGGCTTTATTTTTTCATCTCCTCCTTGGACCTAACTCCTCTCTGCTCTGGCTCTGGGCAGTGATATTGACAGGTATTTGATTTTAGAAACTATAACAAATATATATATATGACCAAAAAAAAGCTTGAAATTAAGAAATGCTTGCCTAGGGGCGCCAGGGTGGCTCAGTCAGCTAAGCGCCTGACTCTTGGTTTCAGCTCAGGTCATGATCTCGTGGTCCATGAGTTCAAGCCCCACACTGGGCTCTACACCTGCTTAGGATTCCTTCTCTCCCTCTCTTTCTGTTCCTCCCCCTGCTCACTCTCTTTGTCTCTTTCTCAAAATAAATAAATAAACTTTAAAAAAATAAAAGAAATGCTTGCTAAATAATCCTTGGATCAAAGAGGAAATTAAAAAAGAAATTATATATTATCTAGAAAATTATGAAAAGAAAAA
Organism: Puma concolor; assembly: GCF_028749965.1. Lineage (NCBI taxonomy): Eukaryota > Metazoa > Chordata > Mammalia > Carnivora > Felidae > Puma > Puma concolor. Next base: position 22,007,723 of record NC_141680.1, on the reverse strand, counting down.
CACTGTATATCAAATCTATGGGATGCAGCTAAAGCTGTGCTCAGAGGACATTTTATAGCTTTCAATGCCCTTATTATTTTTTGTGAAAATCTGAAAATAATTGCACTAAGTATTCAACCTCAGAAATTAGGTAAAGAGCAATAAAATAAATGAAACCAAACAGGAGGTGGTATTTAATGAAAATAAAAGCTAAAACTGATGCAGTAGGAAACAACAAAAGTATTCTGCTCTTACTCAAAATAGTTTTTTTCTCCCCACACCAGTCCCACGGTGCCACTCCCTCCTCACTCATACCCACCTCCATGTGTGCAAGTTGGTATCAATGAGTTGCATTCCATTACTTTGTAGAATTGATTAATAAAACTATTCATATAATGCAATGAGCCCTAGACTGGACAACAGCATACCCAGTTCTGGAGCCAAGCCCACCATTGTCTCCTTGGCCAAGTCATTTCCCTTCCTTGACCCTCCATTTTCCCACGTATACAGATAGAGGCTGTGGCTACCTGCTGTCGCTGACAGTTGTCAGCTGAATCCCACTCACAGCCAACACTCTTCAGAAGAAAGAGGCCACCTTTCCACTGGCAAATGTTGATGGACTCTTTTCTGAATGGTGGTAGGCCTTGAGTAACAGTAGCTGTCTCAGCAGGCTGCATCACAGAAGGTTGGCCTGAGTGGGGGTCAGGCTGGAAGGATAAACCCAGATACTGAACACAGCCTGGAGTGTCTTAGAGCGTGGGCTGGGATGAGCAGGGAAAGTAGAACATGTCAGGACCGTGGGCTCTTTTAAAATCTGCTGGCTTCCCTTTACTTCCTCCTGGACCCACTCTCGTATCCTCCTTTTATTTTCTAAATATTCATCTGTCTTAAAGTTATTGATTCTTCAGGCCCAGTACCAGGCAGGAACTATGATAATAACTGGAAAGAAGTATTCTAATCCTTAGTCTCAAGGCTCTAATATCAGGGGCAACCAGTCAAGGGTCAGGCTGTCCACAGCAGTGACCAGCTAGTCTTGGAATCTGGGACACGGGGAGGCCTCTATCCCTGCTGTCAAGTCAAAATAATGATACACTCACATTTTGCCAATTTCTAAAGGCTCTGCCTCTGGAAGTGACTCTTAAGGAGCTTTCCCTAAACAAAAGGCCCTTCTCCTCTTTTAACACTGAGAATATCTAGAAGCTATCACACTGATTTGAGTCAGGCTGAGCATCTTGGATTCCTAGTTGAGCTCATCTAATGGGGGCCTCCTGATGACTGGTTGGGCTGCTTCAGCTCCGCTAGCTGCCTGGAAGCCCCAGTTTGCTTCTTTTTGGGGAGTGTGAGCCTTTCAAGAAGGAGGGCTCCTCCATGCCTACTGCATTTAGAGAGGGCCCACATCCTGCAGAAGCATATAGGCCTTGTTATCCCAATGTCTGTTGGGGGTCCTGGAAACATTCAGTCTGTGTTCACATTTGGGTTTTTCCAAGACCACTCCAGTGTGTGGATGGGACTAGACTGGATGGTAGTAGTGTGGATCAGGAGAGACCACATTAGGAGGCTGTGGCTGTGTAGGAGTCTAGGCAAGAGACAGTAGTGGCTTCACCTTGGAATATGCACAGTGACATTAGAAAGAAGTGACACAATCAGGGAAGTGGGATCACTGGGGTTTAGGTCTGATGGTCTGCAGAGTGTGAGGAATGAGAGGCATCAAGATGGCACCACGTCTTTGGGCTTGGGTGACTGGGTGGTTGAAATTGGGGACAGAGGCAGGGAAAACAGGTATGGGTTTAATGGGGACGTGCTGAGTTTAAGGTGGCAGGTGTTTATCCAAAGGAGCTGTCAGAGAAGAATTTGGATATGTGCATCTGAAGCTGTAGAAAGAAGACTGAGCTGGAGACAGAAATAAAGATAGCTTTCAGTAAAGGAAATATCCAGTCTTCGAGATAATTTGTAGTTATGGCTTCTCCTCCCCCTGCTTTTTGTGAAGATTCAACTCTCTGGGTATGGCTCATGAACTGGGCCAGAGCAGAGATCTCTAACTGATGAACCATGGGTTAAATCTGACTTGCAGATGAGACTTATTTGGTTTCTGGACAAGAACTGGGGTGACCGCCACAGCCTTGGGGTGATAGCTCTGCAAGGGAATGGGTGGGGTGGGGACCGGCTATGAGAAAGCTCACATCCCCTAGGGGAGCACGTCAGCATCTTCCAAAGGGCCATACTTTTAGAAAAGCATGGTCACTGTGCTAATGCAAATTTATACATGAGGAACTGAAATAATTCCTATGTGTTTTAATACAGTCATCTAAGCACACAAAACTCTGACAGAGGAGGTTGTATGGCCCCTAAGAGGGCTGAGCGTCAGCCTCAGAAAGCAGAGTGGCATGTCTGTGCCTGTGGGTAGGCACATGTGAATTAAGGCCATTGTCCAGGGTTGCACACCCAGATACTTCCAGAGGCGGAGGCCATGAGTGAGTCCAGCATGCTGTGTGCTGGGTGGGATGGACAGTGGATACCAGTCCAAAGGGATCCTTTGCTACCCACTTCTAGTGTGTGCTTCCAGTATGAATGGGGCCCCGAGTGGCTAAGCCTTCTGCTTTTCCAGGAGAACTTAAGAATGTAGGACTGGATGCGAGCTCTCCCAGTATTTAAATGTTGGCTCATTGAAGGGATGAATGAGAATGAGAAAAAGAGATCTGCCCAGAAACCAAATAAATTTCATCCACAAGTCAGATTTAACCCACAGCTCATCAATTAGAGATCCCTGCTCTAGCCCTACCTGCCTGGCACACAGATGCGAAAATTCAGGTGCAGAGACGGGACTGGCAAAGCCCAAGGTCACACAGAGAGTTACAGAAAAAGCCCAAACTCAAATGCAGACTTTCTATGGCTGTCTTTACTATGCCCCAGCCACTCCCTTCCACTGGAAGTCTGTTTAAAGAGAAAAGATCTGAATTTTTCCCTAGCCTCATTGTAACACCACCTAGCACTAATCTGAATTTTCCCAAACTCCTCGTTTTACATAGAAGGAGACTGAAACCAAGAAATAAAAACAAGATGTACTTTCCCCCTATACAGTAGCAAGGCTGGGTGCAGAACCCACGCCTCCAGCTCCCAGGCTAACCTTGCTTTTTTCCCCCAATACCCTAAGAACGCAAAGCTCTCCCTGGACAAGGACTGTATTTGGTGAACTGTTGAAATATTCTATTCCTAAGCATATTTGACAATCCGAATTACAGTCCCCGGGACCAGCCCCATAGGCCACATCACCTTAAATCTTCCCTCCAGGGGGGTAGGGGGAACCGACTCACCAGCCTGGCACATCACTTCTCTCCTCTGATGAACAATAAACATGACTGCAGCAGGCGCAAAGCCTGAAGCCTCGCCAGCCACCTCTGATTTGTCTGCTAATTGGAGCCGGGGCAAGGCTGGCATGATGCCGTCTGTCAGTTGGTTAGCGAGCGGTGCAGGAGGGCAAGAGAACAGAACTTCGAGTTCAGGAGACCAGGCTTAGGTCTGCTTCTCGTGAGCTGGTTAACCTTGAAGAAGAAGAGGTCATTTCTGTGAACTGGGAATCAATGCCCCTTAGGTTTTGCCAATGTCCATAGTCAGAAAGGAGATTAGAGCCTACAGCAGACTGAATCTGATGCCCTGACTTAAAATCTTTAAAGGATCCCCATTGTCTACATATTAAAGTCCAAAGTCAGTTCAAGGCAAGTGTGATCTGGCACCAGCAGCCTTTCCTGCCATCCCTCAGTACCACCTTCCTCCTTTCTCTTGGTAAGAACAGCCGACATTTATTGATCACTAACCCTGTGCCAGCCACTTTATGTTCACTAACTCACACATTCCTCCCAGCATTCCTCTAAGAGAGGCATTGTTGTCTCTAACTTCACAAATCAAAAAGAGCAAGCCTAGGGTGCTTCAAGAACTGGCCCAAAGGCCCCCTAGTGAGTTGAGATAATTGAGATTTGAACCAGCTCTGACTCCTAAGATCCATCTCTGACCCCTGGTGCATCATCCCATCTCCAAGAATATTCTGGACCCCACCTGACTTCCTATGAATTCTTCTCTTCAAACAAGTTGCTTTCTTTCTTGCCTTTACCTCTTTGCTGAAGCGTTTCTTCTGCTTGGAAAGCACTGCTAGGCACACTCTTGCTTCAAAGTCCAGTTCCCAATCCTATCTCCCTGGGATCTGCCCACCATCCAGGCTGGCCCTCTTAGCATGTCTCTTGGCTCCATGGGATGTGTGGTGGCCTGAGATAAGATATCACACTGATACTCTGCACCATATTCCTACTGCCTATTGTCAACACAGCCAGGTTGCCATTCTTGTTAGCACACTTCGCTGACTACTCTTACAGGCTTGATTGCCTCAAATATTGAAAACTCCTTAAGAAGCGGGGTCTTGTTTTACTCATCCCTGGGCCACAGCACCCAAAGCCTAGTGAATGCTTTGTAAGTGTTGTGGGGGAGGAAGAAGGGAGGGAGAGAGGGAGGGAGCAATGGAAGGAGAAACATGGAGGAAGGAGAGGGGAAGGAGGGAGGGAGGGGATGATAGGAAAAGGAGAGATGGAAAGGGGAGAAGGAGAGAGGGAGGGAGCAAAAGGGAGGAGGGACGGCAAAATACATTTACGAAAGCATTTATTTAGTGAATGGTGTAGGCAGGGGTCAGCCAACTATGGCTGTCTACTTTGGGGCCATATTCAGACTATTTTTATACAGCCTAAAGCTAGGATTTTTTTTTTTTTTTTACACATTTTTCAAGCATTGAAAAAAAAATGACAAAGAATATGTGACAGACTGTAGGCATCTTAAAGTGTAAAATACTGGGCGCCTGGGTGGCTCAGTAGGTTAAGCGTCTGACTTCAGCTCAGGTCATGATCTCATGGTTCCTGGGTTTGAGCCCCGTGGTCAGGCTCTGTGCTGACAGCTCAGAGCCTGGAGCCTGTCTTTGGATTCTGTGTCTCCCGCTCTCTCTGTCCCTCCCCTGCTCGCTTTCTCTCTCTCTCTCTCTCTCTCTCTCTCTCTCTCAAAAGTAAATAAAACATAAAAAAATTTAAAGTCTAAAATATTTACTATGTGGCCTTTTACAGAAAAACTTTGCTGATCCTTGGTATAAGTGGATACCATAATGAACATAATGAACAATGAATGTAAGAGGATGTTCATTCTTCAAAGAGAGTGAACTTCAGAATCTGGATAGGAAGTCAGAAAATATCAATCTTTGAAACTTGAAACAATGAGATGAGATCAGCCACCTCCTCAGGATGCAAACATCAGAGAGATCGTTTGCTGGGGTGCTGCCAATAAGGCCAGGCTGGGGCCATCACTGGATTTCAGCATAGTTGTCTCTGGGACATCTCTAGAGGAAGGCATGCATTTCAAAAGCAGCTAATGGAAGAAAAACTGAAATCTTAGAAACCCCCACCTGCCTGTCAGGAGGCAATGTTGTAAAGACAGCCAATTCTAGGGACTGATAGAAGCGCTATAGATAGAGCAGAAATGAAGAGTCAATATGGGGAGCGAGACCCAAGCATTACAGCAGAAGAGCAAGTCCTGAGCCTCATGGCCAAGTCTTCCGCTATAGCCCAAGAGCAAGCTTCTTAACTAGCTGTCCCAGTGAGGACTTCAGGATGAGCCTTTAATGGGTCTGGCTATTAAGATCCTGTCTCCTCCTTTGTTCTAATTTACGAAAGGGCCATTTGATGACAATTGGACTCCTACAGAGAAGACAATGTCCTGTCCAGCTGGTGTGTTGACTTATATTTGCTCAGCATAACAACCAAGATAACCGAGTGCATGCTATTTATTGAGTGCAGCATGCCAGGCGCTGGGTGAGGTCCTTTTTTAACTTTTATTATCTCAGAGCGGGCATCATATCCCCATGTTACCATGAGAAAACTGAGTCTTAGATCAATGAATGTATCCAAAGATGCATACCTATAAAGTAGTAGACATTGTAATCCCTGGTTTTTTGGCCCCCAAAACCTGATGGTTTTTATAATCTCTCTCCCTTACACACACACACACACACACACACACACACACACTATAATGTCTTTGTTCTTTATCTAAGCTCTTTCTTAAACTACTAGACCCCAATATTCCAGAACCCTGTCCTAACCCTCAAATGCATGGCTGGAAACCTCAATATTCATTTCCATTTCATCATAAGCCTATTGGTCATGTATTATATGCAGAGGTAAACAAAATTCAATCCCTTTTTCAAGAAGCTTATGGTCTAGTGTGGAGGTATACAAATAAATTGTCTAATAAAATGCAGGATGATGTGTTGATGTCATGAGTCATGAAAGCAGCCCCTGTTGCTGGGGTAGCCCAGGCTTTGGCTTCATTGACTTCAGTCACATTTGACTTCAAGAAGACTTCCATGAGGAGGGTACATCAGGTTGAAAGAGTTCACAGATGAGGAAAAGAAGTGTTAGGGGGCAATCCAGCCAGAAGGATCTGGATGCACTAAGTCTGGAAGGATAGCAAGTTTCGATTAACTGTCATTTGGGATGGATGCGGCTTAAGCTGAATCTGAGAAGGTAGAAACAGCCAGATTGCACAGGGTCTTTACCACATGCTAAGGAGTTTTTACTTTGTGCTAATGACAAGGGGGGGGGGGGAACCATTAAAGGGCTTAACTAGGAAGTGATATGTCCAGACTTACAAGCTTGAAAGATCCTATAGCATCATATGGAAGATGCAAGGAGATCAGTTAGCAACAGCAAATGGAAATGTTTAAACTGGAGAAGAAGCAGAGGCATGGAAAGACCAACTGCAGGTAGTTGAATCGTAGAATCAACAGGTCTTGGTAGCTTGTTGTATGTGAGAAGAAGGAGGGAGAACAGTCTAAGTTAACACCCTGCCTAGTCCCTGGCGGCACTCCTTCTTCTCCAGAGCCCTGGACTCTTGACCCTACTCTTCCAGTTTCTGACTGGGCCTCCTTCTTAGTGCCCTCAACCTCTGGGATTACACCTTCCTAGGACTACTGCTGCTAATGTGCCCCATCTGCCATATTGAACCTCCTTCCAAGCGATCACCAAACCCAGATTTACTCATGCATATTTGATATTTTCAGCTGAACTCCTTTCCATATCCTATCCCTGCCCAGAGCCAGGACTGTTTCCTGAACCCCACTTTTCCAGTCCACCTTTCTTCACCTTCTCCACTGAGCTGAGCCAGGACTTACCACAGCAACCAGCCTTCCAAGCTCTGATCCAGCCAACTCCATCCTCTGCCCCCCACACCACCATGCAAAGCTGGCAAAGGAGGCTAATATGGTAGATTCAACCTCTCTTGACAGCTAGAAACAATGGACCCAAACGAAAAAGAAGACATTTAGCAGAGATGAATGTCAGGTTCTACAATATTGAGCCCAGGAATCAATCACAAGGACAGGATGGGAAGGAGCTGATTTGCAGTAATGATAAAGGAAATATCCAGGGGAGGGGCTGGTTACGTGGCCAAAAGCTAAGCAGTCACCAAGAATGGGGACTGCAGCTGCATAAAACATGTGCCACCACAGTTTGGCTAAATCAGTAGGAGTAGAGTGTCCGGGTTAAGAAAGGCAGCTGTCTGACGGTGAAGACTGTTTAGACCCCAACTAGAATACAGTGTTCCGCTATAGGAACTGCCATACAAGTATGCCCAGGAGGGGAGCAGAAATGAGATGGTGAATATCTGGAAACAAATTCTGGAAATTTATAGAGAGAAGGGATGGGAAAGATGGCTGTCAGAACCTGGTGTTCAATTAATGCTAACTACTATCATTATTATTTTCCCTTTCTCCAGTTGCCCAGTTTCTGGGCGATTTTTCTCAGGCTGAGAGTCTGACCCTTGGAAAGCACAAATAGCCCCTCCCTAGCTCCACATGCATCTCCTTAATTACCCCTTTCCTGTTGTCCCAATGGGGCTGGGGGTTGGAAGCTGTTGCTGGTGTGTCTGACATACAGCCCTTTTGTCTCGATTCCCTGAGCTGGGAGGCCAATGTGATGGGTGTGGTATGATTTTTGTCCTCATTTCTCATATAACATGAGAAATTGTGGAGCCGGTCATGTCCTTAGCGCTGAACTCTGTTTTACAGATGATGAGACTGTGGCTCAGTACAGGAGCGTGGCTTCCCAAAGGTCCCTAAACTCACTCATGGGCAGCACAACTAGGGTTAGAATGGGGATAAGTCCAGGAGCCTTTCCAAACAGTCTTCTGGTGCTTGTCCTCCAACCCCAACCACTCACTGACCTCCAATGGGTTTTAATTTAAAATTTAAAAAGGCAGGATACACAGGCTCTGGGGGCCAGCAACAGAGCACATGAGATCAAGAGAAGACTAGACCCAAAGGCTCTTTCTTTTACCAACAGAGTTGTCTTCATTACTGGAGTGAAGTGAGTCAACATCTTGGTCAATTTTCTTGCAGGGTGCTGGATCCTAGGAAAAACATGGATCCTGCCCCTCACTGCCACCTGCAGAATGAGATGGGACACACCTGAGATCTGCATGAGCTGACCCTTCCCCAGTTCCCATGGGGGTATATCACTGCTTTGATTTCCACTAGGTAGTCAGGTATTCAGTAGAGGGGGCAAAGATTTGCTTCCAGTGACTGTGCTTGCTTTCTCATCACAATGTTTAACCTCAAAAACCCATGTGCACAGCCAGTGGACCCTCCCAGTTACCTGGTGAGGTTACCCCCCCGGGGACACCAATGCCCAGGGAGGCTTGGAGTCTGGGTGACTCACCAGGTGTCATGGCTCTGCTTCCTCAGGAAAGCTGTATTTCTTAAATGTGCCTCCCCTGAGCTATAAAGTAAGTTCATGACAGAACTGCAATTTCCCATTTTTACAGTTCCAGGATGAGTGACTCACCTTAAATCTACAAAGAAACAAGGAGGAGTGATGTGTGGAACCTGGAACACAAGCAGACAGGTCAACCCACAGGCATTCTACTTGTGTGGCCAGAGAATTAAAAAGTCATAGAAGGAAATAAAGAAATGATTGAGACCAACTTATTTTAAAGGTGTCAGTCCTGGGGCGCCTGGGTGGCGCAGTCGGTTAAGCGTCCGACTTCAGCCAGGTCACGATCTCGCGGTCCGTGAGTTCGAGCCCCGCGTCAGGCTCTGGGCTGATGGCTCAGAGCCTGGAGCCTGTTTCCGATTCTGTGTCTCCCTCTCTCTCTGCCCCTCCCCCGTTCATGCTCTGTCTCTCTCTGTCCCAAAAATAAATAAAAAACGTTGAAAAAAATAAAATAAAATAAAAAATAAAGGTGTCAGTCCTGAGACCCAGAGTCAAAGGACGTGATTCTGAGGGGCACGGAGTTATTTTGTGGAATGGTTGGCATTATAACTTGGAATCACTGGGGTTCCCACCATTCTATGAGCCTGGAATCTGGTCCACTCCAGCCAAGGGGCACAGAGTGAACACTGAGTGTTCAGGAAACTGTTGGCGGGAATCTGCCATTCTCCCAGAAGTGCTAAAGGGCTGGCTAATTGGCCTGTCCCTCTGTCTGGAGTTTGGAAACCATATTTGCTCCAGGCTCAGCAGAGAGCTCTACCAGGACCTCAGTTTTCTAGGCTGTGTACTCAGGCTTACCCACGGAGGTCCATGGAGAAGTTGGGTACCTAACTGGTGCATACCTCTTCAGATCTCCAGAGTTCCTGGGGTATGTCTGTGTCCCCCAAGGCACTGGTACTCAAGACAGAGAGGAAACAGCTACCTAATGTCTAGGACCCTCCACTTTATTCTTGCCACCTCCCCGGTTCTCAGGTATTAGGTCCTATTGCTCCACCCTATCTGCGTCCACAAAATGTCACCTCCCGGACACTGGGACTCACAGTTGTATCTTGTCAATCCCTTCCGGATGCCCTTGCCCTCACCCCTAGATCTTAACAATAGCCTAGAACCCCCTGGACAGGCTGGCAACCCGTACACTTGGAATTAGTCTTGGTGTCAGCCTCCTCCCTAAGGACTCCGCCTCTGGCCTCACACTCTCCACTCATTGGCCAACAGGGAAAGCCATCAGTCAAGAGATACTCCCACCCAGTCTTCCCCAGTGTTGATGTTCTCGTCACTGGCCCTTGAAGCCTCTGACCCACTCCCCGCTCCCTGCCTCCCTGTCCTACCACCCTGCCCAGTACCATAAGGACATGGACAAACCCAAAGCCCGGGCTCAAAATAGAAGTCCTGATGAACTAATTTTTTTTTTTAACCTTTAATGTTTATTTATTTTTTAGAGAGAGATAGAGCACAAGAGGGAGGGAGACACAGAATCGGAAGCAGGCTCCAGGCTCTGAGCTGTCAGCACAGAGCCTTGTGCGGGGCTTGAACCCACGAACCGGGAGATCATGACCTGAGCCAAAGTCGGACACTTAACTGACTGAGCCACCCACCCAGGCACCCCCGAACTAATTCTTTAGTATGGCCTTTTACGAAAAGGGGAAGTGAAGTTCCCTGGTCAGATGAATTTGGAAAACACTGGGTTAAATAGAAGCTCAACAGGATTCTTTATTGCAGAATTTCAGTGTACTCTCCAAACAAATAACACTGAATACAATATCTATGTTCCCAACACATATTTGACCATCCCAAAAGACCAATGTCCTCCTGAAATACATTTTAGGAAACATCTATTATTTAACTCCTTCCTGGATACTAACTGACAAGTTTTAACACCAACACTGATTTGCTGTGTGGCTTCCAGCAGGTCATTTTCCCTCTCTGGGCCTCAGTTTCTTCATCTGTAAAACACAAACAAATAAAAGCAATGATCAGTGGAGTCCCCTCTGGCGTCAGCATTTTCCGGGGCCCTCATCTGTATTTCCTGGCACGTCTGTGTTGCCGGTGCTAGGGAAGTGGAAATGGTAGAGATTGAGGCTAACACAGCTGACAAGACCTGAGCACAATGAGACACAATGGATGGCTTTGAGACTGAGACGCTTTTTCAATGTTGAAAGTCGTTTTTATTTAGCTGGCATCACGTGGCCATTAACAGCACTCAGAATCCCCAGAGATTGAGGGAAGCTTGTAGCTCTCAGTGTCAGACAAGCTCCCCTGGGACCGTGAGGCTGAGGGAACCGCTGGGTATTGGGGTACCGCCAGTTACCCATGCAGATCAGGTGGACCCACAGAAGCTCTGAGGCATCAGAGACCCATTCTCACCCAAGACGCCCGTGGCTCTGAGGCACTATATTGACACTGAAACAGCTAATTAGGGCAGATGCGGTAACATCACTGGTGGTGACCGCACACCAGTGTCACCGGGGGTCTTTGTTTCCTAGGACTTCAGGAACAAAGTACCCCAGACTGTGGTTTAAACAACAGAAACGTCTTGCCTCACGGTCCTGGAAGCAGGAAGTCCCAGACCAAGGTGTCGGCCGTTCCTGGTGAGGGCTTGTGAAGAAGAGTCTGTTCTGTGCCTCTTCCTTGGCTTGTAGACACATCACCCCAATCTCTGCCGTTGTGTTTACATGGGGTTCTCCGTGTGCAGGGCTGTCTCTTCACAATAAGGACACCAGTTACATTGGATTAGGAGCCCCCCCCCCCCAACTCCAGTATGCCTTTCTCTTAACTAATTACGGCTGCCACAACCCTATTTCCTAATGAGGTCACATTCTGAGGTCCTGGGCGGGGGAGGACTTCAACATATGAATTCAACCTGTAACACCAGGGGAATATCTTTTCCCAATTGGCATGCACCCAGATCCTGTTCTTCAACCCGGAGCTGCCTCCGAAGCTGCCCCTAGACCACAGAAACTCCCCCTCCCCAAACCAAACGTCTGTGGCTGGAGAAAGGGGGTGTGGATGCTGGAGAGGCAGAGCACACATGCCCACTAGGCGGTTCTGACTGGGGTTTCCAACACTTGGCAGGCAGGAAGGCCTAAGCGGTACACCTGCCTTTCCCTCCTCACCCTGACTCCTGGTCTTTCAGGCAATTCTATAAGCCAGGAAACAGCAAAACCATGCACTTGCTTTACTCGTCATGCATCTTCCGCCAGGAATGCCTGTGCCCCACTTCCCTAACTAATAACTCTGTGCGCATCCTGTAAACCCTGTCCAACTGTGCGGGGACCAGAGGAAGGGCTCCATGCAGACAAGCCTGGCCCTCCCTTCTCCTCCCCTGGACCTGCCTCTTTCTGCACAAACACTTGCTCAGTCCCGGCTTCTCCTGGGACAGTGCCTCTGAGCAGGCTTTCCTATCTCATGAAAAGTCATGCATCTCTGGGCATAACACATCACTCACCCACGAGCCTCCCAAATCTCCCCACCCCTTGCCGCCCCTCCTACGGCAGCCACCTTCTGCGCATTGCATTTCTCCTCGTCTTGTTCCAAATCGTTTTGATGTTTAGCTCTTTGGGGATGACACTGCTGCAAAGCTCGAGTTATTGCAATCACAACCAGCCCTGCATCATTCAGAAGTTTCCTGGGGAGCATTCCCACCCCAGATGGCAAAAGTCCCAGATTACACGAGCTCTATAAAGGGTAACATACACTGGTTTTAGGGCTGAAAGCACGGGTTCAAGCCCTGACTCTGATGCATGAGGTAAATCACTGTGAGTACATTACTGAAGTCTCTGTGCCTCAGTTTCCTCATCTGAAAGATGGGAGATTCTATTAGCACCCTAAACCACTGGAAGCTCTTTGTGGACTGAAAGGCACTACGCATACATCATTCGTTACCTCCCTTGGTATTATGCCACTCACTGGGTGACAATTGCTTTCTGAGCTTGGCCTCTTCTGCGGAACTTCTCTTTGGCTATCACCAACCCACTGTGATCACTCTCTTATTCCAGTAGGATTTCTTATCATGTTCCTTTTGTTCAGAGCTTGCAGAGGCTCCTGTGGGGAAAAGGGGTGTCTATATCTGGCCTCATGCTGGTTTTTTATAACTAGCTGTGTGACCTGGGGCAAGTGACTTAACCTCTCTGAGCCTCCTTTCCTTTATCTGCGAAAGGGAGTTGACAATCCTTCCTTGGAGGGCTGTCATGAGGTTTTGCAGAATGCAGTTTGTGAAGTATGCTATAAGCCTTGCACTATAACTATATATGTGTTATAAGCCCTGCATATAATATACTAGTTATATCAGTTATAAGTTCCTTCCTGCCCCCTTCTCTTCACTCCCTCAGTCTGCGGACAGGCTCATCAGAAGAAGGGGAGCAGAGTGTATTGTAGTTAAGAATCAGGATTCTCTGTGATATTTCTATTCTTTCAGGGAAGTCATGAATCAGCATTGTTTTCACTGATTAATTTTCCAGGCGGATCCTTAGAGGTCCTATCAGACCTTCCCCCAGGCCCTTCCCCTGGCCTCCTATGCTTGTAAAAATGAGAAAAACAAGTTGCATCAAGAAAATTGCTTGTTATTTATATGTCCCAAGGTGACCCCTACAATGGAATAAGACAAAGAGGGCCACTGATTGGAGATATCTTTTTGAGCCTCTTCTCCAAGTACCCATCTAGGGATCCATGGAGAAGAAGGTCTTCCTGGATTCCCGACCAAGAACCAGGAAGGTTTACCCCAGAGCAAGACAGCATTTGGGGGAAGGTTGGGGGAAGTTCATTCATTCATTCACTGGGTATTTATTAAACATCTACGGTGGGCCAGGCAGGTTGCCGGGTGCGAGGCATGATGCTGAACCAGCAGACAGGAACTTGCTCTCAGAAAGCTTAGAGTCTACTAGCAAACACAGCATTGAAACAATCCCCCACAACTATATCTTGACTTGCAACTACCCCCTGCATCCTAAACCTTTCCTGAACCAGAAGCTTCTTACAAGGGAGAGCACTTGAATTTTCGGGTGATACTTGGGGATTATTAGCCACGTCAAGTCTCTGAACCAGACCATGTCAGGTTCATTCAGTAGCTGTGGACTGAGCACTCCTACCCACCAGGCACCAAGGGTGAGGTTACAACTAAGACGTAGTCCCCATCCTCGGGAGTCCATAGTGGACTGATGGAGACAGATGCAGCATAAGAGGGGCTCTCACTGAGGTGGGCACAGGTACTGTGGGACCAGAGAGAATGCACAGCCACATCAGTCTTGGGAGGAGTGAGGGAGAAGCTTCTTGGGGACGCTGGCTCTGAGCAGACCTTTTCCATCCTGTCCACTTCACATCTACTTCGGCAGCCTGGTCCAAGCCATCATATTCTTGTTTCCTCGACTCTGCCCCTACCTTTCTATCTTCCACCTTTACTGCCCTGTGGTCTGGTAGCCATAGTGCTCCAGCGATGTCCTGATAAAGCCAATTAGATAGAGCCACCGGCCCCAAGTTCTATGAGACTTGACCAGAGCTTGTAGGAAAAGATCACGAAGTTCACATGTTCTGGGCCTGGTCTACCTCTGTGGCTCCATTTCCAGTCTCACTCTTGCCCCTTCTCTGGCCTCAGCTCCTTCCTCCCCCTTTAGGGCCTCTGTATCCACTGTTTTTTGTACTGGGAATGTTCTTTACTCCCTTCCAGTCCAGTGTGTTCATCCTTAGACCTCTGCTCAGTGTCACTGTCCAAGGAATGGCTTTGCTCTGATCTCTGAGATGGTCGTCCTCACCTTGCCCTCCCTTGCCCTGACTCCCCATGCATTGCTGTCTCAGCACACAACATTTTCCAGGAGTGTACCTTGTGCTCAGAGGCATGGCCCCCTGTCAGCTATGTGAGCCCAGGGGCCAGTTTTGTGTCACCACCACCACCAGCTGAGTGGAGAGCCTGGCACCCAGGATATGCTCCGTTCATGTTTAATGAAGGATGGCTGTCCTCACACTCATCCCAGGTTTTCTAAAGACAATAGGAGACAGGGACACAGGATTGACATGAGCTCCCAGAGAGCTAGAATTCCACCTGGGGTGAGGAGGTTTGCCTGGGATTAGTGACCGAGAAAACTGACATCGAAGAAGAAAAGCCTTTAGATTTGGGTTATTTTTCCCTCTTGCCTTCCCAAGAAATGAGAATATTGATGGAGATGGCCATGGCACTGGGGGAAGCAGGGAAGCTCTGTGCACAGAACTGGGACCGAAGATGCATGCAGTCCGAGCTGCTCAGATCGGGGGCCAAACAAGGCGGAAGTCTGGGGCCCACCGGGCCGCCCACCACAGTCTATGGCAAGGTTTTAAAAGTTTGGATCTCAAACCAGGGCCAGAATGAGGGGATGGCGCAGTGCCTACACTGGCCCGACCTTGAGAGCAGGCGCTTTCTTAAATTGTGTGCCCTAGACACCTGCTTGCCACCCCTCGCCCCAACCCGTCTAGAGGCCGCAGCCTCATTCTCAAGCATCCTTTCATCCAGTCCTTCTTGGCAGGTGGTTCTGATGCACAGGCAGGCTTGGGAAGTGCTTGGCTAGAAAACTTCTGAGAAGACAAGCCTGCAGAGAGGCTCAGGTGCACAGCAGATGAGAGGCCCCTGCACTCGTCTTTCCTGTGAGTGATCAGGGTGACCGCCTAGACACAGGACATCATCTGCTTTCGGTCTCCATAGCTAAGCCACAGAGCTAAGGTGAAGCTAGTAATGAGCTCGAGGGGAAAATACAGTCAAAAGAAAGCAGTGTTCACCACGCTCAGAAGTGGGCAGTACGGGCTGCCTGTTACATTCTATTTCCACAGGCCTGAGTTCTGGAAAGAGTCCATCTCTGTTCTGCTGTAAGCCCCCTTCCCATTGCTCCCACTTGGGTGCAGTCTGTCCAGGTCCAGTCCAATGGCTTTCCTAAGCCAGCATGCTGCTTCTCAGATCCCGAAGACTTTCTGAATGCTGTCAGCTGCTATTCTTTGTATCCTTCTTGTGATACCAACAACGAGCTGAACCCAGCATACCCTATTTGGTTGATATGTTACCATATGCATGTGAAGAAGGTTCTTTTGCAGAGAAGGAAAATGAGACTCAGAGATAAAATGACTCACCCAAAACCACACGCTCTGGAAATGTCCTGGGATACAAATTCTGACTCCACAAACACTGAGCTCTTAGGCACTGTGGCACTGTGCACCTGCACAATGAAGCAGTCTATGATTTGTAGCCCCTCCCTCAGAAATCACTGTGTCTCCAGGGACCCAAGGGAACCTGAGCATGAGAAAGATGGTCCCTACTGATCCCCAAACACAGCAGGTGCTCGGAAGGCTGGCGTTGGCGTCTCTCGGGTCTCCAAAGGCTTGGGCTCTGCTCTCAGTGCCAGCTGGAGAAAGCGCAGGCTATCTGTTGAGTGGCAGGAGTCCCGGATAAGGAATGAGGCACTAGTTCCTGGCCCCAGCGCTCCACTGCCTGGCCAAGGGACCCACGCAGACCTTTTCTTTCAGAGTTTCAGTTGCCCAAATTACAAGACCTCTGAAAGGGGGAGCTCCCCCAAGAGAAAATTGAATCGGGTAGCTTGTAAGAATGGTCCCACCTGTAAGAGCAGACTCTTGACTATAGTAACTCTTACAGTGGCCAGACACTGGGTGATCGAGGGGCCATTTGGGTCAACGCTATTGGTGTCACCAGTCCTCCCGGAGTTTAGTGGGTTCTGAATACGAATGGCCTGGAAGCACTTCTCCAGCTAAGACTGGCCCAGGGTGGAGGGTGGGAGCATGCTCTCTGGGAGGGAAGATGGGGCTCCCAGCAAGGTGAGTGTTGGCCCTTTCCAGACCCTCCCCAGGGACAGAGCTAGAATGGGAGCATTCTCCCATTTGCCATGGGAGCTGGCAAAACTGACATAAAGGACCGTAAAACAGAGGAGAAAATGGAAGAAGGGAGTTGGTAGGAGAAAGCAGAAAGACCAAAGGGGGCAAGGGAGAATGAGAAAAAGAATGGAAAAGGAAGGTAGGGGAGAGAAGAGGCTATGGAGGCTGCTGAGGGTCAAAAAGCGTCAGGGATCAAGTGCAGTGGCTGGGACACTGAATCGTGGTTGGGCAAGATGGGAGGATACCTGGGGGCAGCTGGGGGAGGGGTTTGCTGGGTCTCTTGGCATTATTTCTTACAACCACATGTGTATCTACAATTACCTCAAAATAAGATGTTTAAAATAAAACGTGGCAGGGAACCATAGCTGCGGATATATGAGAAGGGCAACAAGTCCAAAGAAGGTTGTGGCTCCTTTAAGGAACGCACAGCCCAGTGCAAATCAAAGGGGAAGATCAAGTCCAGAGGTGGTGCAGCCCCGGGCCCAACAAGTGCTTGGTCCACGAGAAGCCAGAAATGCATTTCCCTTGCTGGGCCCAGGGACTACACGTGTTTGCCAAAATGTTCCCCTCTGTATTTATGCCTCTTGAGTGTTTGTTTAAAAAAGTCAGTAGCTACTAAATTAGCAGCTTGTTTTATATTTCTAGAGCTGCTCATTTGGAAACCCAGCTCTGATATAAAAAAGTCGAGGTGCTGGAGAGAATTTTCAGCTGCCTGAGGCCGGAAACTGCTGCTCAGAGGGAAGGGCTGCAGCAGGACCAGACCCTCCTCCCTCTGTACCCTCCCCCAGACCATGGATGGGGGAGAGGATTGCATGCTAGTTTTCCAGGTGGTCTTCCCACAGTCCACAAACCCTCTGCCAGCTGGCAAAGGTCTTGGGGACTGCTCACTGTCACAAGTGTAGAATAGATTACAGACAATGCAGGGGTGCATGGGAGACCCCCTGCCCCACCACCTCACCAATGCCAATGTTAGAAGCAAGCCCAAATTGGGGCACCTGGGTGGCAGTTGAGCATCCAACTTTTAATTTCAGTTCGCATCACGGTTCGTGGGATCTAGCCCCGTGTTCGGCTCTGTGCTGACAACGTGGAGCCTGCTTGGGCTTCTCTCCCTCCCTCTCTTTCTGCCCCTTCCCCGCTTATATGCACTCTCTCTCTCAAAATAAATAAATAAATGAACATAAAAGAAACCCTGAAGCAAGCCCAAGTCCCAGGCCACACTCCCCAGAATCGTCACTCACTGTAGCCTGGCACTCTTCAATTAGGACCAAGAGCTGGAACGGGACAAAGAGGGGAGAGGTGTATTCACTTCATACGGGAAGCGTGACTTGGGCCAGAGAAGGTTCAGAGTCTGATTTTCTGAGTTTCTACACGGGAAGGTTACTGTCAGACTGAAGGGCTGTCCTTTGCAAGAAAGGACCAAGGAAAACCTCGTGGTGACCTTATCCATGCTACGGGTACACTTCTCTTAGAACTCTGGTAACATCTCTGGTCCATCGGGCTCATCATCCCCATTTTAAAGATGAAGAAAACGAGGCTAACTCACTGGATGAACATGGCCACACTAGAAAGCAACAGCACCGGACGCAACTCCCAGGATTGTATCCATGTTGCAGCTCAGTCGCCTTATCTATAAAACAGGACCAACAACGGCACTTGCCTCATCGAATCGCCGCGAAGATTAAATGCCATACAGGATGTAAGACACTTCAAACCCGCTGCATGGTGCACCCTTAATACACGCTGGCTGCATTATTATGACTTTACTCGTATTGCGACTTCTACCAAGACCCTCTTTGGGGCAAGGGACTCAGAGTCAACAACAAATGAAAATGAACGGGATATATTTATTCTGGAAGGAGAAGATTACAGGGAGATGGGATTTTAATCCTTAAAAATCCAAAAATCTGCTACGAAAAAGATCAGACTTGATTAGACTGACTTTGTCCGGAGGACAAATGTAGGGCAAATATGAAAAAAGTATCAAGGGTGAGATTTAAGCTCCCTCATAAGGAAGACATTCTTAATGAATGAACTCCCTAAAACAGGCTTGTATCCCTGCTTCCCTTTCTGTCTTAAGCTCTCAGAGGGGGCTGGGGGGCGGGGGGTGTGAAGGATCACACAGGGACCCTCCAGCCTCTAGGTTCAGACCAGGCTGCCACGGAAGGAGCTTGCCTGTCAGTCACTGGAGGGGGGCAAGGGGGTTGAGATCTGTTGGCCGGTAGTTCCAAACCACCAGGACCTGGCCTCCCAGAGTGACTCGGTTTCCTCTAGGGTCCAAATTACTATGTCAGATCAGCTCGATGAAAGTAATTGCCTGTGTTCCTAATGCTGCAATTAAAGAAACTCATTGGCAAGTAGTGTTCAGCAAAAATCCATTTTTAGAGTTTTTCCTTTTTTATTAGCCGCTCTCCCATAGAAATAGACTATTCATGCAGTAAATCAGAAGCCAGTACATGGAAAGTTTCCGAAGAGCCAGAGGATGTAGGAAATGGGGAGATGAATTGCAGGCAGAGGTAACACAGCAGGGCTGAAGGCAGAGGTTCGTAAGTCGTCTTGACAAGCAGCTCTTGGGCCTGGGTGCCCAGCATGGTGTTGGACCCAAGGGGAGGAATCCAATGATGGATCCTCCTTTCCCCATGATCTGTATGGGCATTCTGGCTGGTGTCTCTCTTTGTGCTTCACCAAGAGATCCGATCCGGATGGCTGTGCCTCTGAAGGTGCGTGCATTGCAAATGAGAGATGGGCAAAATGAGTAGGAAGAAACTAGAAGGAGGGCTATTGTGTAGAGGGAGGTGATGGGGAGGACGGCTAGAGAAATGGAGGAGGAAGAGTGTGGGGGTGCACGGCCAACCAGGGTGAGTGCAAAAGAAAGCTTCTCATCAACTAAGTGGATGGGTCCCACTGAGCAGAAAGTCAGTAAGAGATTGTGGATCCAGCTGGGATCAGTTGGTCAAAGGTCAGGAGAGTTGATTCCTAAAATGGTCAAAACAAACACAACAGGGGCAGAATTCCAACCATCCCTGGTGATAGATAATGCCAGGTGATCTGACCTAAGAATCCATGTCAGAATTTTCCCCAAGGGAATCAGTCAGCACAAAGATCTTTGTTGCAGATGATCCAGACTGGCAGGTTGATCTAAGCACTTGAGAAGTGTGGAGTTAAAAATCACAGGCCACCCAGTGGAATGTCATGTAGCCAGTAATTATTATAATCAGCAAGACTGTCCAATAACATGGGAACCCTTTTATAAGAGTCTAAATCAAAGATTGGCAGGTTTTTTTCTGTAAAGGGCCAGATGGTAATATTTTTGCTTTGTAGGCCAAGTCTTTGTTACAACTACCAACCAGGCCATAGTGTGAAAGCAGCCACCGATAGCGTGTAAGTTGAATGGGAGCGATTGTGACCAGTGAAACTTTATTTATAAAAATTGATAGTGGGCCAAACCTGTTGTTTTTAATGACAACATTGCTGTTTTGAATGACAAAAGCAAAACAAAGTTGTAATATATTCATTATTATCGCAACTAATAAAATACGAGTTTGAATGGTCTAAAGGAAATATGCAAACTGGAAAGGGTAGTTGAGTTAGGATAGTGGAATAAGAGTGGGTTTTCTTTCTTATTTTGGGGTGAAGGCAGGACTCTCTGGTCACCTGAATACTCAGGACTCACATATACCCTCCAAGGACTGGGCATGGAGGGTCCTAAATCCCCATGTCCCGAACATGATACCATCCTGGGGGTTCTCAATAAACGCTTGGTAAGTCAGTGAACACCCAGGAAAGCTGGGCCTCGTGGAGCTATGCCCTCGACCTGAGAGCCCATTTCCTGTCTGCAAGTGGAGTCAGATCTGAGACTTTGTCCAGTTCATCTGAAAAGGTTGTCCTAGACTGGAATCTGATGTCCCAGAGATGGAGTGGTGGGCAACTGTGCAGCCCCAGTGTCCAGGACCCATGAGCTAACTCTGGTAGAAGCTGGAGCTGAAAACCACACGTGTAGGGTCATACTCCCATAGATGTTCCAGAGATGATGGGGGTGGGCAGGCTAAACGGGTAAAGCAGGGGAAATTTCTTTATGCTTTGAAGAACTGGCTTTGGAGTCAGATAGCGGATCAGCCATGTGGCTTTGGACATGTCCTTTTATTTCTTTGGGACTTTATTTCCATGTTTGTATAATAGGAATAATAATACCCAGCCTACAGGGTGTGGTAAGCATTAAATGAGATCTCATGTGACACTCCCAGCACATAGACTGGCTCAGAAGAAACCCTCAGTAATGGTAGCTTTTAGCTTAGAGGGTCAGAGGCTGGAGTGGGGCAGGCCCAAGAGTCAGACAGGGTCAGACATGGCATCCTCATAGCATCCCAGCTCTGGACCTCTGGACCATCAGAACTGTATGTGGTCTGTTGCTGGACTGAAACCAAGGTCAGAAAACCGAGAACACACTGGGCAAGGTATCATGTGATCAGGCAGGGATTGGGGTTGTGACTTAGGCATCTGGGTCAGACCAGAGAAAGGAGTCCCCAGACCAATCAGAAGTGAAAAATTCCCAGAGGGGTCTCAGGGTCAGATCCAAGAAAGAACCCATGTGAGAGGCCAAGTCTGTGTCAAGGTCAACCCATCTAGGGACCAAGAGACATGGGGACTGAGAAAGAGCAAGGCTGCAGGACCTGAGATATTCACTCTGAAGTGGGCTGGGATACCCAAACATTTTCACAAGGTGCTGACTGTGGGTGGGCAGGGCTGGCAGGAACTAACAGCCCCGAAGTGGGCTTGGGTGTGAGTTTTAGGGATGTGGTAGGATTGTGGAAGAATTCTTTACAGGAGAATCTTTTATTGTATATTTTTAAATGGCTAAGATGGTAAATTTTATGTTATGTATATTTTACCGGGATTAAAAATAAAAAGCAAATACATTCAGCAAATGTAGCAAAAGAACACAAGTACAAAAATAAACACGTGGGGGCTTGAAAGTAAAATGCATTAAAAATAAACATGTATCTAACCTTCAACGAAAAATGTTTACCAAATCTGACAGAGGCGGTGGCCCTGATGACAATGCCAGCAATAAAGGGTATGGACATTGTACTTTGTAAAGAGTTTGTGTGTGTGTGTTGACGGGCCGGCAGAAAAGAAACAGGTTTCCCAAGACTAGGTGATGGCCTGTGCAAAGGTGTGGAGGTAACAGTGTACCCCCATCCCTGGAATGAAGGTGTCATAGGGAGGCTGGATGGCATATCGAGAGACCAACAGGGTGGGTGGTTCACGACCAAGTTGCGCCTTGTTCCAACATCGCCTCTGCCTTACTCTGTAAATTGATACGTAACCTTTTAACTGCTCTGCTGTAGCATAAAGAGGTTGTCACTTGCACTAGGTCACCCGGCTTGTAAATGGACAAGCTGGGATTGGAACTTGGGCCCTCTGATTCTGCTCTTAGTTGTCAATGCTCTGGGCTGCATGACCTCGGGCAGGCTTCTTAACCTCTCTGGGCCTTGGCTTCATCGGTATTAATGGCACCCCTCTCCTGGCTCTGGCCTTGCAGGGCGAAACACGAGGTGATGATGGTAGCACCCGCCTCGGGTGCTTGGCATGCCCGGTGGCGGAAGTCTCTGAATTTAACGTCGTTGGCAAGAGAAAACCACTGCGGGGTCTGGTATTTAGTGTTTTAAACTTTCTTCCTGGCCATGGGTAAAAAGGAATTCCTCTTCACCCGGAATGCTTGTCTGTACGTGGCTGTCACAGAAAGCCTCGTACAATCACATCAGACGCTTTTTGTACCACTTTCATAAGAAATGAAAAGAACCCCTTTCACTAGAGAGGGCTGGTTTCAAAAGCTAGTCTTTTCTACACCTGCATCTCTCTCTCCCCCCACACCGCTGCCTAGAACCGGGCCATGACCGGGACCGCGTGATCTCTTTCCTGACAGCTGACCAGGGAGAGAAACAAAACTCAGCTTGACCTCTCAGCCCTCTCCCTTCAGTGCTTGTCACTCGGACTCCAGAGTAGCGTGCCAACAGCTGGCTGGGGGGAGGGGGAGGGGGAGGGGGAAGCTGGCAGGTGAGGAGCAGGAGGGATGGAGACACAACAGCCCCCCCACCCCCGCACCTTCTGAGTCATCGCTCAGGAAACTGAGGAATTAGCATCCAAGAGGCACACAGGTCAGCCAGGGAGCCCATCAGGCTGATCTTCCTCCCCGTGGGCCCTGCTTTATCAGAGCCCTGAAACAACTCTTCCATTCTTTCCCTCCACCGGCCTCTGTGGATATCAGGCACCGGACCAGGCTTCAGGAACGTGCAAAAAGGTACTCTGATGCCACAGTAAGTCAGGCTGAAGTCAGGCTGCCTCAATTCAAAGCTGACTCTCCCACAACAGCTGTGTGATCTCTCGAAAGTTACTTAACTTCTCTGTTCCTCAGTGACATCTATAGTGGGATCATACGAGTCCCCAAAACATAGAGTCAGTACAGGCAAAGCCATCGAAACTCTACCCGGTATGCATAAGCACTAGTCAGGTGTCATCCAGGGCTCCCTGGATGGGGGTGAAGGGTGGGGATGATAAGAGAGGTTCTGGGGGCCAAGGGACAGGTAGTCGGCTTGAGTCGGTGGGAGCTACAGCACGTTTGGAAGAGGAAGAAAAGAGGAGCTCTGAGCTGACTGTAAAGCGTGAGCCACAGGCACTGCACAGAGTCACGGGCAGAGCAGCAGCAAAGAGGGGACAGCAGAGCCAGACGCAGCAAACCAGACACAGCGGAGCCAGACCTGGAGTGTGACCTTGGACGGCTCCAGTCAGGTCACCTCAGCCACTTATTAGCAGCCACGATTTCGTAGCTTCCCTTAGGACCGGCCACCCGCCGCATGCCACGCTCTGGGTCAGGCATCTCGTGTTGAATATTTAAACTCCCAAATATCCCCCAAGTTCCTGAATTCCGTTGTTCCTAGTCTGTCTCCCAGAAGATACTTGAAGCAAACTCCTGGATACGATGAGGACCCTTGAGAAGCAGTAAGGACGAGAGTAAGGAACAGACTGGACCCCACTCCACAGAGGTGCCCGGTGGGGGCTCAGATTCCTTGTCGGCTCTAACGGAAGATGAAATGACCTAAATAAAGCATTGTGGAAATATCTAGTAATTTTAATATCACTTAAGTTTAGGTACTTAAAGAATATTGAAGGGTGTGGGCCAGCCTCACCGTCCTCCCTCCTGCCCTGGTCAGGGAGGAGCACTCTGGGATTTTAGACCTGCTTCTCCCCAGCTACTGGCTCGACCCTCGGTCACTATTCCTAATAGCATCACCTGTACTCTCTGTGTAGACCCTTCACGGCCATCACCTTCCCACGGCCCATTGTCCACTCAGGGATAGTTAGAAAGAGTCTGATGAACTGATCTGCTCGCAGGAGTTGACATTCTTAACCTTTTAGAAATGTGCAGATTGGACCCAAGCGCAAATCAGAGCCCCATGTGGCTGGTCCACACTGAGATGTGCTATAAATGTAAACTACACACTCAATTCCAAAGACGTAGTACAGAAATAAAACGCAAAATGTCTCAGTAAAATGTTTTCTATTGGTTAGGGTTGAAGCGGTAATATTTTGCATGTATTGGGTTGAATAAAATATATTATTAAAATAATTTTCACCTGATTTAGTCATTTTAGTGAGGCTACTAGAAAAAAATTTTAATTTTTGTTTAATGTTTATTTATTTTTGAGAGACAGAGAGACAGAGCATGAGCAGGGGAGAGGCAGAGAGAGGGGGAGACACAGAATCCGAAGCAGGCTCCAGGCTCTGAGCTGTCAGTGGCTCTCAGCGGCTTTCAGACAGGGCGGCTTCCCTATGCGCCTTGAATTAGGTCATCTAATCTTGCTCTCTTTGGTTACAAATGGTTTCTCCTGCTATATGGGTTCCCTATTGCTGTTGGAGAACATTACCAGAAATAGTGGCTTAAACAACACAAGTCCATTCTCTTCCAGTTCTGGAGGTCAGAAGTCTGAACTCAGATCTGCTGGACCCAGGTCCAGATACTGGCAGAGCTGGGGCTTTCTGGAAGCTCTGAGAGAGCAATCTGACTCCCTTGCCTTTTTCAGCTTCTAGTGGCTGCCCGTGTTCTTTGGCTTGTGGTCTCTGCCTCTGTTTTCAAACGACATTACTCCAATATCTGTTTTTGTTGTCACATCACCTTTTCCTTCCTGTCCGCTGCCTTTCCTTTTTAAGAACCCCTGTGATTACATCAGGCTACCTGGATAATCCAGGATAGTCTTGAGATCCTCAAGTTAGTCACACTTGCAAAGCTCCTGTTGTGATATAAAGCAATACCCACAGGTTTTGGGGATTAGAATGTGGGCTTCTCAGGGGGCCATTATTCAGTCTAGTAGGCCTGCCTCTTTCATTCTGGCCTCCAAGTAATACATCATGAGAGGGAGCAAGGACAGTCACAGAACCATAGCACCGATGTCATAGCCCTGGGAAGGGAAATGAACAGATATCCAGTCTGCCTCCTGGCTTCAAGACAGTGAAGTCCTGTAATCCCAGGCTTCATGCAGATGATACACCAAAGGCCCAGAGAAGGTTAGTGACTTGGTTGAGCTCCCCCAGCTGAGAAGAGCCCACGCTGGGGAGAAGCCTCAGCCCCCTTGCTGGCAGAGAACCCCACTGGGTCAGGAGAGACAGCCATGCCCACTCCCTCCTGTGCAAACACAGTAGCACCCCATGACCTTGTCTGACCTTGTGCTCTCGTAGGCTGTCTTCATGGTAATGGCTCTCCAACCCCTTTGGAAGCAATCCACATGTGCGTCTGTATCAGGGGACCCATACTGACAAGACTCCGGCAAAACTGCTGTCAAAGGGGCAGCTGAAAACCGGTTCAAAGCAGATGGCGGGCTTGACAGAGCTCACACCACCGAGCTGGCGATGGGCTGGGCCGGTGACACCGGTTTTATTAATCGGGGACAGAAGGAATCAGTTCCGGCCTCCAGGCAGCTGGAAGCCGTGAGGATCTGTGTGTCGCAGGAACACAGGAGGCCCCACTCGGCAGTGGTTTTTCTTTCCTGACATGTCTTCCTTCAGCCGAAAGACTTCCTGCCCACTCCCGCCTTCTTGCCGGCTCCCTGCAGACTCCTGCCCCATTCATCTCTGTCCTTCCTCATCACTTATTTTTAGCCTTGTCGGCAGATGACCCACTGCACACTGGGGAAGTGGAGCCAAGGAAAGGAAAACCTCTCAGCCTCAGGATCAAGAGGTCCTATTGTGTGTCCCCACCATCTGCTCACTCTCAGCATCCATTGCCAGGCCCATCCTGACTGGGGTTCCGGGACGGAGAGGTGGTATTGGGATAGGAAGCCAGTGCCCTCGGCTGGCCCTGGAGACCTGGTGCTGCCCTGTAAGGTCAAGCCTGGGCATGGGAAGGAACTGTGGAAACAAGATAGAGAACAAACACAGCCAGGATGAGGCATCACAAGACCTAGGCATGGGTCCTAGACTCGAGGTCACTGTAACATCCTGACACCTGTGTCCTTGTCTGTGGAACGAACGTAACAGTGACATTCCTGCCTCACAGGGCTATTGAGACAATCAGGTGAGAAGATGGAGGTGGCTGCAACTTGCAAGCTGTAAAGCATATCTTGAGAGTGAAAGATATAACTAAGAGTAGGCACAAGATTGGGAACGTAAAACTGGCCCGAGTTTAAGGCCAGCCCTGGGCCTGAACACCTCGTTCTGAAACATCTAAGGCTGAGTTAAGGTTGTGGTCCCCAAACCAAGCAAGGTGCTTGGGGAAGGGGACAGACGGCCAGGTAACCAGAAGGGCCAGTGTGGGCAAAGGGCAGGAAGCCTCTAGTAGACTGCACCTGCATGCCAGAGGTGAGGCTCCAGAATGAACAGAGAGGTGGATCAGGCGAGTCTGACAATCACCTGGAAAGCATGTGGGTATCATCCAGAGGACAGCAGAGCAACAGTGAAGGAGCAAGGGGAGTGCCAGGATCTGATCTGCCTAAGAGAGAGCTGCTGACTAGAGCAGAGTGGCAGACGTGGGAAAGGCCAGAGAGAGCAGACCTGAGGATGATCGCAGTTGTCAAGAGAGAGGGTGTTTCCAAAGAAAGGAGAGGGAAGCAGAGATAATCACTGCCAGAAGTCAGGTACTCCAGGACATGAAAAAGCATGCAAATGAGGTCATCATGGGGTGGGGGGGCGGGGGGGCTGCGGGCAGCAGTTTCCTTGGGAGGGTGAATCCACATGGTGGGAATGGAGGGGTGACTGGAACGAGAGGGATCAGGACAGGGGCTCTGGCTAGTTGGGCAAGCGCATGCTCAGTGAGGGAGACAAGACGGAGCTGTAGCCAGGGAGAGAGGTGTACCAGGTCGAGAGCAGTTTGTTGTGGTTTGGGTTTGTTTGTGTTTTTTTAATGGTGAACAAACCTTGAGCAGGTTTAAATGCTGGTGCAGTAAATCAATAGAGAGACAGAGGCAGAAGGCAGAGAAGAGAGAAATCATTCAACAAATATTTCTCAGACACCTGTTATGTGCCCGGTAGTGTTTCAGGC
The DNA here is from genome assembly GCF_028749965.1 of Puma concolor. Lineage (NCBI taxonomy): Eukaryota > Metazoa > Chordata > Mammalia > Carnivora > Felidae > Puma > Puma concolor. The sequence goes on along the minus strand of NC_141680.1, from coordinate 21,980,585 downwards.
ACAGGGGACACAGCAAGGACAAAGATTTATGGACTCTTCCTACTTGTGAATGGATAATCAATGGAGCAGCCTCTTCATGGAGGGAAAAAACTTTGGGATTCAGAGCACAGGTCGAGGATCAGCTACTGACAAAGGGAAAGGTGGAAAAGAGCACAAATACAGGTTAATTGGTAGGTGTTGTGCCAAGCAGTTGAGGGAATTCTTGTCCGATGGCTTCTATTTTTGCTTCAAAGTAGGAAGCGAGGTCATCTGTTGAGAGGACAGGAAGAAGAAGTCTGGGGAAGAGGAATGAAGATTTGAAATAACCACTATGAAGAGTCAGCAAGCGTGGGAGAAAGGGACGATCGGGGTGGCCTAGAACAGGCAGCAGTCCAGGCCTTGAAGGCATCAGAAAGCATGAATTCATGAAGGGACACACCTGCAGCGTTTGCCTTTAGCAGCCCAGATCTCAGAGGACAGGAAAAGAGTGCAATTTATGCACAATTGGAGTTTTGCAGAAAAGGCACAGGGAGGTGAAGACATGGGCAAGGAAAGGTTGATGGCTTATGGGATGGACTAGGGAAGACCAGGCCAGAGAGGAGGAGTGAAAGAGTGGTTGACAGATGATGGTTGAGAAGACAAGGACTGGGGTCTTGAAGAGGTCAAAGAGCAACCTTGGAAGGAGAAACAAGTGAGGGACCCAGAGGGGAAGGAAGGAGGCTCAAAGAGGAGAGAAAGAAGTGTGGGTGTGAGATTCTACAGGTGGAGACTTTCCTGGTGATGGCCAGATCCAAGTGCAGCCTTGGGAATGGGTGGCTGTAGGAGGGCATGGAGGGAAGTCTTTAGGGTTGAGGGCTCCTACAGTTGTTCATGAGGATGGCTTGGTTTGGGATGGAAAGCCAGGCTGAATTAAATGCCTAGACTCTCCCTTCAGCTTGACCAGGAGACATTAATGAGAAGGAAAGAAGGAAGGAAGGAAGGTAGGTAGAGAGGGAGGGAGGAGGGAAAAAAGGAAGGGAAGAAATGGTCAGTGGTCACTCCTTCCTATTGCCCTTAGGAGAAGCCCAGCTCCTCAGCCAGTCTTAAAAGACATGACCTGTGCCCAGCCTCCCTCCCTATCCTCATCTCTTGCTTTCTTGATCCTCTGATGCTATCTTGCGCACTCCTCAAGTACCCTTTTCAGTTCCATGTATATGAAGCCTGTTCTCCTTCAGGCCTCCAGACATTCCCTCCTCCAGAGGCTCCACCTACTGTCTTCATTTGTGGCTCCTTCCTAGCCTTCCTGTCTTAACTGGAATTTTCACTTCCTCAGGAAAGAGCCCCACCCCCCTTTAAAATAGTCCAACACATTATTATCTCTCATAGCACCCTGTTCTTTTCCTCAATACTTATTTCTCTGTGTACTTAATGTCTGTCTCTCCAGCTAGACTGGAAACTCCACCTGGGTAGGAACCATAACATTTTTGTTCATCTTATATCCCCAGCTCCTAGCAGAGTGACTAGCATAAAATGGCAACCAGTAAATACTGTTGAATGAATCTAAAAATACAATAGGAAGGGGAACCTGGGTGGCTTAATAGGTTAAGCATCTGACTTCAGCTCAGGTCATGATCTTGCAGTTCAAGGGTTCCAGCCCCGAGTTGGGCTCTGTGCTGACAGCTCAGAGCCTGGAGCCTGCTTCAGATTCTGTGTCTCCCTCTCTCTCTGCCCCTCCCCTGCTCATACTCTGTCTCTGTTCTCTCTTTCTCAAAAATAAATAAACATTTAAAAAATTAAATAAATAAATAAATAAATAATAGTAAAAATGGAATAGGAAGATGACAACCACACCTAATGGGAAAGCCTGCCTATATTACTTAACATCCTTAAAGGTCCCAAGCCACCTCTAGCTTCCATGCCTTTTTCTGTCTGGAATGACCTTCCTTGGACTTTACCCACCTGATGCCAACTCATCCCTAACACAAAGCATAACTTCCAACCTGATGCCCTTCTAGCCATCCTGGGATGCATGGCCAGAGCACCTCCATTTGCTTGTCTGTCTCCTCCATTCAAGTGTGATGTGCTTGAAGACAGGGACATGGTCGTATTTCTATGGGTCCTCAGTGTCTAATATACAGTAGGACATGATGAGAGTCTGATGAAAGAAGTTGATGCAAATGAGTGAAGCCTCCCTTTACTCTTAAGTCAACTGTTATTTAAAGAACTGATTGCAAAAGGATAAGGCTAGAAGAAACTAAAGAGACCTTTTAGTCCATGCCCTCAATTTATAAATGAGGACAATGGGGTCCAGAGACAGGAGGATATTTCTACTAGCCCTACAGCAAGACGGGGGCCAAGTCAGAGCCAGTATCTCCTCATACTGACCGGTAATTCAGGACTGTTTCTACTGCACCATGTGGCCTCCCAATAGATTTGTACTGTTCTGAAATGTGAATTTAGAAATTTTGAAAAATGAAGTTCTAATAGGGACTCTCAGATGTTACTGGCATGAATGTGAATGGACACATCCATTTGGGGGAGAAATTTGGCAATATTTTAAATAGAGAAAAAGGGAGCACTTACCATGTGATCCAGCAATTACACTTCTGAGTGTATATATATATATATATATATATATATATATCCTGTAGAACATTTTTTAACATGAGCTCAAGGATTTATTTGTATAGCAGCATTGCTGATAATAGCAAAAGATTGAAAAGTTTAAATGTCCATCAATATGAAAAATGGAGAAATAAGTTGTGATATGTTCGTACAATGGAATCTGATTTAGCAAGTAAAATAAATGAAGTACATCTACATATGCCATCATAGAGGTAGCTCAAAAGCATAATGTTGATTATAAATCTGATGACTGTGGTGGTAGTGGTGCTGATGTATTCTTTTTTTTTTTTTCATTTTTAATGTTTATTTATTTTTTTTAATTTTTTTTAAATCTTTATTTTTGAGAGAGACAAAGACAGAGACAGAGCATGAGCATGAGCATGAGCAAGGGAAGAGCAGAGAGAGAGGGAGACACAGATTCCAAAGCAGGCTCCAGGCTCTGAGCTGTCAGCACAGAGCCCGATGCAGGGCTTGAACTGATGAAAACGAGTTCATGACCTGAGCTGAAGTTGGACACCCAACCGACTGAGCCACCCAGGCGCCCCAATGTTTATTTATTTTTGAGAGAGAGACAGAGACAGAGTGTGAGCAGGGGAGGGGCTAAGAGGGAGGGAGACACAGAATCCGAAGCAGACTCCAGGCTCTGAGCTGTCAGCACAGAACCTGATGGGGGGCTCGAACCCATGAATGGTGAGATCATGACATGAGCTGAAGTGGACGCTTAACTGACCGATCCACCCAGGCACCCCAGTGCTGATGTATTCTTAACGTCCCTGGGGTTGATAAGAGAAGTCTTCCTGCCATGATACTCCATAGGTCCCTCTGGGTAGGTCCTTGTTGGAATGGCCCCTGTGGCACCAGCACAGTTTTCTGAGCCACATACTTGAGCGGGCAGGGTGAAGAGTCTAAAGTCAAAGCTCCAGGACTGGGTGACGTTTGGTGATGGGCCCATGCATTTCTTTATTTTGTGAACAGAGCTACCAAATAAGAGTTCCCCAGCTTTCCACCTCACCTCTCACTGGGAGGTGGTGTCCGTGTAAGCCTGGAGACTTTGGTAAGTGTCTTAACGATGCTAGATGTGGGAAAGAAATCAAGCTGCAAGAGAACAGGTAGTGTTCATGGGCAGCTGCTGGCGATGGCCAGGCGGCCACGAGGGAAAGTGGGAGGAGGGAGCAGGCAGCAGCAGCCACCTTTCCCCCTTCTTCCTGGTAAGGTTGCCCTGCCTCCCAACATCATTATGAGATGCAAACAGCCACAAGGTTACAGTGGGAAGTGAGGAACTGTAAGGAGACTTGGAAGTCACTGTAATTTTTAGTGCTTATGAGATCTCTGTGAAAGCCACTCTTAAGTCAAGTCTGGGCCAGACATCGCTGCTTGACCCTCATCATTCAAGAGAAGCCATTCAGCAATAAAGTCCCCTAAAACAATGTCCAATCAACAAAGCCACAACGAAACACCCACATAATGTTGAGTGAAAAAAGCAAATTATAAAAGGATGTCTATAATACAATGGTAATTATATACATTTTCAAAGCAGAGCTATCTAACAAACATATAAAAGCATGGATGGATAGGGTACTCATTAACTTCAAAATAATGTTACAGGAGGGGAAGAAGTATAATCGATGCATCCACTGTATCTACAATGTTTTTCTTGTTTAAAAAAGATCTGAAGCAAATGTGGCAAAACTTCAACATTTATTAAGTACAGGCAGTGGGTACATGGGTATCTGACTTTTATTGTCTATACGTTTCTGGATGTTTAAGTAGGTCATGATTTCTTAAGGTCAGCTAACTGGCAGGCAAAGAGGAAGGGGAAAGAATATCTCAAGGGTCCAGGTGGAGATGAGAAAGGCAGGGCTGTGGACCAAATCAATGAGCTCATTGCCCTTGGGTGTCTGATCATGTCAGCTAATGGGGAGCATAAGAGCAGTTCCGAGGGAGGGAGGAGCTATCATACTCCCTTCCTGGGAGGTTACCTTAGGCTGCCTGTGTCCCTAGACGGAAGGTCAGTGCTCCTCTCAAGGTGGCCTGCTGTGCACAGCTCTCTCCTGCCGGGTTCAGAGATTGGTCCCCTTCCTTCGCCTTGGCCCTGGAGGGGGTGATAGCCTTGCTGCTGGTGGCTCCACCATTCCTTTATAATCAATCCCTTTGTGAATAAACCCTCCTCAGATTACCTTGACCTGCGTGTGCCATCTTCTCTGTTGGGACCCCGTCTGATATAATGCAACTGTCCTCCATTAACCTCTGAGCAACTCAAGGGCCGGGGAAAGGTCTGGTTATTTTTTGTATGAGGATCCAGGTTAGGACCTGGCACATTTTGCGTGATCAAAACATAATTAATGAATGAATGGGTAAACAGTACTAATGAATGAGTGGACGAATGGGGTGTGCTTTTGGGTTTGTGAATGGGGTGTGTACAGGTCTTGGGCTCTTGAGAGCAAACAAAGAAAGAGGTGATTCCAGGAGGAAGGAAAAATATGAAAGGAAAAGGAACCTAATAGTTTTGGAGCTCTGGAAGTTCTGCAGAAACGGTGCTAGGCTCTTCATTTATTCCTCTCATTTATTTCATGCCCAAAGCATCACAGGCATAAACCAGAGGTTCGGGGAGGTTACATAACATGCCCCGCATAGTGTTCTTTTCCCCTTCATGTCATGGGTAAGTCTGATCCACTTCCGGAAGCCCCACGTGGTGCTCAGCCCCACCTGCTGCACCCAAGCCTCCACCCAGGATGGCTGGCAGTTGCTGCCTCGGGGGGTGCCTTGTCTGGGCTGTCACTCATGGAAGGGAACGTGGGGTCTGATTGCCGTTCATCCTGCATCCTGCACGTCAGGCATAAATGTCACTGGCTTTATTACAGAGGTGGGCTGATGGGATGTTTATCTACCCCATGCTTTTCAAAGCAATTAGGTGGATTTAGTGCTTGGATAAAGGCCCCTGAAACCAGCGTTCTGGCCTAGAGAAAGAACCAAATAGGCAGGTATTATGCCAGAGTCCCTCATGCCAATCTGTGTCCCTGGGCCTCCCTAGTGGAATCAGATCTTTCCTGCTCGAGAAATGAACCTCTTTTTCTTCTTAGCCTGATCAGAGCCAGCAGGAGCCCAAGTAAACAGGGCAGCAAGAAGGTACTTACTGAGTATTGCATGCCCATGGACCAGACTCTGTGCTCCAGGCTGACTCATTTATTCTTGACCACAATCTTACAAGAGAGGTGTTAGCATTCCCATTCTACAGTTGAGAAAACTGGAGCTCAGGGAGGTAAAGTAGGTAGGCCAAAGTCACCCAGGACTGCTGGAACCCAGAGCCCCAGGCTGCCTCACCACCTCACCACCTCACCACAGCCGACCTGCCTTTTATGCCTCACCTCCTGGCTGGCCCCTGTGAATGCATGCTTCCTGTTTCTTTCCTTCTCCGGGCAATCACTCTTGCCATTTGCACCTCCAGCCTTAAGCAAAGGTGGAGCCATCATTCCATTACAAAACATTCCATTCCTTACTGCCACCCCTTTGGGTTAAGGATCCAGTGAAGGAGCAAGAACCTGGCAAGGTCAAAAACAGATGGGCTGGGGAGTTCAGACAGACCTGGTTTCTAATCCGAGTCCTTCAATTTAATGACTGTGTAAATGTGCAAAACTCACCTCTTGGCACGTTCATCTTCCTCAGTGAAACGGTGCTGTGACACCTGCTTTATACGATTGTTTTAAAGGTAAAAAAGATGACTCATGCACGGTGGGTGTTCAACAAGTAATACCAGCTACTAGTCTCTGGTTTAAATTCCTGGGCACACATTCCAGCACTGTAAGAACTTCGAGCAAGTTACCTCACCTCTCCAAGCCTCAGTGTACTCATCTGTAAAATGGGGAAATACCATCACTTCGTAGGCTGTTGGGAAGATTTCATTAAACTAGCTAATGCATACAAATTGCTTAACACAATGTTTGGCACATGGAAAGTACTCATAAGACACTTATTGTTACCGTAATGAGTATTAGCAAGATCTTCATTGTGGTTACCTAAGAGATGCAATAACGTTTGTGTCCACATAATTACCACATATCTCCTGTGTTATTTTCATATATGGTTATCTTCTCAAAGTCAGACCATTCTTGACTTTTCCATATAGAAAAGGCAGTGTCTCTTTCCACAAAGCTTCCTTCTTTCCTTTACCCAAAAATAAACACTCCCTTTTCTGTACTTTGACTGCTTGCGGTACCTAACAACACGTAGTATTGTCGAGGTAGCTATTTGTTGGTACATGTGTCCTCCACCCCGCGATTCGAGTACAGGTGATAAAATCTAATTCACTTCTTCATTGCCTCCTCTCATGCAGTGCTGTTCCTAGCACAAAAGTCTTGCTTTTTAAAAAGAAGAAAAAGGAAAGAACATCTTTAAAAGAAAATTAAAACAGGAGCACCTGGGTGGCTGAGTCAGTTAAGCGTCAGACTTCGGCTCAGGTCATGACCTCGAAGTTTGTGAGTTCGAGCCCCGTGTCAGGCTTGGTGCTGACCGCTCAGGGCCTGGAGCCTGTTTCAGATTCTGTGTCTCCCTCTCCTTCTGCCCCTTCCCCACTCATGCTCTGTCTCTCTCTCTGTCTCAAAAATAAACATTAAAAAAAGAAAATTAAAACAATTTGTTCGTATGATTTAATTGAAATGTATGTGGATGTTCCTTCCAGAAGACAACTCTGGTGAGTGGTGAACTTAAGACTTTTCTCGGAGCCAAAAGCAGGGGAAATCAACCGAGATCCACTGAATTAACAAGAATCCACAATGCAAGGCCTGTTCTGCCAGGCTTCTAAAAGGCAAGTGTCATCTGTCAACAGCTAACTCGTTCAAATGACCAAATCCCAGGGTTGGTCCACCAGTTCGATGATCCCATGCAGGTAATGTCTCCTAACACAAAAAGGAAGCTTTTGAAGAGTTTTCTTGCTCTGCTGATCACAAATTGCTCCCGTGAGCAATATTTTTCAAAAATGAAGCTGATCAAAAACATGGAAAGGACAAATGTGATCCAGAGCCATCATAGCAGTCTTTCCGGAGCTGGCGTCAGAGAGAAGGCATGCTGAACACACTCAGTCCTCAGATGTCCTCTGAGCCAGCCAGTCTGGTGGGACCAAACCATCTCTTTGCCGTGCATTGGGTGGACTGGCGAGGGGTTGGACTCTCAGGGGAAAGAGAGAAAGATCCAGAACATATTTCTGAAATCCCTGAGCAGGGGCAGGATGCACACGATCCAGGAGACTTCTACAGAGCAGGCATAAAAGCAAGAACAACAGTGAGACATAGGGGCCACAGGGAAAGTAGAGTCAGGGGAAAGCACGTACACAGGCCACGGCTGGTGCTGTGAACCCTTCTGGGGTGTCCTTTTCACCTGTGTGGGCAAGTGGTTTCAAGGTGATTGGGTATGTGTAACTTCTTAAAGGCCCAGGATGGAGGAGCATGAATTTGCTTTCAAAAATTTTTTTTTTCAACGTTTATTTATTTTTGGGACAGAGAGAGACAGAGCATGAACGGGCGAAGGGCAGAGAGAGAGGGAGACACAGAATCGGAAACAGGCTCCAGGCTCCGAGCCATCAGCCCAGAGCCCGACGCGGGGCTCAAACTCACAGACCACGAGATCGTGACCTGGCTGAAGTCGGACGCTTAACCGACCGCGCCACCCAGGTGCCCCTGAATTTGCTTTCAAATTAAGGGGACCTCTTAACTCTGCAAGAAGGGGCCAACAGATGGTTTACAGCCCTGCTACTCAAAGTGTGGTCCACAAACATGTAGCCTCAGCCTCACTGGAGTCTATTAGAAATGCAGAATCTCCAGTCTCATCCTAAACCCCTGAATAGAATCTTTGAAGAAAGGGTGATTAATATGTATTTTAACAAGATCTCCAGGTACTTCAGCCTGCTAAAGCTTGGGACTGGTTTAGGACACTGACTCTTAACCCAAGGTACTCCTCAGAATCACCTTGGATGGGGGTGGGGGTGGGGCGAGGGCATGTGGATTTCTTCAATACGCAAACACCCTGGCCCCATTACCAGAGCTACCGAAACAGGTGGTCTTAAATTTTTTTTAATGTTTTTATTTTTTTTTGAGACAGAGACAAAGACAGAGCATGAGCAGGGGAGGGGCAGAAAGAGGGGGAGATACAGAATCTGAAGCGGGCTCCAGGCTCTGAGCTGTCAGCACAGAGCCCAATGCGGGGCTTGAACTCATGGAGTGTGAGATCATGACCTGAGCTGAAGTCGGATGCTCAACCGACTGAGCCACCCAGGCACCCCAGAAACAGGTGGTCTTAAAGGGATCTGGTCACTTGCAAATTATCTAAAAGATCCCTGCGGGCCTAAGGACAATCTTAGTTTTGAAGCATCAGTCTAGAACCTTAAAAGTTGATTTAAGACCAAGACCCATGGTTGATGATATCCCTACTGGATTCCACTATTACCATCAATTATAGCTCTTTTCCATGGTCTAGTTCAGACACCAGCTGCTCCATGAGCTCCTTCCTGACCACCACCCTTTCCCCCAGTTAAAATGAATCATTCCTCGCTCCGAGTTCCTGTGACCACTCCATGCATATGCCCTTTCAGCTCTTATTCCATCCTGCTTTGCATTGTGCATTACAACAGGTTGTGCGTTTGCTCTTTGACTAGATGTTAGTTCCCTGCTCTGGCCCCCAAAGCCTACGCTTTTAGTCCTCCTTGTTTTCCTACGACATTTAGCTGAGTGCCTAGTACATTGTAGATACATAATACCTTAGCTGCTGCATTAAAAATATTGAAAAATTCAAATTCTCCAGTTTCCATCCTCAAAGTTAAGTAGGTAACAGGAAGCTGACCATATTTCCTTACTTCAGAGGAAATACTGTCATATTATACTTTTATTTATGGCAGCAGGTCAGATGCTTCAACTAATCTCAAAAGGAAAGATGGGTGCTATTATGATCGCCGTATTGTTCAGTGAGATCACGTGTTTAGTTCAGGGCCACAGCTAACAAGTGAGAATCTAGAGCCCACGACCGTGACTCTCCACCGCCCTGTCTCCAGACAATGTGCATGGCTTCTGCTGCTCTTCAAACGGGGTGAGGGGGGCTTAGAAATGACCAGTGACACAGTTTCTGCTGTATTCCTTGCGTGTACCCCCATGTTCCTCCTCCTGCACCTCAGGGATCCCTGGAAGTTCAGAGGGTGGGGCTGGGAAAATGCCAGGACAGTCTGAATCCAGGTGCTGATGTGCCAGGGAATCTGCAGGGCCTTCCCCCAGATGCACAGGCCAAGCTGCAGCCCTGCCTCTGCCCTAGCTCCTAATGGTCTCTGCGCTTTTGCTTAGCCTGGCTCCCTACCCTGAACCCCACCCCTCCTGGCCTAGGTCCATACACTGTGCCTTTTCTACCCCAAAATGTAACCCGTGGGGCTGGACCCTGCTCCCTGCCCCACAGCAGCCAGGTCTCTGGCTGGGGTCTGGCTCCAAGCCACTCAGGCCAACTATAAGCACCTGTCTCTGAGCATCCTCCCTGCCAAGAGCTTCCTTCTGCCAGGCCCTGCCTACTTCTCAGGCCTTTCTGGGTTAGCTATGCCAGAAGGCATCCAGCCAACTTTTCACACCCATTTGGGCACTGACATGGATGGTTGGTCAGTAACCTCACTTCTCTGGGGTCCAGGCCTCCAACCAGGCTCTTTCTCCCACTACCCTGGCCTCCTCCTCTTACTCACCAAACCTGTTACATAGGCTGAGCATGCTGTACTCTCCAGCCTGCAGTGCCCACGTTTCTAACAGACCCCTGATCCTGCCATTGGACACGCCTTGAGAAGGAGTCAAGACCACTGACTCTCTCAGCATAAGCAATGGATCTGCAATCAGAAAATAAGGATTTGAGACCTGACTTTGACTCTTACTGGCTGTGCAACCTTGAAAAAATGAATTCTTATTTTGTTTGACCCTCAGCTTTTCTGCACAAGTGAGAACATATATATGTACATATATACATGTATGTAGATATATCTCATACATAATTTATCTCATAAAGTTGTGAGCGTTGAATGAGATAATGTATGTAAAGTTACACTGTAATTATAAAGCAGTTATGCCATAATTATAAAGCACCCTAGAAAAATGCATCATGGTATTACTGTTTTATCAAGTTCTGAAACCGAAAAAGATGACATTTCTGTTTAGTAAGCTCTGGTTTAGAACTAGACACCATGGTTAAAGTGTTTTCAAATCAAAAAAGAACCAAAACAAAATGTTTTTCTGTTCGAAGGAGCTGACTGCAGTACCTGGAAAATTAATCCATTTCAGAAATCTCATTCCTGGATGAATTAGTTGTGACTATATTTTGCCATCTGGGATGTGGAACACAGAACATTGAGATGGTCTTTGCCTTCCCAACAGTTCCACCATCTCCGTCTTCAGCTGTTCTTTGACCCACTGATTTATTCACTGATTTGTCCAACAATATTCTGGAAGTTCAGAATCTACACTGGCTGGGGAGAGGTGAGGAAGGTATACAATGGAGCCCATCGTCCATAGCTACTTACTTCTGCTTCTCAATGACACAGCTGCTTTGCTGCTTTATTCCTAGCCAAAAAAAAAAAAAAAAAAAAAAATCTAGAAGGCCATGGTTGAAAAATCCTAGTCCTGGATGAGACCTTCCCAGCTCTCTGATCTTACATCCCCACGATTTGGAGTGTTTAACCTATCCCAAGACAGTTGATGGTTTTCTCACCTTTAAAAACTTCTGGGAAGATGTCCCTCATGTTACCCATTCTCCATCTGTTTCATCAGCAGGTAATCCTTTGATCATCCTGTCCAAACTCACCCTTATTCTTAAACATTCTTTAAAAAGTATGATCCAGTTAGTACAAAGAATCCACGCTCTGTGGAAGGCTTACATCCTAGAACCCCCATGTCCTGATACTCAAGAAGTTCTTCCATAAATCTGACTGCATTCTTCCTGGTTTCAGCATAAGGACACTTTCCTTGGCTGGTCCTTCCAGTCTTTAAGCACTGAACCCAACAGCAACAAGAATACTCAGATATAGAACCTTCCTACACATCCCTGCAAGATGTGTCAGGCCTAAGAGAAGGGGCACAGCACAAGACGAGAGTCAAGAGTCCACATTCCGGCCTGGCCTCTGCCACCACTTTCCATGTGGCTGGACATTCATCTCCTCCCTTCTCTGAGTCCCAGATCATGCATATTTCAAGTGAAGCCTCCCACCCTTCCAACTCTGGAATTTGTCAGCTGACTTTTATCATCCAAGCCCACCCTCAAAGACCTCCCATTTCCTACCTTTCCCGAGGTGACTTCATAATTTACATTTTCAGCCCCAGGCACAATTTTCCTGTTGAACAATTATGAAAATTCAGCATTTGGGAGAAAGCACTATAAACCGGCCTGGTGTATTACTGCTCTAACAGTCCCCTGTGCTCCTAATAAAAACAGCCAGGGGAGGCTGGAAGCCAGCATGAAATATGGGCCACTTGTTTTCTTAACAGCCTGCTTCCCTAGGTTATCCAGGAACTGTCAGCTCCAAGTGGAGGTTTGCATAAAGAATAGGGCAATTTCCTGTCTTTTATCCTGGTGTCTCAGGCCCCAGACATTATTTTAATGGAATTCCATTGTATTTTTGTATTCAAATGGACTTGAAGGCAAACAAAACATTTAAAGGGGGAAGTTTCCTCCTAAGCAGAAAAAGTGCCTTGCTGGTGCTGGTGAACTGTGGAAAGTCCTGAATCAGGGAATCAGGTGATTCGGGGGTCTGGGGATGCACCTTGAGCTTAGTCCAAATGCTTGCGGGGGAGTTGGGGGTGGGTAGGGTGGTGTCAGGGATCAGTGTGAAGTTCGGGGTAATGCGCTCAAGTAGGAGAGTTCATTTCCAGGCACTTACTGGCTAATGTTATAAAAACATTTAAAAAAGAAAAAAGAAAGAAACAAAGGAAGAAGAGGCACAGGCGGAGCCAATTAATCTGTCTGGAATCAAAGACGAGGGGCTCTTCATTGAAATGTTCTATTTGGATATCTTCCCCAAATGTCAGTAACAAGTAGCCCCCCGCCCTGTTTGGGTTCAAATACTATATTATCTAAATCCCTCCCCAACACCCCAAGGGGGTCTGGGGCTAGTCAGAGGCTTCGTAGAATATGGCTAGAAATGGGAAGTGCATCCCCTAAGATTCCAGAAGCCACTGAGCAAGCATAATCAAGAGCTACCAAAATCTAAAGACCTGTCGAAACACAAAGAACGCAGAGAGGAAAGCCCAGTGTCATTAACTGGAAAGCAGGCTTCAAAGCCAGGGACCTCAGGACAGGAAAAAATGAGCATCGACAGGTAAAGTGTATTTGGTGGTCACACACTGGGGTGTGGTAGCGGAGGCCAGGCAGGAATGGAATGCCAGATGTATTCAGAATCTCTGAACTGAGCTGTTTTGTGCTTTGGTGTTCAGCTGCCTCTCAGAACAGTCTAAAACCAGTATGTCAACCGTGCTTTCTGAGGATTCATTTATTGTATAAACCCTTCCCACGTGCTGGGTGTTGTGCTGATTTCTGGAGACGTGGAAGAAAGGCACATTCACAAGTCATGACTGTTTGGTGTGTGCAGTATACCATAGAGACAGGCACCAGGGCTGAGAAAACACAGAGGGTTAAGAGAGAAACCAGCTGGGCTGGGGGCTCCCAGGCATCCAGGGGTTAGAGAGCAGATACCTGCGAGCCTACCCCTGCTTTAACAGATGATTTCGCATGAATACTGAAATTGCCCCTTTTGGGGCCATAAGGGCTAGAGCTCATATAGACAGATTTCGTGGAGTAGAGAGCCTCCTGCAGACTATGTCCTACCTGCCCAATTGCCTGTACATATATTCTAAGAGAGGCAGCAGACTGCCCTCTAGTTCACTGACTGACAGCAAATGGGAACTATTGGAAGATAGTAAAAGCATTACTTTGTCCCTGATATTCTTCATTTGCCAATATTCAGCCTGAAGAGTAGCTCTGGGAGGTGGTCTTGGTCATGTGGCTAGGTAGAAGAAGAAGAAAATAATACGTATGAAGATGGTCCTATAGCTCCAGTTGTCAGGGGACAATGCAACAGGACACTGAGTGGGACTGGTACATGTAGACCGATCCTGGGCCACGCTAACCCAGCCCAATGAGTTGGGTTCATTTGAACAGGCGAACTGAGGGTGTGAATACAGACTGAGTCCAATGCCAGGTTCTTAAAATATGAACCAAATGCACGGGCAGTTAGGAAAGACCCAGGATATGGGGTCCTCAGGAGGACTGAGTGGAATACAACTTCAAGACTGCTGTGTCTTAGGAAATTGCAGACACAGGAACAGGAATCTGTCTTTGAATTGGGGAAGTTCAAGATGATATATAACATTACCAAGAGCAGTGGCAGGCCCAAGGAGGTGAGTGTGGCAGGAAGTAGGTGGGAGGCAGAGGCAGCCCAAAGCACAGGCTGGGAAGCAGAGCAAGGCTCCTGTCACCTGTTCCATCCCTTTAAACCACTCCACCTCCAAGCATCAGCAGAGAAGAGACCTGGTAGAAGTCCTGGGAGGGAATACTGGCTGTACGCGATGGGGGTGTTCGCTGGAGCTATAGCTCAATACTTGCAGTGGAATCCAGTGTTTTATTCTTCCCCAGATCCTCCAGAAATATCAAAGCATGTTGACCACCAACCATTTATAGATCACGCTTACCCAAGAGGGAGGGGACATCTTAGTATCTAATCGGGCTGAATTTCTTGCGCAGAGCTGAGCCTATGGGTGGTTGGTTATCTCGTAAAGGTAGAAGTCAAGCTGCTATTTTCAAAGTGGGGCCAAATACAGTAGTTGTAGTGAGAGGTGGGTGGGAGGTCCAGGGCTGGTGGGTACCTATGCTCCTTCTATTTTATGGCTCTGTCATCCACTAGGGTATTATCCATATGGCCAGAGCTAGATCACTTCCACCTTATCCACACTCCAACCCAAGGAGAGTGGGGAAGAGGAAGCAGAGGACAAGTTAACTTTTTTAAAAGTTGCCACCAAACTGTACACATCTCTTCCACTCACATCCCATTGGCTATAATTTAGTCCCATGGCTACATCAAGATGTAAGAGAAGCTGGAAATGAGTCTTTGGCCATTAATGCTATCTAAAACCTGGTAGTTTCTATTACCAGAAAGAAGAGAGGGTAGATACTGGAAAGCGATGAGCAGTGTCTACCCCCGTGATTCCCAGCTGTTATTCCCAGCTGTCACCTTACCTAGGAAGCCTTTTCTGACTCCCAAAGCCTGGTGTTTCTTCTGGGCTCCCGTAACAGTGATTAATGCTGTTAAAATACTTACCTAAATGGATGAAAATACTCTGTTTATTTGTTTCTCTTCCACTAATGTGTGAGCTCCAAGGGCAGAAAATATGTATTATTCTTCTAGGTGCCCTCAATCCCTTACACAGTTGCACATGTCAGTGTTCAATAAAGTTTTGTTAAATGATTGGGTAGATGGGTAGATCAATACATTATTCACCTGATGAGTTAACGGAGCTAGGGTATAACTGGTATAGTCAGGGATCAGGGATCTGAGGGTTTTCTTAGGTGATTTATTAAAGTCACCCTCTAATATATAATCCTGTGTATGTTTGTATTCAAACAGATAAGCCAATGACTCCTTGATATGGATGGGAGATAGATAAGAAACAGGATGTCTGGGGCATGTGAGATATATATATATATATATATATATATATATATATATATATATATATCAGATATATATATATGCATGTGATATATATTATATATGATATATATGCATGCAATATATATGTGTGTGGTATATCACATATATATATGGTATACATATATACATTTATATATGTCATATATATCATATATATGTGTGATACACATATATACATTTATATATATATATCATATATGTGTGATAGACATATGTACATTTATATATATCATATATATCATACCCTCTTGGTGTGTTTGACAATACATTCTAGAATATGGGTGAGCATTTGGAAAACCTGGGCATCAGTCAACTCTCAGATGTGTGGTGCTGTGGACAGAAGTATGGTGCTGTGGACAGTTCCCCCACTGTTTGCCAACATGTGCCCTTTTTCATTACTCTGTTAATGCTCTTGATTGTGCCAGGCAGAATCTGTCTTGAGTCCTTTTCTCTGCATTGCATAAAGGGGTGGGTCACAGCAGGGCAGAGTTTGGGCAGCACCAAGAAGCAGCACCCTGGGGAATATCAGAGTGTGGGAAGACTGGATGTGAGCATGTGGAAAGATCCCTGACTGGGGAACTGCAAGAGGGGTTATTTATATGGCTGAGGTTGTGCCTAGAAGATAGAATTGGCAGAGGGTAGAGAGGAGCAATGAGACCACATTCCATAACTCCCCACCCCCACTCCCCATGGGACCTGGGCAAAGCCAGCATGTCACCAGCTCAACAAGATTTCAGAGTGTGGATAGACCTGGAGGAGGGTTACGTGTTCCTTCCCAAGGATCTAATCCCATGGAGTGCTTCCTTGGGCTCTTAAACTTACATCTGGGACTATTCCGGTAAAGCAAGAGCTGAAAGGCAGGTGGAAGTAGGTTGGTTACACACTAATATAGGGCTATGGAGAAGTGTGTTACAGAAACCAGAGTGTCAGGCTTGGAGGAGGATGCAGATGATTTAAGGATGCAACTGGCAATTATCATTCGGGCAAAGGAGATGGAATTGAGAAAAGTCGAGAAAGCTCTGGGCGATGAAATTGGCTGGATGGTTGATAGTTCCCAGTAGGAAGAGTCATTGGCTCTGCTTCTGGAAACTGTAGAGTCATAGAATCTTAGAATTGTGAGGATATGAGAAGTCTAATCTCAGACTAAATCATGGCTCTGTCACTTGCTGATCCTGTGACCTTAGACGAATTACTTAACTTCTGTGTACCTCTGTTTCCTCATCTATAAAATGGAGAAAATAACCATACACCCTTCATTAGGTCACTTGGGGGTTGAAACCAGTCATGGCATGTAAGTGAGTGTCCAGCATATATTTTCCATATGTACTAGAGAATCTTACAGGATCTGCAATGTTGAAACAGAAAGAAATCGACTTGGTGGTTAAGACCCAAATACAGTATCTTTGGCCATGGGTTTTCTCCATTTCTGTAGTTGATGGGACCATCTGTTCCAAAACTTATCTTTGCAACTAAGAGAAAAACTGGCCCAAAACAAAGTAATTGGCTTGCATAACTGAAGAATCCAGGAGTGGTGCTGGCTTCACTTGTGGTCTCTTCCAGAGACTCATGTGGTCACTAGGGAGCCAGCCCTGCTTTTCCCCATTCTGGCCTCATTTGCACACCAGTGTCACCCTCAGGATGCCCCTCATCAAGGAAGCCAAAAGGGCTTCACTAGGTCCAACCTTGTAGCTCCAGAGCACAGCATCCAGGAGAAGGACAAGGGTGCCTCGTCCACTTCTGAATGGGAGGACAGTAGGTCAGTCATCTCCTTATTAGCGCCTTGTGTATTATTTGCCCAAACTGTGTCACATACCCGGGAACAGGACACACTGATGGGCTCAAGCCAATCTAAGCTCACCCCTAATGTTGACAGCGTGGGTCAATACCCAAGGGTGATGCCAGGGAGCAGTGGTGTGGACAAAGCAAATCTTCACATTGTGGACAGAATGAAATGGGACATAGATATGTAGGAGGCAAGCAAAATACAACAACAATAAAATGAAATAAGCCATTAGCTGGGCTCTCAACTATAGAAATCTAAGTAAGACTCTGCATATACTGAAAAACCTGGGATTTTTTAAAAATATAATTTATTGTCAGATTGGCTTCCATACAACACCCAGTGCGCATCCCAAGCTGGGATTTTTTTAAATCATTTCACAGTCCCCAGAATATTTTTGGGTCATGAACAATGTAACCGCAAACCAAGAACTAAATGAACTTGGTGCCACCTCATATCATTACCACTCCAATGAAGACTAACCAAGAGATAATCAATTCCCAGCTGTCATCAGGCCACACTGTGGTGCAGCCCACAGGTGAGTGTTCCTTACACGGCAAAGGGAAAGCCTGGACAGACCACGCTGGCGGGCCAGCTGCTGACCCTGAGACCAGCAGGGACCGTGACCTCATCCTCACAGGTACAGCCAGCTCTGTCTGATATTCTGAGGAAGGGACACTCTGACCCCCACAGCTTATTGTGTACAAATATGGATTCACCACCTCTGACTTCCGGCAAGGAGGGATATTGCTTGGAGCCAATCTCCTTTTATCTCTCTGCCTGGATGCTTTCAGCTTCTCACCCCAGCTCCAGCAATGAGCCCGTCGGCATGCAGAGCTCCTTACATTTCCCTTCAGAACATAAAACTAAGACAAAGAAATGCGTTTAGCTCTAATGATGTGCATGGTTCCATTTTTTCTGTTTGAATCTACTGCTGTTTAATGAGCTAAATATCCACTGGGTGAATTAGAGGCACTGATCCTGTGTGCGTCTCCTGGGAGGCAGCCTCTCGGTGGCAGGATGAGCCTGAGACACAGCACACAGGAACCACACAGGCTGCCTGATAAACATGCCGCATACAAGAGCTTAGGTGACGGAGATGTGGACAAGTAGCAGGAGGTGAGTCACTCACAGCTGACCCCGCGACCAGCCTAGCAGGCAAGAGACTTAGCAAAGACAAAACTGCCTTCTGATCAAAATGCTTGAATAATGGTAGGACCCCTGGGTGATCGGTGGGGGGGGGGAGGGGGGGGAAACAAAACCAAACTGATGAACAAGCTAAGGTAATGAGATCTCTGGAATCGACAGGCTGTTTCAATTGTCTAGCCAGAAGAGGCCTTTTGTACCTCCCCACTGACAACGTGGAGGCTGAATGATGAGGTGGCCCTCGGTCTTGCTAATATTGTCAACTCTGAGAAGGCTCTGTTAGGCAGGAATCTCATGCTGCATGCACTGAGTTATTCTGGTTCTCTGTTTTTATCAGAAAAGGAAAGACCTCAAGTTGTTTTGCTCTTAGCCTTCTTCACCAAAGGAGCCATTTGGAATGAATCCATTTTAGAGGGAAAGGGACCCTGGAAATAATATTTAATCCCTTCATCGATTGATAAGGATTTTGAGGCTCAGTTAGAGAAAATCACGTGGCCAACAGGTCGTTGACCCATGGCCAATAATACTGATGCTATTTTAGGGGTGCTTGTTTTGTAAGCAGGCACTGCTCTAAATGCTTTCTCTATATGAATCTGTCCAAGTCTGTCGACAAACCCATTTTGTGGACGATAAGACTGAGGTTCTGGAGTGTTAACTAATATGCCCAAAGTCATGTAGCCAAGAAGTGATAGAGATGGGTTCCAAACCCAGGGGACTTCAGAGCCCATTATGGTTTCGCCTTTTCAATAAAATCCAATTTTCCTGGCTCCCAGGTCAAACGTGAGGAAGCTCCAAAAATCAAAATGAGAAAATATCTTTCCCTACGGATCTCGAAAAACTTTACTTGAGCTGACAAAACAAAATAAGTAACATGAAGCCTCCTAGCCTTTGTGCTGCCTCTCACAAACTCAGCCTCCAAAGACTTCTAAGCTACACCCACCTGGGCTTTACCTGAAAGCTTTCCCCCCAAGAACTCCCCTTCCTACCATACCACCTGCTTCCTGTTTCCCAACCACACCTAGAATTCGGAGTCCCCTTCGTATTGGTCAGGCCAATCCTTCCATCTGGACTTCCCTTTTCCTCCGTCCTTTACCATTGATTTCTGCTTAGCCCTTGAGACCCAGCCCCAAAGACACCTCAGCTGTGACAACTTTAGCAATCTCCCCGATCAGAATCTGGATTCTCCACTCCTCTCCCCCGATCAGAATCTGGATTCTCCACTCCTCTCCCCCGATCAGAATCTGGATTCTCCACTCCTCTCCCCCGATCAGTCGCTTTGCCCTCTCCCACATTCACATGACTGTTTCCTCCGTTATAACTGGTCGTGGAAGGGCACACATGGTGGTTGGGTGCAAGGTCTTTGACAACCAGTTGGACTTGAGTTTGAAATCTAACAGTGCTACTTAAAAGTTGTGTGGCATTTGGCAAATTAGGAACTCTCTGACCTTCGTTTTTCTTTCCCTTGTTGAGTAAGATTACTTATTTCAAAAGATTCTAATGAGAATTTAATGAGATAATTCATGTAAAGCCCTTAGCCAGTGTCTATCTTACAGTAAGCTCTTTATACATCTTAGCTTTTGTTGTTGAACTATTGCCCTTATCACCACCACCACCATCATCATCATCATCATCATCATATACATTTTAATAATATTGCTATAGACTGTAAGCTTCTGGAGGCCTCGCTCATCTTTATGCATGGTCTTTAGTAAGTGCTTAATAAATGGATGTAGAATTGAATTGGTGTAGCAGCTGTTCAATTTGCAATGGATTGTTTTGGCTCCTGGCTATAAATTGTTTTCAAATCATTTGCCCAATGGCTTGCCACTCAGTTAGGTTTTCAGTTCCGTAGAATTTGATATTTCTCCCTACAGAGTATGCACTGAGTAAATATCAGTATATGTAAAAGTATTTAATGGATGCTTAGCTCGCAAACTTCTCAAAGTTCATAGGATGCTCAAGATGTGTACCCACTTGTTTATTTTTAAAGGCTGGGGCTACATTTACAAGGGAAGAGGAAGTATCACTTATTGAACACTTAAAAATGGCTAACGTTTATTGGCTAACGTTTATTGAGCACTTACTTCACACCAGGGACTGCACTGAGTCCTTTACACGCTTTTGTGTACTTCTCCTCACAGTCAGTTTATTAGGGAGGCACGCATTCTCCCCACATTACAGTTAAGTAAACAGACTGAAAGTGATTCACGAGCTTGCCCAAGATTTACAGTCACTGAGCAGGGAACCCAGGTGTGAACCCATCCCTTTCTGACTCCAGTAGAAAGTGTCTGGTTCTGGGGCACCTGGGTGGCTCTGTCGGTTGGGAGGCCGACTTTGGCTCAGGTCATGATCTCACACTCGGTGAGTTCAAGCCCCGCATCAGGCTCTGTGCTGACTGCTTGGACCCTGGACCTTGGAGCCTGCTTTGGAGTCTGCATTTCCCTCTCTCTGCCCCTCCCCTCCTCACTCTCTCTGTCCCTCTCAAAAATAAACATTAAAAAAAAATTAAAACTAGAAAGTGTCTGGCTCTGGGCTAAGCAATTCAGGCCCTTTGCTGCATTTAGTACTCCCCACAAAACTGACAGAGGTTGACTATCACCCCCACTTGACAGATAAGATAATTCAGTCTTGCCTGTGTCAGTGACAGAGCTGGGCTTGGAAAGGAGGGCCGTCTGACCCTGCCCCTTTTTTCCTTTCTTTCTGATTCTCCAGGGCCTCGAACTAGAAACTTGGTGTCTGGGATGATGCTCAGTTCAGCTCTCTTTCCATCTATACATACACACAACCCCCAAGCTATCCATACTCCAGCAACTATTACCTGTGAGCATCTGGCAGGCTCCCCGCCCACTGCATAGTTAAGAGAGAAGGGATCATCCCAGATAGACGCATCTCCACACAGCAAAAACCCGGCAGAGAAAAGAAATGCCATCAGAAAGATGTATCGGTAGTCACTATCCAGTGGCTGGTGCAGCCTTGAATTATCACTGAAGGATGGGCTCCGAGGGTTGTCGTTATGAGCAGATTTTGTAAGCTGGGAATAGACTGAAGGGGGTGGGAGAGCGCATGATGGGAAATAGCAGCACCTTGGGGGCTGCAAAGGAGTGAGTAGATGGCGTTAAGGGGTCTTGGGGGGCTGGCCTGTTTTATAGGAAGACAATACAGGGTGGGGAGGGAACAGAACATTAATGAAAGCCAGAGACCCTGGGGTGGGAAGTGCCGTCAACCTTAGTAAAGCCTGGGAAATCAGTCTGCAAAATGAAAGAGGTAGAGAGGAACACCAAAAATAACCTTGAAGGTAACGGATGAGGCAGAGGAGAAAAATCAATTCAAGGAAAACATATTAAGCACAGAAAAACTAAATGAGAACTGGGGATTGGAGGAGTCGGACGGAGACAGCAGTGGACCAGGAGCCTGGAGGTGGGGTTCCTAGTGCAGCCCAGCCACTAACGAGCTCTGTGACTTGGGGCAGGGCGCCTCACCTCTCTGGGCTGCTGCAGGCTCCTTTTGAAAATGACACAGTTGGACAACGTGGCCTGCAAAGCCCCCCACAATTCTGACAGTCTGCGATAAAGGCTTGTACAAAAGCTTACTTTCATGGAGACAGCGCTGGGCAACTAGATGAAAGTGAGCACATTTAGTGAGTCCTCCAGATATTCCAAATATCCGGGTGTTGTGAGATGTAAATGGAACCCCACCGGTGTGAGTGTCACTGCTCCTTAGACTTCTGGGGGATTCTGAAATTGATGAGGAAGGAAACTCATGGCATAAGTTAGCAACCATCAAAGAGGCTACTTGAAAAGGATGCTGAGACTATATTTAAATGCCAGCACTGCGAGAAATATGGTAATTGGGCGAGAGGATGGAGGTATTAAACTTACTGCTGTAACCACTTTGCAATATATGTGTGTCTCAAATCATCATGTTGTATACCTTAAACTTACATACGTTGCATAATATCCCAATAAAGCCAGAAAAAGAAAAAGAGGGAAGGAGGCCCAGTGTGCACCCTGTAAGACAACGTTAGAATACCTATGTGCAACAAAAACCCTCCCCGCAAAGGGGGCTTATAAATGAGAACGAAACCCCTAGACCTCTCACACACGAGACCAGTGTCTATCGCGATATTAACGTGTGGCCTAAGATTGCTAACAAATAACAGAGTAATGCCTCCTTTACCCTGTGGTTATTTACCTACAAACCCCAGTTATCAAGAAAATAACCTCAGACCTGCAAGCGAAGTAATCAAGAAAGCAAATATAGCAGAAGAGAATCTAGATGTTATCGGGTGTCTGCAAAGGTTTGGCATCCTTTCTACACATCTCAGGGATCAGCCTGTCACCCACCGACGTGTCCACCCGAAGATATAGGGGCTTCACTGTACTGCTGTGCCTTGAGTCAAGTCCTTGGTGTAGTAGTTTCTCTGGGCTACCTTCGGTTCTGCTATAGGCCACTGATTATTGTACCATTGGTCACCACACAGAATTAGCACTGTGGATGGTGAACATGGGGAAGCCACGCTGCCCTTTCCTGTCCCTTTATGTCCCACCATACCACCACGTAAGGCTGGCTGGTTGAGTTGGGCTTTGCAGAGGTTGGAGACAACTAAAAGAAATGTCACCACAAGAGAAGAGAAAGGTTTACTACTGTGTATTTAAGCATATATTCACACAAAGATTTGTATGCAAAGGCTCACAGCAGATTTATTTGTAATAGCCAACAACTGGAAACAACCCAAATGTCCATCAACAGGTGAATGGGTAAACAAACTGTGGTATAAGCCCAGAGGGGAAAAAACGAATGGGCCATTGTTGCATGCAACAGTAGAGTTCAACCTCAGAGTAATTACACCAAGTGAAGAGGCAGACCAAAAAAAAAAAAATTACGTGCTGTAGGATTACATTTATATACACTTGTGGAAAATGCAATCTAATCTATAGTGACGGGAAGTAGATCACTGGTCACCTGGGTACAGTGCTGGGGGATGGGGGTGAATTACAAAGGAGCACAAGTCAGCTTTTGGGGATGATGGATATTATCTTACCTGTGGTGATTGTGTCACAGGTGTATACATATGTCAAGGTGCATTAAACCGCACACTTTAAATATATGCAATTTCTTATAGATTGATTGTTTCTCAATAAAGCTTTCTTTTAAAAAAAACTGCAAATATCCTTTGACTGTCATCATAGACCAAGGGAATAAATACAAAATTTTAAAATCTTCATGGGGAGTTGGAGGTGTCCTCGTGGCCATCCACGTTGCCCCTTTTTTCTCTGAAAGCACGTCCTGCTTTGCCTGTCCACATGGACCCCCTCCCCTACCCTTTTTTGAAATGTCCTCCACCATCCATAAGGGGTTTCTGGGTCTAGATTCCATCACCCTCCCTCAGAAAATTCGGTGGCATAGGGACACTTCCCAAAGTATGAGATATTGTAGAAAAATAAGACCATAGACTCAGAATGTAAAATCAGCCTTTTTTTTTTGCCTACGGAAAACTGCTTTACAAGGAGGAAGAAGAGGGTTATCCCCAAGGAGGGGCTAGGAAACCCTAATACACCAATGCCCCACTACATCCAAAGTCACAGGCTTTCTTTTACACAGGAGTATAATCCAAAACCCTTTCCCCCATGTACTTATTCACACACTTTGAGAACTGGGGGTGGGGGGAGGAGGGGAGCAGGAAAGAAGGTTGTGTGATACTCCGCAGACAAGGGAAGGCAAACCCCATAGTGTGTTAAGTTAGCAACCTTCTGTGAGCCTGTTTGAAAGACATGCTAATAACACACCCTTGAAAGGAGTTATGATATTTGTGCAGTGAGACATGAAGGCCCTGATATTTCCTGAGACTTTACCTTTCTTGTGCTAAATACTGACGCGTCAAGTTGTCTGGTTGGGGGAGGAGGGGCTTCATCAATAAAGAACTTGATGATTTTCACAAAAAGTCTTAATTGGGTTCTAGCCCAGGAAACCGACCCCCTTGCAGGTGCACCACACACATGACCTCCTCGTTCTTCCCTGCTGGTGAAAAGCCATTGCAAACGCGCGCGCACACACACACACACACACGCATGCACGCACACATACACACACCCTTCTCCAAATAGAAAACATCAATTCTCAGCGACAAATAACATATAAAACCTAGCTCCACCATCAAGATTTTCATTTGCTTTGATTTTGAGCAGGTCAAATCATTCGGTAACAGGGGCAGCATGAGGATGTGTGAACTCCTGACCAACCTCCCCGGGAGCAAGGCCATCTGATTTAAACCTCACAGCGGCCCTCTGATAGATTATTAATGTATCCATTTTGTAGATTAGGAAACAGAGGCTCAAAGAAACCAAGAACATGCCCAAGATTTCCAGCCAGGGATAGGGCCAGAAGTAAATCTCCTTCTATTAGTTCTCACTCCCTCTGAACAGGTAGGTGGTAGAAAATCTGAATACTAATGAGCAAACAGGCCAGCAGTTAGTGGGGTTTTTTTAAGCTCTTAGTTTACATGCAGCTCAAACTTGGTTTTCCAGGTTTTCATTTCACAGCAGATTAAAATCTGCTCACTACAAGATTTTGCATTAATTCTTCTGTGTATTCGTTCATCTAACAAATGTGTGTCAAGCATTGTGCAGGTGAGGTAGAACAGGTTCTGAAGATACAGCAGTAACTAATACCATCAAAGTCCCCACCTTCGTGAACTTCTAGGAGACAATGGCAGTCAACAAACGTGTGTGAATTACCCTGTGGTGGCAATTATGAGAGGTACTCTGAAGGGAAAAGAGAGAGTGGTGTGGGGTGTAGAACAGAGGACCTAACCTGGCCCGGGTGGTATGAAAGAGGTCAGGGATAGAAATGAACAAACCATTGAGGATAAGCCATTAAGAATTTTAAGCAAGAAACTGGTACAATTGGATGTGTTTCAAAGTTCAAACCAAAGCTACTCTGAGTAAAAATGGATTAAAGAGAGGGCAAGAGGGACATAATTAGAAGGCAATTGCAACAGTCCAAGGAAGAAATGTCGGTGGCTTAGATCGGGGGATGACCGCAGAAATGGAGAGGAGTGAAAGGATTCAATTATTTTTAAGACAGAATGAACAGGATTGTGTAGTTGGTTTTATGTGGGGGGAAAGGAAGTTGGAGGCATCTCAAACAACTCCCAGGTGAGATCAACAAGGTTTATAGGGGTGCTGGGGACGGAGAGATGGAACCCTGGAAAGGAACAGATTCTGGGCAGGAGGGGACGTGGGGGGGAAATCAAACTTTCCATTTGATATGACAAAAAGTTAACAGTTGGTAAATCCTGGGGAAGGAAGTTCAAGAGTTTATTGTATGACTGGAAAATTTTCTGCAAGTTTGACACTTTTCCAAAATAGAAAAAATATTTGTTTGGGGATATGTTAATTTTAAAAATCCTAGGGACACGTCAGGATAGCAGTTGGAAGTGTGGGTATGGAGCTTTGATGAGAAGTCACAAGAAAGAAGAAAAAGAAATAATAGGTATCTATTATATATATTCATATATGTAACATATATTTTATATATAATGTATATGTTATATATTATATATATAATAGATACCTAAATATTATTTCCAGTGTCTCCAAAATAGTTATTAGTTTCTAGCCACAATTTATTAAGCTAGCCCCTTATTTTGGATGGTTCAGCTGTTTTGAAGCTTGAGGTTATTCAGAAAATGCAGCAGTAAGGTTATTTTGTGAATCCATTTATGTAACTTTGGAACCCAGGTGTGAAATTCCTGATCCAAAGAGTACGAAGATCTTTAATGCTCTATGTCTGGAAAATTTTCCGTTAGAATCAGCAACTCTGATTTTTTTTTTTCAACGTTTATTTATTTTTGGGACAGAGAGAGACAGAGCATGAACGGGCGAGGGGCAGAGAGAGAGGGAGACACAGAATCGGAAACAGGCTCCAGGCTCTGAGCCATCAGCCCAGAGCCCGACGCGGGGCTCAAACTCACGGACCGCGAGATCGTGACCTGGCTGAAGTCGGACGCTTAACCGACTGCACCACCCAGGCGCCCCTCTGATTTTTTTTATATACTAAAAAAGTAGTTTCCAATTACTTAGAGCATGAATTCGTATGGACCACTATATTTTCCTGGGAAGTTGATAAGTTGATAGAGGCAGTTGCTTTGACAACACAGTTGTGTCCAAGTAACTGCAACAAGGATGCTTAACAGGAATGAGATCTCTGGAATCAGCCGCATCAGGAGTATGCTACCTGGCAAGAAGCAAACAGGTGATAAGGTGGCTGTGTCAGGAACCTGCCCACAGGAAAGAATAGGGACACACAGGAGAGGCAGCAGCATGGTTGCCCAGAAGACTACTAATGGTCACCACCTTACAGCAGCTCTTTGCCCCTGACCAGCAATAATTTCTAAAGCTGGTTGGGAGAAAGAAGACAGTTGGTTCTAGGGAGATCATCATGAGCTGAGCCCACCACTTGAAGGCATCATTAAGCTTTTCCTCATCGGGACACACTGTGGTTTGGAGACAGGTATTTACTGGCCCAGAGATAGTCTAGTTGTGTTAGTTGTGTTATCTTTAGCCTGGGGCAGGAAGGGGCCAGGCAGGGGGGGGAGAGAAAAACAGTGATGTTCTGTTTTCAAAACACTTTCCTACCCATCATTCCACTTAACCCACCAAACCATACTATTGGGCAGATACAATTGCTTTACCTTAACAATGGGGCAACTGGGTTGTTGGGAAATGGAGATGACTGAGAGGCAGGACCAAGAACTGACCCAGACCCCTGATATGCCTCGTCTTCTGACTAGGTTCAAAGACTGCCCTCTAGGGTACTCATTCATTCAACAACCACTGCACACCTAATCCTTTTGGGGTATGTGCGATGTACTGGGATGAAGAGACATGGTCCCTACTTGTGTTCATGCCCTACATCTGTTGTAACAAATCGCCACAAACTTGGTGGCTTAAAACAGTAGACATTTCTTACCTCCCAGTTATGGAAGCCAGAAGTCTGTGATCAGTTTCAGTGGGCCGAAATCAGTGTTGGCAGAGCCCCACTCCCTCTGTAGGCTCTAGGGCAGAAACTTTTTCTTGGTCTCTTCCAGCTTCTGCTGGCTGCCAGCATTCCTTGGCTTATAGCCACATCACTCTGATCTCTGTCTCCATCCTCATGTTGCCATCTCCTCTGTGTGTCCTGCTTATCTCATCTAAGGACACTTATGCTGGCATTTGGGACCCATATGGATAATCCAGAACCATCTCATCTCAAAATCCTCAATTTATTCACATATGCATAAAACTTTACCATATAAGGTAACACTCATAGGTTCTAGGAATCAGGACCTGATATTTTTCAGGTCACCATTCAACCCACCACATTGCCCTCATAGCATTCACAGACTGATGGGGGAAACAGCAACACATATGAGCAATTACAATACAATGGATTAGGTACAATACAATGCAGGTGCATTACGGGAGGAAGAGGGTCTCAGGAGGGCTTCCCAGAGGAAGCAACATTTGACAATAATTATTCTTCCAATCCATGAGCACGGAATGTGTTTCCATTTCTTTGTATCTTCTTCAATTTCTTTCATAAGTTTTCTATAGTTTTCAGCATACAGATCTTTAGCTAAGCCTGCCCCTCCTGCCCCTGTGCACCCTGCGGACCCACCCCGTCTAATACACCCTTGGCCAGATCCCATCGAAGCAGCACCACAAGCCTGGCAGTGTGCAAGCAGCCCAGACAGGGGCCACACCACTCCACAGGAAGCAATATTTGAGCTGTGACCTGCAGGATGAGTGGAAATGAGTCAGGAAGATCAGTGGAATGGGGTCTTTGGGGGTGATGTATTAGACCCTTTCAGGATGACTGAATGACATGCATGGAGTTGTCTTTACATGGTGTTAATGTGTTTGATTACAGTCAAGCTATGAACTACTTACTTGATAGATGAGTGAGGGAAAAGAGCACTGCAGAGCAAAAGTAAGATGCCTTCTGCCTTCTGAAAGTCAGGGGGAAATGGGGATGACCAGAAGAGTAAAGGGAATTCATCTCACACATGTGGTTACCGCAGGGCATCTAATGCTCCAAGAGGTCCTCCCCATGTGTTTGCAAAGTGGTCTCCGTGTGGTTCCTTCAGCACTGTGCATCTGCACCTTGCCCAGGAATCAGGCAGCCATAGTGGGTGCACATCAGCAAAGGAATCCTTACTTACCCTGTGGGACAGTGCAGGAGACATCAGGGCAAATAGACACACTATTTTTTAACCAGGCCTCCCACAGCCCAAATCCTGGTCCATTTCCCTCTATGCTGAGCTAGGCTGGACAGAGCCACCTTCACCCACTCCCTGAAAGCCTTCTGCCACCGGAGCCAGCTCTCAGCAGCCAGCTTCCCGCTGTCTTTTCCGTGGTCCCCTCAACTCCCCAAGGTCCAAGGTAATGCTAGAAGCAAAATGTGCATCCCCACATATATTCCAGAAAGGGGAAGGAAAAAAAGAAAAGAACCCAATTCCAAACATTCTTCCACCTGTCTCCTAGATCATCATTCCTGCATCCTTCTCACCAGTGGCCCCAATTCTCCATCCTCAGTCTTAAGGTTCCTAGAAAGAACATCTGATGGATGGAGCACCTCGTGGATTGACCACATCCTGCCTTGCTCCGGGCCAGAGCACAGCCCCACCACCTCTGGTGTTGGTCATCTCCAGAGTGGCCCCTCCTCACTGCATCCTCTGCATGGCCTTGCTGCCCACTGGATTGTTCTTTGAGGAGGTTGGGGAAGGAGACAGGAAGGAGTAGGGCAGAACACCCACCATATTATGCCTTTCTGCTTAGCCTTTTAAAAATTCTGCCCTCATTTTCTTGAAGCCTAGCAGGGTGCAGATAAAAAAATCACAGTGCAGGACACCTGGTGTCACTGCCAGCTATCGTTCTTTCTCTGAAGCATTTTCTTCTTTCCTAGAAGCTTGCTTGCTTTCTTCTGGGAACTACTGCTTTCCCAGCCCCTCCTCTAACCACAGGAGTTGTGCGCTTCTTCATTGTGAGCCTAACCACAGGTGATTGGTCCAGCGGTGGTCACCTGACCAGAACTGGGCCAATCAGAGCCCTTCAAAGGTGGTTTCTGCCCTGAGAAAAGCAACTCACTCTTCCCAGGTAGCCAGAACTGAGGACGTGATAACTCAGGGCTGCTAGTAGCCACAACCTGATTAGCAAAAAAATGTCATTTGGCAGTGAAAAAATAAAAATGAAGAAAACATAAAGAGAAGTAGGAGGCAAGAGTCAGAGAGAGGAAAATGTCTGGTTTCTTCATGGTAATCCAACTCCCAATGCTGGTTGATCTTTGCAGGCATCTCCACCCTTCAATTCTACTAGATGCTTCAGTTATCCTTTTAGTAACCGTCTCCCAACGTCTTTTTCCCCTCTTCAGGCTGCCCAGAACCAGTTTCTGTTATTTTCAAACAAAGGAGAACTAGCTAATTACAACCAGTGTTCATAGGCCCAGCTCTGAACGACCCTGACTTGCCCATTCACAACTGCTTCTATTGCTTTCCTCTCCCTAATGAACCTCACTCATCTCTCTGTCCCTCATGCCTCGTCCCTCTCATTATGGGATCTGACCGCTCACGCCTGCCTCTGGCTATTTAGTTCCAGTCTCCTGACTTCTCCATTACCAGTAGTACTTTGACAAATAGTTATACCAATAAGCACACTCTCCTTTGACAGGCCCCCTTGACTTCTCCTGGTTAATGGCATCTTGAGGCAGGCCACCCAGGACACATCCTCCACTGGGGACAGACTCTGATTCTGCTTTTCTTCAGATGCACTTAGTCTTAACCTCGCTGGCCCCATCAGGCTTTCAGAAGTCCTCCCTTGCCATCTGATTGTAGGCAATTACATGCAATCAACACTCCCCTGGGTCCTGTGCATTCACACACCAGGACCTGAACTCACAGGGCAGGCAGAAAATGAACAGGGATCATAGCTCATTCTGTAGTAATTCACCTGCAGACACCAAAGTGGGGGAGAAGATGTGGCCTTTATCTCCTGGACCTGGAGACTGGCAACCTCCCCCACTGAGAAGGTCTGCCAGATTACAGATGGCTTCAGCATTGCAGTCGGGAATCCACATGGAGAATTCTAATCTTTCTAATTTGGCCAAGTGCCTGAAAGGAGTTGTTTCCTTGCTGTAGCCACAGAGGCTGGGAATCCCAGGCTCTGAGTTACAACTCAAGCTTACAATTATTAATAAACTCTCACCTAAAATTCAGTTTCATGTCAACCATTGAAATTACCCTTGCTGGTGTAATAGGGTTTACCATGTTCAGGCTCTTGAAGGGAAAAGAAATAATTCATAAGATTAAGCCTCAAGTGCTTGTCCTTCTCAGCAGGGACATCCTTGGGAAGAAAAGTGGCCTATGGACTGTTCCTTTGCAGCATGTCTATGACACAAGGGGGTTTGTTTTCTTAGAGTCCTCTTGTCCTGTCTTTCTCTCTTCTGTAATACAAATGGTCTCCTGATCCCTCTTCAAGTCAAGGAAAGTGCCTAAGAAAATACTACATCACATACTTCACATGAAAATACATAAGGCAAGGGTGCCTGGGTGGCTCAGTCAGTTAAGCATCCGACTTTGGCTCAGGTCATGATCTCATAGCTTGTGAGTTTGAGCCCCACATCGGGCTCTAAGAGTTCTGCATGGGTCTCTATTGTGACAGCTCAGAATCTGGAGCCTGCTTTGGATTCTGTGTCTCTCTTTCTTTGCCCTTCCCACACCCCCCACTCGCGTATTCTCTCTCTCTCAAAATAAATAAACATTGAAAAAGGTTTTTTTCAAGTACATAAGGCAGCATTCAGTCCACAGGAAGAATGGATCCAAACAGGGGATTTAGAAGGTCAAAGTGAGTGTTCTGTATACGTCAAAACAAACAGCATATATATGCTGCTACATGGTTTGCAACATACTTTCTCATACAGTAGTTTTGTTTGAACAACAACCCCAAATGATGGAAAGAGTCCTCTGATTTCCTATTTTCAGGGGGTCAGTGCCAAGAGAGAGCCAATGCTTGCCCTGGGGGTCACTGCTGATATGTAACATAGCCCAGACTTAACATCCTATCTTCTGATTGTATGCATGAAGCTCTATCCACATTATCATGCCTCACGGAGGTAATCCACTGCAATTTTAATTTAAAAGAAGAGTGACAAGCTTTTTTTCTGTAAAGGGCCACATAGTAAATATGTTATTATACCTGTAGGCCATGCAGCCTCTGTCATAATTATCCAATGCTGATCATTAGTGCAAAAGCAGCCATAGATATGGAGACAATGGGTGTAGCCAAGTACCAATAAAACTTTATTTACAAAAACAGATGGCAAGCCATATGTGGCCTGCATGCTATAATCTGCCCACCTCTGGTTTAAAAGTATCAGGACCAGGGGGCCCTGGGTGGCTCAGTTGGTTAGGCATCCGACTCTTTGATTTTGGCTTAGGTCATGATCTCATGGTTTATGGATCAAGCCCCATGTGGGGCTCTGCGTTGACAGTATGGATCCTGCTTGGGATTCTCTCTCTCCCTTTCTTTCTGCCCCTCTCCTATCAGGACCAAATCTTTATGTGAAAGGTAGAACTAAGGTCAAAGTCAGCAACTCCAGCCCACCTAACTGATGCTGATATGCAGGCCATTTCCATTTCCCAGTGGCACACAATTTCCTGCCACCCTACCTTCCTCATCATATGGTCAACACATTTTCATCCCTACCCTAACACCTACCCACTCCCCAGAGGACTGGAAGTTCCAGTCAGGGAGCCTGGGAGAAACACTCATGAAAACAGTGGCTATTAGCTTGGGCATTAAGTGTAGGAAAGATAGGCTTTTTAAATTCCATATTTTCCAATAGACCATGAATTCAGTTCTTGCCTCCACCTCTGTGTCCCTGTCCCATTCACTCCTTACTCTCTCTCATCACCTCCTGACCTCTCTCCACTTCTCAGTCTCTCCAGTGCCCCAACTCACATCTTCCCTGGCATCATTTCTATTTCTGACTTTAAAAAAAGAAAAAGCTTATACTGTTTGGCTCCCTAATGCCCAACAGCACCTTCAAAACAAGGAGAGGCTTAGCTGACAGGTCGCACACCCAGCCTTTTAAAAGACTAAAAAACTTCCAGCTGTAGAGGAGTGAAGAAGTCGACACATCGTCTCTGCAAAAAACAAACTATAAAACTAGGCAAAATTGTCAAAAACAACCATTTTCAAGTCTCTGGAAATTGGCCAAAGACAAACAACACATTTGGAAACTTTGAAACTTCAGGTATGAACAGCAGGAGTCTAGGGCATGCTTGCTGGCCATAAAAACTGACAGCTTCCCTGCCAGAGGGCACTGACTTGATGGAGAGTGGAAGGGAGAGTCTGTGCCAGCTATGAATGGGGAAACTACAGCTGGCGATCCCAGGCAAGGTGAACTGCAGACCTGAGGACTAGCCAGAAGTTTAACAGAGAGATCTTGGAAATAAGAGACTACAGGGGGCTTGATAAGCTCTCCACACATCCGTACGTGACCTGGCTATTCAAACACCAGGGACCTGCGAGTGCCTGGTGGAAAGTAAAAACCATGGCAAAGCTGAAAATTGCATGACCTTTAAATGCACTCCCCAGCCCTCACACAGATCCACCTACAAAAGGTGGAGGCCCTATTGGCTAGAGGAGTTTGAGCACAAACTCTGCCCATTCTTGGATGACCGCTAAGCTAGGTGGAAACAAAGACCCTAGGATGGCAAGCTAAAATAACATGAGAAATCTTTAAGAAACTGAGCAGAGACATAAGCAGCTGCACAGCACATGGCAAAAAATTCCGCAGTTTAAGTCCAGGCAAATGGGCACAGATTACCAAAACTGATTCAAAAAGGAATGCAAAATGTGAATAGACCTCTAACAAGCAAAGGAATTGAATTAATAATTAAAAATCTTCCACACGCATAAAAAGCTCAGCCCCAGATGGCTTCACTGTTGAATTCTTTCACATTTTTAAATAGGGAATAATACCAAACCTCCATAAACTCATTCAGGGGATAGAGGAGTGGCAAACACTTCCCAACTCACTAGATAACATTAGTACTACCCTACTACCAAAGGCAGACAAAGGCATCACAAAAAAGAAGATCGACAGATCAATATTCCTTATAAACATACATGCAAAATGTCTTAAATATTAACAAATTGAATTAACATATTAAAAAGATTATATATATTATGACCAAGTGGGATTTGTCCCAGGAATGCATGATTGGCTTTAACATATGAAAATCAATTCATGTAATATGCCATGTGAGTAGAATAAAGACCAAAAAACACATAATCACAACAGGCGCAAAAATCATTACACAAAATCTAGCGTTCATTCATGATCAAACTTTTTCAACAAAGTAAGAATAGTAAGGAACTTCCTCACTGGATAAAGGATACCTATGAAAACCCTACAGTTTACATAATATTTAATAATGAAAGACTGAATGTTTCCACTTGAAGATTAGGAAGGAAGCAGGCATATTGACTCTCATTACTCCTCTTCAGCATTATGCTGAAGGTTCTAACCAGTGTAATAAGGCAAGAAAAGTAAATTAACAGCACACAGACAGGAAAAGAAAAAGTAAAACTTTCTATTCTGATATGGCATGATCCTATATGTAGAAAAATATGAAATCTATCAAATCTATCAAAAAATCTATGAAATCAATAAAAAAAAAAAAACCCACGGCTGGAACTAATGAACGAATTTTGCAAAGGTGCAGGATACATGGTAATTTTTCAAAATCAGGTGCATATCTATATGATAGCAATGAAAAATCCAAAACTATAACTATGAAAATAATCTTATTCACAATGGCATCAGAAAGGGTAAAATACTTAAAAATAAATTTAACAAAAGAAATGCAAACCCTGATCACTGAAAACTAAAATGCTGAGAGAAAATTTTAAATACCTAAGTAAATGGAGAGAGAGTCCAAGTTCATGAATTAGAGGACTCAGTATTCTCTCCAAATTGACCTACAGATTCAACTCAAACCAGAAAAGTTATCAAAGTTCTTTATTAGGAAACTGACAAGCTGGTTATAAAATTTATATAGAAATGCAAAAGATGTCAAATGAACAGAACTATTTTGTGAAAGTACAGATTTGGAGGATTTAACTACCCAATTTCAAATCTTACTATAAATCTACAGAAATTAAGGAAGTTTGATACTATGCCACACTAAGAATAGACTTAGAGATCAATGGAGCAGAAATGAAAGTCCCAAAATAAATTCTTTTATTGATGGTAAATTAATTTTTGACCAAGGTGCCAAGTCAATTCAGTGGAGCAAGGATGGTCTTTTCAACCAATGATGCTGGGACCATAGGATATTAATATACAAAAAATAACAAATTTGTACCCTCACATCATATCATACACACCAAAAAATAGCTCAAAATGGATGCACTATAAAACTTTTTATAGGAAAAAATCTTTATGACTTTGTATTAGGCAAAGACTTTATAGATACAACACCAAAAAAGAAACAATTTGACAAATTAGATTTCATCTAAATAAGCATTCTTAAAAAGGCACTGTTAAGAAAATGAACAAAATAAGCCACAGAATAGGAGAGAATATTTGTAAGTAATATAAATATTACAAGTAACATAAATATTGGCAAATGATATAAAGGAGTTATATTAAGAATATGTAAAGAACTGTTACAACTCCATTATAAAAGGCAAATAATTCATTCTTTTAAATGGGCAGAAGAAGGGCTCCTGGCTGCCTCAGTCAGTGGAGCATTTGACTCCTGATCTCAGGGTTGTGAGTTCGAGCCCCATATTGAGCATAGAGATTGCTTTTAAAAAAGTAGGGGCGCCTGGGTAGCTCATCAGTTAAACATCTAACTCTTGATCAGGTCATGATCTCACAGTTCACGGGTTTGAGCCTCACATCAGCCTCTGTGCTAACAGTGATGAGACTTCTTGGGATTCTCTCTCTCTCTCCCTCTCTCTTGGCCCCTCCACCCCCTCAAAATAAATAAATAAATAAATAAATAAATAAATAAATAAATAAATAAATAAAGTAAATGGTCAGAAGACTTGGATAGACACTATACCAAAGAAACAACATGAATGAATATTAATAAGCTCATGAAAAGGTACTGCATGCCATAGCCATTAGGGAAAGGCAAATTGAAACCACAATAAGATACCACTACATACCTGGTAAAATAATTCTAATCAAAAACACCAACAATAGTTGATCTCAGTGACTATGTAAAGAAACTGGAGCCCTCATTCATTGCTGGTGGAAATATAAAGTACAGCCACTTTAAAAAACAATTTTGTCAGGGCACCTGGGTGGCTCAGTCAGTTGAGAGTCTGACTTAGGCTCAGGTCATGATCTCACGGTTTGTGGGTTCGAGCCCCGTGTCTTCTTGCTATCAGCACAGAGCCTGGAGCCTGCTTTGGATTCTGTGTCTCCCTCTCTCTCTGCCCCTCCCTTGTTCGCACCGTGTCTCTCTCTGTCTTTCAAAAATGAATAAATGTCAAAAAAATTAAAAAAAAAACAATTTGGCAATTCTACAAAAGGTTAAAGATACAGTTACCATGTGATCCAGCAATTAGGTATCTACCCAAGAGAAATGAAAACATGAAGACTTGTATCCAAATGTTTAGAGTGGACTTACTCATAATAGCTAAAATGTGAAAGCAATCCAGTTGTTTATTAACTGTTGAATGGATAAACAAAATGTGATACACATGCAATAGAGTATTATCCAGCAATAAAACAGAGCAAACTGCTGAGACATGCTGTGTAACAGAAGAACCTCAAAATCATGATGCTAAGTGAAAGAAGCCATATCCAAGACTGCATCTTATATGATTCTGTTTGTATGGGATTTCCAGAAAAGGCAGATTTATAGAGAGAGAGGTAGATCAGCATTTGCTTAGGGCCGGGAATGGGAATGTGGACTGGCAGCAAAAGGGCACAAAAGAAATCTAAAGCTGGTTCATGATGATGGTTGCACAACTCAAAAGTCATTGACTTGCACTTCTACAAGGTGTGAGTTTTATGGTATGTAAATTATACCTGGAAATATCTAATTAAAAATGAAAGGACTAAAACCCATTAGAATCCAATTGCCCCGCTTTGTATCTTCTTTCCCCAGTTGTGTATAGCCTCATTTCTTGTCTTCAAGAAGTGTCTCCACCATTTCTTACCCTTGACTCCCATCCACATGCCCGTGTCTCAAGTTCGTTGTCTTCTTCACTGGAAGGGGCAGTAATGCTTCCTCCACTACTCCTAAGTAGATCCTGAGGCCACCCAGGATCTTGTAAGCTCTTGAACCCTCTCATCACTCTGTAGCATTCCCTCCTGAAAATGTTTGAAAACATCCAAAGGACTTAAATTCTCCTGTGCTCCTCTGGCTCTTTATTCTAGACACTTATGGAGCTGAGGAAGAGGGAAGCAATTTATACTAGAGCACTTAAAGCAACTTTACGTGGAACATTCGATTTTCTTCACATCCTCTTAAGCCATCTCAGGAAATATTCACAGGTCCTTCACCTTATCTTGTTTCAACTCCCTACCCTCTCTTCTTCTTTCTGTCCTTCTCTCCACTCCTTCTTCAATACTCCAAAATATATATATTCCTCTTTCTCATGAAGATCAGTTTATCTGCCTTCTGTGAGGTCTTACCATATTTCATGCCAAGTGACTTATCATAGCATTGCCTCAAACCATGTTATCAGCCAGATTTCTAAATTGAAAGTTACAAAAAAAAAAAAAAAGATTCCAGATGATTTAAATAGAGAAGACCTTTGTTGAAAGATATTGGGGTGCTCAAAGAATTGCCAAGAAGACTGTAGATTAGAATAATCCTCGGAAAATAAGCAGGAACACAGGTAGACTGTGCAATATAGCCCACACCCTAGAACGAGACCAGTGAAAAACACTGCTTCTGCCACCATGGAACCCAAAACACTGAAGTTCGCACAAATGAGTCAGCCACCCCGTCCGTAGAAACAGGATGCCACTGCACCCCTCATTACTGCTTCCAGAATTCGCTGCCATCATTGTTTCTTGGCCACAAAGTCTGGAGTGAATGTTTGTGATTGGCTGAACTCAAGTCACGTGCCTGCCTCCTAGCCACAGAGGAGACAGGGGAAATGAGTAATTGGCCTTTTCAGCTGTTACAGTGAAAGATAGTCTCTTCTTCTCACTAAAATTCATACCACAGAGAAGTCTCCAAACATAGGAAGGGAACTCAGATGCTCAAGAGCCCCAAAATAGCAAAAACAGCCTTTATGACTAATTTGAACAATTAGAAATGTGCTTAACAAAATGATTCAGAAATCCTGAACGCACTGATTTTCTTAGCAGAGTAGTTCTGTCCCACTGTGTGAAGACCCAAGCTAATGAAGGAGAAAAGTTGGGGGTTTGTCCTGAGTAGGAATGAAGGACATTCCCTAATTCTTTGCATTGTTGTATACATCTTGGCCCTCCCAACCATGGGTCCCCTCTGTGTAAAGGCCTTGTTTTGTCACGGGCTGGCACAATTATTGAACAGCCTGTACCTCCCTCCACACTGTTAAGCAATTATGGTTCTGTAAACAAATGCATACCTTGTCCTGCCAGCTGCCATTTAAAGGAATCTTGAAGCCAAACCCATCTTTAAAGGGAAGAATCCTGATTGTGATGGAAATATACATTGTGATGGAAATATCACAATTACCATGAAATTTTGCATATTGGATGTTAAGGTAGAATTCACCTAACAATATTGAGCCACCATTATAAATATACACTTCTCATGACATTTTCTGGAACTGTCCCAGAGAGCTCCTGGTTAGAATAAAGTAAAAATGTCAAATGCAAGGAGCCCTCTACTTTGAGCCAAGTTTTATTTTATTATTCAGCTCATTCTTGGCTGCCTAATAAAAGCCCATAGTTAGTTTACTCTCGTGACTTCTACGTGTTCTCTGGATAATCTCTTTAAATGTCTAAAAGGCAGGGGAATATGAAGTTGGGGATCCATGTTAGAACCAGTACCCAGTGTCTGTCCTGCCAGGCAGAATTGGAATAAGGAGGTCTTAGGGACCAAAGGGGTCTAGTAGATATGTTACCTTTGTCCTACATACTTATGTAAATTAAGGGACACCTGGGTGGTTCAGTGGGTTAAGCTTCCAACTTCCACTCAGGTCATGATCTTGCGGTTTGTGAGTTGGAGTCCCACCTCGGGCTCTGTGCTGACAGCTCAGAGCCTGGAGCCTGCTTCCGAATTTCATGTCTTTCTCTCCCTCTCTGTTCCTCCCCCACTGGCTCTCTGCCTCTCTCTCTCTCAAAAATAAAGAAACATTTAAAAAATTAAAAAAAAAACAGATATGTAAATTAAAGCACAAACCTTTTGGGGGAGCCTGGGTGGCTCAGTCAATTAAGCACCCACTCTTGGTTTCAGCTCAGGTCATGATCTCACAGTTTCATGGGATCGAGCCCGCATCAGGCTCTGCACGGATAGGGCAGAGCCTGCTCAGGGTACTCCGTCTCCCTCTCTCCCTGCACCTCCCCCCACTCCCGCTGTCTCTGTCTCTCTCAAAATAAATAAATACACTTTAAGACAAAACCAAAAAAAAAAAAACCCATCCTTTTTATTTAAAATAAAACTAATACAAAAAAAACACACAAAATAAATTTATAGCTTGAAGAAAATATTACAATATTGTGATAAGACCCTCATAACCATCACGCAGGTGAAGAAATAGCACTTCAGCAGTGACCCCAGCAGTTCCTTCCACGTGTCTCTTTCCGGTCACCAACCTCTCCCCTCCACCCCAAAGGAATTATACTCTGACTTTTATAGTAAGCCATCCTTTATGTTTTCCCTATAGTTTTATCCCCCAAGTGACCAGAGTGACCAGAGTCACTAGTGACCAGAGTCTAGTCTTGCCTGTTTAAGGCACTACAGGTTGCTCTCCAACCCTTCATGGTTCACACAATGTATCCTGTCTAGGGTTTGCCCACTGCTCACTCGTGAGACAGTTCAACCCGCTCCACTGTCCCCTGCATTTCTTGCAAAAGGGTAACTGTGTCCAGAGGCCCAACCACACTCAGGTTTGACCCCTTTGGCCAGACCACAAGTGGTACATCAGGAGGCAACGGATGTCTTTTTTCCTTTCATGATGCTTCCAGCCACTGGTATTCAATGCTTAAAGTTCATCATTTGTTAGAGTTTACAATGACATTCTAATGTAATCACTTCTTTTCCATTTATTATTTCAAAGACTTCTATAAAGAGACACTTTCCCTATAAGAAAAGCAGAATAAATGCTTGATCCATTCTCTTTCTTTTTTTTTGTTAATGTTCATTCACTTATTTTTGAAAGAGAAGGGGGTGGTAGAGGGCAGAGAGAGAATCCCAAGCAGGCTCCAAGCTGTTGGCACAGACCCCAACACAGGGCTCAAACCCTCAAACCATGAGATCTTGATCTGAGCTGAAACCAAGGGTTGGACACTTAATAGACTGAGCCACCCAGGAGCCCCCATTCTCTTTCTTCACCCGATTTCAAGATAATGAACTGTTCCCTATTATCTTCCCAAGCTGACCAATTATATATACATAGAAACAACTCCCACTGACCAAAGATGAGTCTATCTGAACTTCAGTAAGCATATTGAAATGGATTAAAACCTATCACATATATTTAAATATTTGTGTTCATAATCATGCTTACACATTTATAAATAAAGTGTATATATTTGCATCTGCATCTCCTTTCTGCCAAACTGAGCTTCCTGGTTTCTTGAGGATGCAGGAGATAATAAGGTTAGAATGATTAATTGTGATTCAATGATTAATTGTGATTCATCGTTTGCTTGACCTCATATTACCCACTCAACAGTCTCAGAAAAACAATACAAATGCTACTGTCCAAATATGATTACTGAAAACAATTTAGAAAAAACATATGCATTGTCCCCCTCCTTGTCTCCTGAACTTGTGTAGTTGTATTGTACCTGTATTTTCAAATCATATAGCCTTGCAGACTATACCCTCTGCCTTTTGGCTCTCCTTCAAACCTACTTTTATATTAGCGTATCATATATATCAATGTCTCTTTGATTGTTTTGCTTATGTGAAGCTTATTATCTAGTAAATCCCTCGGGAAGAGCTCTTAGGAATAAAATTCCTTAGTTCTTACGTGCCGATAATAGTTACCTGTGCCCTTTGTACACAAAAGCCAGTTTTTCTGGATATAAAACTCCTGAATTATATTTGCTTTCCTTAGGTACCGTAAAAACGTCACTTCATTTTCTTCTAACATAAAGCATTATTGTCAGAAAGTCTGATAACCTGATTTTTCTTTCCCTTATAAGCCATTTCCTGGTTTTTGGCTAGATGCCTGAATAATTTTCTTCTGCCT
This sequence comes from Puma concolor, assembly GCF_028749965.1. Lineage (NCBI taxonomy): Eukaryota > Metazoa > Chordata > Mammalia > Carnivora > Felidae > Puma > Puma concolor. Next base: position 21,939,949 of record NC_141680.1, on the reverse strand, counting down.
TTTTTTATTTTCTTCTTCACGTGAAGCGATTTTACCAAGACATCTTGCTATCAATCATTCGGCCTCAGTTTTTCAGGTACACTGTGTGCGTGTGTTCTTTCAATGTGTAGGGTCAGATCTTTAATTGTTGTTACTATTTTGGGAAAGTTTCCTTAAATTATCATTTCTAGTATTTGCTCTATCCCCCTTGCTTTGGTTTTCTTTTTCCGGGACCACAGTTGCCACATACAAAATATTCCAGGCATCTTTTAGTATTTTCATTTTCTCTCAAATTCCTTTTATCTTCTCTTTTTTTCCGCCTTCTTTTGAGTCTTATGAATTTCTTCCTATTTACCTTCTGTTATCTATAAGGCATTATTTATTATATCTATTCACTCTCACGTTCCCTCTACTTTGGGTCTTCCTTTCTGAAACAACTTTGTTCTTCCAATTCCTTTCTGTGATTTGTCAGGTAATCTCTGCGGTTATGATTATTATTATTCTCATGCATGTGGGTGATGATGTCATTTCCTTAATGTCTTTTAGCTCATTTTGAAGTAATAGGTTACGGTTTTGATTTATTTTGTAGGCACCTCTCTCTGGCACACTTTCGCTGTCTATAAAGATGTTATTCTCTTCCTTAGTCTCTTTGTTTTAATAATAATTCTGTGTGGGTTTCACCCTTGACATTTTTATGTTTGTTTTTATGTAAATGCAATGTTCCTGAACCTTGTGAAGGAGGCCCTCGTTCAGGGTAGCCTTCTAACTCCACAGGGCTCCCTCTTTGGTTGTGTTTGTGTAGTATTTAAAAACATGGCAGCTCGCCTTCTGAGATGTTCTGGCTCTACGGCCCCACCCCATTTTTATATGGACTCTTTCTTTGTATACTATTATCCCTATTCCACTCAATTCTCATCCCATACCCAGCAGTTTCTCATCAGTATGAGCATTGGGGATCCCTGGCCAGTCAGTTTTGAACAGTCATAGAGTCTAGAATTGTCCATCCCTTCAGACCTTGTCACAGACCCCTTGCATTCACCCACTAGTCGACTGGGCAGACCTTCTAGTTTCTTTTCTTTCTTTAACTCATATTTAATGTTAGTTAACTCCTACTTATCATAGAATGTACTCTCCCAACATTTGTACAAAAAAAATTTTAATATAAATGAAACACGTTGTCATAGTCCTTTAAAAGCATTTTTTAATGTTTATTTTTAAGAGAGAAAGAGAGAGAGAGAGAGAGAGAGAGAGAGAGAGAGAAACAGACAGAATCTGAAGCAGACACCAGACTCTGAGCTGTCAGCACAGAGATTGACACGGGGCTCGAAGTCACTGACCTTGAGATCATGACCTGAGCCGAAGTCGGACGCTCAACCAACTGAACCACACAGGCGCCCCTATGTAGGCTAATTTTAAATGAAGGTCCTCCTGGTCTGTTTTACAGAATTGGTAATGTCTGGTAATTATCTTATTGATCTTGTCCAGGAATCTCGAAATCTCCCAGAGGAAAACCACTTAAGGCAGTTGGTAAAATGTGTTCTGCTATGTCCTGGGCTAATTCGTTCTTTGCTTCCAGAGTCTCCATCAAGCACGTGACTTTGATCCGTCTTCGTGTTGCTCTGCGTTCTTTTTGTAAGCAAGTTTTCGTCGTCTTTCTTAAGCTTGTTATTTCTTTTTCCAGTGTAATTATCCTTTTTTTTTTCTTTTTGCCTTCAAAAGATTTCTAAAAGCATAACTGCGTTCAAGTAGTACTTGCTGACTTCTAATGTTTGATCTTAAACGAGCAGGTCCTGTTGGAGCACAAGTGTTGTTTTCCTTCAAAAGACTCCTTGATTTGAGTTTCACAGACTTTCAGTGGGTACACCAATCAAAAACGGTTGGAACGGCATCCATTTCAAGTGGCCAAGTTTGTCCTGTTAAGTCTAAACAGGAGGCTTCAAAGTGCTTTGAACAAAGAAAGGTGTGTTTTCCTGGCACAAAATTGTTGCGCCTAAGTGGGAGAACCCATTCTTTCCTTCTTTTAGGATCCAGGGGAACCTTGTGGAGGCTGATGTTAAGGTGCCTGTCATGGGGAGTAGCACAGCCGGCTGCTATACAATTGGCTGGCTTTCCTTTCCCCTCTGTTCTGAGGCACTGGCTGCCCCACTTCCTTTTGGCAAAGGCTGGGCAAATGAGGCAGGGCAAGGGCCCACCGAGAGGAGTCGTGGGAGCCGGGTGGGAAGGACGTGAGTGTGTATTAGGGATGGTGGTGCCAACCTTCCCTGTCTCTTTATTAATATGGAAGACTTGAGCCAGCACAGCAGACAGTCCTGGAACTCCGGTGGGACACAAGTCACCTCCTCCCAGACCCTAAAAGGGAGTGGGATTACTGGACCTCTTTGGCAGCCATCCTTGCAGCAATTAAAAAGGTGTCTCTCCCCCTTCCTCCCCATCACTATGAAACTCTCCTGCCTCCATAGAACTTTCCAGTGAGTCTCAGTTGGCCATTTGCGTATTGTTCTTTTCTCAGGTCCAGCAAACACCTGACCACTCCTGCTTCCTGCCACATAGATGCTGAGACCTTGCAGGGCTTAGGGTTGTTAATGATTTGTCCCCACCTGCTCGTGTGTTAGGCTTCTCATCACCTGCTTTGCTGTCAACGTCTGTAGCTTTGGAGGGTTTGGTCTCTAGTTGCCCATCTTTCTGTGGGGGAATTGCTGAAATTCGAAAACCATGCTGCCTTCTTTTCTATGTACAGGTGTTTTTTGTTTGTTTTTATTTGAATTAACAGCCTACTATTTTCCATTAAAATCCATATTTGGGGTTTATCTTGAGAAATTCCTATGCCTAGTTACACTGCACCTGCATTCCCATGTGGAATGGGGAACAGCGGAACTAAGTAGCAGCATCCCCCATTAGATGGGTGTGGGCTCTCCTGTTTGCTGTGCCCCAGCACCCTCCATTGTTTCACTGACCAGGTGACCTATTTACACAATCTTCCTAGCTCTATATCCACAGAACATGCCTACACTGTGACTCCTGTTCTAGGGCCAATGACAGGAAGTAGGAAATACCTAGGACCCCCTTACCTTCTTACCCAGGGTTTTCCTTCCAGGCGTGTCTCCTGGAATCCCCTCAGGCATTTGGGTTTCTCCCTTCCCAGGCCTCCTCTGTCTAGCTCCTGGTCCAGGAAGAACACTTACAAATTCTAAGGCTGTCTATGGATACAGCTCCTAAGAGAAGGCACTGAGGCCCATCTGAGAGTCAGAAAGGTTGATCACATGGAAGCCAATTTCAACAAGATGTAGGCAGGAGACAGGAGGAAAACACAGGCCAATAGCCAGGGGTTTGGTGTATCAGGCAACAGAGGACAAAGCAGATCAAAGTGCTGGTTCTGCAGGTGGGGCTGAAACAAACATTTGGCCGGGGCAGTGAAGGGGAGGGTCACCCCTGGCTGATGAAAAGCAAGAGTAGGATCTGGGAATGTAGCAGGGTGGGGTGATGGGAAATGGTGAATTCTGCCTGCTGGATGCCTTCTATATACAGCCTGGTACTCAGCCTAAAGAAGTGCTGCTTGCCAGCTGCCTTTGGGCTGCCCCCCTAAGCTGTAGGTCCAAGGAAAGCATTTACACCTGCAAGGAGATGCTTGCAATTCCCTGAAGAGCCTCAAGCTCCTACACCTGTACGTTGTACCTGCCATTCCTCTCGTACTGACTTCCCACCATCTTTACCCAGGCAATAAAACACCTAAGATCTGACCTCCTCCAGAGACTTCTTGGGCCAAGTGAAGTGCCTCCTCTGGGCTTCCACAGGTCCCTGAGATTGGTACTCATCACATTCTATTATCTCTTCCCTTATTTGTTTCTGTCGAGCTAAGATCTCCTTAAAAAGAAGAAAAGGATCTTACTATGTTCTGTATCTCTTACACCTACCATGCTCCAGGTGCTCAAAAAAATCTATCAGTACTTCTGAGCATCTTAGGTATCACAGCGATGCAGCTGGTACCAGTGCCCATTGTTAGGAGAATCACAGGAGAGTAGCCCAGTCACCCCTGGCGTGCAGCGTTGAGATAGCTGGGTGAGCTCACAGCATCTGACTGTCTCATCAGCATCTTTCATCTCCTAGGGCTCCCTTTACAATCATTTTAATTACTTTATTGCAAGTTTCATCAGGCAAGTAACATGAAGGAGAGCAAAGAGACCATCGGGCTCCCTGACTTATTATTCAGAGACGGGAACAATGTCCCGTTAACCATGGAAACTTGAAGATGCACAAAGGTTTTCAGAGTCAGCTGTCATCATTGCTCATAAAGTTTTCAAAGAGCATTTTCAGAGGCAGGAACAGGGTCTGGGCAGAAAACACAATGGCAGGTGGGAGGAATCAGGAGAGCTGTCCATCACTGGAACACTGAGCATCCTGTACACCTTCATCCTGAAGGTGTAGGACTGCAGAGAGGGTTTATGGGTCAAGGCTGTGGTCTGTAGAAGGCGGATTTATCTGCCTGGTGCTGGACTTCTCTTCTCCCTTCAGCTAAAGCCACTAATTTCCTTTCTATAGGCTTGTATCCTCAGGGAAATTTAGGTATCCTTTGGTCAGAAGCAGTGGACACTAAGGCAACCCTATCATAAGTGTGCAATGACCCAGGGCTGTAATCCACAAACTGGGCTTTTTCCTTCCCCCAGGATAGAACCCTCAACATAAACTGAGTTCTAGCTCTGGAAATTGAGGCAATACCATGCTTAAGTTTTCTTGGTTGACCTACCCACTACACTCATCAGTGGTTCTCAATCTTGGTTGTACATTAGAGTCATCTGAGGGCTTTTAGACACACCAATGCCTGGAATTTACCCTAGATCAAAAGAATCAGAATCTCTGGGGGATGGGGCTTGAGCATCAATATTTTTTAAAGCTCCCTAGGAACACCGATTGCCTAATGCTACACAACAGATCACTTTATGACTTAAAGCAATAGATAGGCATCCTCTTATACCTTCTGTGTGTCAGGAATCTAGGAGTGGCTTAGTGGTTCTGGCTTAGGGTCCTTCATGAGGTTATAGTCAAGATATTAGATGGGGCTGGAGGGCCTGATTCCAAGATGGCTCCTCTACATGGCTATTGACTGGAGGCCTCAGTAACTTGCCACATGGATCTCTCTATAGGGTTGTTTGGTCATCCTCACCACAGGCAGCTGGCTTTCCCCAGAGCAAGGGATGTAAGGAGGTGGGAGCAAGACAGAAGCCACCATGTCTTTTGTCTTGGCCTGGCCTTGGAATTCACACTCCATTGTCTCCACATACCCTCTTGGGTTACATTGAACAGGATAGTCCTATTTGTTGTGGGAGGGTCTACCTAAGGACATGTATACCAGGAGGGTAAGGCTTTGGCGGGGGGGGGGGGGGGGGTGTGTTTTGGAAGCTGGCTATCATAGCAGGTGTCTCTAAAGTACAGCCAAGGTTGAGAATCATTGCTTCTGGTCCCACTGGGGTTGAGGCCCTGCCTCTGTCTTTCTTAGCTCAAAGCAAACACAAGAGACTTATTAGTGTTTATTCTCTTCACACAACAGCCAGAGTGGTTTTGGTCTTTTTAACTATAATGAATATTTTTGTACATAATTCTTTGTTCTGCTAGTAGATTATTCCCATGGGGGTAAATGCTATAACATGAAAATACTTGTTCAAATCTCTTTTTTCCCCCGCAGGGAGGTCCAAGTATTTTGTGGTTTTGTTGGTTTTTTTCCATCTCTGATTGTTTATTTTATTTTTAGCATGTGAATTTAATCATCACACTCCTGTTCAGATTTGAGCAGTGACCTCCCAACAATCATGGGGTAAAGTCCGCAATCTTTCTCATGGTTGAAGGGCTCCTGTGTGATCGGCCCGTCTCTTGCCCTCCACCCCCAGCCTCATGTCATTCTGCTTTGCCCCTTGCTCACTGCTATCGGGCCACACAGGTTTAACTTCAGCTCCTAAAACATATTACTATGTTCTGCTCCTCAGGGCCTTTGCACAAGCTCTTCCTCCAAGTCTGACTCAGATAACTTGTACTTACCCTTCAGGTATCAGTTCCTAGGCCAACCCAGTGGGTTCTCCCATGGGACCCACACTACCTTTGCCTCAGAGAATTTATTGTGATGCATTATAATGCACTTATTTGTGTGACTACTTGTTTATTTCCACTAAACTGGGAGTGCCATGGGGGCAGAGATCATTTACTTTTCTCTGCTGTCTGCTCCCCAGTACCTAACACTGCACTTCGCATACAGTAGGTGCTCCCAAGGTGCTTGCTGAATGAATGTTTGTAAGTATAAAAGTCAAGGCCCAGAAACATTTAGAGACATGCCCAAGGCCACCCAGGATACCTGCCTGGGCTTGATGGCAGATATGCTAAATTCAGAATCCCTGCTTCGTATCTAGTGTCGCTAGAATCCTCCACCCATGTCCCTTGAATCCCATCCCGTGGAGAATTATCTACACCACCTGCTCTAAAGGTGGAATCAAGGGCTCCCCATCAATGGAAGAGCCAGGCTTCTGTGGCCATCAAGGGATGACTTCTCCACCCAAAAGTGACAGCTGTCTTTGGCTGGGCTCTTGTCTTGTGCTGGGGAGGGCTCTCATCAAGGTAACCCTGAGTCTCCCTGCCTCAGCTCTTCTTATTTTGAGCGTCCATGCCTCTTGAAACAGCCATGGGAGTTTCCATTTGGCCTTTAGGGATGCTGCCAGGCCTGTCCACATAGGTGAAGGGCACTGGCTACCATTATTTAATGATTCCCCCAAACCAGTGAACTGTTTGTTCCTGTGACCTGTGTTCCTATCACTCTCAGAGAACATCTGGCAGAAGCGAGGGACAGCTCAATAATAGCCGTGAGAAGCCTTCACTGCCCCTCGGCCCTAGGCCAGCCTGTCTATGCTGGTGGCAGGTTGCAGGATGGTGGGGACAGATGAAGAGAAGTGAAGTCAGAGCCCTTATCCCTGACTAGCTCCTTCCAGCTCCCAAGTCCCTGTGCTACACCCTCTTACCCCCAAAACCACCATTGTGGTGCCATACCTGACCCTGTCTCCTAGGGGCAGGCTAGGGCCTAAGTCCTCTACCCACCAGAATATGCCCATCCTGGGAGTCACTCCATACCGTTTCTGCTGGTTGCAGAACCCATCATCAGATCTCTGTGAATGCCCAGACAGAGGTTAATGGCAGACCTGTACATAACAGATCCACCAAAGAAACAGACAAATTTCCACTTGCATCTAATGGCACCTAAGCTCAGGCAAAAGTACCAACCACCCCCTTGGCATATACATGCGTATACACACGCACGCATGTACTCACAGACTCAGGCTCACTCAGCCTGGGCTGCCTTAGCCCTGGCCACCTCTCCCTCACCCATGGCATTGCCAGATTAGTCCCAGGCACCTCACCAGGACACCATGAAGCTCAGGTTCCAATCCGGTGGTTCCCAGATGCGCTGACCATGCGTCTATCTCTTCCTTGATAGGCTACTCATGATTCTTCCTCATCTCTTCTGTCTGATGAGCCTACCTGCCGTTCATCTCTCAATGTCCAAATCCCACTCATCCTTCAAGGCGCAAATTCAGCCTCCTCCATGGAGTCCCCCATTCCTGTAGCTGGAAGTCATACCTCCCTCTTCTGACTACCCATAGCATTTTAGCTCCACCTCCTCTACGACTCTTGAAACCAACTTTCTGCTTCCTAATCATGTTGTTTTTATGCACCTTTTAGCAACACCTTTCCCTCAACTGTTTTATACATTTTAACTAGTTTCTACCTGCCTGCCTGTGCTCTCCAGAGATAATGTGTCATGATGGAAAGGTTGTTGGCTCTGGTGAGTGACAGAATGGAGTTGCTACCCTCCATCCCCCTTCCCTCCCTTCCTTTCCTCCTTTTGTAAATATTTCTCCAGTTCTATCTGTGCCAGGTACCTTTGCAGCAGCACCACAGCAAGACAATACACAAAAGATATTGTCTGTAGCCTAATGGAGTTCTAGTCCCCAGTCCTTTCATGACTGGCTGTGTGACCCGGGCAAGTTGTTTAATCTCAACAAGCCTCAGTTTCTTCATCTACAATATCAGTCTTTATAATAGTTATCTTCTGGGTGTTTGACAATAATTAAATGGAGTAATATACATAAAATACCTAGCACTTAATGCATACTCCACAAGTATGTATATATTCCTCTTTGTTAGAGAGAACTCTCAAACGTCATAGAGATTCAAGAGTATGTGTTGAAAGAGAGGAAGGAGGGACCAAAAAAAGGGAGGGGAAGAGGGAAGCGATCACGAAAGTTCGTCTGAGAACTGTCTCTGAATTGCCAGCACCCACCCTGCCCTCTACTTTCCCACCTGGATTGTAAAAGGGGATACTGATTGCAGTCTGGGAGAGACAGCTCTTCACAAGGACCCCGGTTTGCCCAGTCCTTTTCAGGTTATCCCCTATGCACATGCAGTCACGGAGCCAGGGCTAAGAGCCCTTCCATGGACTAATCACATATTAAAAATAAATAAAATCCCTTCAGTGGCTTTCAGGGTGCCTAAAAGCTGTTGCCCCCAGGCTCCCCACTGAACTTCTGCCTTCGTATTTATAACCCACTAGCTTCTCTCCTTCCTGGCTTCCCAGACAGTGGTGCAGACAAAAGGACCGTTTATAACAGCTTTTCTGACAGCTGGACATTATTTAATTAAAACTTCTGGCACCCACATAGTGTGCTGGAGGCTATTTAAAGTTCTCGGTGGCAGGAGGAGAAATGGGGAAACTTACAACCCTTGGGGGGCGGGGCTGAAGGGATCTCGGGTGGGCAGCAGCCAGAACAGACTCTCAGGTCCCTTACAGCACAGTGGCATCTCTCGGAGCCCTGACTTTGACATTGGAGTCTGTGGGAAAAGGCAGGCATGATATCAGCCCCCAAGGCATCTTCCTTGGGGTGGGGAGGGTGGATGTTTGGAGGACCAGCAGCACCAAACTGAGCGGAGTGTTCAGTTTTCCGGATCAGCCACTCCTATTTTTCAGAGCGAGAAACTGAGACACCGAGAGGAAAAAGGAACTTGTTCAAAGCCGCATAGTAACTGGTGCAATTCTGGGGCTATCATTTGAGTATCCCTGGGCCTCATTGCTGCCCTTAGGTATGAGTAACACCCGTGTTGCTTACTTTTCCACACAGCAGGCACATGGTCTTGAAGGGCTGAACTGCTGCACGTGTTATTCTAGGCGTAAGCAGAAATGCAACCGTGGATGCCAACGTTTGATCATCTGGTCAACCCCAGCAGAGGCAGTGGGTTTCCACTTAGCTGCTGTAGCTACAGTGTGCTGGACTGCAAATAGCTACAACTGGCATAAGGAGACAGATCTCCCCCGTAATAGGGCAAGAGCTAAGAAAGGCAAGTCTACCCTAAGGTGCTGTACCCTGGAGGAGGAGGAGTATAAGGCCAAGTGCGGACACAAATTGTGATAACAATGATCGTGAGAATAACCTCACTGACCGAAGGCTACCATCACCATCATTGCGATTACTATTAGCATATTTTCCTGTCAACATTTCTATAAAATATATGATTTACAGGATTTTACAGATGAAGAAATGGAAGCTCAGAAAATTAGCTACATGCTAAAGCTCCCCCACCACCAGTAAGACCAGGATTCAAACCCTGCTCTGTCTGATACAAGAGTGTATCATCTTTCTACCATATTGGTAGTTCTCAACCAGAGCCACACATTAGAAACTGACTCTTTACAACAGGCAAGGGCTTATGCCTTACTGTAGGTTAACGAAGACTTGAAAGTCTCTCAAATTCAAGACCTGGAATCAGTATTTTTGAAGGGAGTCGAAGGTGTAGCCATGGTTGAGAGCACCCTGTGAGACAGAAGCACCCTGAAAGCTCCTGCCAGTGTGATATCAGAAGTGTGACCCACTCCCACTGCCGCATTCTTGGTTCTGCTAAAGTCCCAGACTACCATGGTGGGTCACTGCTTGGGGACCAGGGCTAAGCACCACTCTGATGACCTCTGTTGACCGCAGTCCTTACTGTGGCTCCCCTGGTGGCTCTGATGGAGTCACCATTCTGTTTGTAATATCAGTTCCTGCCCCGTCCCAAGAGATCATCACCCAAACCTACCAACTCTGACCACTCTGCTAATCTCAACAGCCCCCAGCAGCAGGCTGATACTACCCGCTAGGATAAGTTCCTCAGGAAGCACACTCCAGGTTGGAGGTTGGCATGCAAGAAGTTTAATGGGGCATGCTCTGGAGAGCAGCATCCACAGAAGGCGAAGGAAGGTGGGTGGAGTGAATCCCTCAGTGCTGAAAGAGGATCTGGGGACACGCCACAACATCCACTCTGGCTCTTAGCAGTGGCATGGGTTTTTATGGGAGCTGAGGAAGGATCTTCCCCTCCAGAGAGAATGACGTTATTGGAGCCCAGCATGGAGCTGCCTTGAACAAGGCTTTCATTAACCTTGCTCTACAGTATCTTTACAACCCTCCTGCCCACCCCTCTGGGAGCTTCACTTAATTTCCCCTTAGGGGCTCAGTTAAAAACAATTGGAGGGACTGGGTAGATTAGCACTCCCATCTGGCTTTCAGCAAAAGTCTTTGCATCTGGTTGGCCCACTGGACTCTGTCTCCATTGGTGGCGCTCTAGGGCAGGTTACAGGAGAAGCTTTATTCCCTTCTCTCTTTTTGGTTTTATCAGCATTTGGGAGTCAGTCACCAGCTCCAACAGTTGTCATTGTTTCAACCTCAGGAGCCAAGACAGGAGTTACTTGCCCTCCGGAGCTCACAGTGAAGTAGGAGAGATAAACACAGAAACTTGAATGCAATGCATTAAAATGGCATTCACATAGAATGGATGCCAGACAGGGAAGGGAGTGATTGTCTCTCTCTGGAGGCAGGGCTGCCACGTAAAAAAGAATTAAGGAAGACACTGGAATGCTGGAACAAGATTTCAAAGAAGGAGTAGATGTCTGCCCAGCAAATGTGATGGGGAGAACATTCCAGGAGGGGTTCTGTGCAAAGGCTGAGGACCAAACCGTAGGATGTTAGCTAGCAGTAGGTGCTCCCGGAGCACCACCTGGGCAATTCAGGGGGGTAGACTGGGGGACTCAGGAGAGGAGACTGAAAAAACAAGCAAGGGAATAAAATGGATCTCCCTATACCCATGCAAAGGAATTTGGACCTCACCCTGAAAGTAATGAGTCCCCACTGAAGAGCTTTCAGGGCAGGCTGTCCCGTCATTTTAAAGCATGACGTGATAGAGAGGAACCTCCGTCTTGTTTTTCCCTAATATATCTTCTCCTCCCTGGACCTGCCGTAAACTCAAAAAGAAACCTCACTTTTGCCTCCCATTGCTTCTGATTTCTCTCTGTCTGTCCAGAATGGGTGTAAACAACTAAACCCAGCAGGCTCTACCAGCTCTTCCCCCCACTTCTTACATTATGGTTGTTGGGACTTCTTTGCTGAGTGACTGATTCACAGGCTCAGAGATGGGCACACTGGAAGGGTCCTGGGAAGCCATCTCCTAACCCCCACCTCCTGGCCGCTCTTAAAGGAGGAAGACTCTGACCCCTGCAGAGGGGAAATAACTTGCCCACATGCACACAGATCCTAAGGCCATGGATGGGACTTGCCCACTTTTTCTTTTCCGTACACCAGGTCAGCATATTATGTTCCTGTCCCAGGAAGAAAAGTCAGTCCCGAACAAAACAGTTCCATTGGGGATTTTGTCTTCCAAGCCTTCTCCCCAAAATCTCTTCCGACTCTGACCCTTCCTCCCAGCAATAGTCCTTGCATAAAACCCCCAGCACACAGACCCCTCCTGTTGACCAAAACACATGCCAGAACCCTACACACCTCTGATCTCTAGGAGAAATTTCTCTGCCTTTCGTTATGCACTCTTGTTCCCTCAAAACAGCACAGTTCCACGCTCCATCTATTATATTAGTGATTCCCAAGGAGAAGTAGAAATTTCACTAAACTCAAAGGTAGAAGATAATGTCCCAACTCTGCTACCTCCCCTGACATTGTGCAAACACCTTCATTTTCCCACATGTGGCTAAGGTTCATTTAAAATTTTTCTCCAGCAGTGCCTGTAAACTTATTTAAAAGGGCGGGAAGTGCCCGGGGGGCTCAGTCAGTTAAGGGTCCGACTCTTGATTTTGGCTCAGGTCATAATCGCACCATTTGTGGGTTTGAGCCCCATGTGGGACACTGACAGGATGGAGTCTGCTTGGGATTCTCTCTCTCTCCCTCTCTCTCTCTGCCCCTCCACCCCCTCTCTCAAAATAAATGAATAAACTTAAAAAAAAATTCCTCAGGGGCTCAGGTGGCTCAGTCAGTTAAGCCTTCAACTCTTGATTTTGGCTCAAATCATAATCTCTCCGTTTGTGGGATCAAGCCCCGAGTGGGACTCTGGAGGCTGCTTGGGATTCCCGCTCTCCCTCTCTCTCTGCCCCTCCCCCACTTGTGCACACATGTACACATGCTGTCTCTCTCTCAAAATAAACTTTAAAAAATGTATACATAGATAGATAAACAAATAAATAAGAAAATAATTTCTCCGATGTCCCTTTTAGCTCTGATACACTTTTTGCGAGACAGAGAGAGATCGAGTATGGGTGGGGGAGGGGCAGAGAGAGAGAGAATCCAAAGCAGGCCCCGGACTCTGAGCTGTCAGTACAGAGCCCCACACGGGCCTCAAACCCACGGACCATGAGATCACGACCTGAGCCGAAGTCAGACGCTTAACAGGCTGAGCCACCCAGGTGCCCCTGATACCGTGGGATCCTAACATCTCCAGTGACTTGTTGGTGCGAGCTCTGTCAAACTTAAAAAGAATGGATTATGTGTGTCTCTTCCTAACTTCCATATTGTATGGGTAGCTTGAAGGCAGCCATGGTGGGAAAAGTCACACCATGGAAATTGGCGAATGCTACAAATCCAGTCATTTTTGTGGGGAGGGGTAGGAGCTGGTTTCTTGGTATTCCCACTAAATCTATTCTCTTATACCTCAATCAAAAGCAAGTGTCTGCATTCTCACAAAGACTCCTGAAAACAAATGATACCATAACCCCAAAGAAAGGATTTCTGATGGTAGAGCAAGCAGACGAGCAGGCACCACATGGTCGTCCATTTCCTGTTCTGTATCTTTTGCTCCTGCTGCTCTCTCGGCCGTGTCCCATTCGTCCATCTTCAGGTCTCAAGATTTTACTACCAATACCTTACACACCAGCTCTACAAAATCTTCTCCAGCTCCCTGGAGAAGATTAAATTTTCCCTCTGACTTGTACGATAAGTATGTCAACACATTTTGCTTCCCACCTGGACAGTACGTTCTCCGAAAGCATCGCTTCCACTTCCTCCCTGAATTGGGCTAGCGCAGTGTGCTGCAAACAATGTGTGTTCAACAAATATCTGGGGCAATGAGAGGCTCAGCATTTGGCAGATGTGCAGAAGGCATATGCTTCCTTTTTATTATACACTCTTTTTGTTGAGAATAGAGTACAAGCTTATGATAATGAATTTAAATGAATGCAAAATTGTATACAAAGAAAACCAAGCCTCCTTCCTTCTCCATTCCTTATTCCCTCACCACCATTCCCAACCCAAAGTAAAGCAGTATTACCATTCTTTTTTTTTTTACAATTCTTTTTTTTTAATGTTTGTTTCTGAGAGAGTGAGAGAGAGAGACAGAGCATGAGTGGGGAGGGGAAGAGAGAGAGAGGGAGACACAGAATCTGAAGCAGCCTCCAGGCTGTGAGCTGTCAGCACAGAGCCCGACCCAGGGCTCGAACTCACAAACCATGAGATCGTGATCTGAGCCAAAGTCAGATGCTTAACCGACTGAGCCACCCAAGTGCCCCTCAGTATTACCATTCTTATATATACCCTTCCAGAAATAGTTTAAACATATACAAGCATATATGTCTGTGAATAGACCTTTGCAGTTTGCACAAATGGAAGCACACTGTTCTGTAAGGTTTCTTTCTTAATATGTCCCAAAGATAGTTTCATATCACCACAATTAGATCAGCTTCATTCTTTTTCAAGGCTCTGTGATAGTCTTTCATAAAGACAGATCATGTTGTGTAACTAGTCCCCCATTGATGGATATGTAAGTTCCTTCTTTTCTTGCATATTGCCAAGAATTAATGTCCATGTTCATGTATCTTTACCTACCTGTACCAGTATATCTGTAGGAAAAAAAACTAAAAATGGAATGTATGGATCAAAGAGTAGACATGTCTTTAATTTTGATAGATGTTGCTACATTTTCTTCCAATAAAGAATGTAGAGACTTGGATGCCATTATTTCTCTAGTGGTCTTTATCTGCTTTTTCATTCTTACTCATTGCTCACTTCCACCTTTTCTGGCATTAGAAACTGCTGTCATTATTTTAACGATCGTTCCACCAAGCACCCGAAGGAGACCGAGCCAACCACCTTTTGTGGTGTCATAGCATGAGGTTGGACAAATCATTCATCCCTCAGATGAACAAAACCCCAGCCTCAGTGGGCGTACTTCTTGACATTATTTCTTTTGAGCACACCCAGTTCAATCTCTCTGAGCTGCTTTTCATCTTTACCCATAGACCAAGAGCCAAGAGAGGGAGGAGACCCAGTACACATCTATCACCCATCTTTGCCCCTCCCCTCCAGGGCAAGGAGGAGAGAGACCGACAGATACAGCAATGCTACCCCATCCCCCTCTGGCCGGCAAGGCATAAGTGCCTCATGGCCATCTTTTTTACATTTTTATTTTCTAAGGTAGGTATTCAGTTTAGGTCTGGATGTCACAGACCTTTCTGTATAAGGAAACGAAAGATTAACCTGAAGTTTGGTACTATCCATATGGTGTGAAGCCAGAGGCTTGGGAATTCCTGAGTTGTACCCTCCTGAGAGTCCCTCAACTAGGGAGTTGCTGCAAAACAAGAATAACAAGATAAGCAAGGAAGCTGAGCAAGTCTCTAATTCCCTTGACATAGGAGGGAATCCCTTGACATAGGATTTCTCTTGTCAAACGGTCCCCACAATACACACACACACACACACACACACACACACAGACATGCCAGTGACTTCTGATTCTAAGAGGGTGGAGTCAACAAAGTAGGCCTGACCTGGTTATAAGCACAGAAGAGGCAGAACAGAGAAAGCATGGTTGAGTCTATCCTGAGTAGTCCAGCCCTGCCTGGCCTCCTTACTTCCTGGGGACCAGGCTGCAAACGGGAGATGACACTTGCATTTATGGTATGAACTCTTCACGCACAGTGGCCTTACCCACAAGTCAAACAGGGCCCAATGAGCATCCTGAATCCTGAACTGCCAACCCTCTCTTCTTGGGGGTGAGTTAGGAAGGAAATGAGCAGAGGGGTGGAAATTTTGGAATAACCAGCCATGCGCGGGCTCCCTCCTCAACTGCCAGCATGGTAAAGGGATTTGAAAGTGTGTCCTTTGAGGTACCTGTCCTCAGTCTCACTAGACTTATTTCTCTGTGTATCCCCAGCGTCCAGCATGAAAGAGCCCTCTGAGGAGACAGCCTGGAGGAAAGAAGTCTCAAAGAGAATGTGGTTACTTTCTGTCTGCTGAAGGCTGTTAAAAAAATTCAACCAGTAAATCTGAAGATCTAATTGACTTTGTTAAGTGATTCATGAATCAGATAGCATCCTACCTAGGAAGCAAAGGAGCTCTTCAGAGCTTCGCAAAATGGAAGGTTTTTATAAGAAGGGGGATGGGCAAGGAGCTATTAACAAAAGAAAAGAAAAGGTTGTTTAGGGCAAGGTCACCTTCCCTTACTGGGAAAGGCAGTGGGGGTCTTACCTTGCTGATTACCTCATCTTCCTTTGGGTGGGGGGAAATGGAGAAAGCCCGTGTCTGATTACCTCATTCATACTGATGAGAAAATTCAGATTGGCTGGCTGAAAACTCCCCTCCTAGAGTAGTTACAACTGCAATTAAGTCTTGGTTTGCTATCCTGGGGGCAAGTGACTCCAGCTTGACCTGTGGTTTTCTTTTTACCAGAGCCATTAAGGAGAGGGAGTGGATGTGGTCTGTGTGCTTCCTAAACTAATCTTGATCCAGTGGGTAGAACTTGCAGAGAGAGACAGATGTCAATTCAGCACTTAAAAAAAAAAATGCTTTCAACAGACAGATTATTCCAAACAGGGCATCATCTGCTTTGAGAATTCGTGATTTCGCCATAGCCGTTAAGCATTCCAATATAAGGAGAAATGTTCTAGCGGGGATTCAAGGATTAGAGGTTTGGACTGGGTTTAGGATTTCACAACTCCTGGGAATTCAAGATTCCATGAAGTGTCCCTCCTGCCTAAGAAAATGGTGCTTTATTTCCCTCAAACACCCTGTTCCTTTGGCTCCTTGCTCTAGCCCAAGTGTGTTGTAGGACTATCTGAGGCAGCCACAGGAAATGCATACCTCCATAGAGAGCTATCTCCATCCAATGAATACCCAGTCTCCAGAGGACTGGAATCTTCTTCTTGTTTTCCATTCGTTCCTCCCTTTGGCAAAGCGAGGACCCGGGTTGAGCCATTAAGCTGCCTCCTCGTTTCGGAGCTCGTTCGCTGTCTAGCACAGGCAGGGAGGCAGCTGTGGCATATTGGTTAGCTCCCAAATAAATATTTTATCTCTGGCCTCAGCAGCGGTGGAGAAACGGGCCTCTCAGAGATGAGCGGGCGATGGGGCTTCCTATTGGCCACACCATCTATTTAGAAGAGAAGGGGGACCTGTCATTCACTCGGGTCATCAATCTTGAAGCCCGAAACCACTCCAAACCCAGGTCCCCTAGAGTCAGAATTTGACAAATGGCAAAATAAACTCAGCATGTGCAGATGAATGAGGGGGGGGGGCCCAGCTATTAAAAAGCCATCGCCATCTTCCTGCAACTGCACAGCCGCGCCGTCTTCAGCTGCCTGTGTGGGCGGGGCACCGGGGGGGGGGGGCACACAGACGGGCACCTGCGGTAATGAGCAGCTCGTCCCAGGCACCGGAGGCTGGCTGGCTTCCCAGCCCCCATCACCCCTGTGGGAGGCTGTCCTCCAGGAGTCACGAGACCCTCAAAATTAAAACAGAATGATCACACAGCAAAGATGAAGGCCCCTGGGAGAAGACAGAGGTTGGTGATGCCAAGATCTAGTTATTCACTGGCAAGGACCCCGGAGTGCAAATGGAAAACAGAGTAAGTGAGAACGTCGACTGGTATGACGAATGGTCCAAGCTTGGTCCATTTGTGCGGTGAGGGGAGGACAATGAAGAAATTAATGAATTGTGCGTCTGTTCAGACTTCCAAGCCCTGCCTTGATTTCGGCCTCAGAAAATGGGTTTGTTGAGTCACCTCCAGAGCAATGACATCTCAAAACGCATGCGTGAGTCAGAGCAGGGGGCTGTGTTCCGCGGACTCTCAGGTGCTAGCAGCAAGTGCAAAGCAGAAGGCGTCATGTCCAGGGACAAACGGTGTTGCTCCCCACTATATGCACTAAGTAGAGGTGGACTCACGTCACTATGGAAATGATTTTCCTTATGGAATGCACTTCACCCCACAGGACCCACACAAGTTCCTTCAAATATCCTGGGAAGGAGAACAGGCTTCTCTTCTATCCTGGGCTTTCAGAAGTCCCCAAATGAGGCGCAGCGTTAGTGTCTTGGGGACAAAATGTGATCAGATTCCTTTCTCTTTCACCCACGTCCCTCTCTCTGCTCTATTATTCCTTACCTAAGTATCTCTCTCTGCCTCTCCCTCTTTCGGTCTCTTTTTTCTCAATCCCTGTCTCTCTATTTCCCTCCAGGATGTCATA
This sequence comes from Puma concolor, assembly GCF_028749965.1. NCBI lineage: Eukaryota > Metazoa > Chordata > Mammalia > Carnivora > Felidae > Puma > Puma concolor. Next base: position 21,922,182 of record NC_141680.1, on the reverse strand, counting down.
TGTAGCTGCTATAGTTTCCACCACACTGGCTCCTGCAGGCATGAGGTCGGTGGGCAGTTAGGGGAACTTGGGCCCCCTTCAACTGAAGGACTTCTCTACCATCTGTCTCTGGCTCTGTCTCCCTCTCCCAGACGAATCCAAGGGCACTCAAATGAAAGTCCCGAAAGTCTGTCTTACTTCCTAATCCAAGCCCGCTCTGTTTTCCCTGAGTGCCAGAGAGGGTAAATGACTTGCCCAAAGTCAGAGAGTAAATCAGTGCAGGTAAGGGGAAGGTTGGGATGCTACTGGACCCCAAGTCCCCTGAGGGCGGTGTAAGGGGGAAAGGAGGGGGGGTAGTGGAGAGGGACCAGAGGACAGAAAGGAAGACTTTGGAATCTGTTTGATCTCAGGACATATCTGGGACATTCAAGACAGTGGGGACTATTGTGATAGTCATGGAACCAAATTAAAATGTAAAAGAGAAACGTGTTTGGCATCCTCAGTGTAAATGGACCTTGACAAGTCCTGGGAAGTCCCTGCCTTCAGATTACCATGGCCTCAGAGGGGGAGACGTGAGGCCCAGAGCTAACAGAGGAAGGGAAGAGCTCCCCATGGCAGATTCTCCCTCCCCAGGGAGGGACCTCCCAGTGCAGGGAGCCTACACTGCAACCTCTGAGGTGGGAGTAGGTAGGAACCATCATAGTGGACAGCCTCCACACCTCCTCCGCCCCCCATGGGCACTGCTAGCAGGCCAGCCTAGAAACATCCCCTTCTCCCTCCTCCCCATCCAAACTGGCCCCACGTCCTCTCTGCTCTACCCACCAGATTCTCCCACAGCTGCTGCCTCCAGTCTCCTGGCTGCCACTGATGGCTTAAACCTCTCCAGTTCCCTCCTCCCCTCAGGCACAGCTCCCAACAAGCTCCCATCCTTGCATCTTCCTGCCTCCAATGTATTAGTTCCACAAGCACGCGGAGTCTCAGGCAGGGGGTTGGAGAACCAAGCAGGGACGGGACTGGGTTAGGTGAGAAATGGCGGGTGAGCAGGGAGCTTGGACCGGAGTGGCAGCTGTGGAGGGGGAGATAAGTGGGCAGCTGGGAGAGATGCTTAAGAGGTATAATCGATGTATTCATGCCGCAATGAGGACCAAATTGGGGGCATTTACAAAAGCTTGTTGATTGATCTGTGGTTGCTCATTGGTGCTAATAGTTTTAATCAAGGGAAGAGATCTCAATAAAAACAAATGATTACTCTTTATAATAGAAGTGTCAATGGGCACTTAATGAATGAATTTGGTAATTCCTCTTCCTGCTGAGACATTCAGTCTTGGGTGAGAATATTTAGGACCTTAACCCTGACTGCTTTTTGGGCTGTGCCCCACTTTGCTTGACCTTGGGAACCTTGGAAATGCACCCCCAGGGACACAGCAGAGTGCTCCCCAATCACCTGCTTCCTGTGTCCCCATTTCTGGAGAATCTGCCCATCGACCCTTGTCTCGCAGAAGCCAAGAGCCTTTCAGGCATAGGAACAGAAGCATTTCACCAGGAATGAGAAAGAATAAATAGCAGCCTGCCCGTAGCACCTTGCCTGATACTGAAGGCAGGACACTGGCCTCACCTCCACCGGCCCTTAGCTGCTTCTCAGCACCCTTTCACACCCTGGTCCCTCTCAGAGCCCCAGTCTTTGACCTGCTACTGACCACAGAGAGCCCATTCTTCTCATCCAAATTCATGGTCCCTTTCATCTCTCTATGGACCTATCACAGGGCACCAACTTCTCTCTCCTCTCACTCCCAGAAGCAGCAAAGATGATCCAGGCAACCTTGCCCTAAGCCTGTACTAACCTAACCCATCCCCAAAGATATGGCCCATATCCAGCCCAGAGACCACAGGAAAAACAGAACTGTCGCCCCCTCTAACAGACATTTCATGGCTCTGACCTCTCCAAGGCCAAGATTTTAATTCTGCCTCTGCCTCTGCCTCCCTGTCTGACCTTGGGGCAAATGGTCTGACCTCTCTGGGCCTGCAGTTCTGCAAAGGAAGATCAACGTTGAGCTCAAGGACTGTTGTGGTAGGGAAATGCCTAGCAAGGTGCCTGGCCCATAGGATCTGGGAGAGATACTTTGCTCTGTTCAGTGAATTTTCCTCTCTCCCTTTCTCTCTGCAGTACCACAAACTGTGGGAAGGCAGATAAGGAACATCACCCATAACAGCCAAGTTATCAACGGCATTCCAAGAACCACAGAGGCTGTGGGGCCCCCACTGTCAGACATGTGGGCTAGGCAGCTGCACATTGAACCCTCCAGCCCCTGCCCCTTTGTTTTCAGCCCCGTAGATAGCAGTTTTCAGCAAGGAGAGCTGAAAAGTGGCCCAACCAAGGTTTGAGCTGAACAAATCAAGAGCACCAAGCAAGAGGAGCCCGTGCCTAATGCAGCTTAGAGTTACAAATGGTAACAATCTTACAATCCAAACTTGAAACAATAGGGTGGAAAATTGCTATCCTAATGAAGATTCTGAGGAGAATTGCAAGAGAACCATGTGCACTAGCCCAGGCCAGGTTGGCCATGCCAGAAAATCAGCCTCGGTTCACTGCAGCATTGACTGAACTGTGGTCATCCATGCATCATTTATTCATTATTTCATTCAATCATTTGCTCACATATCGTTTCACCTATTCAAATTGCTATCCCTGCTTCCATTTCTTACGCATTCATTGACTTATCCTCCGTTCATTTATTTGCTCTTTTGTTCTTTCATTTATTCACTCACACATCGGTTCAACAATATCTTATGAACATCTTTGTGCCAGACACAAGTGCCTGTTAGTATCCGCTCATATCCACTCCAATCCTAGACATCACTGCCCGGGTACAAAGGAAACTTTTGCCCTTGCAGAGTTTTGGAAAGCACCGTCAGCCCAAGAAGAGCTGGGAAGGGAAATGTGCTATGCTGGATGCCCTTCCCCTGCTCCTCAAAGATGATACAGTATTATAGGCACAGAGCCAGGGAAGGACATCAGAAAGCAACCCATTCAGGGAAGGGCCTTGACAAAGCCCAGGGTCTAAGAAAAGGGAATGAGTAAATGGAGGAATGAGGGGACATTAAGCCCCGTGATGAAGACAGGCTCTGTGAACACAGCCTGATCTGATGGGCATGGGCTAGGAAACTGAAGGTAAGGCACAGGGAGGGGCTGGTGCTCACTCAGGGATCTTGAGTCCCGGGTGAGGGTGTCCCTCGAAACCAGTAGTTCTCAAACCCTGACCTGCAGAAGAATGTGTTACTGAGCTAACCTGGCTTATTAATTTTTTCTCAACCCAGGGAAGAAAATAAGCTAACAGATACGGTGTTCTCAATTAATATTTTCCTCCTCTCACTTATGGTTCCAAACTGTTAGTGCCTCTTATTTATTTAGACCAGGGTCTACTCGGAGAGGATATCCAATCAAGCACAAAATTATGTATCTGTTATTTCGAGTTTTCTGGTCCAGAACTCCATGGCTTCTGGATGCTGTGGCCCCTCATCACGTTTGCCTACAAAAGCATTGCAATTCTGATGGAGAGAGGAGACGAAAAGCAGCTGGTTATTGTTAAGCCTGTGTTGTCGGGCATTTAATTCACATGAATAATTACTTAAATAGAGTTTTCTACTCAACCATTTTTTCACGTATGACTTGAACTGGGAAGTTGATGTCTAACACACATTTTAAGATGAGCAAACTGAGAATCATATAGCAAGTACCAGAGCCATATTCAAACCTTGATCTGGCTTCTTTTCTTTACACTACACCAGAATATCCTGCCCTCCCGCCACCCATCACCTACAGCCACGACCCAGAGATGGACCCAGAGCTGCCTGTTGCCTCGTGTTCCCTCCACTCTATCACATTGCCATGACATTTGTCGGGGAATGAAAATCAGTCAAACCAGAAAAATGAAAGCTACAAATGAAACAAAAGTTAGTTATTGAATTAAGCTGTTTTCTCTTTTTTAACATAATTCACTCAAATCAATTTATGTGCATAGGCCCAGCAGGTGGCCTCTGAGTATTCAACTCCGTCCAGTATCTGAACAAAAAAAGGAAGCTCGTCAGAAGCGATTTATTGGGGCTGCCATTGCACGTGTCACCGTTCTTACAAAGGATGGGAGTCACAGTCATGAACAGGAAGGATTTGAAAGTGACATCATCATGCTGACATCTGATGACATTAAGGACCTTCTGACAGCTGAGTTGCCAACTAACTGCCTCCTTGCCTTAGCCTGGCATTTGATCCAATACGTAAACTGACCTGGCTGTGGACTGTGTGGTTGCTATCAGGCCAAGTCAGTCCCAACTTGGCTCCCAGAATTCCTTGCACTTTTCAGATCTGGTGTTATTGCATTAAATCCATTAGGAGTAAATCATTTATCCAACCTAATGTTCTTCATCTGCAAAGACCTGCAGTTCTAATTGTGTCTGTAATCAGACTGTTTCATTACTAACTTTATTGAATTAATTTTTTAATTAATGTGCCTAGGACCCAAGAGGACTTTTCCTTATTTCCTTATCACTTGAAAAAATATATAAAGTTGAGAATTTTAGGATAATTTGGTATATACATGCCAAGAACAACACATCATGGCATATCACTAGGCTGGGGATGAGAAAAAAATAAAATGCTTGGAAGGAGTCTTAAATGATCCATGGCTATTATCCCAATAGATCAAGGATATTAATAATAACAGCTATTGCCATTATTTGAGGACCTATTGGCTTCAGCACAGCTCTGAGAGATTTAGCATAAAATAACAGTTATTAGAACAGTCACTGGGTTCAAATCCCAGCTCAGCCACTTTTTGCTGAGTGACTTAGGACACTGAGTTACTAAACTTTCTCTAAGGTAGTTTCCTCACGAGACTCACAGTCCAGTGCCCAACACATATCAAGTGCTCAGTGAATGTCAGCTATCATTATTATTATTATTTATTTCTCTCCCATCTTCTCAAGTTTTGTACACATTGTATGAGTGAGGAAACTAAAACTCAGAGAAATTAACTAACTAGATTACATGGCTAGGAAACAGCAGAGCCGGGAAGTCAGTTTGTCCAGATTTTGAACCTAGGTCCATCACTTTCTCTTGTCCCTTTTCATTTTATAGTGATTAAAGGCCAAACTATTAGTCTGCTATCACCTTAAACATGTCTGTTCATCATCTCGTGCAAATACAGTTTCACGAGCAGCCCTTTGACCTCCCAGAATGCTCTAAGCTTCCATTACACTTGTAAACTCTTTAGGGGTAGGAACATACCTTCCACATCTTTACAGATTCCAAAGTCTTCCCCATAGCAGGATTCAGAAAGTAATTTAGCAAATGCTTGCATAGTCCTTACTCTGTGTTAGTCAGTGTTCTAAGTGCTACACAAATATTTATCCTTGTAATCTTCATAGCCACTCTCCAAGGGGGCTGCTGGTATTATTTCCACTTAGGGATGAGGAAACTAAAGCGCAGAAACTTTAAGAACTTGAAAAAGGACACACGGCTAATAAGAGATAAAGTCAAGATTCAAAGTCTACATTGTGTTCTGGTCTATGTTTGATAGAACAAAAGAAACAACAGTCAGAACCAGACCTTGCGGAAAATTCAATCTTATATAGGTAAGACCTGGCCCAGACATGATTATTCATAATTTATGCCTCATCTCCATTGCAAGAGGAATGTTAACAGACTGGCTTTAAAGAACTGAAAGTATGCACCAGACATAGCACCCTAAAGGTCCTGTCTCACCGACTCTCACCACACACCAAGTGGGCCAGGGCACAAGCTAGTTTTACTTCTGGAATACCCTTCCACCTGGAAGAGTCACAGTCGCCCATCAAGCTTTACCTACCTGTATCAATTGTACCCACAAGATTTTAATTTATGGAGGTGACGGAGTAATGATGTGGAGAGGCTAATGCCACCGAAAGACAATTTTTTATTATATTTCTTGAGAGAAGGGAACACCAGTCTGGTCAGGAGACAGAGGGGGTGAGGAGAAAGCATGACCTAGTGCCTTTATTGCATTTTCTTTTTTTTTTTTTTTAACGTTTATTTATTTTTGAGACAGAGAGAGACAGAGCATGAACAGGGGAGGGGCAGAGAGAGAGGGAGACACAGAATCGGAAGCAGGCTCCAGGCTCCGAGCTGTCAGCACAGAGCCCGAAGCGGGGCTCGAACTCACGGAGTGCGAGATCGTGACCTGAGCTGAAGTCGGACGCTCAACTGACTGAGTCACCCAGGTGCCCCCCTTTATTGCATTTTCTATGGGAAAGGCAAGTCAGAACAGTAGGAGTAGCTGAGGACTGACTAGTTTGTGTAATGCTGGTAAGTCTGGACTCCAGGAGTGGTCTCTGATTGTCTAGACCTGGCTCTAGGATGATTTAGGGCAGAAGACTATTGATTGCCTCCTGGAATATAATAGCCAGAGAGAGGAAGGGGTTCAGAGTTTGGGTTCTGGATTGGTTAGTTTACATATGAAAGGTGGAGCCCTAAGAATTGGCTGGCCCTGGGAGAGAGAGTCACTCCCCACTCAGTGACGTCACAAATGCCAGAGCATCAAGAATACAGAAAACAAGGAAATAGAATTAATACACTATCCTGGAAAGTTGTCCCCTGTTTCTCTATTCTTACTGTTTCCTCCTTTCTCTACTGCCATAGTATATGGAGCAGGCCTCTCTTACGGAATTCTATTTGCACTTATTCCCATGACTCCTTCTGTATTTTATCCATCATTTCAACCCCAGTGCCTAGAATGGTCCATGCTGTGTGCTTGGAGAGACACTTGATGATTGAATGAATGTGACAGAAGGACCAAAAGTGGACCAGAGAGCAGAGAAAAAGTTAAATCAGAGATGACACTATATATTTCACTCTGCTCTAACTGGTGTGGAGTGTCCTGGCAGTCTAGACAAGAAGGAGAAGAAAGTGGAGGAATAGAGGAAGAAGGAGAAGAAGAAGGAGAAGGAGAAGGAAAAAGAAAAGGAGAAGCAGCCACAATGGGCTCAGTGCTCCCACTGCTTATCAAATAAGTCATTCACCTTTTTGTCAGGTACTAAATTCTATGGGGTACTTGCTAAATTAGGTCTCATGGGAAGAACGTTGAGTAGTTTATACAATGGCCAGCAGTACCTGTATAGTCTTCATGTGGTCATTTTATTCATTGAACTTGGATAAAATAGAAAGAATAGTGTTGTAACAACTGAAAAAAGCATTTCATGGGTATCCAGGCTACTGAAATACAAGCATCCTTCTTTCTGGGAATCTAACAGGACATCCATAGCCCAGAGGATTGTATGGCTAGCACAATACATATGTTGTCTTCCTTAAATGTCACCCAATTCAATATGCATTTTACAGAAGCTGAAGAGCTGTCAGATCAAGACTGAGCTCTGAGACAAGGGTCTGGAGTGTGATTAATTGAAACTTGAGCCATCTGCTTCAGACGTTGCCCATGGGTCCTGGGGGTAGACAGCCATCAAGAGCCTAAACACAAACCAATGTGGAGACCCAGGATGTATGGTTGACCTCTGCTCTTGTCCTGAAAGTGTTGTCTGAGCCCTCACTCTGGGTCACCTTTCTTTCTTTCTTTCTTTTTTCTTTCTTTCTTTCTTTCTTTCTACTTTTTAAAAAATACCTTTATTAAGGTATAATTGACATGCCACAAAATGTATTCATTTTAAATGTACAATTGAACAAATGTTAGTAAATTTACAGAGTTTAGTAATTTAGTAAATTTGCAACTACCACCGCAATCAAGTTCGAGAACATTTCTATCACCCCAGAAAGAAACCTCATGCCCATTTATGGTCACTCCTAGTTCCCATCTCTGGTTATAGTCAAACACTAAGCACCCTCATCTTTTCCTTTTATCATTTAAACCCTTCCCCACCCAAACATGACAACCTCAGGCTCTTGAGGTCTTCTAAGCAAGAGCATCTCTTTGCTTTTTATGGAAGTCAGTGTAAAAGAATGAAACTTGTTTTCACTTAGCAGGGAGACTTGGCAAAATTGTAGCTTTGCACGAAGCTAGAAATACCAATAGCCAAAAATAATAAGCAACTCTCCGTAAGTTCTGGTTATCCAGAGAAAGCCGTCTTTCTGACTGCCCAGCCACCGTCCCATTTTGGCGTTCACACAAGTCGCTTCCTCTCTTTGAGGCTTGGCTTCTTCACCCTGTTGATTGCCAAGGTTCGCTCAAGCTCTAGGTTTACAAGAGCCTTTAATGGAAGTGAAAAGGGGACAGCAAATGATGGTTGTTTTCTCCCTCAACACTAACTCTTTCTTTTCAAAGGTCAGCAAATCCCACACCTGCCTGAGAGATCATTTTCACCTACTCAGGTGCTTGTAGCCAGTTCCACCAGATGAGGCTTTTCACAGAAGGATAAAATACCTTTAAACATATTTTAGTTTCTTTCCTTGTTTAAAATACTGTGGGCTTTTTTTTCTGTGCAAGAGAGATAGACAGCCTTAGTTTAACTAAAGCAGCATGTGGCAGCCACACATAAGTAGATTCCTGTTGAATGCAAAGATAAGATCAACCCAACCAGACAACTGATGGGGGGGAGAAATGTGAGAGTGTGACCTTCTTAAATGGAAATGGAAATGTGGTCCCTTCTGATTGGAACAAAGAGTCCTAGAGAGTGGGAAACCGTGTGCCTGCCTTCTTTCTCTTCCAAATCTTCACCTTCTATATAGTGCATCTATTAATATGATGAGACAACTGTATTCTGTTAATACTAAGAATAGTAACCAGATAACTTTCTCATAGGCTGTACCTCAGTCTGCTCATGAACGCTGGGTAAGCCCTGTGTAGTCATTGACAATGGGCTCTACAGTCAGGGCCCATGCTGGACTTTCTGAGCCTGTTAACCTACAGCAGGTAGAAGTGGCAGAACCAGGGGAAGATCTAAATCTTAGTAGAAGTGAAAACACTTGGCCATAGAAAGTCATGGTCAAAAAGTATCTAAGGGTAAGGCAAGACCATAAAATGGAAGAAAGAATTGAGGCTAAAAATAAGTCTATGCATGAAGCCCACCATGCAGTGTGGTTGCCCAGAATTAACCCCCCTAACCCCAGCCTTCCATCAGCTTTCCCAATGAACTTGGGGCTTATAAGAAGGTTGGTCCAGAAGGAGTCACACATGGACCCCAAGAGGGAGGATTGCAAAGATCCCCAAAAACATTCCTGGACAACAGCTTTCTTGCTCTGTGAAATAGAGGGCTCTGGAGGAAATTAGAGTCAGGTAAGAGAATCAATTCTCTCAGAATCTTTTGGGTCAGGCATCATTTGAAGATATCTGAAGCTCCCAGAAAGGTCACTCTAAGGAAAGAGACCTCCCATAACTTAATTTCCTTTTGTTACAGTGTGAGCTTTATTTTCTCCCACTCTCACCTCCCCTCTATCTCTTTCCCAGGCCTGCCAAGTCCTGTTTATTAAAAGTGTTGTGTCCAATTTACCCAGCTTTTAATTAAGCTGTCAAGTTGAAATGGGATTGTCTCCTGGGAAGCGAACAAAAATTTTATGGTCATTTAATTTTTGCTTAAGATTAAAAATCCTACTTCTGGCATGCTTAAAATTATTAATGAGATCCAGGAATTCTTGCCCATTTGTGTCCATTACAAGACATAAATCATTAAGCTCAATTAGGGCTAAGGGAAACGTGTGAAGTTACAGCTGGAGGTTGTGTTTAGTCACGTCTATTCAAAGCAGCCAAGTGATGAAGATATGACCATCAGGGGGGCAGGTGGGGAACAGAAGGACAGAAGGGGGAGATAGCAGATGGCCGAGTTAGGGATAAAGGAATGGACACAAAGGGAGGAATGGAAAGAGAGAACGTTAGAATAGCCAAAGGGTCAAGGAATAAAGTTCCTATAGAAGACCAGGGTGAACAGAAAGGAGGGAAAGGAATAGGGAGGTGAATTACAGGAGGTAAGGGACATATTTGTAGTTCTCACCAATAGTTGTGATTCTCCTCTTCTTCCAAACACAAGGGAAGATTATACATCCCTGGCCCCATGAAATTAGGCATGACTATGTGACTTCCTTTGGCCATTCAACTGAGAGCAGAAGTGATATGTGTGAGCATATCATAAGTGAAAGCACTTAAAAGCACTAATTCCCCTTGTTTCCTCCTCTGCTAGAGTGTTGAGATTGTGATGTCATTCACCTAATTTACTCTCTGTCAGTCTGGACTCCTGAGTGACTAGGACGGTGAGAACCCTCCCGTGACTTACTTAAAGTATACAATATGACTGAGAAATAAACCTGTATTGTTTTAGGCCACTAAGATAACAGAAGTGTTTGTTCCTTCATCATAATTCAACTATTGAGACTGACACAGGTGGGTTGAAAGCAGAGATACTGACCTGTAATAGGGAGAGGCTGTGGACAGGCCAGGTAGAACCAGAAAGCATTAAGAGTGAGGACATGTGAGAGACAAAATCTGAGCAAAATCTGAATTCTCAGTCCCGGGACAATGTTTTGCATAGAATGGATATGTAGAATGGAATCAAATGGACATGAATCAAAGTTCTTTCTATATTTCTAATCATATGCTGTTTGCATGGTAGATGGTAGATCTTTCTCAGCTCTCAGTATAAAGGTTCCAGTTTCTCCCCAAAGAGAGACTTCTGGATAACAAATCTCCCCATTATCAGGCCCACCTTTGGAGGAAGTAGGGCTGGAGAGATCCACAATGCTCACAACCTCATCTGCTCCAGCCAATATTCACCTTCTGTGCTTCTACCTTATATCCCTCCCCTCGAGACCTCTCCTATGTTCCTCTAAGCTTACTTCCCCTTGCTTGGTCTTCCCAAGACCAAAATTGGCCCCAAGATTGTCCACATACTTGAAACTTTAGGTCCTGACAGACCCCTGGGGCAGTGTTATTTCCCTGCAATGAAACTTCAACCAGACTGTATAGATAGAGCAAGGAACATAATGATTGGCACACATTGACAACTGTTAGCTCCCACCTTCCCTCTGGAAGATGCTTCTCAGGAACTTTCCAGATATCCTAATCTAGCAATCCCTTGTCAAGATGGCTTTGCAGCTCAAGGAGAAAAGAGAGAGAAGTTGATGGGAAGGTTCAGCTTCAACCCAGACCAGGCTCCTTATGATCAACAGAGAAATTAATAATGTATGGTCCAGAATGGACTTCTGACCCAGACACAAGTAGACAGATCTCTAAAGTAGCTCAGGTCTGCATATTTTGTCCCATGCTCACACAAAATTTTGGGGAGGTAAACTAGCGAGGTAGATAGGGTCCCAGGCTTATCTGAAAAAGGCTCATTTTTCTATTTCCCAAAGACACAAGTTATCAAGTGTAGGATGGGGCAGAGTGATGGCCACACTGAACAGAGGTCACTTTTTGGCACTGCCTACTGCTATCATGGACACACACACACACACAAACACACACACACACAAACACACACACAAACACACACACACCCCTCAGGAAAGCCCAATCATGGGCTTTCTACCCATGCCTGTCTCTCCAATAGAAATTCCTGAAAGCTGGGGAAGGGACACATATCATGCGATGTGGCAAAAATGTAATCACACTGAAGACAGAAGCTGCTTCTCAGTCACCTTGGGGCTCCAGCACTGTCCCTGCACATGATGGCCAGCATGAACTGGAGAAACAGGTCAGACCATGATCTAGATGGGATTTTTAAAATCTAACTCCACCTAAGGATGGAGAGTGGGTTTTCTGGGTCAGAAGAGAGTGTAGACAAAAGGGGTGGAGTGGGATTGGGGTTGTAATCACTCAGGAGCGCAAGGTCAAGCCTTTCACCTTATTGCCTCCCTCCTCACACTCCAGTGTGTCTCTGCTTGACCTCAAGTGTGGGGGTCTCAGATGCGTGATTTCCTGAAGACTGTGCAAACAGGCTGCCAGAGATGCTTGAAGAGGACAGATTCCTAGTAGTGCCAGATTAGACAGAGTGGGTTTTATTATACAGATCCCAACACCAGTAGATAGAGAAGGGGCTCATGAAGGACAAGACCTTGGACCCAGAAAGTCATCAGGAACCATGGTGCCCATGACCCCACCTTATCTTCCCTGGACCCACCTGATCTCTCATCTCTGCCCATATCTGTGTATCTGTTTTCTACTTTCTCCCTCAAGCCTTGCAATCACTGCTTCCTTGGGTAAACAGTGGAAGGTGGCCACCATAAAATGGCACCATCACTCTTTGAACCTGCATCACCGGCAAGTGAGGCATCTGCAGTGAAGTGTTCAAGTCTTTGACTCCCAAATCCCCAGGGGAGAGGAATGTAGAGCCCTAAATTCTGGCACACAGGAGGAGATCAGTAAATGGTGACTTAATATGGATGACAGTAAGACTTGAGATGCAGTCTTTGTTCTGCCTCCGATGGCTGTGCAGTCCTGGACAAGTCACTTCATTACTGAAATCTCTGAAAATGGTGGCAATAGTGTTGGCCTCTGCTACCTCTCAAGGATGTTGTGAGCATCAGAGTTAAAAGGATACAAAAGTGTTCCATAAACTCTGAAGTTCCATGGATGTGAAGAAGTTTATGCCCTCTTTATTATGATCATCACCATTGTCATCATCACCACCATCATCATCATTATCACCGCCACCACGACGACCACCACTACCATCATCACCACTATCATAAACATCACCACCACCACCATCATCACCACCACCATCATCACTATGACTACCACCACCACCAATAAGGCCAATGCCATCTTGGTTTCCACAGGCTTCCAGAAGTCATGAGTCTGAAACTTTGTTTGTAAGATAGGCTCCCTCTTTTCACTCAGAGTGGCTTCCAAATCTTGCATTGCATTAACCTGGACTACTTCTAACTTATTCATTTATACACTCAACAAATATTCATTGAGAACCTGCTATATTCCAGGCTCTGTTCCAGATGTTGGAGATGTATCAGTGAATAAGATAGACAACTATTCCTAATCTCATGGATTTTACATTCTACTGTGGGAGGGGGAGAGAAATAATGAATAAGAGGCATGATATATAAGTAAATTACATGATATGTTAGAAGGTGGTCAAGCCATGGAAAAACAAAAACATAAAGTAATATCAGGTGCCCAAGGAGAGAGAGCAGACAGAGGTGTCTCCCTGTGCCTTCTCTACAGCCTATACTGTCCCCCACCATTGTGGAAAACTTCCTAGCCTAAGATTTCTTTTTTCACTGTGATCTTCATTGAGAAGGTCATTATTTAGCAAATATAAATCACTGTGACCAAAAAAAAAAAAATCCGATTAAAAAGAGATCTAAAAATAAGGTACAGTGAATTAGTAAATTATTCACAATAAAACTGGGATCTCAACCAACATGAAGAGTACAGTGAAAAAGTTATAGAGCCAGAGAAATGCCCTAACGAGGCTCCTCTAGCAAGACCTTGAGCTGTGCCTCGAGCTTTCTCACTCACCAACCAGATACCAACAGGGCATTGCCTTTTTACCTCAGGGGCCCAAAGGCCTTCCCCTGGCTTTGGCCTATCGCAGACCCCAGGGCCATCTCCAGTCAAAACAGAAAGTAAGTCCAATGTGTTCTTGTAGCCCCATATCCCTCACCTCACTTTCCTCTGGTTGTCTTTCCTCTAGTTTCTTTGCACTCCCTCCGACCTTGTTATCTCTTATCTTTAGTCTGTCTCCTATTTCCACCTACACTTACACTCCACTAACATTTATTGAGCACCTACTATGTACCAGCCCCCATTTTAGCCACAGGGAATACACAGCTGAGTGACACAGGGCCTGTACAGAAGGAGCTCACATCCTTAGATGGACAAGTAAATAGACCCTCACAAATAGCCAAGATTAGTGCTTTGACAGGGACCATGCAAAATGTGAGGTGAGAAATATGAGAGGAGAAGGTATATCCCAGAGAAATTTGGTAACAGATGCAGTCCCTGACCCAGCCCTCTCTGGAAGTGGGTGCATCCTCTAAACAGCCCTGTGTTTGTATCTGTCATCATCTTTTCCACTCTACATTGTAATTGTGTATTTTCTCATCTGCCCCCCAGACAGTGAGCAGTCTAGGCAGGACCTGTGCTGCCTTAATAGTCCTTGTAGCCCAAGCCCATAGCACAGAGTGATGACTCAGAATGTTATAAGTTCCTGTGCTCAATGACATTTGTGCTGAGCTTTGAAAGATGAGTCAGAGTTCAACAGGTGGGGGAGGGAAGAAAGAATACATTCATTCATACTAAGCTCCAGGATTTACAGTGCCTTCGTCCCCACTCCCAGCTATGGGGATGAGAGCCACAAATTAACAGAAGGAAGAAACCATTAATGGTGGACTGGAGCAGGCAGTGGGGGAGGGTAGGTGAATTTCCCAATAATGGCCCCCTCATTGAAGTTGCCACTGATATGTTTTCAGTGTGTGTGAAAGATTGCTAGAAAGATGGTCTAATTGTGTCCCCATGATGAGAAATGCTACCAGTCCTCCATCTTACCCTCGATATGTGATCCAGGGCCAGCCCTAAACCCACAAATGTCTGTAAATTATTTGGAGAAGTTTCTGTCAGTGAAACAATGAGGTAAAGCACAGAAAGTGTGAGCTTAGTAGTCACAAAGACCTGGATCCAATCCCAACACCACCACTTCCCAGCTATGGGTCCCTGGGAAAGTCACTTAATCTTTTTGACCTCAGTTTCCCACATCTATAAAACAACGAAAATAATCATAATACCTAGTTCATGGACTTTTATAAAGCTTGAATGAGACAGCATGCATATATGTGCCTAGTACATTTCAGGTGCTCAAGAAATGTGAAATGTCACCCCTGGTTCCTGTTGTATCACTTTGAGTTTCAGAGCCATAACTGTTAAAATATTTCATTTTCTATTCAGCAGAAATGAGAGGGGTTTTGGGGTGCAGCAATGAAAGCTTTGACTCCGTATCCTGAGTTCTTCTAACCCTATGGGTCAGTTACTTGCTGTACAGCCTTGGGCAAGGCATTTCCCCACTCTGGGGATTCTATCTTCATTTGTAAAATGAGAGATGCCACTTACATTCCTTCCCATTTCAAGTTCTAGCTTTCTCTAGTTGTGAAGGGATCCACATAGGTAGGGAAATTACATAATATGTTAGAATTCCAGTTGAATTCTAATGTTCTCCTCCAGTTGAGGACAAAGTGCAAACAAAAGCTTGAAAGTAATTCAAAAGTCCTACAGATTGCATTCCCAACCTCTCTGCCCTTTGTTATGAATACTTACCATGAGCCAGGCCTCACATGGTCATTTGCTTATTTAATCATCATCACAACCTAGTGTTCCCATTTTCTAACTTCTGAAACTGCACTTTGAGGTGAAGAGGTTAAACACATTGGTCAAGATTTCGCAGCTACTAAGTGTTAAAATCTGGGGTTTTTTCTCCATATTACCAGACCCCTGATGGGAAATGCCTACACATTATTACCTTCACTCACATCGACATTCATCTAGCCTGTCCAGCTCCAGACCCTACTTCCCTTGGTCTTCCTCTTCATAAGTTAAAATCAGAGGTAGAACTCCCAACATATGCCCAAAGAGGCAGCTAACAGATTGGGACAATTAGAGTGAATGACAAGAGAGTGGAGGTCTAGCTGGGCATTTGTGCATAATAGACCTTCAATATATCTTTACTTAATGAATAAGTGAGTGAATGGGAGATGGATGGCTGGATGGATGGATGGACGGATGGATAGATAGATGAGAAGATAGGTGGGTGGATGGATGGGAGTACTATGAAAGTAAGAATTTAGACTTTTATCCTTTTGTATATCTGCTTCAAAAAAAAAACATAACTCACCTATACAAGCATGAGAGGAAAACTTAAGATATTGCTCTAAGCCTCTAGCATGTTTCCAGGCAGGACTGGCTCTAAGGTGAGGCAAGGGAGGTGCCTAAGATACAAAATATAAGGAGACACTCTCCTCCTAAATTTTGCCTCCCTAGATACATTCCTTGCCTCACCCTAGTCCCGGTCCTGTCTTCAAGATTATTTCCCTTCAGGTCTATTCTACTCCCTAACTTCTCCCCTCCTTTCCTGGTTTGCATTATTCTGACCTTCACCTCTGTCTCTCTAGCATAGTGTTTGTCAGCCCTGGCTGCACCATAGAATCATCTGAGAGGCTTTTAAAAAAAATACACTTTTGGGAGCCCAGGCAAACTAACTGAAGCAGAAACTCCAGTGGTAGGGACCAGGTATCCAGGCATCAGCATTTGTTGAAAGCCACCAGCTCCACCCTGCAGCCAGAGCTGAGAGCCACTGCTCTACCCTCCTGATGGGCGACCCAATTTTGGGCTGTTTTTTGCATCATTGTTCTCACCTGTGCTACCCTCTGTAACAGATGCTATGGAGCAGGTTTCCCTCTGCTCCTACCGAGCTCTTCCAAGGATGATTAGTGAAACATCTCTTCCATTTTTACTCACAGTCCTTCACTCTGGGATGAAGACAAGTCCACAGAGACCAGACTCAAGAGTAATAATATAAAACATAATACCATTTATTAAAGGCTTATAGTCTGCCAGAGGCTTGCTAAACTCTTAACAGGTATTTTACTTATCATCACATTAACCCTATGAAATAGGTTCCGTTTTGGAAATGAGGAAAGACAGACACAGAAAGGTAAAGGAACTTACCCAAGATTACACAGCGAAAAAATGGGAAAGTTGGAATTCAAATGCAAGAGCAAGATCCCCAGACCCTTCACTGCTGTGTGCTTTGTCTACGTCACCAAGGTATTATCTCAGTCAAGCCTGATCACATGGAGTCTTAGAGACCATGGTTGTATTCTTTGTCTTGGTACAGAGTGGCAAGTTGAGCCTACTTTATGGACATTCCAGGTGGGCCTGGCTACCTCTGAATCCTAAACTGGCCTGCTTAGGTCACCCGTTGGAACCCTTTTTCAGCACATACATTCTCTCATTTTATTCTCTCCACAATCCCAAGAGACAGGTATTGCGATCTCCCATTTTTTTTAGTTTAACTTACCCAAGGCCACAAACTAGTCAGTAGTTGAAATTCTGAGTCATATCTCTTAGATAGGAAAGTTCAAGCTTTTCCCTCTACAGCAAATTAGAAAAGTTGCTATGGGTCAACGGTCAGAGAAGGCTCTTGGAGGAGGTGAGAATTAAGCTGGGATGTGCAGACACAGTAGAGTTCGAATATGTGGAGGGAAGAAGGGAGGGCTTTCTAAACAGGAGGAACGACGAGCAATGGCATGGAAGTGGGACTTAGTGGAACATTAAAGATGTGGTGAATAGCATGTTTTGGCTTGCACAGGTAATTTATATAATGCTGCAGTGGGATTGGAGCATGCACTGAGGCATATTGGGAAGGTTATTGAAAGCCACGTGAAGGAGCTTGGGCTTTATTATGTAGGCATCAGGGAGTCACTGAGTAGGCAAGCAATGGGTACAAAGCAGTGTTAATAGAGTAGAAATCATCAGGATGAACTGGACAGGGGAGCAAGGAGTGAACCAGGAGTTGAGTTTAGAGGTGATCACAATAGGCCACATAAGAGATCAGGAGACCTCTTGGGACCCTGAACTTGGTATGGTGGCTGGGAAAATGGAAAATGAGGAAGCGATATGAGAAATCTAACAAAGAGAATTCTTCAGGGTTCGTCTACTGATTAGC
This sequence comes from Puma concolor, assembly GCF_028749965.1. NCBI lineage: Eukaryota > Metazoa > Chordata > Mammalia > Carnivora > Felidae > Puma > Puma concolor. The sequence goes on along the minus strand of NC_141680.1, from coordinate 21,904,560 downwards.
TGCGGGGAATAAAGTAATGAGATACATTGAAGATAACTCATTAACCATCGAGTGTCTGCTGCAGGAACAAGAGCTGCGAAGGTAGCATTCACAGTCCCTGCTCCTATAAAGTTTCTCATGCAGAAAGAGATACCCATAGGTTAAAAAAAAAGTCATTATAGCTCAGGTGATAGTTACTATTGTAGAGGCATCCAAAGGCACAACTTTAGATTGGGGTGCCTTGGCTCCTGTATCAAAGATGCAGCCAATGAGGACAACTTCAAGCTCACTGTGGCTCAGCCCTGTGACATCAAGGAAGAAGTGATGACCTCAGCAGTGGGCTGACTTGGAGGAGATGGATTGATCATACTGATGATTAGGGGAAGGGCCTTCCAAGAAGAGAGAACAGCACGTACAAAGGCATAGAGGTGTTCTGTGGTGGGACATGTTTTAAACTCTTAGATTTTGATGCTGAATAAATTGGAAAAGAGCAGAACAGAAATGGGGAAGTCCAGAGGGAACAGTTTTAAGGAAAAGAACATGAGTGTAGTAGTTTAAACCTCAGATTTTGGAATCAAAAGGACATAGATCTCTTTCTAGTCATGGAATATCAGATTAGTCACTCTCCCTCTCTGCGCCTAGTTTTCTCATCTCTGAAATGTGAACTGTATTACTTACAGCACAGTGTTCTTGAGAGAATTAATAAGAAATATAAATAGAGCACCTAGCATAAGAACTGGCACATATATTAGCTCACTAAATTATAGTTGTGGTTGTTCTTATCATCATTGAATTTAAATGGCAATCACATGTCAATGAGAATGCTCATCGGGCAGTTAGATATGGGGGAACTAGTCAACTCAAGGTCAAAGCATTAAAGACATGGTGAATAGCATGCTTTAGCTTGCACAGGTAATTTATATAATGCTGCAGATAGATTGGAGGGAATATGATCCTCCAAGCCCCAAGAATCATTTCATTAAAGAGCCTGGATTGCAGGAAAAGGGCAGAGACAAAGAACTGAGTATCTGGGTTATTGTAAATGTTTTTCTTGGTTCCGAGGGAGGACTAAGAGCTGGCCACTGAGAGAGAAGGTGGGACCAAATCTCTGTGGTTTCATGCAAACCAAAGGAGGTGACAATTCAGGTAGGTCAGGATCAAATACATAACCAAGAAGTTTCTAGATAAAATTTGGGAGAATAATTTCTATGCAATGACTAGTCCTGATAAAGTTGTAGGAGATCAGAATCAGAGTAGGAAGAAGAGAGTAGATGGAGGAAACCAACTTGAGAAAAGCAGGTGACCTGAGTTCTAGGACCCACTCTGCAAATGACAGCATTCTTTTGGGAAGGTCAGACACTCCTTCTATTCCTTTTTCCTCATCTATAAAATGAAGATGGTAGACAAGATTACCTCTAAATTCCTTTCCAGCTCTCAGATTCTAAGCAGCAGATCAGGATGTGGGTCACTATGGAGAGAAATTGGGAAAATGTGCTAGAGATGTTGCTGTAGAGAGATGTGTAGAGACATCTCAGATGTCTCAGCAACATCTCTAGAACATTTCCTCCTTCCTTCTCTACCTGGCCACTGCTACTTTTTTGGAGGAAGTAACATGCGGTAGGCAACCTCTGAGTCAGTCCCAAATGATCTCTGCCTCCTGTAATCATGCCCCTGTGTAATCCCTTTCTCTTGAGTGTTATGGACTGGCCTCCTAGTTACTTGCTTCTAATGAATAAAAATATGGTATAAGTTATAGATGTCACTTCAGAGATTACAAAGAGACTCAAAGGGTCTGTGAGTTACAGATAGACTATGGCTTTCACTTTGCATGGTCTTACATGCTTTCTCACTCACTCTGAGGAAAGCCAGCTACCATGTGCCCTGTGCAGATGTCTTTGTGGCAAATAACTGAGGGAGGCCCCTTGTCAATATTGAGTGAGGAATTTAACAGTCTTGAGAAACTGAGTCCTGCTAACAACCACAGAAGTCCCCCTCAGTTTAGCTTTCAGATGAGACCACAGCCCTGTCTGATACTTTGCAGTTTGCCAGAGACCTTGAGGCAGAAACACCCAACTAAAGTGGTCTTAGATTCCTGGATTCCACAGTAACCATGAGATAATAAATATTTGAGTTCTCAAGCCACTAAATTTTAGGGGTGATTTGTACACAACAATACATAATTACAAACTATGTGACTACAAACAGAACAACAGAGCGATGTTTTTAAAGAAAAGGAGGAGTTAACTAGAGAAAGAAAAGAGACATATGAAGAGAGCATTTGAGGAAGAAGCAATGGCATGAATGAATCTCAGGCTTGGGTCATGATTCTCAAGCTCCCACACAAAGCCCAACACAGAGTTGTTTCTTCATATTCACTTGATGAAGTTTATTGTGGTTAACTCGCATTGTCACTTCCCCACAATCCTTCAAAAATGTTACTGTGTTCAACTGTCATTTCCCCAAACTCATCATATAATTCCTGTTTATAAATAGTTTGCCATGTCTTGTAGGGTTTTCGGAACGTATGTCAGTAGGGGCACCTAGGTGGCTCAGTCAGTTAAGTGTCCAACTTTGGCTCACGTCATGATCTCACAGTTTATGGGTTCGAGCCCTGTGTTGGGCTCTGTGCTGACAGCCCAGAGCCTGGAGCCTGCTTTGGATTCTGTGTCTCCCTCTCTCTCTGGCTCTACCCACTTTCTCTCTCTCTCTCTCTCTCTCAAAAATAAATAAAATGTAAAAAAAAAAAAAAAAGAATGTATGTCAGGGCTACTGATTTGCATGCATGAAGACATATGAGAATCTTTTTGTCAGAGGCTATTATGATATGTGCTTTACAAACTTCTTCTTTGATATTGTTCTACAGACAGATTTAACTAAGGGCTAGGTGTCTTAGTCCTTGAAGAGCTCTCATTAATTTCTTACCTAGCTTCATTTATAAAAACTAGCCTCATGTTGCCTTTGTACTGCTCATATATTTGCTGAAACTCTGCCCAGAAATTCTTCACATATGATCGATTTCCACTTGAGCCTAGAATGTACTAGCAGAATGAGGGTGATCTCCCTCTAGTATATATTAGTAAATCTCACCATATCCATTGTCTTCTTTGTCTGATGTTTACCTGCAGACTCTTCCGTCTCCTTTGCAGTTAAGTTGGGACCCAGGTAACTAGTTCTAGACAGTGAGCTATAAACAGGAGAGATTTGTTGTCCCATCTGTTTGAGGTTAGATAAGAGTGGGAGTGGATTCTTCTCGACCTCTATTCCCCTGCTGCAATGCCCATTGAGTAGATGAGTTGAGATGGGTGTATTGTAAGATGGAAGCAGCCGAGATTGCTGAGTGACCACATGGAGAACAAACCACCCTCACCTGGACTTTGAATTGGCAAGAAATAAACATTTTCCATGTTAAGTCATTGAAATTTGAGTTTATCTATTGCCACAACAGAGCCTTGCTTATACTGAGGGACCGCTGAGCTCACTGAGGTAGCCCTTTCCATGTAGTGAACTAGCCAAAAGCCATAAATGGCAACTCTAGCTAAAAATTCCTGGAAATGTGGTCTAAGCCATCACTGTTGAATGAGTGATCATTGCTGATGAAGGTCTACATCTTTAATAAAGGTGAAAATACCATCAGATGAATAATAACACATGGCAATTGGGGGCAGGGTAGTAAATAGTTATCTTCAGGAATGGCTGGAACTAGTCACCCCAATACCAAGAAGACTCTCTATCCACCTTCATTCTCTGCTTCTCTCTGGTATGGGCATCATTCATCCAGACTGACATTTCTGAAAAGCTAAAACATGCTGCTGGAAGCCTGGGGCCCATTCTCTGTGTTAATGAGTGGCTGAGAACAGCAGATATTCATTCTTTTACAGTCCTGGAGGCCAGAAGTGTCACTAAGCTGAAATGAAGATGTTGGCAGGGCCATGCTCCTCCAAGAGGCTCTAGGGGAGAATCTGTTTCTTGATTCTTCTGGCTGCTGGTGGCTACCATCATTCCTTGGCTCATGGTCCCATTCCTCCAATCTCTGCCTCAGTGATCGCATTGTCTTCTCTTCTTCTGTCTATAGTCAAACCTTCATCTGCCTTCCTCTTACAAAGATACTTGAGACTGTATTTAGGGCCCACCTGGGTAGTCCAGGATACTATCTCCCTCAAGATCCTTAAATTAATCACATCTGCAGAGTCTTTGCCTTATAAAGTAATACATACACTTTCTGATACATTTGGGATGGAGCATCGTTCTACCTACTATCCCTGGCTAGGAGGAAAAGGTCTGTCTACTGCCAGAACAATGAGGAAGAGGTTGTATAATGATAAAAATGATAAGGTTCTATGAAAGGAACTGTGATACACTCCAGTTAGTGTTTGACTGCTTAGCATAGTGCCTGTTACATGCTAGCCACTTGGAGGTCTTTATGGAAATGCCAAAGTGAAGGCCCTAATGGGAGTAGCCCAATGTGTTGGGCAGCCACCATGATCCAGGAGGGCCTAACTTGGGAAGGTTTCCAGACAGCTGAAGGCTGCTACCGAACTGTGTGGGAGCACCTGGACCTAGCCTTCCAGACCCCTGAAGCATACTGCCAGCAGGGGGTATTCTGTTCACTGGCCTACATGTGGCCCCTGAGCATCTGGGCCATGCAGCTGGCCCTGCAGCCGCAGCAGCATAAAAAGGCCTCCAGGCCAATAGCCTAACAGGGCACAGGACTAAGCACAAGGCCTAAACTTGGACCAAAGGAAGCCATGGCAAACCCAAAGTGAGCTCTCTGAACTGTCGGAGAGAGGCTCTAACAGCCCAGCCTCCAGCCTGGCCTTTCGTCTTCACCCCTCACCCCACCAATCTCCTGCAGCCCTGAGTCACCAAGATAATCATGCCCCTACCCAATCTGCCAGTTAAGAGGGGTTGAGGGTGACCCAGGAGTCAGAGTCACTTATTTATTTCTTCCCTCACCCAACCCCTCACTGCATGAAATGATTAAGGAAGTCAGTTGACTCCCCCAGGCCCATTCATGAGGTGGCAGACATACATGGGTACAAATAAAAGACCCAGAAAGCCAAAAAAAAAAAAAAAAAAAAACAAAAACTGAACTGAAATAAGGGTTGTGGCAGGAAATCTAACACACACACACACACACACACACACACTCATACAACTAAATGAGACCAGAGAGATGAGAAGGGCCTGCTCTTGTGAGGGACCCATGGACCACATTAAGGATGGTGATGGGATGGCTTAAAGGGCATAAAGCAGGGAGAGCATAATCAGAGAGCACTCTTTCTCCTGGTTGGAGCATGGTCTGGTGATGGGTGTAAGTTAGACGCCAAGGTGAGGGATGGCTGTATCTCGGACGAAGCGAGTGGCAGAGTTGATGGAGAAAAGTGCATGGATATAAACTCTGCCGACTAGGCAAAATGAGCAAAACTTAGGGATTGGTTAGCTCACCGCTAAGATGGAGAGATGTCAAGGCCTTCTGGGTTGTCAACTGAATATGCAGCAGTGTTAGTGGCGTCATTGACCAGAATATAATATGCACAAAGTACAAGGTGTGACAAGAGCGGGGGTGGGGGTGGGGGCGGGGGAAGGCGGTGAATCCAGCATTAGACATTTGAAGTAGAAAGCGAGTGTGAGGCAGCCACATGGAGAAGAAAAGTGAGTATTTGGAGACCCAAGTAGATCTCAAGAAGTGGGGGCGGAGATAGAAGTTTCTGTCATCAGCTTAGAGATGGATGTCGAAGATGCATGGCTATGGCAGAAAGCACTTCAGGGAAAACAGAGGGGAAAAATAATTCATTTTAGCTGAGCAAACACCTTCCTTGTTCCAGGTCCAGCTTGATACCAGGAATACAGAGATGAATAAGACACAGCGCCTTGGGTCTGTTAGATAATTAAATATAACGTGATAGATGTAGGAACAGACACCCACCAAGGGAGAGGTAGTGTGATCATCTCTGCCAGTCAGTTAGAGGCAGGTGGGATCCATGACCAACAGGTCAGTGGCCTGTTACCACTGTGGGAGCCCTTCTCTCACCACGCAGTGTCTTCCTTTATGAGGCCCTTGTCATCCCTCCTCACAGTCATCAACAGACCATGAGATGGGGATTTTTCTGCCCTTCCCACCCAGCCTTTGCCAACACAGACTCTATTTTTTTTTGCATCCTGTGGATCTTTCCCTGCAATAGAAATCCCCTTCCCAGCTCCCCTAGCAATGCTCCTCACCAAAACTTTGCAGAGTTGCAAAACTTGTGACTCCAGCAGGCCTCGTTAGAAAAGTGAAACTAATGAACCCGCTGTATTACGCAGCTGTCTCCATTAGTAATGAAATCCTTTTATTACAAGGGATTAGTTTAAAACATGTTATTAAACAGATCAAAATGAGCAATAGCAACGAAAGTCGTTAGAATGCAAGGCATATGAGAGAACAGCTTTCCCTCTGAAATAAGAGAAATCTGGCAGTTACGATTGGAACGATTTTGTTCGGGGGGGGGGGTGATGAGAGGGACGTGCACGAGGAATCATGGGATGCAGGGACCACAGCTACAGCTTAGAGGCTCACCTGTGACGAGGCAGGGATGGTGGAAAGAGCAGCCCCTGGTTCAACCCAAAGGCAAGGGCACAGGGGTTAGGGAGAGAGGGATGCACAGGCCACCAAAAACCCAGCAGAAGACAAGTTGTTCCATTTTGTATTCATAGTACAGTAACAGTGGCTACTATGTGTTGAGTGCTTACTGTGGGTTATCATTTTGCTAAGTTCTGCATATACATATATATATATGTATATATATATATATACAAATATATGTATACATATATATACACATATACATATGTGTGTATATATATATGTGTGTGTATACATATATATACACATATACATATATGTGTATATATATATATGTGTGTGTGTGTGTGTGTGTGTGTGTATATATATATGTGTGTGTGAGTATTTATTTATTTTGAGAGAGAAAAAAGAAACACTTGAGCAGGGGAGGGGCAGAGAGAGAAAGGGAGAGAGAGAATCCCAAGCAGGCTCCACACTATCAGCACAGAGCCCAGTGCAGGGCTTGAACTCACAAACGATGAGATCATGACCTGAGCCAAAGTCAGATGCTTAACCGACTGAGCCACCCAGGCACCCCTTGCACATCTTATTTAAATCCTTACAACAACCTATGCAAAGGGTAATGTTATCACCCCCATTTCACAGACAAGAAAACTGACCCTCAAGAGGTTCACGTCTTGCCTATCTCGCATAACTAGTAAAGTCTAGGAGTGGGATTTGGGATTGAATCCTTATCTGTGTAATTTCAAAGGATGCACTCCTAACCATTCTGCTATGAAGAAAGAGCTTAATGTAACACACGTATGGCTCTGTACTCCAGGGGTTTACCAACAGCATTGGGAGTATGAGTGAAATGTATAGATTTACAATGCAAACAATTCAGTTAGTTATCAAGAGTATGGGTCTGGGCTCAGGCTCAGTATTCCAAGGATTCAGCTTTAGTTGGGCATGCCTCAGGACTGAGTCTATGTGCATGAGAAAATAAGAAGTCTTACAGTAAGGAGCTTACCCTGAGCACAGAGAGAACATGACCTTCATTCAAGGTCAATGATCTGCCCTTGGCACGACAGATACAACATGGCATGCCTCTCTGTTAAGGCCACTTGCCCACTGTCCTCCCCCAATTCCCCAGAATGAGACAGCTTGGGGAAACTCAGATTATTAAAGTAACATGAAAACAAATGTAATTTGGAATTTTAGCCTCTCGAGTGTGGATGGCACTGGAAGTTGACACATCCCTCCAACACTGAAATCCCTCCCTTAAATTCCTGACAAATAGTGCAAGTAAAGGAGAGCCCCAGCATCACAGGGCAGCTCATTCCCCTGGTGAGTAGCACTGACTTATTAGAACATTTTTTCTTACACAGAGCAGAAATATGCCTGGCTGACACTTTTACCAATTAACATTAATTCTGTCCATTAGCCTTACAAAATGACTTTTCAATGTGACAAAATTGGACACTTGCAAAGGGTGGTCATGTTCCTTCTTCAGCCTCAATCCTACAGGGTAACATTCTCCCAGTTTCTCGGACTTCAGTGCCCTCAGTATCAGATCACTTCTCTGGGGTGCATGGACCACTTTGTCAATGCCTCACTTAAAGTATGAGGGCCAGAAGTGAGCATCAGCATCCACATGCTATCAGATCCGATGCTAGTCCAGTGGGATTATCACCTCCTTCCTTTTGGAACCTCTACTTTTAAAAATACACACTCGGCTTCCACTCCTAATGGCCACACCACTCTCTGGCTTGTGTCTAACTCACTCCTAAGTAAACAAGCCTTTGTCCCCACATGCTTCTGCTAAGTCACTCCACCCTCCTCCAATCCCTGTGCACTTGGTTTCTGGCCCAATATTAATCTCTGCTAAATGAGTTGACCCTTTGTTCCAGCTTATTGTGATCATTTTGGATCCTGATTCTGTCATCTGACATAATCACCATCTCTGCCACTGTCTTGTCATCTGCAAATTTGATGAGCAAAAGCTCATTGTATTTCTCTGAGTCATTGACAGAAACAGGGGATTTGTCAGGCCAAGAATGGGGCCTAGGGTGGGGCCCTGATGCTGTCTAAAACTGACTGTCTCCCAATGTCTAGACATTGAGACATGGAAAAATTGATCCACTGTGTCAGACTCACAAAAGGGCAGACTATGAGTCAAAAGGTCAATGTGCTATTGATATTGGGATGACTTTTTGCTATGAAGCCTGCAGTTGCCAGTCATTCCGAGACAACGTCTTGTACATCCATTCCCTGATATCAGCAACCTGGAAAGTATGCTGTGCTCTTAGGAGGTAGGGGCTGAACATGCTGTTTTTAAATGAAAAAGAAGTAAATACACTTATATTTCCATGAAGACAAGTTAGCATGCATGGTTTCCCATTCTTATATGGACATCCTGGATGCAAACACAATTCCCACATGGCCAAACCCTCAAGCTCTCTAATGAAAGAAAAAAATATGCAATCGAGTCATTGTAATCTATGTGATAAATGCTCTCCTGGAGGGGTGGACAAATTGCTGTGGGACCCTGCCAGGGGAATCTGAAACTCAGAGAATTTACAGAACGTGCGAAATGCCCTTCAACTAGTATATGGAGAAGGTAGGATTTGAGCCCAGGCCTGTCTTTGTCATGACCTATGTTTTCATATCCTTCGTGGTCATGGAAATAGCTACCAGATTTTGAACACCTACTACGTGCCAGGCCCTGGGCTCAGCTCTTCCCACTTCCTCAGAATGAACTTCCCAGGTGGTGTTATCATCACTAACCTTACCTTACCACTGAGGAGCAGGGGAGGGACCGAGGGTTTTGGTGCCTCACTCTGGGGCATGTACCAGTAGTGGCTGAGTTGAGTTGGGGCTATCTGACTCCAGAGCCAGAGCTTTCCCCCATCTGCCTGGATAAGAGGACACAGGACCAGAGTGTCTGATGAGGGAGGCTTGTGGCCACGTGGGACCTGCAGAGGGCAAAAGCAGCCATGGTTTGTCCTGCAACTGCCTTGGACAGCATAATCACTGGCTTCTGGGCTGTCCCCTTGATCTGTCATCCAGGGTTCAAACCGTCCCCAAACAGCCCCTGTATTGCAGGAGGCCTGAATATGGTCTGCAATGAAGAAGGGTGAAGGGGTCCAGCTGTGGGATTCAGAGGTAGTAGCTGCTGATACATGCAGGGTCCCACCCACCATGCCACAGCCCAGGGAGACTGTGACCCAACCTGCCCCAAGCAAGTCAGTTCGCCCTCCGTTTCATAAAAAAGAATTCCTAACATGGCATTTCCAGAAAAAAATACATGTCAAGTTTTGGCTTCAGAGCTAATAAATCCTCTGTGAACAACCCTCATGCCTACTAGAGATGCATAACAATTCTTTGTTCTTAATGGACAAAGAAGGTACAGTCACCTACTAAGTGTTGATACAAGCCACCTGCTGGGAAAAGCCATGGGTCTCCCTCTCCAAGGCCCCAATCCCTGCCATCTAGAACTGTGAGCAGTGATTCCAGCTCTTCTGTGAAATACAAACCTGCCTCCATTGGCCTATCTTCACTGATTTTCCTCACTGGAGAAATTCTTGGTGAGTGTGCACTCTGGGTGCTCAGCAGTAAAAGCAAACACAAAAGGCATGATTTGGGGCATGTTAACCACCCTGATGGCACACCATCTATTTGCCAGGGAGGGCTGGACCTTGCAGAGGCCACAGAGATGCCCAGGGCTGGCAATATGCAGAACAGCAGCTATTAAGAGGCACTCATGAAGAACCCCTTTACGCATTCTTCTATGCTGACCCATAGTCAGGCCTCCTGCAGTGCAAGGACTTTGCAGGGGTCAGGGGGAGGCAAGTGTTTGTCCCCTTGCTGTGGGATCAAGGGGACAGCCTCACAGCCTGTGACTGTGCTGTCCAAGCCTGCAGAAGAACCAGCCTTTGAAACACTGATGATTACCTTCCAGTGTAGGATGCCCACCACTCTCAGAATTTAAAACTAAGAGCTTGGCTGAGACACTGGAGACAAGAATATGACTTCTGCATATAGAAGCATCTGGACACAGATAGGTCTCTGTTATGGCCAGCTGTGTGATGGTGGGCATGCCACTTAACCTCCCTGAGCCTGTTATTTTTCTCCTGTAGAAGATGAAGGTGCTGGGGCACCTGGGTGGCTCAGTTGGTTAAGCATCTGACCTCGGCTCGGGTCGTGATCTCACGGTTGGTGAGTTTGGGCCCCGCGTTGGGCTCTGGGCTGACAGCTTGGAGCCTGGGTCCTGCTTCAGATTCTGTGTATCCCTCTTTCTCTGTGCCCCTCCCCCACTCACACTCTTCACACTCTGTGTGTGTCTCTCTTAAAAATAAATGAACGTTAAAAAAAAAAAAAAAGATGATGAAGGTACTTTCTACCTCAGAGATGGAATTTACATAGCAGGCACCTGGAGTGCCTAGCATAGAGTAGGTACCTAATCAGTGTTTATAGCATTATCACCATCATCATGTTTGTGATGAGAATCAGCGTGACCAATTCTTGATGGAGTCCTATTATGGACCTACTCTGTGCAAGACATTCAATGCCTACTATGTGCAGAGCGCCAAAGCCACATATTGATGATGATGGGAAAGATGTTTGTGGAGTCGGTTGAACTTGGTCTGTTGTCTTCAAGCCCCATCTTCAGCTTATGAGCCACATGGTCCCTTTCCCTAGTCGCTTTCCCACTGCCAATGCCCTCTAGTAGCCGTAGCAAAGGTCATAGTAGCTGTAACTGATTGGCGTGCTACAGCTGATCATCTAAAAGCTGTTTGATGTAGATTACCTTGATGGTCCTCACAGTATTCCTGGGAAGAAAAATCAAGCAAGTCTGATTGCCTACATTTCATAAGAGGCCTTAAAGGAACAATACAAGGTGCAAGATGGGGACAAAGGAGCAAGTGTGTAAGGTTTAGAATATGTAACGGGAGCCTCCAGATGGTGTCTGAGCGTCCACAGGAATTCTCACCTCCTGATCTGTTTCCAGGTGCCAGAGTCCTGTGGAATCTGGGTATTTGGGAGACGAGTTGTGGATATGGTGTTGGGACCAGTTTCCTGACTGCTGACAAAGGAGAAGCATTTACTGTGTGTGCCCCAGGCACTGTATTCAGTGCTTTACTTGCTGGACTTACCTAACCCTTACAGTCACTGAGGTGTCATAAATTATCATCAGCCCCGTTTTGCAGATGAGAAAACTGAGACTTGAGAAAGGTGTGCAACTTGATTGATCTCTGACCCAGCAAGTGAGTGACAGAGCAAGGATGTGAAGGCAGGTCTGCTCACTCTGAAGTGTGGCTGGTATGAGGTCCCACCCCACTGCCTCCTGAAACAACCACCACCACTATGGAAGACAGCCTGGTTATGGGTCCTTTGCTCTGGGTCCAGTCACCGGCTGAGTGTTTTGCATACATTGTCTCATCTAATGCTCCTAATAACCATCAAATGCTAGTATCCATAGAGATTTTTTTTATGGTTACAGAGTACCCTTTCCCAGTTATTGGTTAACTGTTAGTTATTAGTTGATTATCATACCAACCCTGGAAATGATAGGAAAATGAGACCCAGAGAGGTTAGGTAATTGCCCAAAATCATATGCAAGGATTTGTGCCTCCAAATCCTGCATTAACTCTACCATGTCAGACTGCCCCTCCAGCTTCCTCCTTTGTTCTTCCCTCCCAGATCCAAAGAAGGTCAATGCCATTCCTCAAGTAGGCAAGTTAAGGCTCAAGAAGCAAAGTCGTTGCACCAACCCAGGAAGTAGAAACATCCACTAATACGAAGAATTCCCGGGACCCAGCATTTTTCCGAAACTAGTCTTCCCGCCAGTTCATTTCCTATCATTGGTAATTTAAAATCATCCCCTGCCAACAGCCTGCTCCATAATTCCATTTGCAATGCGTTTTGTCAGTTCAGCTGCCCTTCCTCTTGAGGGGGCTCTATCCACATGCTTGGGAGACTAGACAGTGATGAGGAAAAGAACATGAACCACCTAGAATGGAGCCAGAAGGGAGGAGGGTAAGGTGGAAGGAAGGAAGTCCCAGTCACTTCCCTGGACCAGCAGACAAACCCGTCATTCATGGCAGGACTGTGCAGCTGCCAGCCCTCAAAGCCAGCTGAGGCAGCTTCTGGGGTTCAGAGGCCAGATGCTCTCTGTCTAAGAATTCACTAAATAACATAGGGGCTTCCCTTAACTTTACTACCTAAGCCCTTCAAGCAAAGCTGGTGATCACCACATGTAGCCAACAGGGAGGACAAATGGGAGAAATATGCACAGCACATCTTTATGTCATGCTCATGATAAGATTGCAACAATGTCTGGTGAAGCCGTTATGACTGAAAAGTTAGAAAGGGAGGAGGAAACTGAGGCAATGGGATTAGATATGCCCAAAGATCACATAGATGCATGTGGGCTTAAATCCCAGATCTACTGGCTCCAAAGCCTCTATTCCATGCTCGGTAGGAAAAAGTGCCATCCAACCCTACCTTGTGCCCACTGTGGGGCATCAGCATCCCCTGCAGAGTAGGAGTAATAGGAGTCCTGCTATGCAAGGCTCTACCCATTTGGCTGCTGCACTGGTATTGCTCAGGGACCCTATGGATCTCCAATGGGTTCTAATCTTTTATTTTGAGCAAATGACATGGAATGATCCCTGGGTTCTTTCATATTCTTGCAGTGAGGGGGCCAATGACTTGCCCAGAGTGACAGCCTCTGGATTGTCTGAATCATAGGCATTCCAAGACTGAAAACAAGTCCCAGGAGGTGAGAGTCAGAAGAGTCAGAGGTTGAAAGGACATAAGCAGTCTTCATGGAGAAAGGATTTTTTAGACTAAACCTAGAAGAATAGCATAATGCTTTTAGATTGCAGATTGTCTGTGGAAGGACTAGGGATCTGGAAGAGAAAAGAAAATTGACAAATTACAGAAGATTAGAATCAGAGAGATTGGAGAAATCCCGAGTATTCCTGTTTGCCTGGAAGATAAGGTAGAGAGAAGGGACAGTGCAGGGTGAATGTGGTGGGGTCAAAGCCACTGTGAAATTGGACATTAGCGGTTGGCATGAGAAGTTAGTGAAAGTTAGTATGTAAGAGAAATTCACAAGAGGTCATCACAACCATTTTATACAGCCTGTAGTTTGTAAAAGTATTCTCTAGCTAGACTGACCCAAATAGGGAAAAACTTTCCACCCTTTGGAACATATCAGATCCAGATTTGAATGCTTAGCTTCTCTTTTCAAAGGTTGTAGGACCCTGGATAAATTACTTGGCCTATCTACTCTCTGATATCTTCATCAATAAAATGGAGATCCTCAAGCCTCTCTTCTGAGGTGATGGTGAGGATTGAAAATAATTAGGCAAAACACATTGGAGAGTGCTAGGGCTATCATCAGTGACCAATAATTGCTACCTAGGATTACAATGATGATAAATTATTCAGGTAAGTCACCTGAAGAATTCTGTTTATAGAGGCAGTGTACTGTAATGATCCAGACCATGGACCCTGGAGCTGTGTAAACTTCAGCAATAACTTCACTTCTCTTGTTTCAATGTCCTTGCTTTTAAAGTGAGGGCAATAATAGTACCTGCTTCAAGAGCTACTGTGAATATTAAATGGGCTAATATGTGTAGAACACCACAACAGTACTCAGCACAGAATAAGTTCTCAATAGATAGAAGCTATTCCCACATGCTCATTGAAGAGCAGCTTGAAATGGACAGTTTTGGACTGACTTACACAATTTGATGGGGGAAAAATGTGATTCAAACCAGCACACCCTCATTGACTCATCCCTCACCTAGCTCTGTTTTCCTTTATTTCATATTTTGTTGTATCTTATTTTCTTTATACTGCTTGTATCATACTGACATTATATTTTATATATATTTACTAATCTATTTTCTGAATCCCCCACTAAAATGTAGGTCTGGGAGGGCAGAGACTTTAGAAGTTTGCCCCATTCCTATATTAATAGTGTTTACAATTGTGACTGGCACATACAAGGCACTCAGCAAATATTTTGTTTAGGGGGCACCGGGGTGGCTCAGTCAGTTAAGCGTCCAACTTCAGCTCAGATCATGATCTCACGTTTCTTGAGTTCAAGCCCTGCGTCAGGCTGTGTGCTGACAGCTCAGAGCCTGACGCCTTCTTTGGAGTCTGTGTCTCCCCCTCTCTCTCTGCCCCTCCTCCACTCACGCTGTCTCTCTCTCTTTCTCAAAAATAAATAAACATTAAAAAACTTATTTTAAATGTTTTGTTTAGAATTCAATTACGATGTGTTTAGGTATGGTTTCTATTATGTTTATTTTGCTTGGAACTAGCTGAATTTACTGATTCTGTAAATGTGTATCTTTACCAAATTTAAGAATATTTTGATCATGAATTCTTCAAATGTTTTTTTTTTTTTCTGTCCTGTTTTCTGTTACTTCTTTCTGGGACTTCAATTACACCTATGTTAGAACTTTTGACATTGTCCTGAAGGTCACTGAAACTCTATTCCTTTTTTCTTCTTTATTTTTTCCTCTCTGTTCTTTAGATTAGATAATTTCTATTAATCTCTTAATTTCGTGATTCTTATATAGTTTCTAACTTGTTATTAAAATCATACAGCAAAAGACTTATTTGTGTTATTTTTTTTAGTTCTAGATTTTCCATTCGGTGCTCCTTTGTGTCTCTACTGAGATGTGTTATTCTTTTACCTTTTTTTGTTCACTAGAAGTGTATTTTCCTTTATGTCCTTGAGCAAATTACGATAGCTTCTTTAACATCAATGTCTGCTAATTTCAACATCTGGGTCATCTCAAGCCCAGTTTTGTTTTTTTTTTTTCCTGTTTCTTCAAATATCTGGTAATTTTGAACTATATCTTAGACATTGTGGTTGATATATTGGGGAGATTCTAAATTCTGTTATGATCCTTTAAGTAGTATTACTTTTTCTTTCAGAAAGCATTTAATTGAGATGAACTCAGACTTCAAACTTTGTCTCTCCTGTGATGGGTAGCAGCAGAAATCTCAATTCAGTTTTGTTTTGTTTTTTTTTCCCTTAGCTGGGTTGCTTGAATCTGCTCTGCATATGTGTAGTTCAGGGGTCACTCAGAAAAAGAATTGGGAGGGGCGCCTGGGTGGCGCAGTCGGTTAAGCCTCCGACTTCAGCCACGTCACGATCTCGCAGTCCGTGAGTTCGAGCCCCGCGTCAGGCTCTGGGCTGATGGCTCAGAGCCTGGAGCCTGTTTCCGATTCTGTGTCTCCCTCTCTCTCTGCCCCTCCCCCGTTCATGCTCTGTCTCTCTCTATCCCAAAAATAAATAACCGTTGAAAAAAAATTTTTTTTTTAAAAAAAAAGAAAAAGAATTGGGGAAAATATATACACCAAGTTTAAGGCTTCCCCTCTATGGATCTCTCCTTCCTGGTATCTTCCTCCTTCCATTTTCTAGATGCTCTGTTCATCCTAAATGTTGTCTTCTGATTTTTCAAGCTGGTAAAACTAAGGATTTTCTATGAGTTTCAGTTACCTGATGTAGCACTGCAAACTGAGTTCTACTATTAAGCCAAAATAAAATGTGAAATTCAGCTAGTTTCATTCCTTTTTTTCCAAATTTGGACTTCTCTTCAAGTTCTCCCTGCTTTCAGTTGCTCTCCAGTACCTTCAAGTTGTTTTTTTTTTTTAATATTTTATCCAGAGTCATTAGATGTTGTTGGTGGGAAAATCGGTCCAACAAGAGCTACTCCTCCATTATCAGATGCAGAACTTACATAAATGTTTTTGGCTAAAAAAAATTTTTTTTTACATGCACTGAAACTGCATAGAATCAGATTTGAGAACTCAATCACCACTATTTCATGACAATAACTCTTTGACCTCTGTATTTTTAAACACAACAGCTAAGATTTAGGTCTCAACATTGACCATCAAAAGCATATGACATAGTTGATTGCTTATATCAAATGCTTTTGCAACATCTTCTTTGCTTGGCTTTTGAAACATTATTCTCTCTTGACTCTCCTTTTACTCACTGGCTACTCCTTCTCAGTCTTATATGTTAATTTTCTTCATCTCTCCAACCTCTAAGCCCTGGAATATCCTAAGGCACACACATATTTTCTTAATCTCTAGAATATCCCATCCAATCTCATGGCTTTACATACCACCCATATACTTACATTTCCCAGATGAATATCTTCAACCCAGACATCACCATGTCCTAGACTCACAAATCTGACTGCCTATTCAGTATCTCCATTTATTTATTTATTTATTTTTTTAAACGTTTATTTATTTTTGGGACAGAGAGAGACAGAGCATGAACGGGGGAGGGGCAGAGAGAGAGGGAGACACAGAATCGGAAACAGGCTCCAGGCTCTGAGCCATCAGCCCAGAGCCTGACGTGGGGCTCGAACTCACGGACCGCGAGATCGTGACCTGGCTGAAGTCGGACGCTTAACCGACTGCGCCACCCAGGCGCCCCAGTATCTCCATTTAGATATCTAGTAGACATGTTAAACTCAGTATGTCCATAGTCAAGTTCTTATCCCCAACTCCAAAACCACTTATCTTTCATTATTTTCCATCTCAGTAAATTGCTACCTAACACTTTCAATTACTCAGACCAAAACTTTGGACCCATCCCTCATCGCTCTCCTTTTTCATAACTTGCATTCAGTCCATTAGCATCTCACTACCTCTAGGATTCCTGCCCCTGTTATTACTTCAGAGCTTATTTCAGGGCCTCCTAACTGGTCTCCTCATTTCTTTCCCTGCACCTCTTTAGTCCACTTTTTAGACAGCAACCAAAATAGAACGATCTTTTCTTTATTTTTCTTTTTTTTAATGTTTATTTATTTTTGAGAGAGAGAGAGAGAGAGAGAGAGTAGGGGAAGGCCAGAGAGAGGGAGGCACAGAATCTGAAGCTGGAATAGAGCCGTCAGCATAGAGCCTGACTCGGAGCTTGAACTCATGGACCACAAGATCATAACCTGAGCTGAAGTTGGATACTTAACTGACTGAGCCACCCAGGTGCCCCTAAAATAGAATTATCTTTTAAAATAAGGCATTTGGTGGAACTTAGCTGTGACAATCTTTTAATGGTTCCCCATCTCGTTCATGGTGAAAATTGAACTCTTTTCACAAAGGCCTGAAAAGTCCCACGTGGTCTGCCGGTTACCTCATCGACCTCATCTCCTACTACTCTCCATCTCCCTCTGTCTACTCTGGGAACACAGGCCAACTTGTTTCTCTTTGAACATATTGGCACAATCCTGCCTCAGGGCCTTTTCATGTGCAGCTTCCTCTACTGGAAGACTCCTCCCTCAGAGTCACATGGCTCACTCCCTTGTTTCCCTCAGGTCCCCATTCAAATGTTACCTTATCAGTGGGGCCTTACCTGACCAACATTGTTAAAACAGCAAACATCCCCACCAAGGGCACTCTGGCCCTTTAACCTGCCTTGTTTTTCAATATAACATTTATTATCATCTGACATACTATGTATATATTTCTTTCTTTCTTCATTATTTGTTTTTCCTCAGTGGAGCATAAACTCCACAAGGACTATTTTGTTCACCGTTTTGTATCTACAATCTCAATAGTGTCTAGAACATGATAGGCACTCAAAAGTATCTGTTAAATAAATGAATGAATAAATAAATAATTATGGTTTTCGCTCAGAATTGCCTAAGGAGTATTTTAAAAATACAGATTTCTTAGAATATAGATTTTTAGGCCCATCTTAGAGATGTAATTGAGGGCATAATCTATGAGAGTCCCAACCTCTCTGGACTTCATTATCTTCATTTATAAAATAGAGATAAATCCTCATACCATTCAGGGCTATGGTTCAAACTAAGATGATCTCTGTCTAAAAGTGCTCAGTGCCCTGTTCAGGACATAGAAGATGCTTAAGTATTGGAAGACCCTTCCTCTATCAGTAAAAGATTGACTCAGGGTCCCATGGGGTCCAAATGGGATGTTGGGACTAGACCTCTGTTCCCGGGACTCCTGGCTTGTGACTCCACCCACAGATCCATATAATCACACACTCACACCTTCTGCACTTCTGTGTCTGCACTATGCTGAGGGAGAGCCCATTCAACAGCCACATTCCTTTTTTCCTAGTATCTGAAATATTATTCCTCTGCCTTTCTGGACAAATGTACCCCATATCCTCTGGACTCCATTACAAATCAGTGGTTTAGCATATAGGGGCATATTGTTCTTTTCCCCAAGTGCCCTTTTTGGCAAGGACCAGATTTGCTCACAGCCAGTGCTCCTTAGCTCTGCCACTGAAGGTTCAGAACCACTCGCCCCTACTCACTGACCCTGACCCCCACTCCCATCCTACCCCTGCCCAAGGTCACCAGTGTCCCAAGAGCACTGCTGATGGAGACGGCCCCCAGACCCCTACCTGAGTAAGATGTGAGGTTCCAAGAAAAGTGCAGACAGAGAAGAGGGGGATGTCTCCTGCAGTGGGAAACAGAGTCAGAAGCCCCATCATGCTTCTGCCCTAACACCAGCTGCCCACTGCTCTCCACACCCATATGACTTGTTATGGCCACGCATAGCTGCCTGATCCCACCACACACTCAGCCCTGCTATGGTTCTCTGAAAAATGGATACTCCAGCCAGAAAGTATGTGAGCTGGCTCAGCCACTATACTATCCCATCTTGTTTGGCTCCAGCATCAAGAGGTGGAGAGGGTCAGCCTGAGGAGAGGAGCAGATTTCTTCCCACGAGTGTTCTTTCTGGCCCTATTTCTCCTGGGCTCAAGCTATTGCCTGGGGCCTCCACTCTCCCAGTGGTATGACCGCCTCCCCACTCACCTCCACCAGGGAGAATGCAGAGATCTCCTCGCAAGTCCCCAACATCTGCTCTCATGCCCCACTCAAATAAACACACACAATTGCTTTAGCTTTCTCTTTTCAATTTCCAATTCATTTCAGAGGCTGTGGAACCAATCTTCTCAGAGCCTTAAAGCACAATCTCTGAGGATTAGAGTCCCTCCAGACCTCATTCCCATGAAGAGGAAACACATGCTGCTTTGAAATTTGCTTTTCTCTACCATTTATGTTCACCCTCTTCCCATCAAAAACAAATCCCAAAGTGTATTTATAGTTTGCAAGTGCTTTTCACACACATCTTGTCATTGATTCCCTCCCTTTGCCATGATGAACGTAAGATGATCCCATTTTACAGGTGAAGAAACGGGAGTACAGGGAAAGTAAGCAACACAACTAGGTCACAGGGATAAGTAAGTGGCAAAGTCAAGATACGGAAACCAAGTCTTGGGGGAAGGGAAGGGAAGGTTTTAATAAAATTGACACTGAAAAAAAAAAGCCAACTAGCTTTTTGTTGTGTTTTTTTAGTTGTTTCCTGTGCAATTTATGGTGTGGTAACTTCCCATGAACCCCTTGTATTTAACAATGCTTGCTTCCTGCTCATATGTGCACATGAACACACGTACACACACACACACACACACACACACACAGCCAGGAACTCACCCAAGTGGCAATAAATAATAGTCAGAAGGCTCTCTTAGTCAGAAGGCTTTTCTTCTCTACCATGCTTTACTCAAGAGAGGATCCCAGTAGGGATTCTTCAAATCAGCTACTTCCTGGAGACAGATTTCCCAACAATAATCAATGATCTGCTTTGTACTTTCTGAGTTTCATTTCAAATGGGAGACATGGAATCCCTCACACACACCCCTCCAACCTGCTTTCAGAGATGGGCCAGGGTCTTTGAGTAACATTGCTCTGCCATGGTTTGGATTACTAAGGAGCCAGAACTACCTCCTTCTAGCCTCCACCCAGCAGGAGAGCTATCCTTGATGAAAGCCTTGCACCTGTATTTCCATTTCTCCTTACATTGATGCTGCGTGGTCAGAATCCACATGTTCTAGGCTAATTTGTTGGAAAGCAGAGTGTGGCATGCATGCTTAGCTGTCTATTTTGCCAATGCAACTAGGCTGCCTGTTTAGGGATGCTGTACTTGGGACAGAAAAGGCAATTATGGAGCATTTTGGGTTGGAGAGTATGCTGAAATTTTGCTCACTCCAGTCCAGGAAGGTTGTTCAGGCTTGCATTGTGGGCTCCCTTTTTTTGCCCCCTAAGCTACAGGCACTGAGCTTCACATCAGTTATCCCCAGGGTGGATGTTCTGGGGGATGCTGTCTCACCTCACCTATGCCATCAGAGGGCCTGGAAATAGTCCTCTTCTCATCAACCTCACTGGGGGCTTCATTTCTGGTTCTATGTTCCCCCAGGACCTTGATATTAGGAATTGAAACCTCCTTGGGAGATAGCACTACAGAAATCTGATTAATTTAGTTGGAATGTGGTTCATGGGGTTGAGAATAAGGGAAGTTGGGGACAACCAGGTACTTTCTCATGATGCAAGCACCACCTTGTGCCCTACACTAAGAATATGCTCCCAAGATGGGTCTTACAAGAGGCATACAATCAACAAAAACAATAGCAGTAATCATGGTCTAATAGAAAGAACATTGTCTTCAGCACCAGGTACATCTGAGCTGGAATGTCAGCTCCACCTCTTACTAGCTGGGTGACCTTGGGTGAGTTGTGTGGCCCCTCTGTCTTCTGTCTCCTCAGCTGTAACACAGGGTAATGAGTCCTACTTTGCAGGATTATTATGAGGAATAAGAGATATAACACCAGTAGAGTGCCCAACACACAGCATGGTATGTGTTAAGTGTTCAGCTAAAGCATCTTCCTGTGTATTACGTCATTTGATCCTCAGAACAGCCCTGGGAAGAGACAAACAGGCTAGAGTTACTCCCATTTACAGAAAGAAAAGGAAGGCTCAAGGAAGTAAAGTGACTTGTCTGCAGTCACATGGAGCAAGCAACAGAAGACAAGGACTTGACATTGTCTAATTCCTACCTCTGGATTCTTTCCAATTAGGTGACTCAGGCTCATCCATCTCCTTTCCAAAGCATCTAGCTCATTCTCAAAGTGGATTCAGATACCAGAGACATCCTCTGCTATAAACTCCTCTTGGCTCTTCATGTGTCAGGCCCATCACTCCTGGAAAAGGCGGGTCTGTGACAGGCTTTTGCTTGACTCCCCTGGAAACCTTCTCAGCAATGGGCATTTGCTTGGGACACTTGATATTTTGGTTCCTGGGGTCTCTTTGCATTTGCTCCCAGGGTTTTACTCATGATGGTCTTCACTGAAAAACAGAGGGACCTTTTCGTCTGTGCCTCCAGTCTCCTTTCTCTATCCTAAAGAGCAGGAAGGTTGTGAGGTTGTGTCTGGATAGTTTCAGTTTTGGTGAGTATTGCCTGAGAAAGTGAGGTTCACAAGTATTATGGACTAAATGTTTGTGTCTCCCAAAATTCATATGTTGAAGCCCTAACATGATAGTATTTGGAGGTGGGGACTTTAGGAAGTATTGAATTTAGAAAGTCATGAATGTGGAGCTTGTAAAATGGGATTAGAATTCTTATTAAGAGGAGGGAGAGACCAGAGCTTGCTTGCTGTCTGTCATGTTAAGACATAGAAAGGAGGCAGCTGACTGCAAGCCAGAAAAAGAGATCTCACCAGGAACTGAATCAGTTGACACCTCAATCTTGGACTTGCCAACCTCCAGAATTTAAGCCACCCAGTCTATGATATTCTGTTATAGCGGCCTGAGCTAAGATAACCAAAGAGGACATTGCCTTCCATACTGTCCAGTGCCTGGTATCCAGGCCCCTCTCCAGGGCCTCCTGTGAGAAGTCTGTGCCATGGTGGAAAATCCTGAGCTAAGATGGTGGAAAGAGAGAGCAGAGGAGGAAAGCCAGCAAAAGCAGAAGCTTCATCACCAGTGGGGAATATAAAGATGGTGGCCAGAAAAAGCAACATCCAAAGAGACAAGATGAAGTCTTAAATGGAGGAGGAATCAAGAGGTGAAAAGTGCCAATGGTCAACAGCAGGATAGAAAGTAGACAGTGATGGAAATTAACAAACAGCTCAACACCAAAGCTATGAAAATTCTCTCTGTATTTGCTCAGATTATCTAATACTGTATAACAAATTGCCCCAAAACGTAACAGGCATAAAACAGCCATTTATTGTGCTTATGGATTTGTAGGGGTGGGGGGAAGTCAGGAATTCAATAGTACACAGCAGGAAAGGTTTTTCTCTGATTTTTGATGTCTGGGCCATCAGTTGGAAGCTTCCAGAACTGGAAGCTAGAATCACCTGAAGATTCATTCACTGGTTGTTGATGCTGGGAAGACTCAAGTAGCTGGCAGTTTGGGCTCTGTGAGCATCTCTTTCTGTCTCTGTGTCACCTCTCTCTGTTGTCTCTCCAACATGGCAGAGGGTAACCAGACTTCTCACATGTCTGCTTGGGCCCCCACCATGCATGTTGACACGAGGTGAAAACTGTATCACTTTTTATAACCTAGGCTCAGAAGTCATGCAGTGTCCTACCACCATGTCCTTCTAATCAAGGCAGTTACAAAGATCCACCATGCTCAAGTAGAGGGAACATAGATCTCACTTCTTAATGGGTGGGTATCAATGTCACACAGTTGGAAGAACATGTGAAATGGGACACATGTATGTGAAACTATCTTGGAGAATACAATCAGCCTCCATGTCTAAAGTCTCTCTATAGTACCTTCTCATGTTACAGTGGTCACTGTGTGTGTGACCACAAAAGTACAGATCCTAGACCTCCACTTGAAAAGACAGGGCTAAAGATGGGAATATCCAAGGCTTCAACAAAAGGGTGCTTGGCATTTTCCTTTAGAGGAGAATGAAGCAGATTCAGGGGAACCAGCTATAATGGACAGGAGTTCTGGGCTCTCCATCTCAGCTGTATTACTGTTTTGCTTTGTGAGGTTTGTTAGCTATGGTAGCAGTCTTGTCTTTGTCAATTTCCCATACCGTTTGGTAAAGATCTTTCTGAAAACTGAGCCTATGTCTATGATGCTGAGAAAAACCAAAGGGTGGCTCTGATTTTTCTCACAGCTGAGTTAGAGGCAAGGAGGAGTGGGTCCCCCAAATGACAAGCATGAAGAAGAGCAGGTATCAGTGTGAACCCCCAACAGGGAGGCCAACTAAGGGCAGCAAAGGTGCATTGTCCCTCCCATCCCACCTCTCTCTGGAGAGCTTGTCTCAGCTCAGCCTGAGAACATTTTTTATTTAGCTTCAATAGGATTCTTTTACAGATAGAGGCAGAAGAAGGATCAAAGTGGGAGCACCTCCAGGGAGAGGTGAAATGCCAGAGAGATAAGTGCCACTAGTCACTTGAACGACTGTCTTCCTCATGAGAATATTCCTCAAGGGGGTTCATAGAGTTTATCCTCTGTATATTTTACAGTTTCACCCTCTGTATCTTCTCTGCCCTGCCCTACCCACCCACCCACCCACCCACCTCCCCGTTCAACCAAACTCCTGAAGAATACATTTCCTCATGGTGTTCCCTGAAGGAAACACCAGCATGAAGGAACACACAGACTTACTAAGAAACAGCAAAAGGTCTTCCTCCACACTCCATTACCATGCAAAATGCCAATTCAGAAGGGCCTGGCAGAGACCCTATGGCCAGCTGAGTTCTAGTATTTCCCAAAGCACCCACCAAACAGGACATGCATGATGTTTGCTAACTTATGTAAGCACAGGGGATGCTTAGTCCATAAAACACTGAAAGTGAACATATTTGCCACCTACAGCATTTCCCACCCAACAAAGAGTATGCTAATTGCAAACATTTCTCATTATCCATTGATGGACTGTATGAAGTTCTTAAGGACTTAAAACCCAACCGTTTTTGTCCTGTGCTAACAGAAATACTATAGTTGGACCTTGAAAGTTATATTCCATTTTTTATTTGTCATCCATTTATTCACTAAAAAAAAAAAAATCATTGATTATTGTGCTGTGCTTGGCCCTGAAGACAAGCAGTGAAGAATCCCTACCCTTGAGTGTTCTTAGTGAGAAAGCAATGAAATAAAGAAATGTTTTAGTGGATGTGATAAGAGAATACTGGGAGCTATGGGAGCATGTAATAAGATCCTTAATCTAGATTTGAGGAAGGAAAAATCAAAGAAGGCTTCCTAAAGGAAGTGAAGCTTAAACTGAGTTTTGAGCCATGAGTAAAAATTGTCCAGGAGAATATGAAAGAAGGGAGGGAGCACATGTGCTGGTACCAAGGCATGAGACAGTATGGTACCTGGAAGAAACTGAGAGGAGCTCAGAGTATGCAGAGAGAAAAGCAGACTTAAGTGCTGTACTGAAGAGTTAGGTCTTTCTCCAAAATTATGCACTCATAAAACTAGCTTAAAACTTGGGATTTAGGGGCACCTGCATGGCCCAGTCAGCTCAGCAGCTGACTCTTGATTTCGGCTCAAGACATGATCTCACAGTTTTGATCACAGTTTTGATCACAGTTTTGAGCCCCTCATCACGCTCTGCACTATCAGTGCAGAGCCTACTTGGGATTATCTCTCTCTCTCTCTCTCTCTCTCTCTCTCTCTCTGCCCCTCCCCCACTTGCTCATGCTCTCACTCTCTCAAAATTAAATAAATAAACAAACAAACATTTTTAAAAGGGATTTAATTCAGATAAAGTCAATGAGTTGATAGTCATTAAGTGATCTCCAAGAGTAAAGATGATGAAGTTGTCCCAGTATCAGTCAAGAATAGGATTTAGCTGTTGGCTTTGATGTCCTCTATTCCATCCTAGGAGGGTCAGTGAACAGGAAGCAGGCAACATCTCCTCTAGATCAGCCTTGCCCACCTAGTCCCTGATCCTGACTTCTAGGACCCACCCGCCTGCTCTAACCCACCTTAGCTCACCAACTTGAACTTGACCAGTGGCCTCCTCCTGCTCCTTCCTACTTATCTGGACAGTTTGTGTTGAGCCCCTCTGGATGAGTCCTACTATGTCACTGCCCTTGTTCCCAAGATGCAGCTATAATTAAACTTTAAAAAAAATTTAATGTTTGTTTATTTTTGAAGGAGAAAGAGACAGAGCATGAGTGGGGGAGAAGCAGAGATGGAGGGAGACACAGAATCCAAAGCAGGCTCCAGGCTCTGAGCTGTCAGCACAAAGCCCAACATGGGGCTTGAACTCACAAACTGTGAGATCATGGCCTGAGCTGGCATCAGATGCTTAACCAACTGAGCCATCCAGGTACCCCTGTAATTAAACTTTAAATAGAATTTTCTTCCTTCCTATCCTAACCTCAGTTACTATACTTGCTATCTGTTGACTGCTGATTGGATATCTTGGAATTATGGGCAATTAAAGATAAAAGGCTCTTTAGGGACCATCATGCCCAAACCTCTCATTATAGCTAATGCCAGGGAGGAGAATTGACTTCCCCAAGAATAAAGACTTGTTTGAGGGTCTTCTGACTCAGGCCAGTGAGCATCTCATGGATTGCCTCTTAGTAAAAGGAATTGACAAGCTGGTAAACAGAGTGGGTAATAGGCATTTACAACTTGAGCTTGGGAATTTTCATTTAGACAACTTCCTAGCACTCCATCATGGACTGAATCTTGTAAAGTGGGGTTTATTCATTCAAATCACAAAGGCTACCCAAGTACCTGTTCTGTGTCAGGCTCTACAGGAGACACTAGGGGGCCACAAGAAAGCAAGGTCCATTTCCCACCAGAGAAGCCTGTGTCCTCGTGAAGAGACAGACGACAAATGATAATTATCCAGTGTGAAAAGTGTCATGGCACCCAAACACTGTTATGGAGAGATCTTCATGGCTAAGCCCCTCATTGGCTCCTGAAAACTGCCATTACTTCTGAGTAGACACCAGAAAAAATTAAGGGGATCACAGGATTTGGATTGGGAGTCTCACTCTGACCTATCTTCAAGTCATTAAAAGGTTAAACATCATTTCTGTAAATAGAGCAGAGAATCATAGATCATTAAGTCTAATACCTCACTAATCAGAATGGGAAAATTAGACTCAGAGAGGGGAAGTGACTTGGCCAAGTCACCATGTTATGGTTCCTGTCTCTAACTCACCCTTCTGACCTGCTTCAGAGAAGCAGCATGGTGTTACAGAAAGAGCACTGGACTGTGAGTTCCCATTCTGGCCCTTCGACATAGTTACATACTGAAGCTTTGTGTCCCTCCAAATCCATGGATTGAAGCCCTAGCCCCCTGGGTGATGGTAGTTGGAGATAGAACATTCAGAAGGTAATTAGGTTTGGATGAGGTCATGAGGGTGGTGTTTCTCATGATGAATCAGTGCCCCTTTAAGAAGAGACATCAGAGAGTTCACCTCCTCTCCATGAGCACTCCCTGAGGAAAGGCCATGTGAGCACACACAAAAGAAGGAGCCATCTGCAAGCAGGCAGTAAGCCTTCTCCAGGAATCAAATCAGCCAGGACCTTGACCCTAGACTTTCCAGATTCCAGGACTAGGAAATATAAATATCAGTTATTGAAGCTACCCAGTCTGCAGATTTTGTTACAGTGCCTAAGTAGACTAAGACATCATTATCCACAGTGTGTTTCTAAACCAATCACTGTCTTTCTCTGGCCCTCAGTTTCCCTGCATGTCAAAGGAGAGTATTGGACCAAAAAAGGTCTCTGTGACTCCTTTCCAGCTCTGAGGTGTGATGTGACAATTACCCAGTGAAGAAAGAGGCTGAAAACCAAAGCAGCTCCCTAGACTGTCTCTGGCTACTAGCTCAGAGAGGCTGGTGGCAGGAGGTGCCCAGAGCGCAGGTGGCTGCCCTAGGGAAGAGTGAGAGGAGGTGGGGGTAGCATTAACATTCCCCAATGCATGCCTGGGAGCTTGGAGGGCCCAGATGGGAAGCAAATAAGCAAACCCTCTGACGTGCTCTGAGCAATAGATCACCTTCCATAGCGCCACACTGCTCTCCTGTTGCCGTGGCAACTTTTCTCTGGATTCTTCTAATTTCCCAGCACTCAGCTCCAGGAGCAGGGCACAACTGACCTACAAGTGGAGACCACACAGACCCAGGGCAGGGAGGCTGGACCAACATGGGCTTCACAGCTCGGAAAGTGGGGCTGGAATTTTGACCCAGGTGTGCCAAACTGCTGTCATCCTTCCTTACAGCAAAGCTCAGAAAGGGCTGGGAGCAGAGAGAGCACTTTTTACATTATAAGTCACCCGGGATTTACGAAACTACAGTTTTTCTCTTAGCATTCATTTGTAGCAGCGATGGTCACTGTTTTCTGCTCTGTAGTGAACTTGCCGCACGACCTTGGGCAGGCCACTTAATCTTTCGAGGTTGTGCTTTTCCTAAACCGTAAAATGAGCTAATAATTCAATTCAGAAGCCTGGATGCAAGAGCTTTCTTACTCTCCCCGACCCCTACCTGAGGCTCTGTGGGTGAGCAGGTGAGACATCTGAAGGATCTCCCCTTGGCAAATGCTAGTCTTTTGAAAGGTAAAGGTTTACCCGTGATCGTGATCATATCTTCCCCCCTCATCACTATTGATACACTTAAGAACTGATTTTCTGAGCATTTCTTTTTTTACATAAGGAAAAATGCTCTAGGGGCTAATATATTAGGTAACTCCCATTTTCAATCAAGAGGAAATAGAAGCAAAGCATGTTTGAAATTATTATCAAAGTCATTAGGAGAATAGGATTTTTCTTATCAGACTTCAATTTACACACAAATACAGTATTAGGAAGATGCCTGTTTGTGTAAGATGGGCAATTGCAGAACTGGTATGTCACCCCTCTCGGGATGTATCAAGCCACTTCCTCCCTCCTTCTGCCCCTCTGTGCCTTTATTTATGCAACAGATGCTCAAACAGTACCAACTCTGGGACCTGTTATTCAAAGGCATTTAAGGAGTGCCTGCTCTGTCAGATGCAGGGTAGGTAACAAGCAAGGCCCCTGTTCTGAGGGAGTACAAGATTTATAAAGACAGACACAGGAGCAAGGCTCTCCCACCCATCACCTTCTTGGTCTTCCTATGAGCCTGTGAGGAAAGTGTTATCATTGCCATTTCAGAAGGACTGACACACTGAAATAAAGTGTTTTCTTATCTGCAAGGTCTCTGCTTGACCCAGGTTGGACCCCTGGTTCTCTGCCCTCACCAGGCTGTATTCGCCAACATCACCCGAAGCTTGCCCCGAGGACCTGTCCTCCCTGGTTTCCTCCCAGCAGCACTGAGACACCTTTCCAGCCCCTGCCCTATCTTCCTTCCTTTCCACATCTGATGACATTATAGTCACCACCCATTGTTTGCTCATCTGTAACCCTCACACCACTACTTAACCATGGATCCTTGGGCCACGACAGTATTTGAGAATGCTGTTTGGGGAGTTTGAGAATCCCTGCAATTTCATTCAAAACTTTGATTGAAAGGTAACGTGCATTTTGAGAGGAGAGAGGCTAGATCATTCATCAGAATCTCCAAGGGTCCAGAGCCCATACAAGAGAGAATTACTTGAGAATTACTACATTTGACCCCCTAAGTTCCTATTTGCTCTTGCTTCCTCCACAGAGCCTGGTTCTCAGCCAGTTATATAGGAAGAAAGGGTGAAATAAGGGATGAGACGTCACCACCCCCACCTAGTTGTCCTGTGTGTGCTATAACACATAGCGGACCTTTAGGCAACCCCCAAATCCTGCTCTTAATGAAATTTGTCTGGGGGCGCCTGGGTGGCGCAGTCGGTTAAGCGTCCGACTTCACCCAGGTCACGATCTCGCGGTCCGTGAGTTCGAGCCCCGCGTCGGGCTCTGGGCTGATGGCTCAGAGCCTGGAGCCTGTTTCTGATTCTGTGTCTCCCTCTCTCGCTGCCCCTCCCCCGTTCATGCTCTGTCTCTCTCTGTCCCAAAAAAATAAATAAATGTTAAAAAAAAATTTAAAAAAAAAAAGAAATTTGTCTGGAAGAGGAAGAGAGAAATGAAGAAGTAATTGGAAGGACCATAAAGTGAAGTAAAGGTCAAGGAGAAGAGAAGAGTCAAGTAGATAGAGATGCCAGCCACACAGCTGAAGGGGCAGGAGTCAAAAGGGGAGGGACATAATTGCTTTACCAAGGTTACAACTCAATCAGTTCATCGGCAAATACCTTCAACCACCCTCTATGGTCCAGAAAGTATTCCAGGTTCCTTACTCTATGAGTCACAGATTGCAGAGGCACTGGGGTGATGGGCTTGGAGACTGGATATTGGCTTCTGGACTAGATTCCGTTCCTCGTCATCAGGATAACCTTGGATGAAGGTCTTTGAACCTCAGTTATCTCACATGTAGAATGGGAACATTATCCTGGCCAGGCCTCCAGAGTTGTTGCCCTGAGGCTCAGATCTCATACTGGGTGTTATTACAGGTAGGGTATTTACCACCAACAGAGGTCATACTGACAGATTCCAACATTTAAAAACCAGATTTCCAGAAGTTCATTGTTGTGAACATCTCCCATCTCTGAGTGCCAACAGAGCTAACCTGAAGTTACACATGCAGAAAGCTATTTGCTTATTACTGTCCCAATCACACGCCACCTCTTACTTTCAGGGCCACTTTTGTACAAGCCTCTGCTCTCACCTTGCCCTAGCCAATTCTCAGTGGGTTTAGCCTTCCCACCCAAGACCTTTGGATTGTCCTTTATACCTTTATATTTCTCTCTCTCCACCATCCCCTCCTACTTCCCATTCGCCCTCTCAACCCCAGTCCTGTAATGTTGTAGGTCATCTCAGTGTGGATCCAGCATGTTATCACTCCTCCTTACATATTCCATTTGTCCCCCATTCCAGGCTAAGCCTCCCCTTATCTAAACGTTCCTCTCAGCCTTTCCTGGATTTCTGAAGTGGCCAGTAAGCATGAAAGCTCGTGTCCTTGTGCAGGCGGAAACTCAGGTAGGAGATCTGAAAACACTCTGAAACCTGTAAGGTGGTCTACAAACCCAAGGCATCATTCCTGTTCTTTTGCTGGGCTTGGGGCAGTGCAGAGACTAAGAGAGGTATCTGGAGTGGGAGCTCCCTGATGTAGGCTGAGCTGGTTGAAAGCAAGGGAATTCCTCTCTCTTCCCATTCTCAGGAGACAAGTTCTCCTTAGGGCTCTGTCTGGCCACAGGTGATAAATATATTTATGCCCAAGAGAAACAAGCAGCCATAGATCTTCTATATGGGAGGCAGTTTCCTTTTATTTCAGCCACACGAAATGGGGCCCAACCAATGAGCCGGTGCAAGAAAGAGATCAACACGGAATTGTAAAATGGCTGAGGCTAATAGCTCCGTTTAATAAAACCTGAAAAATAAAAGCCCGAAGAGTAGGTTTCTTCCTTGTGCTTTGAAAAGAAAACTTGCATATTAGACTACTGGAGAAAACATACAAGAAAAGAACTTAGGGTCTTTCTTTGGGGTGGGGAGGGGAGTGGGCTATAGGAGAAGCAACAGGTGTGCTGAAAAAAGCTGGAGCCATTCATGGAGACAGTTATGTATGTTGTCATTCATTCAGACATTTACTGAACATCTGCTGTGGGCAAGGTAAGCACTGGCTTGCCCAAACAAGACAGGTCCAATCTCCGCACCATTCCCTATGGCACTCCTTGCAAACATTCAATCATTCCAATTCTACTTCTTCTTTTTTAGTTTATTTATTTATTTTGAGAGGGAGAGAGAGAGAGAGAGAGAGAGAAAGAAAGAGAGACAGACAGAGAGACAGAGAGAAATCAAAAGTGAGTGGTGGAGGGGCAGAGAGAGGAAAGAGAGAGAATCCCAAGCAGGCTCCCCACGGTCAGCACAGAGCCCAACGCGGGGCTCAATCCCGCGTACTTGAGATCATGACCTGAACCAAAATCAAGAGTCGGCCGCTTAACCAACTGAGCCACCCAGACACCCCTCTACCTTCTTTTTAAAAAATAATTTGAGTAAGCCCTATGCTCAAAATGGACCTCAAATTCATGATCCCAAGATCAAGAGTCACATGCTCTATCAACTGAGCCAGCCAGGTGCTCCTAATTCTACTTTCTTTTTTTTGTTTGTTTGTTTTGTTTTGAAATTTGTCCTTCTATTTTATTTTATTATTTAATTTATTTTTTAAAATTACATCCAAGTTATTTAGCATATAGTAAGTACAACAATGATTTCAGGAGTAAATTCCTTAGTGCCCCTTAACCATTTAGTTCATCCCCCCTCCCACAACTCCTCTAGTAACCCTCTGCTTGTTCTCCATATTTAAGAGTCTCTTATGTTTTGTCTCCCTCCCTGTTTTTATATTATTTTTGCTTCCCTTCCCTTATGTTCATCTGTCTTGTATCTTAAAGTCCTCATATGAGTGAAGTCATATGATATTTGTCTTTCTCTGACTGACTAATTTCTCTTAGCATAATGCCCTCTAGTTCCATCCACATAGTTGCAAATGGCAAGATTTCATTCTTTTTGATTGCTGAGTAATGCTCCATTGTATGTATATACCACATCTTTATCCATTCATCCATCTATGGACATTTGGGCTCTTTCCATACTTTGACTATTGTTGATAGTGCTGCTATAAACATGGGGGTGCTTGTGCCCCTTCAAAACAGCATACCTATATCCCTTGGGTAAATACCTAGTATTGCAATTCCTGTGTCATAGGGTAGTTCTATTTTTAATTTTTTGAGAAACCTCCATACTGTTTTCCAGAGTGGCTGCACCAGCTTGTATTCCCACCAGCAATGCAAAAGAGATCCTCTTTCTCTGCATCCTCGCCAACATCTGTTGTTGCCTGAGTTGTTAATGTGAGCCATTCTGACAAGCATGAGGTGGTATCTCATTGTGGTTTTGATTTGTCTTTCCCTGATGAGGAGTGATGTTGAGCATTTTTTCATGTGTTGGTTGGACATCTGATGTCTTCCTTGGAAAATTGTCTATTCATGTCTTTTGCCCATTTCTTCACTGGATTATTTGTTTTTCGGATGTTGAGTTTGATAAGATCTTTATAGATTTTGAATAGTAACCCTTTATCTGATATGTGTGTGCAAATATCTCCTCTCTTTCCATCAGTTGCCTTTTAGTTTTGCTGATTGTTTCCTTCACTGTGCAGAAGATTTTATTTTGATGAGGTCCCAATAGTTTATTTTAATTCAACTTGCTTGGTTGTTGCCATTCCTGTAAGCTGATTGTTCTATTATTTTTCAACCATTTAATTTAAATTGACCTACTTTTCAAAATATAAATACCAGCCTGAATCTTATCCATGAAACCACAGATTTGAAGTGCTGGATATATTTTCTCCAGTATATATTAGAATACATACATAATCATAGACCCATGCCTGTGTGAGTTAACACTGTCTAAAGTTGTATTGTGTACTATCAGTGACACATAGACCACGTGTTGGAAAATGCTACTGGATAGGCTGAAGTATCAATAAGGAGTAATTTTGGCATCCAGTAATGGAAAATTCCAAATAACTGGCTTAAACAAGATAGAAAATTATTTTTATCTAACATAAAAGAAGTCTGGAGATAGACAATCCAAAGTCTGGTGTGACTGCTCCAGGGTTATTAGATAACCAGTCTCCTATCCTAGCATATGTTTCCATTCTCAAAGTCATCTCATGGCCCAAGATAGCTGCTGCAGCATTACCCATCACATCTGTATTCTGGGAGGCAGCAGGAAAGGAAGGGAGAGCAAAAGGCCCCCTTTTGTCCTGGCCCCCTTAAGTCAGTGCTCTTTGAGGAACTTTTCAACAAATTTCCTCAATGATTTCTTTTACATAATTTTGGCTGGAACTTTGTCAGCTAGCTATACCACAAGTTTTAAGAAGGCTATTTTGGGGTGCCTGGGTGGCTCGGTCAGTTAAGCGTCTGGCTTCGGCTCAGGTCATGATCTCACGGTCCGTGAGTTCGAGCCCCGCGTCGGGCTCTGTGCTGACCGCTCAGAGCCTGGAGCCTGTTTCAGATTCTGTGTCTCCCTCTCTCTCTGCCCCTCCCCTGTTCATGCTCTGTCTCTCTCTGTCTCAAAAATAAATAAACGTTTAAAAAAAAAAAGAAGGCTATTTTGTTCCGTGCATGAGAATCACGATCTAGGTACCTCTTGAGTCCTAAGCCACCCTACTTGGCCTCCAATGCTTGTTTGAACTTCTGTCCTGGTTCTAGCCTGGACTTCTAGCTATGCTCATCAGAACTAAGGCTTGGCCCTGAGCTCTAGATCAGGTAAGTAGTGGTGGCATAACAGTATTGCTTTGTTTTCATCTGGCTCTTTCTTCTAAAATGGGATCCTACTTCAGAAACTCAATTCATTGACTTACATGTACTTCCTTGACCTAAAATCGTGACTCTACTTGATACTGAGAATGAGTGCTATCCAGAAACCCCTTCCAACTTACCTACAGTCCAACCCCAGACTAGAGCTTTCAGACATTTCTGTCCAGATCATATTACAGTTGGCACTGCCCCCTTCCCTGCCCTTAGCATGGAGTGAATTCTATTCAGCTTGTTCTGGCTGGCCTTTCTGTTGTGGCATGGACAAATGAGAACAAAAAGTAGGGGACCTCAGGACTGAAGAGGTACCTAGAATTTGATTCTCACTCATAAAGCAAAACTGCTCCCGTCTTGCCCTTGAGCTTGCTGAGTGGCCAAGGCCTTGCTGTTCAAATAGATCTAGACCACATCTGTCTCCCCTATGTGGCCTCCAGGAGTTCTGAGTCTCTTGGGCCATGCTGTGTAAATATATCTAGACCACATCTGTCTGCCCTACATGGCCTCCAGGAGTTCCGAGTCTCTTCTTCTTCCACTGTTGCTCTTGGATATTGTCCTTCAAGGCCTTTTTGCCTCTTCTACTGGCTCATATTGTTCCATGTTGAAAAAGAAAATACAGAGAATTATCTGACTCTGTCTGCTTCCAGTTCAGTCTTCACTGGTTTCTATTCCTGTAAAATGGAGAATCTTCAATAGGTGTACTCACCTCCTAGAGTGAGCTTTTTCTATAATGTCTTGTGCAAAAATCCCTCAGCAACAATATGTAACACTGTTGTACAGTAAATAGATGTTGGTTAATGCTTAGCCTTTTATTTAATGAGTGACATTATAAGGGAAACAGCATAATTGCCAAGCTTATGTATTATTCTCCTATCATGTTCTCTTTTGCATCTCAATACCCAGCACTCCAAGAGCATCCAATAAATGTTTACTAAAAGAATAAATGAATGAATGAATGAATGAATGAATGATAATATTTGTTCTCATTTGTTCAAGTCCTCAGGTCATGATGTCATGACTGCATATTACCATTCAACAGAAGGTACCTTCTAAAGTGGAGTTTTAAGATCTAGCACATGGGTCAGAAAACTTTCTATAAAGGGCCAGATAGTAAATATTTCAGACTCTGAGGGCCAGATGGTCCCTGTTGTAACTGCTCAAGCTGTTATTGAAGCCTGAAAGAGGCCAAAGACAGTATACAAACAAGTGAACATGGCTGTATTCCAACAAGACTTTTCACATTGTCACAAAACACTATTCTGTTATTCTCCTTTTGATTTATTTAACCATTTAAAAATGTATAACCTATCCTTAGTTCCCTGACTGTCTAAAAACAGGTGGCACACCACATTTGGCCACAAGCCATAATTTGCCAACCCCAGATCTAGAATATAGTTGTCAGTCTTCAGTGTTCATAAGAACTACCAGGATCCTTTTTAAAATATAGATTTCCAAACTCTTCAGTCCTAGGAATCCATTGCGGTGGGAATGGGAAGAGGCACAGAAATCTGCCTTCTTAGAAAGCAAGTGATTTTGGTACAAGAAATGGATAATACTATAAGAAAACCAACCATTATAATTAAAGCAGGTAAAGCAGCCCAAACAAATGGACCCCCAAGTTTTAGTGGCTTATATACAACAGAAGTTTGTTACATTGAGTTCTGGGTAGCTTTCAACTCATGGGTGACTCTCCTCCACACACATAGTCGGGACCCAGGTTCTCATGAGTTCCAATGTCACCTTGGAAGTTGACATCTGTAAGCACGCAGGAACGTAAGCATTAGGAGAAAAACATGGAAAGTTAATACGGTCCAGGCTTGGAAGAGATATACGTCATTACCACTACATCCCACCGGAGAGAAATTGGTGGCTGGTCTTACCCAGCTAGAAAGAGGGTAGGAGAGGTGGTCTAGCTGGGTTCTCGGGAAAAATGGAGGAACTAGCTAGTGATCCTACTGCCCTGAGCTAAAGGAAATGGCTAATTGCTGAGGGTCTGCCTATGCAAATGGAAGCCTGGCAAACTGTTGAAGGAGGCAACAGAAGACATAGGTTCTAGACTCAGCTCTACTATTCCCAAGTCATGGGAACTTGGGCCTCTGCTTCCTAAAGTGAAAAATAAGAATAACCACTCCCACCTTCCCTCCCTCACTAAATTGTGACACTCACTGTAGACCCCATGCACATGTGAGGACTAAGGAGTTCAGCCCTGATTGTGGGGTCTGGCAAGGGAGTCTTCCTGAGAAAGCTGGGGATCAGGTGCTTCAGTCCTCGCTAGAGAGTGGTTCTCCAAGTGGGGTCCCCAGATTAGCAGCAGTAGCCTCACCGGGGAACTTGTTTGAAATGCCAATTCTCAGGCCTCACCCAAAACCAACTCAATAGAAACCCAGGGGGTGGGCCCTGAAATCTGTGTTTTGACAAGCCCACCCAGTGATCCTGATGCACACTCAGGTTTGAGAATCCCTATCCCTAACCCCCCAAGCTGATCCCTATAGGCAGATAAAGGAAGGAAGGCTCTCCCTCCTCCTCCAAGAGGCTGGGCCCCCTGGAGACTCCTTGCTCTGTGACAGTCATCATGCAGCCACAGCAATTAGCAACAGAGACACCCACTCACCATCCCCTTGGAGCCCTGAGCTGCATCAAACCTTTTGATTGCAGTGGCTGAAGAATAGCTCATTTGCCAAAGACCTAATTACATAATGAGGCCTTCATGCCTGTGGAGCTTCTTCCAAATTGTGCAGCCAGAGGCTGACTCTGAGAGCAACTGGTTGGAGGCCTTAGCTGAATACTAAGACATGAGGTTAACACACTCTGTGGCCAAAAGTGCTGTTCGCAGAGGTGGCCTTTCTAGCTTCCCCTTCCACCCCAACTGAGCAGCAGGCTAAACCTAATTATTGTGGGGAATCCGCCAGTGGGCCTAGGAATGCAAGCTGTGGCCACATCATTGTGGATGTGCTGGTGCTTCTAGCTCTAGCGTCTGCCCGGCAGGGCTGCCTTTCTTCATCCTTGGCCTCAGCCTCCAGAGGTGGCACAGGGGTGGGAAAGACCTGAGCCATAGGTCTCAAACCTGGCCCAGCTGCTGAACAGCTGGGCAAACCTCCTTGAACTTCTGAATTTTCCTGAGTCTTCTATGAAAAATGGAATGATGATCCATACATAGGACTGTCCTGGAAACTCACTAAAAATGAGTTTCTTAAAGTGCCTGGCCCAGCACCTCCTGTTACCAGGGCAATCTTTGCACTCCTGCCATGGTGAATGAGTGAATGATGTGGAATTTTCTCAACGTCTTCAGATGCTTTTTCCCTGTCTCAGATACTCCCCCACTCCTGGCTGATTCCTACTCCTCTGTCAAGTCTCAGCTTAGGAAACACTTTCTCCAGGCAGTCTTCCCTGATCACTACCTCCCCCCCACCCAGGTCTCTGTTAATTTCCCCTCCTTTGGGATCCCATTGCCTCCTGATCTTTCCTGGCCCAGCACTGATTGTACTGTCCAATTCCCTCTACACTCTAAGCACACAGAGAACTCATCTGCCTCCTTCACAACTGTAGCCCCAGGTCTGGCAAACAGTGGGTATGCGGTAAATGTTGAATGAATAAATGAATAGTAGTTGTGCAGTAAATGTCGAATGAATGAGTCAATCTTACCAGGGCTCAGGCGGCGATCGGGATAAACTCAATCCAATTCAGCCAATGTTTACGAAACTTGTACTATTTGTCAAGAGCTGTTATGGCGGCAGAGGAAACCAAGATGGAACGCAATCCCTACATTCAAATAATTTATAATCTCAAAATCTGTGAGTATAAGGAGTGTAAAGCACATCCTAGGAGGAAGAAGCCTGGTCCTTTAAACGACCCATCCCCCAACGCTGTTCCCACGGCCAATAGCAAATCCTGCCCCAGAATCTCTTGGGACAGCCTGCATTGGAGCCCTAGGCACCAGCCCATGCTATGTCCTGCTCGCAGGAGCTTTGACTCCAGACTGTTCCTCCAGTTCTGCTTCTCAACTTTGTGTGCATGGGCTTTAGTGCTTTTATTTTATCTGCCACCAGCTGAAATTCTGGATATACCCACACTCACCCAGACTCACACGGACACATATACAACGTCCTTCTTGCTCCCAGCCAAGGTGAATAAGATGCAGACCCTTCTCTCGGTCTGCTATGGGCAACACATGCACACCAGTGCTCATGCCCCAAGTGTCTGCTCTGCTGAACGCTGAGCTAGGTGCATGTGTGTGGGGAAGAGTAGGGAGAGGGGACAGTGGTGCATAAAAAGACATGGCCTCTTCCCCCAAATAATTATGCCAGGAGGTTGACAGGCTGGCAAACACAGAGTGTGTAATCAAGGGAGCTGACATGTGGGGAGAGTGAGAGGCTTGAGCAGAGATCAGAGGGATGGGGAGGGGGTCACCAGGCTCACCATGGAAAGCTGAAGAGGAGAATGTTCCCTGCAGAGAAACAGCCTGGCCTAGCCCTCAAGTGGGAAAGGATCCAGAGCACTTGGAAGGGGCAGCAGAGAACATGGGGGACGACACTGGGTACGGGGATGGAGGGGCAGAGGGGTATGACAGACCCTAGTGAGGGTTTGGGCCTTTATCCCAAGAGCAATGGGAAGTCATGGAAGATTTTAAGCAGGAGGTGACTTGGTCAGGTTTGCACACTGGCTGCAGTGGCCACAAGAGCAGTTGGAGGCTCTTGCCGTGGTTCAGGCGAGAGATGGGTGGTTGCCACGAGAGAATTGCTGTGGGGATGGAGAGATGGGGATGAATGAATTTTAAGATGCCCATGGACCATCACTGGGAGAGTGTTAACAGACCCATAGTACACAGGATAACTACCACTTGATGGAGACCCTGTACGTGGCCAGAGTGTCCCAAAAAGCAAGTAATTACCAGATGAATTAAATTTACCTCATCACTCTATTCCAAGGCCCAAAGTGTTAGGAAATTAAAAAGTGGATCAAAGGCCTATGGAAGTCCTAAGGAGGGGGGTGAGGGGTGAGTCCTGGCTTGAGAATAAGAAAAAGGAAGAAGTGACATCATGTTGGGCCTCCAAGGACAGATGAGAAGAGGGTGGAGGTCGGAGGGCAGGAGGTCCTACAGTGGTGGTGGGCATGCTCCGGCCATGATTATGGAAGAGTGAATGGTGTGGAGACTTAAGTGCCTTCACGGAAGGCTAACTAACAGTGGGCAGATCCAGAGTGGTAAGTGTCTTAAATGGCAAAATAAGGAGGTTGTCATGAGAAGGTAAAGGACCATGGACAGAGTAGGAAAGAGAGTGAGGAAAGAGACTCCAACAGCTGGAAGAAAAAATGCAGGTGCAGAGGGATGAGAGCCCCCCTCCAGTGAGTGTGAGTTGTTACGGAGCACTGATGTGTACCTTGAACTAAAAGCACCTGGGGAAGTACCTTGAAGCCAGAGGGGGAGGCAGGCAGGAATAACTCATGGAGGACACTGTAAGATTTCCTCCAGTCTTGGAAGGTTCTCCTGGAAACAGTTGGGAGGAGATTGGAGAAGAGGAAAGAACTCAGGGGCAAGATTCTGTCACGGGGTGCTGAGCAGTGGAGTTAGACAGTAACTGAACGAAAGACCAATGGGGCCAGAAGGGTCTTATGAGATCATCTTCTCTGGATCTTTCCATCTTAGGGAAGTGGGGAGAATTGCCTTAATCACCCAAGACCTCACTGCTAGTGAGGAGGAAGCAGGAAAAGCTGGCTGCCATGGGAAGAAGAGATTAGGGAGGAGAGCTCTGGAAGGGTCCAGGTGAGCAGTCATAGACCATGTTGGGCAGCTGCCAAGGCATCTCACACTCCAGTTCAGTGTGTGTTGGACAGACTTCGATGGAGGGGCTGATTAGACATTTCCCAAGACCTATTGTTCCTGAAGAGAAGAAGAACACTAATAACTGAGACAGAAAACCTAGAAGAAAGAAGGGGTTGCAGGAAAGACTGCGTGTTGGTGCTGGGTGTGCCAGGT
Source organism: Puma concolor (assembly GCF_028749965.1). Lineage (NCBI taxonomy): Eukaryota > Metazoa > Chordata > Mammalia > Carnivora > Felidae > Puma > Puma concolor. The sequence goes on along the minus strand of NC_141680.1, from coordinate 21,864,913 downwards.
TTGATCTTTGCGTGCCTGCAAGATGTCCTTATGGCGGTAAAGTTGGAGATTGGGATGGATACAGATAATGACTGCGGAGCCATCCCTGGGGGATGGGGCTGCAATGGGAACTGCTAGAGCAGAGGGGCTCACACAGGGAGATAGGATAAGTAACAAGATGAAAGCTAGAGGGGAGGACTATATAGGAGATTGAGGACGAGGCATCACAAAGGCAATGCAGAAGGAAGATGGCATTAAGGACCAACTGCCAGCAAACTTGCTCCTGGTCACACAGTCATTCGTGAACAGGACCAGACCCCAGTTCTCTGACTCCTCACTCGTCATCTCTCCCGGCACGCCACCCCCAGAGTCCCCTCCACCCTGCTTTGAGTGCAAGGATAAAGGAATCCTCCAGAAAAGCTCTAAAATGCCCAAGGATTGTAAATGCAGGGCGCCAGCCCTCCCGAGACTTTGATTTCCCATGGAAATTTTCTCCGCGAAATAAAGTTGTATTATGAATGCTTTTTGACAGGCTCCACAATCAAACATTTTGCAATCATGGGAACAGCTTGGAAACAGGGGGAACATGAGCCTTCAGCACATACGACAGAGCTGCTAGGAGGTGGGGATTTGCTCAGAGGGAAGATCCCACCTGAGAGTAAGCTCAGGACCTTGGAGATGAGGGACCATGTAACAGGGGCAAGATTGATCAGGAGAGGTTGAAAGACTTGTGCAGAAAGATCTCCACCTGGGGGCTAATGTTTTCTGAATGGTTTAGTATGGCAGCCTGAGAGGAGATGGTGTGTTGAAGGGGAGAGTTCCAGGCAGGCTTTGACCTCCTTGCTCTTACGTCTGCAGTGGGGTAGGTCATGCTGTCCAAACGCCTGGTCAGTCTCCAATAGCCAGTGGGCCATTGAAAGTATGGAGGGCGTGCAGGCACAGAAGAGAGCAGAGGAAGGGGGCTAACTGTAATTGAGCATTGCATGCCAGCTCTATAATAGGGAGGGGATCTTGGTATTTGTTTCATTTTCCTGACACAGATACTGAGGCTTAAAGAACTTCAGTACTTTGTCAAGTCATGCAGTTAGTAAGTAATGGGACCAAGATTTGAATCTAGGGCTTTCTGACGCCCAAGTCTATGCTGTTTTCAGCACTACAGGGGAAGTGGAAAGTCCTTATACTAGGAATGAGGGAGATCCAGAGAGTTCGAAGACATGCCCGCCCGCGCCCCCCCCCCCCCCCATATTATGATGAAATCTCATGTGGTTGGGCATTCTTTTGCAGAGAGAAGCTGTAACATCATCAGATTCTTAGTGTCTCCAGATTCGTGGGAGGCTAGGAGTTGCCAAAGTCCTGAGATGTGGAGAGAAGTTAGGATTATGTTCTTTAGCTGGCTCAGCATAGGTGCTTATCACAGTCCCAGCCTGCATGAGCCTAGGGCTGGGCAGCAGGACAGATACCCGCAACACTTATCTGAGATGGCATGTTACTAGGAATTCAGTGTATGTCTTGGATGAAGCACGAGGTGCTGAGGGCGATGAAGAAGAACAGGCAGAACCCAAGAAGACTCAGTAGAGAAAGTGAGTCTTTCACCTAGACTTTGAGAAATGAACGGGACGTGTGCAAACTTTCCATTACTTGGAACACTGGCATTCCACAAGCCCAGTGGAGGGTTTTCGCCACTAAAATAGAGTAATAGAAGTTTCCATTCCCAGAACACGTTAGCTTAATGGGTAAAATTTTTTCTATATCGAGAGCTTTTTTTTTTCATAAACTATTCTTAAACTTTGGGCGCCTGCTACTATTTGCCTGCGAGTGAGTGCTGTGGGTGACGCAGAGAATAAACAAGTGGAAGTAAATGCTAATGGGAAACCAGGAATGTGTTTTCTTCAAAATATTTTATGTGTGATTATTCCTTTTTTGAGTGGCAGAGAGCTGCGTACGTATAATACAGCCATATTTCCTGCTAGAAAAATCGTTCCAGGTCTGAATGATAGAATTAAATATGTCAATATTTCAGGGCATTTCACAAAGAAAAACTAAGACTTTCAGGAGCTCCATCGTCTAAACCACTTTGAAAGTCAGCAGGAGACACTGGGGCGGGGAGCCGTTCATTCCACATGCTGGAAGCAGAGTGCTGGGTGCAGAGGAAATTCTATGACCTGAAATAGCTGACTCCCAGGCCAGTGCTCCCCAATTCCTTTCCATCAGAAATCACACACTGATGCGCCGTAAGCAGGGTGCAATGCATGCTTTGTTTGGCCCTCCAGTGTTTTACAGAATGTTTTATTATTTGCCAATAATTGTAAATGGGATGATTTTACATAAAAATCCAGATTTCTGGCTTTTCTTTAAAAATCAGAAGAGGAAACAACAGTGAGCCTTCATTCTCGTGTGACAACACGTCCAGGTGAGAAGCAGCTGCCGCCTTCAGTCGACCACAGTCCTCACTACCCAAAGTGTGGTCCCTGGACCAGCAGTTAGAGCATCCCCAGGGAGCTCGTCAGAGACGCAGAACCTTGGGCCTCATCCCACCCCAGACCTATCCAATCAGAATCCTTGTGCTTTGTTTGCGTATCAAAGTTTGAGAAGCACTGAAGTGGCTCCTCCCAGTGGTGGCCCAGCCAGACTCTGTTGTTTACCTCAATGGTCTGGCCTGAGGACACATGATATCCTGCTCTAGATGGAGTTCACTCTTACACAAGGTACTTCCTCAATCCCACCCCCTTGACCCCCACCATGAAGCCTTAAGATAGAAGAATCCAGGGGCGCCTGGGTGGCTCAGCCTGTTGAGTGTCCGACTTCGGCTCAGGTCATGACCTCGTGGTTCATGATTCAAGCCCTGCATCAGGCTCTGTGCTGACAACTCAGAACCTGGAGCCTCTTTGGGATTCTGTGTCTCCCTCCCCCCACTCGCACTCTGTCTCTCTCTCAAAAGTAAATAAACATTAAAAAAAATCAAAGAAGAGTCCAATGTGAACCCGTCTTCTCCAGAGAGACCATCCCACTGCTCCTCCAGGGACCACACCCCCTTCAGCGCCATCCCCACTAAAAGCCCCAGACTCCTTGGTGTCCCTCACTAGGGCACTGCATCTTCTCACTGCTGTGCGCATCTGCTGATCTCACCGAACTTCCTAGCCCCACCCGCGACCCTTGTGCTGCACCCTCCATAGCTCGCAATCTATGGGCAGAAGACACCTCGACAGCTACAACCCTTCTCTGAATATTTCCTTCACCTTCTGGTCCATTTCAGCCCCTTCGCCTTCATTTCTATCTGTACTCAAGGGCTGAAAGATCTCCTCCCCCTCCCTCCCAAGTGCTACCTCCTAACCATGTATATTCTGAACTTAAACACGCGTGCACACATGCGAACACATGCACCCTTGCACACATACGTGCACAGCTCCTTGGAGGTCAGGGCAGCCATTACCACCAGCTGACCTTCCCTGTTGCCCCTACCTCAGTGAGACACACTCTCTGTCTCTCTGTATCCTCTCTAACAACGTATCACTTCAGAATCCACATGGATGGTCCGCCCTTGCTGCTTAGCTACGGAGCTCCACGTTCACAATCTTGACCCTATTATTGCCAAAGGCTGCGTCACCTTTGAGAAATCTTGACTTTAAGTATCCCCCTCTGATGACAGCTTCTTATCCTACTGGCTCACTCCTGCCAGTGCTCAGACTTTCCCAATTCTGTGACCTCATCGAGGCTCCTACATGACGACCTCCATCCCCTCTCTTGACCTTTCTTTGATTGCATGCTTTGTCGTTATAATCACTCTCTACCAAACACTTTTAATTCCCTCGCCACCTCTGCCTCTTCTTACTGCACGGGGCAAGCCCTGAGCGTGATTAAATCTGACTCTCCACTTGCTGCAGGGTACCGGAGGAAAACGCACGTTCGTGGGACAATGGGTCCTGCTTTAAATTCACGGCCAGAAATCTCAAACTGGCATTCAGTGTTGCCTGGCAATCCTGTTACGCTCTCCGAGTGAGTTCACTTGCCCATTCTTCAAAATGACTATTCACACCTCCTAGCCTCCACTCAAAACTCCTACATCCTTCCCCCCAAAATACACACAGCAGCCACAGTCCTTATCTCATGGCTTGCATGCGATTAGATGCGTGTAGGTACGCACGCTCTCAGATTTCCATACTGAAGGGATGTCCTCTGCACTCTTCTCCATCACCCCTCTTGTTTCTAGGGCTGAAGTGTCTGTGCCCCTTTCAAATGCCACCTCTCCTCCTATGGCCCCAGGAGCCATTATCTCTCCTTTCCAAAGAGCCTGCCCCTGCAATTCAGTCCCACCCCCTTGCACTGTTCCTTTCTCCCTTTCTCTGGCATCATTTCCCTCAATGTGTAAACTGGTTCCCAAATCTACCTGCAGCACACAGGCCACCATTTTAACTCTTTGGCTACCACTCCACCTCTCTACTCCCCTTCACAGCGAAACTTTATTTAAAAAAAAAAAAAAAAAAAAAGGGTGTCCAGAGCTGTCCACGCTTCTGTCTCTTATCCTAGTCATGTGGGCAACCCAACACAGCACGGACCCTACCCAAGCCACAGCCACGGCCACTGGTTGTCCCATAGTCTGTCACTTATCTATTCTCACACTGTGGAAGTCAACACCATCCATCCCTCCTTCTCTCCTGGAGCCTCTTCTTCTCTTGGCTTTGGTGACAGCTCACTTTCAGGTTTTACTCCTACCTTACAGGCCCCTCCATCTTGCTCCCCTTTGCCAGTTCCTCTTTCTTTGCTGAAACTCTAAATATTGGAGTGCCCCAGGGCTCTGTCTGGGGTCTCTTTCCCTTCTTTATCTACATTCCTTTTCCTTGGTAATCTGTATGTAAATAATTCCTAGATCTATAGTTTCAGTTTTAATCACTTCTCAGAGCTCGAGTTGCAAATATCCAATGGCTAACAGGCACCCGAAGCTTAGCATGGCCAGAGCTAAACCCTTGATTCCCAAACACTGCTTGCTGTCCCCACTGCTCAAGCACATGTGCACACATGTCCACTAAACAAATGCATGCAGACACAGAGAAAATCCCAGACTGTCCCCTTCCCTTGATTCTTTCCCATCTCAGAAAACGTCACCACGGTTCACCCTATCACAAGCCAGAAATCTTGGAGGCACCTGTATCCCTCTCTTCGACTCACTGCCTTCTCCCCCTGGCAATCAATCAACAAAGGCTATTGATTCTACTTCCAAAATCCACTGAGAAATGTACATGCATATCTCCATGTTTCTACCTCTGCTGCCAACATTTTCCTCTAAGCCACCACTGTTTTTCATCACATTATGGGAATAACCTCCTATCTGGTCTCTGGCTTCCATTCTTGGTCCCTAAAATCCATTCCCATTGAAGGAGCCAGAGAGATCTTTTTTAAAGAAATATATCAGATCATGTCATTCCCCTGTTTAAACCCATCTATTGCACTTGGAACAAGATCCAAATTATTTCCCCAGAGATTATAACACCTTACATGATTCAGCTTTCACTTTCCTCTCCAACATTACTACGTCATCCTCCTCCCCACCTCCTCTGCTACTTGAATATGCCAATCTCCTGTTCACCTCAGGGCCTCTGCACCAGCTCCTCTTTCTGGTAAGAATTCCCTCTCCCCCTGGTCCGACCACCCAATTTAAAGTAGTCACCCAATCGCTCATGACCATGACTCTGTTGTAAATCTCTGCTCCGTATGTTCCATTCCTATTTTTCTTATTCATTAATTTGTTGACTATCTCTCCTCATTAGATCATAATATATGTGAGAACAGGGCATCTTGCCTTAATCACTGTTATGTTCTCAGTGCCTAGTATGGTACCTAGCACAGAATAAGAACTCAATAAATACTTGTTGAAGGAAGGCATGAAAAAATGTTACCAAGAAACAAAAATTGCTAGTCTTCAAGATTACAGGATAATATTTAGCCTTCTCCAGAAAACAGATTATTTTTAAGAGTCTGAGCACCTTACTGCATTTGAATGCAAATGGACACTTACTAATTACAAATGAGACTTATCTATACACCACAGCCTCTCTGGCAAGACCTCTATCTGGAAACACTTTGGCAGTTAGAAGTTCTGGTGGCTTATAAATTGGAAAGTTTTTTTTTTAACCTTTTTTTGTTTTGCTTTAAAAACCTTCTTTTTATTTGCTAATTCGAGCTCAGCTCTCAGCTCCCCCCAAAAACAAGGTTTTGCTATACATATAGTGGCCTGACTCCCCCAACTAAGAATGTACATTCATTCATTCATTTGTTCATTCATTCATTCAAGTGTATGTTGGCACCCATCATGCAGGTACCAAGAATACAGAGCTGAGTCTCATCTCTGTCCTCAAAGGATTCCCAATCTACTCACCAAACAGACATAAATAAATACATTTCTGGAATAGAAGATAAATGACATAAGAAATGTGTGAACAGGGGTAAGTGGGAGGAGAGACCCCAGAGAGATCTACCATAGTCAAGGAAGCCCTGTGACTCCTGCTTAAACATACTTTCTTATTTAACCTTTACCCCAAACAGTGAAACAGGGATTTTTATCCCCAGTTTACAAGGAAATCAAGGCCCAAAGAGATTAAACTATTGGCTCAAGGTCACAAAGGGGCAAGTGTCCAGATTAGGCCAGATCAGAATTCTTATTCAGTTGTTCTGATCAGGCATTGTTCCCACTGGCAGCTACCTCCACACTTGTGTCCTGGGAACTTATTATCTGCTCCAGACCTTCCTGGTGCCACCTGCCTGCCAGATAACAGTGACTGTCTGCTGCTGGCCTGTATGTGTCTGGTGGTATTGCAGAATAGTCCTCACTGTCCAGCAATGGACATTCCTGCCACTGACCCCTTGATATCCAGCCCTGCTTTTGTCTCCACTCTGCTCCATCTGTCTCAGGGGCCTTCCTGTCTCATGGGGAAGTTGGACATCTAAGTCGATTTTGACACCATGATGTGCTAAGTGCTAGCAGGAGAGATGAGCAAGGTCCCATGGGAGGACAGAGACTGGAGCACAAAAATCAGCCTGGAGGAATCAGGGAAGGATTCACAGAGAAAGTGATGGCTAATGCACGTCTTAAAGAATGATCATCTGCAAAACAGAAAGGGGTAAAGGACAGTCAGGTATGGGAGGGAAAATGTGGATGAAGGAGCTCCATAGGGATTCCATATGGATCCATCCATGACTTTTCCATGGAGAAGAGATCCAATGCATTTTGGGTGAGCACATCTGGGGATGGTGGAGCTGATGGTGATGAAGGGTAGAGTGAGGAGCTGAGTTAACTCAAGAACTAGGCAGCGCTGAGCCTGTGGGCTGTGGGTGGAGGCATCACAGAATTTTGACACTGAAGGATGCAGAGGAAGAAAATATGGCTAAGGCTGAATGTCTCTCATGTACAGAAGGCTTTGTGATACTGACAGCCACATCAACCCACCAGTCAAAAGGTGGCTTGAGTCCATGCAAGTGTATGGCACAGAAGGAAGGCAAAGATGAGACAGACACTTTTCTGTGCCAAGGGAGCTTTCAGTCTGGCTGGAGATAAGAGATTTGGACACATGCAAAAACCAGTAATATAATGAAGCAAGTCGATGACAAGTGTCAAGGATGTGGCTTGAACCATAGGCAGCTAGCGCGTGGAGGAGACGAAACGTCCAGAGAAGTGGAACAAATTCTTAGAAGAGCCTGTGGAATCTGTTAAGAATCACAGAGCTACACTGGAGAGGATTGAGGAGTGTAGAATCGGGGTTCAATGTGTGGTTGAAGAACAATGGGCTTGTTATGGAAAGCTTCCTAGAGGAGAAGCCCACCAATTGTCAGCCTAGTCTAGCCCTGAACGTGTTAGCAGGCCCACCTGGCTCTAGGCCATTTGGGCAGGCCCCGTATGAGACCCTGGCCCATCTGGAATGTTCACAGTCTTGTGTCTTACCTACCTTGCCCTCTTACCTGCCCCAACTTGGATTGCTGACTCCTGGTCCCTGGCCGGTCTCAGTTTCCCTCCTATTCCTCAGTCCAGCTGCTTGAAGCCACATCTAGACAAGACCTCAACTCACCTATTAGGCTACAGTTTGCATATGTCCCTTGGGTATGTGAACTTCTGGTCCCTCTGAGTAGCATCTCGAGCCTACCCAACCTCAATCCAGAACCCTGTCTTGCCCAGCCTACCCAGATCTGTCCTGGTCTCCAAGAAGGAGAAGGTGGCATGGCATCATGGGTATAAGCCATAGAGGCAGACTCAGTCTGGAATTAATGAGTAGGAGCAGGAGGGGAGCTGTGAAGAGGGTATGGGTTTTCCCCAAAGGTTTGTCATCCTCAGATACACAAAAATGATGGGATGGGACTGAATCAGGGAAAATCACCTCCCTGCCCTGCAAGCCCCCAAACCAGAGCTGTGGTTTTTCTGGGTAGGAAGGCCGAGTTGAGAGTTACTGATCACTTACAGTTCTCATGTGGATTTAAACAGTCAATGGACAGTATTGTGGTCATCCGACTCTCCCAGGAGTGGCCAGGCTCCAGGTAAGGGCAGCAAGCAAGCAGAGGGACCCTGACAATGTCAGACAACACAATCATACACATAAACCCACATACATACATATGAACATATACAGACACCAAGAACTGCACAAGAACCACACACAAAACACAAGCACACACACAGACTTGCACAAAGGTACCCATAAACACACACACACACACACACACACACACACCCCTCCACAAAAAACCAGTTTGCAATTTAAATCCCTAGCACCAGAGTCAGGATTTCACAGGTGGCCCCTTCCACTTTGCAAACTTCCTCACAAGGAACCCCTTGGGGGGGCCCTTGTCCTGCATGGGAGTGGGATTGTGGAGGCTCTCAGAAGGACTTAAGGACATCTCCTGCTAATGTCACATGCCACTTGCTGGTGGCATGAATTGATCTCTGTTTATTCACAGCACATTTTCTTTTGCTAAGCAACATTAAGTTTGAATCAAAATATGTGACTGCTATATAATTATTCTTGGTGCTGCTTCCCTTGGGTTGCATTTTTCTTGCTATTTATTTGTTCAGGAGTGGGTAGGGGCATTCATCTCAAGAGACGTCGTCGGTCTGAGGCAGGCCTTTACCCAGCACCCTGGCAAAGGGGCATCAGCACTCAGGGCAAATCCCAACCTGACCCCACCTCACCCTAAGCCCACTCCAGTTTATCTCAAGGACCGCTAAGCATCTCTCTTCAGAGGTTGTGTAGCTGTGTATCCACAACCCAATTTTGAATGATGCAGTGCAGGGAGGCAGCTGGGAATTACCCAAAATTTACTTGGCCCAACCCCAACCCCTCTGAGCCTCAGCTTCCTTCTACGTGCAAGGAGGATGGTTAGACTATAGATAAGGTAACCATTTCCAGATTATGCCTGTAAACACAGAGTAATTATTGATAGTGTCTCAGTATCAGTCAGTGATTGCTGTAATAATGCTGTTTAACAAACCACCCTAAAATTCAATGATTTAAAACAACAATCCATTATGCTCGCTCGTGAGTCTGTGGATATGCTGGGCTTGGCTGTACACAGTGAATTGGGTCTGGGTCTGTTTCGCGTATCCTTCATTCTCCATGGGCGCACAGGCTAGTCAGGACATGTTCTTCTCATTGGCATGAGAGTGGAACAAGAGAGTAAGCCCATGTCATGTCCCTAACACCCCATCACCCAAAGTAAGAGACATGGCTAAGCCCAATATCAACGACATGGAGATGCATACTCTGCCCACAGAAGGAAGAGCTGGGGGAGGCGAAGTAAACTTTTGTTGAACAGTAATCCAAACCAGGCGTTGGAAACTGTTTCTGTAAAAAAAAAAAAAAAACAAAAAACAGAGAGTAAATATTTTAAGCCTTGCAAACCATGTGGTGTCTGTTGCAACTATTCAACTCTGCCATTACAGTTTAGAACTCTGCAGCCATGGGTAATGGCATGGCTATGCTCTAATAAACTTTATTACAGAAACAGGCACAGTTGCCACCCTCTGATTTAAGCTGTGACAAATTCTGTTCATTCTCAAAACGACCTGGTCTGGATGATGAATTGCACGATCACCCTAACTATAAGAGTTTCTCTGTGGGTGGTCCCGGACAACCCACATCAGAATTACTTGAAATGAAGAGTAGGTATGCCTATCAAACATGCAGATTCTAGGGCCCCAGCCCTGAATCTTGGGCCTGGGCCTGGGCCTGGGAATCTAGAGGTTTAACTAGCTTTGGCCAGGTGATTTTGATGCACATTAACTTTTGATTGCCATTGGATTGATTGACCTTCATCATCTCCTCTAAATCCAAAATTTAAGGAAATCTGTCCTTGGTTTGGAAGGCTTTTTAGAATCAGGATGTTGGCTCTTCCTCGTGAACTAATTTTAAACAAGGCCCCTTCCCTACACACGTGTGAATATCCCAAGGCTGGGACCAGGGTGAGGCACATAGAGACACGATATTTACAGAGGCGTTCACTCCCGGGGTCACGCAAGAGCTGGGTTAGCACCCGAGAATAAGTGCCTCCTTAAGCCATGCTCCCCAGCATTTCACTTGCTTTACCCTAATCCTGGCCCTGGCTTATCTATGCATACAAATGTGCACATATTCATTCACACACACCCACGTCTCCCTCCACACACGTACGCACACACACATACTCACTACACAGAACTCGCTTGGTGTGCCCAGAGTCTCACCAAGTCTCACCCCCTCCACAGTCTAATTTGAGGATCATGAATGCCTCCTTCCCTGCACTATTGATTCACTTGAAATTCCACTATTAGTCATCTATTCCTTTAAATCTTAGAAAAGTTTCTCTCTGACATCATCTCCCAGAAAACACAAGCACACCCTGGGGGAAGTCATACCTGAAATTTTAGCATTAATCTAAACTAATGAAAGCCAATTTCAAAGCAATACAGACCTTGGGAAGAAGAAAAAGTTGTAAGGGGAGCCCTGGGCGGCTCAGTTGGTTGGGTTTCTGACTTTGGCTCAGGTCATGATCTCATAGTTTGTAGGTTCAAGTCCCGCATTGGGATCTGTGCTGACAGCTCAGAGCCTGGCACCTGCTTCAGATTCTGTGTCTCCCTCTCTCTGCCCCTCCCCCTCTCATGCTCTGTCTCCCTCTCTCTCTCAAAAATAAACATTAAAAATGATTTTTAAAGATGTAAGCAGAGAGAAGAAATGTTCATTCAGTGAGCATTTATTGAGCAATGACTGCATGCCGAGCCCTGATCTAGGTGCTAGAGAAAAATAGCATTACCCAACACTTGTGGTGGGATTCATAGTGAATTAAGAACCCTTTTTTTAAAGATTTATTTATTTTTGAGAGAGAGCACGAGCGGGGAAGGGTCAGAGAGAGAGGGGGACAGAAGATCCAAAGCAGGCTCTGCGCTGACAGCAGCAGGTCCAATGTGGGGCTCAAACTCAGGAGCCGCGTGAGATCATGACCTGAGCCAAAAATCGAACATTCAACCAACTGAGCTACCCAGGCGCCCCTTAATTAAGAACTTTCTGAACTTTCTAGATAAGGTGAGTAGAGCAAGAATAATTATCAGCATCCCTAGCTTGCATCTGAGGAGACCAAACTCTGGCAGCTTAAGAGACCCTGACAGTAGTTTTTTTCCTCTGATCCACTCACGCCCAATGGCCCGCTGGCCACAAGGGGACCTGGAGGTGTGTCACCAGCCAATTGGTAGCCTGGCTTAGCAGCACAGACCTTCACAAAATACAGCAGACAGCAGAGGCAAGCTGTCTTTTTCTCTTGTTCTCTGAGTTTTAGCGCTGCTGACATTTCCACATTTATGGCACTTGGTTATGTATTAGGCATTTAAGGTGCATTTATATTTATAATATTAACCTTTTTAGAGGGGCCACCTTTAAAGCAGTCAATCCTTGCCTGCTTAAAATACAATTCTGAGTGTTACCTGCATTTCCAGCAGTTGGATTTAATGAATCAAAGCTATGAAATGTGGGGGGGGGGGGGGGGGGGAGGTTTGACAGGGGAGGGGGGCAGGGAGAGCAGGCAGATTTTGCTAACAAATGACCTACAGAGGAATATCAGATAGCTCTCTGATTGTCACCACTGCCAGATCTGGTTCTGGCTCTTCTTGCTGTGGCTAAGATGATGTCAAAGAGGTATATCTCTTCCCTTCCCAGGGTGTCAGGGTCTGGAGCCATCACAGCCCTGGGTGTGCACACGGTCAAAAAGAGAGACAGCTTTATCCTACCCCCCCCCCCCCCCACTCAGAAGACCCTGCCTCTGGCACACCTGGGTGGCTCGGTTGGTTAAGTGTCTGACTCTTGGTTTCGGCTCAGGTCATGATCTCACGGTTTGTGAGATCGGACCCCGAGTCAGGCTCTGCGCTGACAGCATGGAGCCTGTTTGGGATTCTCTCTCTCCCTCTCTCCCTCTCTCTGCCTCCGCCCCCACCCCCAGACCCCAGATCATGCTATCTCTCTTTCTCTCTCTCCCTCCCTCTCTCTCTCTCAAAATAAGTAAATTAAGCATTTAAAAAAAAAAAAGGACACTGCCTGCCTGGCATAGGGAAAGAAAAGGGGCCCACCTCGAGGGCTAGGCACTGTGCTGGGGATGGGAAGGACCCCTGTCAGGGGCCAATTTCTTAATCTGCCAGAGTTTGGTCTCTTCAGATGCAAGCTAGGGATGCTGATAATTATTCGTGCCCTACTCACCTTATCTAGAAAGTTCAGAAAGTTCTTAATTAAGGGGCACCTGGGTGGCTTTGTTGGTTGAACGTCCAACTTCGGCTCAGGTCACGATCTCACACTCTCTCCGATCCAAATGGAGAGGCCAAAGTGGCCTCTTAAAATACGGATTGGGTCCCCTGAGTGCATAGCAGGGGTCAGCAAACTGCAGCCCATAGGCCAAATCCAAACGCACTCTACTTTGTAAATAAGGTTTTTTTATTGGAACATAACCACGTCCATTGATCCACGTATTGTCGATGGCTGCTTTTTTCCTAGGGAGGCTCTCTTTTTTAGTTAAAAAAAATTACTGTGGTGAAAAGAAAGGTAATGTAAAATTTACCATTTAAACGTTTCTAAGTGTACGGTTCAATCACATTGAGTATATTCACATTGTTGTACATCGAATCTCCAGAATTGTTCACTTGGCTGAGCTGAAACTCTGACCTATTCAACAATAACTCCCCTTGGCCCTACGCCCCAGCTCCAGGCAACTACCACTGTACTTTCTTTCTGTATGAATTTGACGACTCTAGGGGCCTCGCATAAGTGGAATCGTGCAGTATTTATCTTTTATGCCTAGCATACTTAGCGTAGTATCCTCCAGGTTCATCCACGTTGTAGCCTACAGAGACTTTTTAGACTTTTCCTCCTCATCTTCCCGAGAAATTTTAGTATCTCAAATATGCTGTATATCTGTTTGTGCACCGTGACCCTTTGGAAGGCCACAAACCGTTAAAATATCCAAGATTGTTCACCCTCCTCCCCAAGAACTGATTTTCACCATCAGCAACAATTCCCCCCCGCTAGGAATGCATGCTCTCGCCAGCACCCCTGGCCATGCCCGTGCACGCGGGCCTTTGTACCTCTGATTTGCACCTACTGCCTGGAATCACCTTTTCTTCAAAACCCAAGCTGGATGTCACCTCCTCTAGGAAGCCACCCTGGGGGTCTCACCTGCTTACACCCTTCCTCCCTGTCAGCCCAGCTCTCCTCCGCCACGCATCTCTCATGGGAGGCTCCCATCTCTGTTTACTCCCAGCTTCTCCTGGTAGCCTGTGAGTTCCCTTTGGCCAGACCTGTCTTCATCCTCCTGCTTCCAGAGCCAGCGGGGGCCCAGAGCAGTACGGTCACCCGATGGATGTTCACCAAATGCATGACCTCATTGTATCCTCACAAAAATACTGACAGCATCACTAGCCCCATTGAACAGTGGAAGAAACTGAGGCTCTGCCCCAGGTCCCACGCTTCCCAGGGGAAAGCCTAGCAAGAACTTTGGAGTCAGTCCACCTTAGGTTGAAAATCTGGATTCTGCTCTTAACCACTGCATGTCCTTGGGCAACAACACCTCTCAGAGCCTCAGTTTCCACAACCGTAGAAGTTAGAATCATGATGAGGTTCTGTGAGGCCACCAGTGGCCTAGGCAGGCCTCAACAAATGGTAGCCATGGTTACTCTATGAAGTGGTGAGTCAGGGTTTGAACCCAGGTCTCCTAGACTGCAGAGTCCAAGCACTTTGGATTCTGTTGCTGTTCCCTCACCGGAGTGCCAATGGCAGGGCCTGACGGGGGCCCTGGGACCACTTATCTCTCCCATGGCCCCCCTCTGAGAGGGCAGGACCACTCACGAGCATAAAGCCAGCTCTGGTGGGGTGTTTGAAGAGCCCCAAATTAAAAAGGGAGCTGGATGTTCTCGGAAGACATTTCCATCCGGCCCAGGCAGCCTGACAAATCACCCTTCTCTGCTCTAGGAATATTTCTGTCTCAAGAACCAAGGCTATTTGTCTAGATTCAGAGTCTTTCCGGCTCCTCTGTGCCATGAGCACACTGACAAATCTGACCGTCTGGTACCTTTTTGTAGCAGCCAACAGAAGCCCTGTTACCTCGTGCATGACAGGTTACACCACAATCAACAGGCCTGGCTTTGTAGAATCAGTCAGGCTCCAGCCAGCTCTCCAAAGAGAGAGAGAGAGGCTCAGACAGAACCTGGAAACGCCGATCGCTCTCCAGACACAGGGAAGCCTTGAGCAACTCACTTAACCTTTCTGGGCTTCACAGTCCTCACCTGCAGAACTGGATGAATGATACCCCCCCCCCACAGCCCTGTGAGGACCAACCAGGGATTTCTGTAAAGCATACAGTAGGCGCTCATCTCCTTCAGGCCCCTGCCAGGCACTGGGGAAAGGAAGCCCTTGTCCGGGTGCAAAAACTTAAGGGGTGCCAAAAATCTCAAGATAAAGCAGATTTAAATGCAATACTTCTTATACATTTTTTAAAGTTTATTTATTGAGAGAAAGAGGGAGAGTGAGGAAGAGAGACAGAGAGAGAGAATGAGCAGGGGAGGGGCAGAGAGAGGGGGACAGAAGATCCAAAGCGGACTGTGCTGACAGCAGAGGGCCTGACGCGAGGCTCCATCTCAAGAACTGTGAGAGCATGACCTGAGCTGAAATCAAGAGTCAGCTGCTTAATGGACTGAGCCACCCAGGCGCCCCTAAATACAGTACTTTTTAAAAATCAAAATTAAGGTCAGAAAAGAAACACCTCGTGATGAACAAAAGATCTGCATTTTAAATAAAGACAGGCTTAGTACTAGTCATTTTTCCTTTTGCTGCAGGCTTCATCCAGTATGGCTTGGCTCAGCTTGACGTGGCATTTCTCCTTGCTCTTTCCTTGTGAAGAATAAAGAACCTCAACAGAATAAATGAGTGACCTAGAGACGCTGGAGTTATAAACCCCATTTTTTAAAGCTTTGAAATGATCCTGAAACTGTCTCGAAGGACAGAGAGCCTGGGGGCAGGGAGGTGTCTGAGGCCAGGGGATGGCCAGCAGCAGGTTGAGAAGGCAGATGCAGGTCTGTGACTGTCCCAGGACCACCCTGCTCCTACCCACCCCCCCCCCGCCCCACTCTTCCACGGAGTGGCTCGGGGTGGGGGTGCTGAATGGCAGGGACAGAAGCAGAGGGGAGATTTGACAAGCTCAGCAGGGAGACTAGCTCCAAAGTTTTGGACGTATGGTGAAATACCAGAAGGCCTCCAGGACCACCCTTGGAAAACTAGCTGCTGTCTGGGCCCTCATCAGTTCCAGGGAGCTGCCCATGGAAATCCCGGGTCCAGACAGCTCTGGTCCAAGGGAAGCCCTTTACTGTTCCCTGCTCCCTCCTTCCACTACGGGGCACAGCCTAGATCTCTGCCCCAGGCTTTCCGGGCAACCTCCCCCTTTGTTCCAGCCCCTTCCCTCCCTCCCTTTGACTCTCTTCCTCCCTCCAGACCTCCTGGTTTCCAGGCCTGGATTCTAGGCACTGTATCTGGATCCTGCACCCTGCTTGCCCTGAGACGAACTCTCCCAGAGTCATCACCAGTCCATTCGCCCATCTCCCTACTGCTGCTAGATCAAGCCCAGACCGTGTGTGTGGTACCTAGTTTATCACACTCTCCCTCCTCCTGTACACGCCCCACTCTGCCACAGCACATTGGCATCCCAGAACTTTGGTGCCTGGTGCTTTTGCATACTTAGGCTCTTCTCTCTAAACACTTCCTTTTCTCTCCTAATTACCCCTCAAGTCTTCACTCTAATGCCACCTCCATGCAAAGGAAACTCTGCAGGTGCCGGGGTGGTTCAGTTGGTTAAACGTAGGACTTTGAGTCGGGTCATGATCCCACGGTTCACGAGTTCGAGCCCTGTGTCGGGCTCTGTGCCGACGGCTCGGAGCCTGGAGCCTGCTTCAGATTCTGTGTCTCCCTCTCTCTCTGCCCCTCCCCTGCTCGTGCTCTGTCTCTCTCTCAAAAATAAATAAACATTAAATTTTTTTTTTTTTTTTTAGAAAGGAAACTCTGCCTTAGCTCCTCCCCCTTCTATGAGTCTCCTGTTTCTGTGTAGCACTTGTGTGTGTGGGGATGGGAGCTGGCAGGCTGAACTGTATGTAGGGACTGTCTTCGTCATCTTTGTGGCCCGAAGTCCTAACGTGACATAGTTGCTTCCTGAGTATTTGGTCAATAATTCTGAGCTTGGACATTGTCACATTCATGCACATGTGGCTGTAGCCCCTCAGCTGGGGACCCCCTTGTGCTTGGACCTGCTTCTGTCATGCACGTGGCCAATCCTGGTGGCAGCCACAGGGCATGGCATTTTTCTTCTTTTGAAGCCCCTAAAGAGTATAGGTTCTCCCAGATGTCAATCAGGCTTATGCGTCCCCTGACCCACCCAGACAGCTCCGGGGACAGCCCGGAGTGGTGGAAAATGCCTGGATTTTGAAACCCCTCATATATGAGTGTGAAACCTATCTCCCCTACCTTCGACCTCTGTCACTTCGCCTGCACTACTTAGATTAAACTAAACCACAGTTTCCTCAACCCAAAAATGAGACCAAGCTTTCCCAATTGCTAATTTGTGAGAACGTGAAGGGAACGTGTGTAAATTACCTGGCACATAGTAGGCGTTCCAGCAATTCTGGCTTTCATTATGTGATTTTGTTTTCCTTTCCGTTAGAACAAGGCATGTCCATCCTTCTGCCCTGGCTTTATTTTTGCCTTTCAGGACCCACCCCATAGCTAGCGGTTTTAGGTGGCTGACAATTATCATTTTGTCTGGACACTTGAGCTGATATTAGCCTAACTGCTTGCATTAATATTTTCCCATTTCTGGGGTTCTCACAGTTTAATGTAAAAAAAAAAAAAAGGAATAATAGATCTGTCTCTTTTGAATCCAGCTGCCAGACTTGGCTCAGATTACACTGTTTTACAGACTTGGAGAAAGAGCAAATAACTGGCAGGTCTGGCAGCCCCAAGTTTTCAAAGCGATGAGTCAATCCTGACTTATTGTTATTATCTCCTAATAGTTTACACTGTATTATTCAGTAATTACTCTGTGAATCACCCTGACAGCCTGCATGTGTGCAGCTTGCCTGAGTTATTCCTCAGTCTTCCGCTGCCCACAGGGAGACGACCCCCATCACCTGCCGAATACAGAGGACCCTTTGTCAATCCTTGTCAGGAGAGGATGACACACGAGCCACCCGAGCCACCGTGGTCTTGGGTTGGGTTGCTCATGTGGGGAGAAGGAACAGTTGCCTGCATTCTAAATAACCCCTACAAATAACACAGCCCATCTCCCCTCGTTTTGGGAGGGCCAAAGATCCTCCCTTCAGATAAGAATGGCCTCTTTGGTCAAACCTTTCCTCAACTTTGAGGACTGCGTGCCAGCTGGGTTGATTGCCAATGGGGTCTGTTTGGAACAGGCTATGTGG
Organism: Puma concolor; assembly: GCF_028749965.1. Lineage (NCBI taxonomy): Eukaryota > Metazoa > Chordata > Mammalia > Carnivora > Felidae > Puma > Puma concolor. The sequence continues at coordinate 21,846,987 of NC_141680.1, read as the reverse complement.
CCGTGGCCGTTGGGGGACGGGTCTCTTTCCCTTTTTGCATTAAACTGTGAGAACCCGGCAATGGGAAAATCTAACTGGGCAGGACTGGGGGCCAACTCAGCAGCCGATTTTCTGTCTTCCGAGGCATGCCCTCCCCCTCCTAGCCCCTGCAGAGTAGAGCCGAAAAGAGAAGGCAGAGATGTCACACAATGGAAGTACATCCGCTTCGGAGCCAGGCAGGCCTGAATTTAGACCCCAGGCGCGCCCCTCACTCCTGTAGTGACTTTCTCCACACCCTCTGAGCCTCAGTTTCATTGTCTATGAAATGGGCACATTAACACCTGTCTCCTAAGATGCCTCAGCCAACGCCCCTCCTCGGAGCTTACTTTATAATAAAGGTTATGAGGCTCCCTTTTGGAAAGCGTAGACTCTAGAAGGCCTCGGGGTTTCAAACTCAGACGAAAGATGCTGCCGCCCAGGGGATTCGAAAATAGTTGTTCTTCTCAGACACTTAATTTTAGACTTAGAGCAACTGAGCCTCTCCTTGTCCAGCCTCTTCCTGAGGGCGCTGAATACGTCCATTTTGCAGCTCCAGGCTGAAGAAAGAGTTTGTTGTGTCAACACCACTGAAGAGGGGTCTTCCTCACAAACTGGCTTTTTGTTTGAGGGGCAGCCCCAGTCCAAGGCCCTAGGAAGACTTTGCAAATTGTCAGAAATGATGCATCAGTGTGCAAAATGCAAATCTGCCTGGCAACAGTGGAGCCTCCACACCCATAATCCCCTTTGCTACTCCCTCCCCTCCCCCGGGACCCCAGAGGCGTAGCCAAACGATTTTTTTCTAACAGGCAGAAGACTTGCTAATTGCTTTTTAAAGTTTCTTTTTCCCCCTTAACTCTGTTTACTTATTATGACAGAGCCTATTTTATTATGAAAGGAGTATGTACTCACTGTGTTTCAAAAAAATACAGATAAGTGGGAGAAAGGAAGGGAAAAATTGCCCATCATAATACCACCCAAAGAAAACTACTTTGAGCTCCTTGGTGTATTCTCTTTCTGTTATTTTGTTGTGTTGAGATATTTTTCCATGCTTACAATCCTGCATAAACAATTTTGATTCTTACTTTTTCCCCTTTGTGTTTTTCCATAAGAAGTCTCCTTTATGATGACTTTCTGATAGTGTTTTAAATGGCTGCATGATTTCCCACTCTTTAGACTCGGCTCAGCCTCTGTAATCATCCCACCAGCGCCGAACATTTGGGGGGTGTCCAATTATTTTCATAGCGTAAATAAGACCCCGATAAGCATCTCCAGGCATGAAGCTTTCTCGACTCTTTCAGATTATTTCCTTAGGAAATTACTTGGTCAAAGGGAATGGATATTTTTTTTTTTTATGTCTCCTGATCCATATCATCAAATTACTTCTCAAGACATTTCACTTTTTAGAAACAAACCAAGAAAGGAGTATGAAGGGAGGAGGGCTGGCCTTCTATCATCTTGCCAAAGTGAAATTCCTGGAATTCTGCCCAAGGCTAGACCCTTCGTAAACAGTCAGTGGGTGGAATGGTTACTAAGAGAGTGAAGCTTAAATATTCTCACCATACATACACAACAATGGCCATTATGTGATGGGACGGAGGTACTAAGGTACTAGCTAATGCTATGGGGGTAATCGTTGGGCGTTTGGGAGGGCAGAGATTTTTTATTTCAGATTGAAGAGACTGTGTGTAGGTAATAAGATAGATTGGTACCTAGAAGTCCGTGAAAATCCAATGAGGGACACTTTCTCTGGGCATACTGTGATAATTCCTGTATGAATCTGAGACCTTGGGGGTGGAAGCAAGGACCAGAGAAAATGTTCTAAAGCCACTTTCACCACGTTGTTGTTGTCGAGCACTTGAAATGAGGCTGGTCCAAAGTGAGACATGCTGTCAGGATAACATACCTGACAGATTTCTAAGACTTGATCAAAAAGAAAAAAGAATGTATAACATCTATTATTTTTATGTTTATTATATGTTGCAATAATATATATATATATATATATATATTGGGTTAGATAAAACATTGATTTTTGTCAATCAATTTCACTCGTTTCTTTTCACTTTCGTTTGAAACAGAGTTACTAGAGGGACGCCTGGGCGGCCCAGTCGGTTAAGCATCCGACTCTTGATTTCGGCTCAGGTCATGATCTCACAGTTCGTGAGTTCAAACCCCACATTGGGCTCTGCACCAACAACACAGAGCCTGCTTGGGATTCTGCCTCCCTCTCTCTCTGTCCCTCCCTGGCTTGCTCTCTATCTCTTTCAAAATAAAAAAATAAAATAAATTTTTTTAAAAATTTTAAAAATTAAGTAGAACAGATTTTTATTAAAAAAAAATTTTTTTTATGTTTATTTATTTTTGAGGTGTGGGGGAGGGGCAGAAAGGGAGACACAGAACCGGAAGCAAGCTTCAGGCTCCAAGCTGTCAGCACAGAACCCAACACGGGACTCGAAGTCATGAACCGTGAGATCATGACCTGAGCCGGTCGGGCACTCAACCGACTGAGCCACCCGGGAGCCCCCAAAAACAGATTTTTTAAAGCAGAGTTACTGGAAAATGGGAAAGTACATAAATGTCTCGCATTATATCTGTGGGGCAGCGCTGGTGGCAGGAAGCTCTGGTATTTACCTCTCTGGCACCAAGAAGGCTGAGGCAACCCTCATAACCACAGGGGGCATCTGGAAAGTTGACACCACTTAGTCACTTGGCATGACCAGCTAGTGGGAGAGAATCCTCTGCCAGTAAAGCAGCAATTTTGAGCCTTCACTGAGCGTCAGCTTTACCAGACACGGATGCCCTACCCTCTGCATCCCAGAGATCCTGACTCGGCTCGTCTGGGGGAGGGCACAACATCCTAATTTCCAAAAGCTCCCCACGCGATCCTAATTCACAGCTTAGGTTGAGAACCACATGACGGTCACTCACGCTGGATCCTGGCTCTGTCACCTGATGGCAGGATGACTTTGGGCATTCAGCTAGTCTTTCTCACCCTTCCTTGCTCATCTGTAGAATAGGGATAACAAGAAGGTTGACATAAGGACTAAATGATGCTGCTATCCACCCTACCTGGTACAAAGAAAATGCGTAAATAAAATTCGTAGTTTTTTTTAACATGTGGGTTATGAATTACTGCTATTTAACATAACAAAGGCCTGTCTTTGACTCGTGAGTCAGTACAGACCTTTGCAAGAGTGCAGATCAAAACAGGTGGCAAGATAAAATGGGTGCCTTTCATCTGTGTCATTCAGTTCAGTGCCTCTGGTGACTCAGAAAGTAATTATTCAGAAGAAACTGAGGCAGCACCTGGAGGAGTAAACATGAAATAATAAGTGAGGTTTTCAAAACAAACACTAAACATTCTGACTCCCCCTCTTACCTGCTGTGCAGACCTGAATGAGCTAATCTTACCCTCTCTGAGCTGTAGTTTCCTTACCTGGATGATGAAGATAATAGTAGTGATCCCTTGAATAGTGTTGTCAAGAGGTTAAATGAGTCAGGGAGAGTTAGCTGTCTTTAGAAGCCCTGTGGTTGGGTCAAAGAGTGGGATCGCATGGACACGGCTTCCTCGTCTGTAAAATGGAGCTAAGGTGGCTGAGCCCCTGGAGTGTCTCCTTCTGGTAGTGTCCGTGTATAGGCTCTGGCTCAATACATGCATCCTTGATTCTTATGATCCTGGCTCATCACTGACTCTGTGGGATGCTGGGCCCAACACCCTTCTCTCAGCCCTACCAGAGGCCAGATGCCCCGTCACCTGAGAAGTTCAGAGTGAGTTGGGAAAATTAGGAGACAGGCAGTGTCTAGTTCCAGACGCCCCTCCCAGAGGACCCCCCAAGAGGGTGGAGTGAGGAGCCTGGGGCAAACCTAGATGCTTCAGCCGTGAGGAGATAAAGCTCCTTACCTCATAATGGGCAATGCTGATTTCAGTAGCTGGGGAGCGTGGCTCACAGACGGATGAGGCCTTAGTGACCGTGTGGTCCTACAACCACTTCCCTTTTACAGTTTTAAGGAGAGAGAGAGAGAGAGAGAGAGAGAGAGAGAGAGAGAGAGAAAGTAACTGATATCAGGCCACACCGTAACCCAGGTGTGGAGCCATGATGAGAACCCCACCGCTTTCCCATTGGGACAGGTAGGATCTCCAAGAACTCATGTGTGCCTAACTCATAGAGGGTGGGAGGACAGGACCTTTCCTCCTTGTCCCAGATGTGTTCCTCCTTCTCCCTACTGAAGGCAACTCCCTTCTGGAAGGAGAGGACAGGTACAATCACCTGCCTGGGTGGTTCTGCATAGGCCCACAGACTTACAAAAACCTCTGATCCTCACAAACCTACAAGGCCAAGATGATGCTGCCCATTGGTAAGGTGAAAACAACGGGGCCGAATGAGGCTATGTGTATTGTCCAAAGTCAAGGGACAGCTATTAAGGACAAAGCCAAGGCCTGGACTCAAATTCTCATGTTTCAAGTTTGTATGTCGAAAGAAAAGCCTCTCTAAAGAGGTCATGCAGTGGCCACTAAGATATAATTGACTACCATGTGAGGGACTTATATGGGCAACCGATCAAGATACCAGGCTGTAATGATGAACTTCTTGACCTTGGCCATGCCACTTTTGAAACTTGGGCCTTAATTTTCTCATTTGTAGAATGGGAGCTTTCCCCAGAGGACTTCTAAGATTCCTTCCTGATCTGATGTGCTGTGACTCTCGGTCTGGATGCTACACCCAGTATCTTAGGCCTTCCTTATCCACTGTGGGCTGAGAGTCCCATTAACTCCACAGCTGTACAGCTAATGAACTTCTCAGCCAAGGAGGAATTAATAGCCTAATCACACTAATGGCCACCGCTTCACAAATACCTACTATCTACTGTGCATATATGTATCCCTGATCCTAAAATACCCTGCAGAGTAAGTCTTAATGCCTCCATTTCACAGATGAGGAAGCTGAGGTCCTAAGAGAGTAAGGGATTTTCCTACAGCCATACCATTAGTAAGGGAAGATGGAAGAGTTCAAAGCTCCACGACCCTATCAACTACTGCATGCTGTCCTGACCTCATCACCTAAGCATCTCCGCCATTATTTTCCCTTGGATTCTGAGCTTTTTTGCGCCTCTTCAAGAAGCTTACTCTTAAATAAGGAAAGCATTTGGCCCATAGGGCAAGGTTCCACCCAGCTTTCCCAACAGCATTCACCCCCAGCTCCAGGAAAGGGGAAAAATAGCTAGGAGGGAAAGGTGTTTGAAAACATTCTGGTTCACATAATTACTATATTTAGCAGGGTATCCCCTGGAGACTAATTTAATGCATAAATATATGTATATATAGCAATCAGAAAGTATCACAGGGTTTGCTGAATCTCTATTTAAAAAAAAAAAAAAAAGCAACAACCTCAGAAACAACAACTGTATTGAAGACGGGAGCAGGTGGAGACAAGGGTTTTCTTTTCTAGCTCTTTGGCCTGATTCTTCCTGCTCCACGGGGAGGGGAGAACAGAGAGCCAAAGAGAGTGATTGAGAGGGAATCCTGAGGGAGAGCAATGTATGAGTTCTCTAAAGGATAGGACAGGGAGAAAGTGAGGATCGTGTGTGCCCCCTGAAGACTGGGTGGCTCGATCATAGGAGCAGGGGTACCAAAAGCAGAGATATCATAGGTGGTGGTGATGGATGGGCACCATACTGTGTATTGCGTGCTGTGCTGGGCGTCATGGCTGCAGCCCGCAAGGCCTGGAAAATGCCATCAACACCTTGAGGATCAGTGGAAGAGATTTCTAGCCTAAAGAATCAGGGGCAGCTTCGCAAAGGAGGTGAGACTTGAGTGGAGCCTCAAGGGGGAGAGACGCCTGGGTGTCTCAGTCGATAAGCATCTGACTCTTGATTCGGGCTCAGGTTGTGATCTCACGTTTCGGGAGATCCAGCCCCGCCTCAGGCTTTGCGCTCACAGCGCGGAGCCTTCTCAGAATTCTCTCTCTCCCTCTCTGTCTGCCCCTCCCCAGCTTGAGTACTCTGTCTTTCTCAAAATAAATAAATAAGTAAGTAAATAAATAAATAAATAAATAAGCTTTTTTAAAAAGTGTATTTAAAAAGTGGGGAGCAAGGCGAGGGGAGAAGAAAGGACAGAGGGGGACTTTCCGGGTCTGAGGGACGATGTGACCAGAAATGTGGTGAGAGGATTATGAGTAACACACTGGGAGATGGTGGTTGGATTTTTTGATTGGAGTCAAGGGTCCCTGTTGAATAACACTGAGAGATGAGTTCAAAAGAGATTGTCAGGAGACTGCAGAGATGCCTGGTTTCTCCATGAAGGGGTGTGGTGATGTTGTGTAGACCATGAGAAGACCCAAGAGATTACAAACCTCGTTGGACAAGCACTTGGGAGGGCAGCTGAAAGCTGCCGTGGGAGGATCAGGCAAAGGGAAATGAGTCTGAATCGGAGCATCGCAGGGGATGGGGAAGAAAAGAGCAAGGAGAAAGGAGTCGTTGAGGAAGGATTCTCAGGACTCCGCAATGGGCTGTCTGTGGCGGTGGGAGCCCAGCAGGGAGAACGGAAACTCGAAGTCCTTCTGGGAGGTTGATAGAGACAGGAAGGATGTCCTTTGGGGGAAAGCTGGTCAGCAGCTTGGGGCGCTCCGCAGCTGTGGGAGCCGCTGCCTTTCCTCAAGGGAAAGGGGGTGCCTGGCCCAACAAGTGCATGCTCGGTAACAGCTTCCTGTCGAATGAGAACTGAGCGCACGCTTTGTGTGAGGCTCTATGCTCAATGCGTTACAATCTGTTCATGGAACACTCGTGACAAGCCCGAGAGACGTATTATTTTCTCCATTTTACAGGTGAGGAAGTTAAGGAGCAGGGAGGTTAAATAAAATTGCCCAATATTAGTCCACCAAGCAATTGATCTGACACCAGCATTTACGAACTCAGCAGCGAGTGGTGACGGTGGGAAAAGCAGGCTCTGGGAGTCCCAGAGACCAGAGTTCCAATCCTGTCCACACCAGTTACAGCTCGAACACGCTGCTCAAGTTAATGCCCTCAATTTCCTTGCCCATAAAAATGGTATCATGCCATATGCTTCATCTACCCTATAGGGTTGTCCTGGTAGAAATAAAAAATGGGATGACGTATTTGAAACTGCTCTGTAAATTGTGAGGGGCTGCAGGAATGTGGTGTCTAAGAGACACGAGCCTCTGAAATCAGCTATGAAGTACCCGAGTGCTATGATTTGTCGCTCTGTGACCTTGGCTGAGTTTCTTAACCACTCTGGATCTCAACTTTCTTATCTATTGAGGGAGAGCCCCTCCAAGGATTAAGATAAACACAGAATGGGCACCTGGGTGGCGCAGTCGGTTAAGCGTCCGACTTCAGCCAGGTCACGATCTCGCGGTCCGTGAGTTCGAGCCCCGCGTTGGGCTCTGGGCTGATGGCTCGGAGCCTGGAGCCTGTTTCCAATTCTGTGTCTCCCTCTCTCTCTGCCCCTCCCCCATTCATGCTCTATCTCTCTCTGTCCCCAAAATAAATAAACGTTGAAAAAAAAAATTAAAAAAAAAAAAGATAAACACAGAATTTAGAATTTTCTGTACATTTCTGCTTTCCTCATTTTCCCCATGTCAGCCATCCCACCCAGTTGTACACACCCATCATGCACAGACGTAATAAACACCTCCATCTCCCTAACCCGTCCCTTCCGTCATTAAATCTTAGCCACTCCGTCACCAAATTGTGGCTCTAATCTCTCCACTGTTTGCTGTCACAGCCTCTACCCCTCTCATCCAATCTGCCGTATTCTCTGCCTGGATCAAGGCCATGACCTCCTACTCATCTTGCTTGGACCTTTTCATCCCTTACCTATCCACTGCCCACCCCCAAGCTGGAGTAACCTTTTTAAAACCACAAATGGGGGCGGCTGGGTGGCTCAGTCAGTTGAGCATCCCACTTCGGCTCAGGTCGTGATCTCGCCATTTGTGAGTTCAAGCCCCACATCAGGCTGCCTGCTGTCAGCGCAGAGCCCGCTTCAGATCCTGTCTCCCTCTCTTTCTGCCCCTCCCTTGCTTTCACTCTCTCAAAAAATAAATAAAACATTAAATAAATAAATAAATAAATAAAAATAAAATACAAACACAAATAGACACATATCATTATTTTGCTTAAGACATTTTAATAGCCACACCCATTACTCTTAAGTCAGTTTCTAAATGCTTTCCACAACCCACAAGGCCTTCTGTGGCCTGAGTGTTGGCTACCTCTGTAGCTGGCTCTTGGGCTGATCTCTGTGCTCACGCACCGCACTTCAGCCACCTTGACCTTCTCTTAGCTCCCTTGGATGCCGTTCTCCTTCCTGCTTAAGACCTCTTGGGGCGCCTGGGTGGCTCAGTTGGCTAAGCGTCCAACTTCGGCTCAGGTCACCATCTCACAGCCCGTGAGTTCGAGCCCCGCGTCAGGCTCTGGGCTGATGGCTCAGAGCCTGGAGCCTGCTTCCAATTCTGTGTCTCCCTCTCTCTCTGCCCCTCCCCCGTTCATGCTCTCTCTCTGTCTCAAAAATAAATAAACGTTAAAAAAAAAAAAATTAAAAAAAAAAAAAAAGACCTCTGTACAAGCTATTCCCTCTGCCTAGGACATTTCCCTGCATGTTCTCTAGCCAGTAACACCTGTTTAGCCTTCAGGAGCTGGCTTCAAAGTCATGTCCTCTCCAGAGCCACCCCTCACTACCCCAGAGCAGTCTAGGTCGCCTTATTATACGCTCTCAGATATCCTTGTTCTCTTTCTTCCCATATTTATCACACAACCGGTTGTTATTCATATGTGTGAACATCTGTTTAACAGCTATCTTCCCCACTGGAATGTGAGCTCCATGGAGTCAGGGTCCAGTTTTGTTTGTTTGTTTGCTGTAGCATCTCCAGTGTCCGGGCCCTGGCAGGTACTCAATATATAGTCGCCCAATGCTGAAAAAGACGTCGGAAGAAAGCATCAGGCACAGAGGTGAAATGAAGTCTACATTCAGCCCATTGTTCTCTCTCCTCTCCCTCTGCTGTGGCTCTAGGCCAAGCTGGGATCCTGGGCTGTCAGGGACAATGGTAGGTTACATCGCATGGCTTTCCAGCGTGGTTTTCTTGTGACATTCCTGGCATCTGGAGTGAGGAGGGCAGTAGGCATGCCAGGAGCCTGAGAGAACAATTAACACCAGCCTCACGTGCCTCTGCCCTGGCTTTCTTCTCTAGGAGAGAGAGAGAAACAGCCCGTGTGCTGTTGAGAACACTGCTGGGTCCCAGGGCTTCTGTCTTCATGGGAGGAAGAGACCACAAGGGTGGGCTCAGGGGGTTGGCCAAATGTCAGGGGATGATGTAAAATGCTGAGATGAGAGCTTCCTAGGGATGCAGCAGGCACGAAGCTTGGCATCCTGATTCTGTTCATCTTCAAGCAGATAAGGCACGCCTGGCCGCCACGCCCCCTGCATCAGAATACAATGACCTCCGGAATTTGTATGGTCTCCTCACATTCTTCATCCTGCTGGGGTTAGAAGTGAATCAGCAACAACTCTCAGAGCAACAGTCCCAGATTATTACCCCATTTTCCTGATGTGTACATTGAGGCACAGAGAGTCAAGCCACCCCCTGGTAATGGACAGAGACTTAACCACGTGAAAAATAAAACCTTCCTCTGTTCACAGCCCCATTCCTAAAGTATCTGTAATTTCTGTTGCAAAAGCTAAATGGATGAGAAGAGACCTCCTTTGCGGGAAAATGAAGTGCTTGATTTAATAACACAAGGATGCCAAGCCTCCTCTAAGTACCCACTCTTCTGAGAGAAGAGGCACCCAGAAGGACCCAATTCACCATGGACCTTTTCTGAACTCCACCTTTCCACAGCCCTTATAGTCAGCCTCTGACATACAGTCAGTCCCTCCCAGCATTACAGGTGGCTTGCAACTCTTTATTGAAGCCTGGTGCACACACAAGGCGTGCACTCTCGTGAGCATACAGCTGGCTGAGCTCTCATGAAGCAGGCACCTCTGCATGACCAATGCCCAAGCCAAGAATTAGAGCATCATTGACCCCAGTGAAGCACCCACTTCCATGCTTGTCTCCGGTTCCTACTCCCACCAAGCATAACCACTATCCTCATTCCTAACAGCATAGATGAGTTTGCCTATTTTTGTACTTTTTTGTAAGAATAGGGTCATATGAGGAGCACCTGGGTGGCTCAGTTGGTTGAGCGTCTGACTTCGGCTCAGGTCACGATCTCGAAGTTTGTGAGTTCGAGCCCCACGTCGGGCTCTGTGCCGACAGCTCGGAGCCTGGAGCCTGCTTCGGATTCTGTGTCTCCCTCTCCCTCTGCCCCTCCCCGGCTCATGTTCGGCCTCTCTCTGTCTCAAAGATAAATAAAACATTTAAAAAAATTTAAAGAATACGGTCATATGGCACGTACACTTTTGTATGAGACTTGTCCATATTGTTGCAATAGCTGTGGGCCATTCCTGCTCACTGTGGCACCGCACTCTACTCTACAGATGGAGCACCATTTATGTATCCATTCTACATTCATGGTCACGGTGACATTTTCCAGGCTGTGGCTATTAGGAATAACGCTGCTGTGAGTCTTCTAATGCATGACTCTTGGTAAACACAGGCATACATTTCTGTCGGGTATATATACCTGGGAGTGAAATGACTATGTCATAGGGTAGCCATATGTTAAGCGTTAGCAAATACTGACAGTTTTCCAAAAACAGTTGTACCGATTTACACTCCTACCAGCAGCATGTGAGAGTTCTGTTATTTTTTTTTTGTTATGTTTTTCTTTTTTTAATTATTCTCCAGTTATTTGTGGGTATAGCCAGAGATAGTTACAGTTTCAAATGCTCTAGTCCTTCATTCCCATGAATCATTAAACCGTCCCTTACCCACTAATAGGGGATGATTTGGGCTCCTAAAATTGCGCAGAACACACATAATTTTATTTTCCTCACTCGCTAACTCTTGCTCATCCTTCATGATGCTATTCAAATATTACCTCCTCTAACTTGAGCCTGGGCTGGGCGAGGTACCCCGCCTTTTTGCTTCTGCCCCACTGGATGGTTCTCCCAGCCCTTCTCACTCATTCTGTAGGCACCTGTCTCCCCCATCAGTCTATCAGACCATGGCATGCTTCACGGGAGGTGCTATGTCTTAACCATCACTGCCTTCAGTACTTAATACTGTATAGAGCATACGGCAGGCTTTCCGAAAGTGTGGAATGAATGAATGAATCTTTCTACTAGATGGTAAGTCTATGGAAAGCAGGGGTCAAGACCTCTACTTCTCTTGCATCACCCCAGTGGATTAATTAGGCACACAGCAGGCACTTAATAGAGGCTTGTTGCAATGAATTGGCATGAACTGCAAACCAACAGCTCCAGTTGCTTAAGGGAAAGAGTCTTGTTGAAAACCACAAGGGCAGGGCTGGGCGGACAAGACTCTCTGTCTGGATGTTGGCAACATTTGGATCTTACTTCCTGCTGGCTTCTCTCCTGTCACTCAGGAGGGAGAGTGAGGTGATTCAGACTCACTTCTCACCCACGCACAGAGCTGACTTCGCCCCACTTTCAGCCCGGCTCAGGCTCTGATTTCCCAAGATCTGAAGTCCAGGATCCAGAGTTGCAGCGATGGAAATAAAGCCCAACCCACCTCCTCCACCCCCAAGTCCTCGGAAGCAGATTCACAAGAGAGGGCCCCTGCTCTTGACTCATTCTGGGCCTGTCCCTCCTCTGTCATATGTCATTCTCTAGAAGTAGAAGGCAGATCATGGATCCATGGTGGTCTTTCCTGGGCTCCAGACAGCTAAAGGGGGAGCCATGACATCTTGGGCAGACTGAGACCCAATACTGGCCACTGTTCCTGCTATTCCTTAACTTCCGACACTGTGAGATGTCTGGTCCAAACCGTGGTGCCCACAATCTGCTGATGACTTAGAGAACAGCACATTTTCAATGCTCTAGTTAAGCTGGCATCACGCTTCTCATCAAGGGGACTGTAAACTCAGTGAGAAGAAAATGTGTAATGAAAGTTCAGTAGATATCTTGTCCCCATGTAAGAGGGGATTATTTCTACCAAAAATTTGATAGAAAGTAATTATGACCTGCTTTCCTCAAAGACTGGGAAATGGCCATTTCTGATCCTAACTTCCAGCAAGAAGCAAAATGACTTCTGTTAGGAAGACACAAAATCATAAGAATAAACATAATCCTTAATCTTTCTTTATGCGCAAAGGAATATAAGAAGATGTATTTTCATGCAACTAAATAATAAATATTCCAAATGGTGGCACAGAAATAATAAGCAGTGCTTTGTATTTCCACAGAGGCCCCGTTTTCAAGTTTTAATTCTGATATGGAAATGCTGTTCATCCTTACATAAGTCAACTCCCTTTCTGGGCCTCAGGTTCCGCATTTATAAAATCGTTGCCTCCGTGTCTGACATATGGAGAATGTACAAGACTAAGTTTTTGTAGCTCTTTAACAGAAATTAACTATGCATTTATTAAATATAAAATATTACACTTAGGCCCAAAGAAACAATGGCACATGCATTCATTCAACTAATATTTACCTATGCCTACTATGTGCTAGGTGCTCGGACACAGAAATACAACCGCTGGCCCTGCCTATCGTGAGTTCAAGGTAGAGTAAGGATGACAGGCACTTAATGGCAAGACAGGCATATAAGAGTACACTGGGTACAGAGAGCCACACGCTCTCTTGGGGGTGACAGGAAAGGATTTTCCGAGCAGCGAACTTTCAGCCGTCATGAAAGACGCATCGCCAGAAGAGAAAGCAGAATACAAACGGATACTTGGAGCTCAAACAGAGAACAGACACATCATGACTTCAGGCTTCCACACGGGAAAGCAACTTACATATGGAATCCAGCCAACTCTAAAGCCAGAATGAGCCGATACGACAATGTGCTTGTTACGAGAAAACCCTCCAGCAGAGCATCGTCCGTCTCGGCTCCACACTGCCCTCACACCCGCTGCAGCCCTGTCTCACTCACTCCCTGACTCCGGGAAGTTCCATCACCTTCCCTCCATCTCAGGTTCTCCAACTGGGAGGTGAGACGGGAGGCTGAGGCCGGCCTGGAAAACCCTTACTACCCGCACCATCTCTAGGCCTGTAACAATGACGCACCAAGAGCCGTCCCAATAAAAAATTAGACCTTTTAAAGCTTGAAAGACTTGGCTGCTCTAAGCCCACTGGCTGAAATAATGAATGGCTCAACAAAATCGCATTTACCAAAAAAATACAGCCACAGAGCTCCTCCTTTGAGAAATGCATGACTCAAGATTTACGAGTGAATTTTATAGAGAACCCATGTTAGACAGTAGGAAGTGTCTGTCTGGAAGATGTCCGGCTTCTGATTGTACCATGACACTTTCACAGACACCAGGCTGGGGCAGGTGTTGTGACGGTCCCTACGACCTCTGCTTTTTACTGCCCCATGAAAGCCCCAGGCCCACATCCCAGGTCACAAAGGATTATTTTGCTTGAGGATTCTGAGTCTGTTTTGTTGTTTTCAAGTTCTCCCCCCGTAGAGTTTTTCCAAATCCCTAGCATTTACATAGACCAGGAAAGGGGATGGGCTGTATCCCACATTAACACGGGGCAAGCCCAGACTCTGCCCTGTCCACATTGGGATGGTCTGTACTGTGATCGGCTGGTCCCTTGTAGCCCAATAGATAATCCTGGGCAGCTGCTCCTCCCCCTAATGTGGGACACTGTGGACTCTTGAAGAGTGGGGCGGCCACTCTGTCTGTGCTGAGCTTGGCCAAAACTATCCCTACTGGCTGCACGAATTGTACTTCTTAAATAATCAGCCGTTTCAGTCCTTCCCACAGACATGCTCCAGGTTTATGGTTGGGGCTATCCTGCTACCATCCCGAGACATGGGAAGTTACCCTCTTGTGCCCCTGCACAGCCCCCCTCCAGGAGCCACAGCACTGGCTTACCTTGCTCACCATAGTCAGAGACCCTCACTGAGCAGAGAAGGGAAAGAAAAGCAAATTCAGTCTTAGAAAGGCATCCTGCTATCTTTATTTACTCTATTAATTAAAGTAATGAGAAAGAAAACCAGAAGCAAAAGCTGAGGAAGCTTGTCCCCTGGAATACAGTTTGACTTTGTGACCGTGAAACGTAGACCAAATGAGGCAGGGCAGTAGGGAGGGGAACCTACTCCTTTGGTCAGTTCCATAGAAGTAGAAGAAAGCCTAGTGCACATTGGGACCTTGTTCTGGTACCACATCCCCCTCCCAGCTCTGTAGTAGGTGAAATCAGTTCCAGGCTATAATAGGTAGCCTGGAACCCAAACTCACATAGGAAAAGAGAGTTTTGATCTCTTCTTGAGAATGGGCATTTAAGGAAATCTGGAAAGCCCAAAAACCCAAAGACCCTCTCCGGAAATGGGCATGCCCCTCGAAGGGAAAGATGAAGGCAACTAGGGAAGGCTGAACTTGAAATTCACCTACCCCACGGTGTTGCAGAGGGTCCATCCTAACCCAGGACACCACCTGGGCTGCCAGCTCCTACCCCAACAATATTTGATCTCTGTGATGAATGCAAGACTGCATACATGCAACCCAGTGCCTTTGCTTGTGCTGGAAGTTTTATTCCTTCAATCATCTCAGTCTCTTCTCCTTGCCCCACTTACAAGTTTATATATATAGGCACACACACACACACACACACACACACACACACACACACGTCTCTGCATCCAAATCAGTTTCATAAAAATCAAAAGCCTGGCCAAAATGTCACCTCCTCCATGAAGCCCTTTTGGAGCACCCTTGCTTAGAAAGTCCATGGCACCTTCTTTGGTCTTCTATCCTATAATGGATTCATGTCTTACAGCCATTTGCAAGTGTGCTTTATCTCTTCACTAGCTTGTAAACTCCTGGCATGCAAGAGCCCTATCTTACCATTTCTGATTTCCCACAGTGCCCACAGCAGTGGGCCATATTGGAACCTAACCCAAAAGGGGTCCTTATAAATATCTGTTGAATTAATTATCCTCCTTAGCCAAAAGCCTTTGGGAGGAAAGGAACTAGGGGGTGTGGGTTTTTATTGGGCGTCCCCTGTATACAGGTCTTAGACAAAGCTCTGAAAGTACAAAACGAAAAACGCAAGTCTGACAGATGGAGCCCAAAGACATAAAGGGATATTGATAAATTCAGTGTGGTCGATGAAGAATGGCAGAGGCGCCACTCACCCAACCTGGGGCAGAGGTTGCCCAGAAGAGCATTTCAGAGGCATGACCTTGAAGTTCTACCATCAGAGCTCATCTGAACCCTTGCAGGCAGCAGGAGGAACCATTCGAACATGCCAGATCCTCTGACTAGCATGGGGACCACAGAATTCCAAGGGAACTGGGCCCCCAGCACTGGATGGAGGGCAAAGGCAGAAAAAACTTCACATAGCATCCAAACTTCTTGGGGGCTTGATTAATTGCTTTAATTAGCTAGCCTATAACCATTAAGACAAGTGGCATGGGCGGTAATAACACAAGAATGGGACCCAAGATTAGGTGTAAACAACAGAGTGCTGGACCCAGTGGCTGGACCCTGCTCTCTGAAGCTGGTCCTGGAGCCAAAGAAGGGAAATGTGCAGGGCGTGATCAAAGGCGGACCAGTGCTGATTAGCACCGAACGTCTTACCTTGTCAGCACCAGCTCCCGGGGTGAATTAAGTGCCTACAAAATGAATGTGCGCCTGGAAAATCTCCAAAGTGGATTTTATTCTTGCCCAAATGTTACCCAGTATTTTAATTAACCTGGGCTTATTGTTCTAATTACTTGAGTTTTATACCGTGAATTGCTGTTCAGGACTGGTGATGATCTGTAAAGACAATTACCATGTATATTTCCAGCAAAGCTTTGCCCTTAAGTTTTTATTTAAAAAATAATAATTAGCCACATAAATCTTTAATTTCTAGTTCACTGGGGCTAACAGACTGAGTAGGATGGAAAAAAAAAAGCTTTCTTAGAATATCAAGATCTGGTCTTAATAGCCTCCCAGCATCAGATACCTTAATGGGCTTACTTCGCTTTGAGCAATTTCGGGTGCAAAAGTTAGGGATGTAAAACTCCGCCACGATATATCACTGAGTGAGAAAAAAATAACACATAACAGAATGTAGGTAACAATAGCATTTTTTAATAATAAAAAAAACACTGCGAGAATGTGTGTCTGAGTGTGTGTGCTTAAAATATGCATGGAAGGAGATATATATATACCAATCTGTTAACGCTGGTTAGTTCCCCTGGGAGAGCAGGACTGGAGGCACTAGGGACGTAGGAGAGACTCTTCATTTTTATTTTATATGCTTCAATATTGAAGTTTGAATTTTATAACACAAGTTTTACTTTTGCAATTAAAATATTTTGTAGAATCTGAGAATCACCACTTCTTGAACGAGCCAAGGGCGCAGCAGCACAAAGAGCCATGCAAGGGGAGCCCATGCATGGAGGGTGACTGCAGCTACACAAGCCTGACGTCCTAGAGCACCCTCTTGGGTTGTCACGGTGGCATCTCGTAGAACCCAGACCTCCCCTCCTGCCCCCCTGGCTTCTGCTTTTGAAACCTGCTTCGACATTTTACAATCCACCTTCTTCGTTTCTCTATCCTTTATCTCAGGACACATGCTGTCTCCCTGCATTGGCTCCTTGACCCCTAGCCCGCTTCTGTCTTTGCCCTTAGACTCCATCTTGGTGTCTACCTTGATCTCCCAGTGTGAGCCTTTTCTAACCACCTGTGCCCCAAAGACTCAGCCTCCACCCAGTCATCATCCAGCAGGTACGCCCTCATGACCTCCTCCCTCGAGGTCCTCCCTGTGGGCTCCCAACCCGGTCTAGAGTTTAATGATACAGATTTTCGGCGGAATGACCCTGGAACACAAGCTAATTATTTATTTCTAGGGCTCCACTAAAGAAAATTAACCTTGCCAATGCAGAAGAGAAACTAAGGAGGTTGGACCTGAGAAATACTGCTTCCAATAGGGTACCTTCCTGAGAGATTCTCAAGAATGGTTTTTATTTGCTTGATTTTTACCTTATGCGCCATATTGGAACCTAATCCCCACCTAAGATGTAATTCCCGAGAGCTACATTTAATTGGATGCACCTGAAATGTAAATAGATTAAAATGTCACTCTTCCCCCATTTGAAGGGTAGGTGGGTGATACTATATCCAGAGATCGTCACTTATTCATTCACCCAGAATGTATTAACTCATTCTTAAAAACCATTCATTCCCCCACTGTGGGCAGGTGATACACACTTAAGATGCTGACATGAGGGGGGCGCCTGGGTGGCGCAGTCGGTTAAGCGTCCGACTTCAGCCAGGTCACGATCTCGCGGTCCGTGAGTTCGAGCCCCGCGTCGGGCTCTGGGCTGATGGCTCGGAGCCTGGAGCCTGTTTCCGATTCTGTGTCTCCCTCTCTCTCTGCCCCTCCCCCGTTCATGCTCTGTCTCTCTCTGTCCCAAAAAAAAAAAAAAAAAAAAAAAACGTTGAAAGATGCTGACATGAGGTAGAAAAGGTTCCTGTTTCAGAGCTCAAGTCCACCGCATGAACAGATGTGGGGGTTACGGCTACAAGGGTGAAGTCAGGCATGTGTACCAGGTACAATGGAGGCACCAAATAGCACTAGACAACTAGCTCCCAATTCACGCTAAAGGAAATGCTGATGTGACAGGCACTATCTCTGGCCTCAAAGAGCCCATCCTCCACCAAGAGAAAGAGAGAAAATACTGTAGGAGAATGTGAAAGCATCACGGAGGGTATCCAGATACAGAGACACGGACTCTTGGGCTAGAGATAGATGGCCTGACAGAAAGGACCAATAGAACGATCTTAAGGAATGGATGACTTTGTGTGCCAAACTGAGCAGGAAGGGGAAACTGAACAGGAAGAGGAGGAGAAGGTTGCTCCAGGCAGAAGAAGGAGCTTGTGCAAAGGCATTATGTATTCCTGGACAGGTCAAGAGTTTAAGATGCCTGGAGCCTAGAGTGTATGTTGGAGAGTATTGGCTGGGGATAGCAGGTCCCAGGGTATAGGGTCCTGAAGGTCTGGCCAAGGAATCTGCACTGTATTGTGCAGACAGCTGAGAGACTCTTGACAACATTAAGAGATCATGACCTGAGCCAAAATCAAGAGTCAGATGCTCAACCGACTGGGCCACCCAGGCACCCCGAAAACCGATCCAATTTATGAAGCACTTCCTCTGTGTCAGCCTCCAAGCTGGGTGTCGGACACCTGTCTCCTCTTCCAGTGCACAGAATGGCACCACAGGAGGGGAGATGTGGTGTGATGAATTCTCTTTTGCAAGGAGGTGAAGGCAAGTCAAGTCACAAGTTCCCACAATTAGAAAGTGAATCGGGATCTGAACCTAAGTTCAAGCCAATACTCTGCCATGATTTGTTACCTGCCTTGGCTTCCTTCTTCAAGGGTCAGGATGACAAAGGCCATAGAGAACACTGTAGGAGGGTCATGGTGGAGACGGCATTCCCTATGTCAGTCCCTGGAACAAATACTAGGTGCAGTGTCATAAATGCCTCAGGGTCTTGTGATAAATTCCATTGGGAATGTAATGCCAAGGAAACATTTTCTTTCTTAGGATCATGTGTTTTCTCAGAAGATGATAATCATTTAATCCATTCTTTTCCCTTCTTGGCTTGTTATCAGGAAGCCCCAAACTTTATCCTTAAACTCAGTAACTATCTCAGCCGAGTAATTAGAATATATACTCTCCCAATCTTTTATATGCTTTGTTGGAATGTCCTCTTTTATTGTATCCATATACTTTGTTTTAAGATACCTCATGGGGCGCCTGGGTGGCGCAGTCGGTTAAGCGTCCGACTTCAGCCAGGTCACGATCTCGCGCTCCGTGAGTTCGAGCCCCGCGTCGGGCTCTGGGCTGATGGCTCAGAGCCTGGAGCCTGTTTCCGATTCTGTGTCTCCCTCTCTCTCTGCCCCTCCCCCATTCACGCTCTGTCTCTCTCTGTCCCCAAAATAAATAAACATTGAAAAAAAAAATTTTTTTTAAAAAGATACCTCAAAGCTTTTTGGTATACAAAAAGGAGGATATATAAGAACAACACAAAACGTGCTCTATACTTAATCTGGCTTTTCTTTTGGCCTTTACTCTGAACAAATCTCAGAATAAGTGCTGCAGTGGGCAGGCTTACAATTCCTCCTTCCCTGGGTTCCATCTGTGATGCACTCTTCAGACAGCATCATCATAATGCTCGGCATGTTCCTGGTCTGCATTCTGTGTTTGTTTAATCATTCACTTAGTACCCACGAGGTATCAGACACTGTCTCCCATTTAATGTCCCATTTAATGCAAGGTAGTTACAATTACCCCTATTGGACAGATGGGAAAGCTGAGGCTCGAGCCTAGGATCACCCAGATAGTAAGGAATGGAAATGAGATTTGAATTGAGGTCTCTTTGATACCAAAGCCTGTTTACTTTTCCCTCTGCTGTGGGAGGCCTGATTTCCTTCATCCTTTTGTGATCGCACAAGATTGTACATTTCCTGCAACCTCCAAGTCTCCCTACGTGGTCAGTTAAACCAATTAATAAAAAGGCGAAAGAAAGAAAGAAAGAAAGAAAGAAAGAAAGAAAGAAAGAAAGAAAGAAAGAAAGAAAGAAAGATAGATCTGGTCCAGGCTATATAGACAGGACTAAACATCCAGACTGGCTATTTTCCTGACCTAAAGTAAGTGCTTTCAAAGCATAAAAATAGAATCTTTCTTTTCCATTTATCTTTGTCCTTAAGAATCAGAGTGGAGAATATGTCAGACCCCCTGACTTGTCTATCTTTGTAAAAAAAAAATTTTTTTTAATCTTTTCCACTGAGCTCTTCTGCTTTTATGAGGCCCAGTAATGAAAACTCAGTGTGCAAATCCTAACATCAAATCCATGTTACATAATAAACCCCCGCCTTCCAGCCCTCTCCAGAAGGGCAGATTTCAGTGAGAATGTTTCAGAGCTGAAGTAGTAGAAATTCTTCTGTACCCTGATGGCCATCTTACTGTCTTTCTGTCCACCTGGGGGCAGAACCGTAGACTCTCATCTCGAATCCACATCTCAAAAAGCCCACGTTCCTGGAAATACACCTGCTCAGCCAGGAAGGAATTTTGTCCTTGGGAAAGCCCAGCAGACATGGATAATATTGTGCAGAGAGTCCCCCGCCTCATGGTCTGGGATGGAAGGAAAGAGAAAGAAATAAGAAGGAAATTAACATTATCTTATCCAAAACAGTGCTGAGCAATTACTAAGCTAGCTTCATTCCTCAAATAGCCTTTTGGTGAGTTTCAGTGAGGAAACTGAGGGTCTGAGTGGTAACATGACCCAACTTCATGACAACAAGCAAAGAGGGGGGCCACAAAGCCAAGCCAACGTCTAGCTACAGACCCCATTGCTTTTCCTCTTCATGACCTTGCCATGCACATATAACCACAGACGAAACAAACCCTGAATAATCCACAAAGACTAACGTGTCTTCTGTGAGAGAAGTCCCTGCCGGAAGGGGTCACCAAGGACAGCTTCTGTTTGCCCAAGTCTCCACCTTCTGTTTGCCCAAGTCCTACCAGAAATCCCTCCATAGACACTCCCTGGCCAGAGCAATCTCTGCCACCATCCCGTGTGGGGTCTCAGGATGGCTCTCTCCCTCTTAGCTATGCTGACCCAGATAGAGACAAGTCTCTTTCTCCCTAGATTCAGCCAGGAAACAATTGGAAAACTTCAAACAGCATATGTAATAGGCAAGTACAAGAGAGAAAACTATGAAAGCAAAGATTCCATCAGCTTCCCAGGGAAGGGATTTCTTAACACGTCACACAGGAGCCCTTCCATCCAGGTATCCATACGTAACTAGAAGGGTTTTTAGCTCTGGATTTTGTGAAGAAAACACAGGTATTTGCTGAGAATGAAGAGGTCTACACTGCTGCGATGAAAAAGCTCTGTCTTTACTGGGCATAATTATTTATAACAAACCATCCATACAGTGGATTATGATACCAGATGATAAAATAAGCAATAACTCAAAAGTATAAGAATAACCTTTCACCATTGTGGTTAAGGAAACATCTTGGGTCTGGTCAGGATTCTTCCCCAGGTGTGAGGGGCTGCTCTGGGGACACACTGCCTTGGCCGCGGTTCACTTCCACTCCTTGCCTATCAATAATGGAAAACCCCCGGATTTGCCTCTTATCTTCACTGGTTCTTTCTAATGATCTTTATGGATACATTTACTTCTCTCCAAAATGCTAAGAATGTACTGTCCTTGCTTCTCACTGCCCTTCTTGTTCATGGGGTGACCAGGCGGTCCTGCCACACTTGATTTGGCTGACTTTAAGTGTTCTGCATCTGGGGCCTTTCTGATGTCTGCCATGTTATTCCATGGGTAGGTTCTGTGATATGTTCTCCACTGTGCGCTGGGAAAGGCATGATATACTACATCTGGCAGAAAAGTCACTTCCTACCTTGAAGCCCGTAATGAATTGGAATCCCCCATAAGGCAGAAGCTAGGACACCATGGCACTTCTTGTGTAGCAACGCAGTTCAGAACACTACCATTCAAAGCCATTCCATGTCAGGCACATAATGTTACTGGTTTTTAACAGGTTACACATGCTACTCTCATTTGATTAAATTCTCACAGAAATCTACAATGCCAGTGCTGGTAGTTCCACAATAAAGACGAGGAAAGAGTCAGCTGGAGAGATGTTATGGCTCGCCCAGCGTCGCGTATGTAACACATTACAGAGTTGATATTCAAACCTAGGTCCTTACGCATCCTCCTCCCCTGCCCCGCTCTGTGCTTGACATCATTCCCGAAGACCTCTGCGGAGCTTAAACTTTATTCTGAAGGCCAAGGGGATCCCTAAAGGGTCTAGAGAAGACCAGTGAGGTGCTCTGCTTTGGCAGCAGCCTGGATAATAGGTGGGTGTAGCTGGATTCCAGGTAATGGGAGTCAGAGCAAGAAGTCAAGTAGGACACCTGGGTTTCTGGCGTGGGTGGCTGGGTGGATGGTGGAGCCATCTGCTGAGGTGAGAAACTTAAGGGGAAGGTACTTGGGGAAATAAAAGGTGAGGAGGTCGATGCTGGTCATGCTGAATTTCAGGCGTCTGAGGAGCACCCGCTGAAGCATACAAAAGGAATCGCATACACAGGCCTAGAACTCAGAAGCAGGATCTGGCAGAAGCTGTAGGTTTAAAAGTCATCACGTCATCCATGAGCTGAAACCAGGAAAGTAGATGGTTCTCCAAGGAAAGCATATGGTATAGGAAGGGGGATGAGGGGAGATGACGGGGGATAAAGGGAAGCCTAGATATGTAGCTTGAGGCAGGAAAGTTTCTCCTCTCTGTGTTCACTGAAAACTTCCAGCCCTCCTCCTGGTCTCTGGGCTGTCTACCACCTCGCTCCAACTTGCATTTCAGGGTTCTAATGAGTTGAGCTCCCCAAGCATGGATGAGAAGGAGTTCCCCCTCCATCTTCCACACTCCTAGAGCCTCTGCTCATAGCAGGGCAAACAGAATACGTGATGAATCAGCAGTTTCTTGCCCGTGAGACAAATGTATGCTCAGAGATTGGGTTGCCTGGCATTTCCCCATACTGGTTATTATCACCTCCTCCCTGCAAACACACACACACCCAACAATTGCTACAAGCAACCAGAATATGAATGGGAAACATATGATCTCGTAGAAACAGCACAATCTTGGGAGTCAAACAGACACGATTGAAATCTCAGGTTTAATCTGTAACCCTGAGCAAATTCTTTCGGCTCCAATGGTCAGTTATCTTGTCTATGAAATGGGCTAATTCTCCCCCAGAGACCTAGAAGCAGTTCAAAAGACCAGGTGAGCTCCAAGGCAGCCAAGGGGCATCTTGAACACAGAAGATGCCCAATTAACGAAATGCTGCCTCCCCAATCTCAGACGGAGCCAGAGCCATGCAGAGACTCTGAGCTTCATACCAAGTCTTTTGAACCCAGAGTGAGTTCTGACAGTCCTGTGTTTACCCATCTGCCTCTCTAACCAGAGGCTGGAAAATCAGGCTCTGTGATTCCCAAGAAAGCTCTAGCACTTGGACCAGATTAGTAATGCTAAGACAAAAATGCAACTTTCCCTTTCTTTATATATAAAAGGATAAGAAAAATTTTCCTCCCAGCCCTCAAGCAATCTTGTGTACAAACACCATTGAAATCAGCAGGTGTACGTTCCAAGAGAAGACTCTGTGTCTTGGACTCTTTTGAGTAGTTTTCCCCTTCTGGAAAAACATAAAAAGAGAGAACAGCAGAAGATACAAAGTAAGGATCAAACCCACGCGCAACAGTGTCCAACTTCTTCAGAGGCATTTTTCACATAGGTTCTAAGCCTGAGGATAAAAGAGCAGGCTGTTCCCTCAGATCAACACTAGTCTCTAGCCTCTGCCTTTGTTGATGCACATTCATCACCTGAATTAAGGAGGCAGTGTTAGTGCTCAGGATCGCTCTGAAGGGAGACAGGGCATCTCCAGTCTCAGGTTAATGATGAGCTCAGGTGTCTACAAGTCTTAGAGAAACACAAATCCTAGAGATTATCTAGCCCAACTGTGTCCTCTTAAAAATGAAGGACTTATTCCCAGAGAGGAAGAGTGACTTTCCTAAAGTCACAGGATAAATCAGTGGCAGATTTGGGACACAGACTCAAAGCTTATGACTCCCAAGTACCACTGCCATTCCAAGGACCACCTGCACCCTCCCCCGAGCATAAATACCCTCTCTTACCACCACAGATTGGACATACAAACGGATATCACAGGAGTTAAGATATGTCAAGGGCTCAAAACACCCAGGCTTCAATGGACAACCATCAAACAATGGTATCACAATAATATAGCATATTAATATTAGAACAATATGATATACTCTAATGGTAATATAATATACTGATTAGAATAATATAATATACTTCAATAAGTGAGTATAATGCCGTGATAATGTGATTCTGTTACTCAGTTTGGAAACAACTTGTGACTGACAAAGGCATCATCCTCCTTGACTCCATAGAGTGGGGAGGAGTAATAGTATTCTAGGAACAGAACATCCTCCAGGGATAAGGATTCTTCATCAAATCTTTATTTAATGCCTACTACATGCCAAGCATATTCTCCACTTGAAATTACTGTCAAGGATGAAACGTTCCCTAAGATCTCACGGTCTGGTGGGAGAACAGATACAGGAGCGTTCATTGGCACTGTGAGACGATCTGTGTCAATGGAAGTCAATATGATGGGTTTTGAGTGTTGGATTTTTTCTATTCGTTTGATGGGGTTTATAGAGATAAAAGATACGCGTCTACAGACAATCCGCCATATTTAACCAGGAGTTTCAAAAGTCAGTATCTGAATGGGAAGACAAGTAAGAGGGAAAAGAGGAAAAGAAGGAGGAGGATGAGGAAGAAGGAAAGAAGGAGGCCATGGCAAACAGAGAACTGAGAGAAGCTGTGAGATGTAGCCATGGAACCAGGAGGTGCTGGCAATGGCAGAGAGTTACCACTTCATTATTGCTCGTTGCAACGTGGCAAGAATTTGCCAGCCCCGAATCAGTGGGGTCCTTTCAACGTATATAGTCAGCAGCTACCGTGATGCCAAGCTCCTCCATGGGCCAGTCGGCTCAGACCGTATCTATTTGATGAAGGACATGGAGTTACCACTGAATGGGTTGACCAGTTCACTTGAAGCTACCTACTCGATCTTGTTATTTTTTCTACTTAAAAAAAAAATGGCTCTTAAATTATGTAGATGATTCATAATGTCTTTGATATGTAGGTGGCACTGCCTTTCACCAGAAATAGACCAGCTCAACCAACTTCTTTGGTATCATAGAGGTGAAATCTATGCGTGGCATAAAACTGCTCCTTTTATTTCTTCTTTCCTCCTACCTTCCTGCCTTTGTTTCCATTCATCGTTTGCTCATTCGCCCATTCAGCAACACAGAATTATTGTATATCTACAGTATGCTAGTTCCTGGGCAAGGCTCCCTAACCAGGGTTTGGTTCATGATCCTGAGGCTGGCAGGGCCGGCTAAAGGCAATATCAGGAGAGGTGTTAAAATAAGGCAACCCAGGGGCGCCTGGGTGGCGCAGTCGGTTAAGCGTCTGGCTTCAGCCAGGTCACGATCTCGCGGTCCGTGAGTTCGAGCCCCGCGTCAGGCTCTGGGCTCATGGCTCAGAGCCTGGAGCCTGTTTCCGATTCTGTGTCTCCTTCTCTCTCTGCCCCTCCCCCGTTCATGCTCTGTCTCTCTCTGTCCCAAAAATAAATAAAAACGTTGGAAAAAAAAAAATTTTTAAATAAGGCAACCCAGCAGAGCCTGGGAAATCACAAAGGAAGGGAATTCCAAGATCAAATCCCAATGACTTTGGTTAAGGCGAGAGAAGATGTAGAAGCAAAAGTAAGGGTCATAAAGCAGAAAATCTTGTGAGCAGGATGAAACATGCCCACTGTCTAGAACCCAGGGCTTGAACCTTGGGAAAGGCCTGCCTCCCCTTGGAGAAGGGGAGGGGGTAGGTGAAGTAAAGGAACCGTGCACGGTTGTTAAGATTTGAGGAAACACCATCTCATTAAAAGGAAACATAAATTTAGAGATTTCTTAAATAATAAGCTGAAAGCCACTGAGTCCCTCTTTCCCCAATTAGCTTGATTCTCTATCCCAGCCAAGAAATCCCTCTTATTAAAGCTGAAGTTCCTTTGTTTAAGATTCCCTGTCTTTTTGGGCTCGTTAGCGTTTTAAAGGATGTTTGCACGCTTGTTACCTGTCTGACTTTCACTTCATCACCTTGGCACCTGATTAATTGTTACTATTTTCATTAAGGAGCCTCATGTTGATTCTTCTTGCTCTGTGTCTCTCAAACATATCCCTTAATTATTCTTTTCCACGGGGATATTCCTTGGTAATATTGCTTTCCATTCCCACCATCACCACGTGCTGAGGCCCTCATCAATTCAAGCAGAGAAGATTGCAATGGTCTCCCTGTCTTCTCTGCTTCCGACCTCCAATCCCTTCTCCTACCTGTTGAGAAACTAATTTTCTAAAAGCCTCATATTATTTATATTCCCTCACTCAAATTTCCTGCAAATGAAACAAAAAAATATAATAAAATCCTCCCCATCATTATCTAAATAATAAAGTACACCTGCACGCACATACACACACCCACACGCACCAGTGTGGCTTTACGCCTCCTTTGTGCCTTAATTTGTTTATTCACCTTCATGTACAAACAATTTTCCCTTCTCAGCCTCTGTTCGCAGACCTGAGCTACCAAATTTATATGAATGAAGCCTTTAAATAGACTTCCTTTCCTCAATAGTTTTCAGGTATTGTTATTTCCTCTGCCTGGAACTCTCTCTTTCCTTCCCTCTGTTATAGACACTGTAGTAAAGTGGAAGGAAGGAATACTTAAGGGGAGTCCCTGGCTGTGTGACCTTGGACAAGTCACTGACGCTGTCTGGGGCGCAATTGCCTTTTCTCTAACTTAGCCCCAGGAGATTGGACCAGCTGATCACTAAAGAGCTTCCAGCTCTTACCTGAAGTGAAGCCTACCCTGGAGTCGCCCTCACCTGCCCTTCCCAAGGTGACTCCCCTTGACAGAGACAATCACACCATGGCTTGGATAACAAGGGTAGAACTGCATTTGTGCTACAAGCCTAAGAGCCCAAGCTGACAGATCCATAAATGTCTCTTCTATTTCTGAAGGCAGTGATACAAATTAGAATGTCTGCCTTGGTTACCTCTGCCCAATAAGAGTGCTAGCATTGTATGTGGGCACCAGACTTCCCCAGAACTTACATGCCCCACCCCCGCCCCAGGCAACATGAGCCTGCAGGCAGGTTTAGATGCCGGCAGCTCAACCCAAGCATCGGGCCAGGAGACAAAGAATGGAAAGGAAAGGTTAATTCCTAGATATATAAGATACTCGCAAGGTGTTTGTATTTTCAGAGTGTTTCACACACCGCGTGGCGCTTGACCCTCACAAGAGCCAAACGAGGAAAGCGAATGTGCAAGAAGTATTACTGAAGTCTACAATGGGATACACCAGTGGACAAGCTCCAGATCCTTTCCTTCATGGGACTGACATCCCAGCAGGACAGGATCTGTTGCACTGAAGTGCATAGGAAAATCCTAAAAGAGGAACCAACAACCATTGCACAATTATGGGATAAATGCACTGATAACAGTTTGATAGTTAACGAGAGCAGCTACCATTTATTATTCAACAAATATTTACTGAAGGCTTCCTATATGCCAAGCTCTGTGCTGAATGCTTTACATATGTTATTTTATTTAATCTTTATGCTAACCCTGCAAAGCAGATATTATTATCTCCATTTTTCAAATGAGGAAATTAAGACTCAGAGAGTTTAAGGAGCCTTCCCGATTTCTCCTAGCTGGCTTGTATTGGAGCAGAGTGGAGAGAATGGTTAATCCTGTTTGCAGAAGAGGGAAAAGCTGCAGGGGTGGGGGGTAAGGGGAATGTTGAGTAGGGTCTCAAAACCGAGTACAAGTTCACCAAGCAAAAAAAAAAAAAAAAAGAAAAGGGGGGGGGGCGGGTAGGTGGGTAGATGGGCCAGAGTGAAAAGAGCTTTATAAGCTAGACTTTCCCAGAACTCCCTGGAACTTTTTCCAAGAAAAAAATAGAAAATATCTATACAGCACCCTGGAGCAACTGGACAAGGCTGTGGTCTTGAGCAGCACCTGAGATTCCTGCTGCCCCAAGCCTGCCCTATGACCCCAAAATACCTGCGCTTCCTATAACCCATTGTGTGACCCAACGTACAGGCTGTGAAGCTCTGTAATAAGCAGTGGAGAGTCATTGAAGGATTTTAAGCCAAGGGATGACACAATCAGAATGGCAGAGTGGGGACTGGGTTGGAGAGGGTAGAAATCAGAGGCAAGGGATCCAGTGAAAGCTTTCATAAGAGGGTAAGCTGCCAGCTGCAGACCATGAGGGCCCAAACCAAGGTGGTAGCAATGAGAATGGATCACCATGGGCTTCAGAATGATTTAGGAGGGCAGCACCGACAGCCTCAGGTGATGGATGCAATGTGGTAGGAGTGACGGCTTCGTTGAGGATAATTCCAAGATTTCTAGGTTAAAAAGAGAGTCAGAATTCATGACGGAAATGTCACTTCCCATGAGTAAAATTCCAGTTCCAAATTTAAAAGGACGTATTGTCAATACTCTATAAAGCAGTGCAGACGTTTCACATTTCTCTGGATCAATCAATGGGTAAATATGCAAAAGGGAAAAATAGACATAGACACACACTCGCGCGTGCGCACGCACAAATGCGCACACACAAACACTCCAAAGGAAGCGTGCACTCAGGAAGCTAGTAGATGAGTTGCATTCGTTGAGATATTCTGATTTCTGACACTCCTCGGTAAATTGGAATTCTGCTCTTCCTATTCCTGTCAGCCTATTGCACAAGACTTCCAAGTCCTCCAGAACAAACCCCTGAAAGGTTTCCGATGGAGACATGAGCGTTAGAACAGGTTTCTCAACGAGAATTCTGTTTCTCTTTTATTGTTTCTTCCTCCAGGGGAATAAAATGTGGTAAAAACTGGTCTGTCATTGTTTTCAGTTTCAGAAACAGAAAAGAGATAGAAACGTTTAAATACCACGAAAGTCCCTTTTATAGAAGAACTAAACACCCACAACATAGCCCAACTGGCAGCAACATAATTAATTTGGAATGGAAAGCCAGGTGCCCATCACTGTTTGGCCATGAAGCAAATGACGACAAAGAAAGTTCAAGGTGAGAGCGGAAACAATGGGCCAATGAGAGAGTAAAACCTTTGTTAGCTATACTCTCTTTCCCAAAGAAAGAAGTCATTCTTCAGAGTAGCCAACATTTCCAAGAGTTAAGGATTTATTTTCTCCTTGAAGAACAACTTTTTTTTAATGGAACCATTTGGCTAAAACTCCTCTTGAAGTGCATGCCAGCCTTTCCTATGTTCTTATACAAATTATACAAAACAAAATGTAATTGTGGTGACACAAGTCGATCATAATTTCCAAAGATTATTTTTGGGCTAAAAAGCCCAGGACTGTTTGAGATGTGTGGAGTTTGCCCAGCATTAAATGGCATCTTTTTTTTTTTTTTTTTTTTTAGTCCTTTTATCTGTTTTTATAGTGTTTTTGTCTGCTCCTTTGTTGTCAGGCTTTGGCTACACATTCGGGCTATCAGTCCTCCTGAATCTTAAGCCTCCTTGTTTCTTTTTGTAACATATATTACTTTTATTCCCCTGGGAGCCTGAGAAAACAATACCCAAGCATGTTACCAGGATTGTATATAAAGTAAGAGTAAGCATACTCCGTTAAGGACAAGGGCTCACTCGTCCTTCAACCATGTGGTAGTATCTTTAGTGCCTGAAAGACTGTAGAGTATAATGGCGGCGGGGGGGGGGGGGGGGGGACGGGGGGAGGGGGATGAAGGGGAGGGGGGCAGGGGGGAGGGGGCTGGGGAGGGGGCGGGGGCGGGAGGGAGGGGGAGGGGACAGGGGGAGGGGGAGGGGGGCAGGGGGAGGGGGGAGGAGGCGGGGGGAGGGGGCGGGGGTGGGAGGGAGGGGGAGGGGCGGGGGGAGGGGCAGGGGGCGGGAGGGAGGGGGAGGGAGGGGGCAGGAGGGAGGGGGCGGGGGGGCGGTTACCAGGGAGAGAGAGGATTTGACATCAGCAAAACTTGGTTTTGACCTTCAATAATTCACTTGCTATTTCTCAGCCACAGATTCCTCCTTAGCACAAATAGAAATGATAATGTCTCTGTACTTCGCTCAGGTTACTGTGGGGATTAAGTGAGATAATGCATGCAAAGTCCCCAGCACCAGGTCTACCACATTGCTAGCCTCAATTAATTAAGGCTATTATTATGATTATTATTATGAGTTTTGTGGCAGGCATTGTCACTGCTCCGACTGCTCAAATGTATTCTTCCTTATCTCCCCGCGCTGCCTCTAACCTAGAAACTAGAGTATTATGGCTGTTGAGACCAAGCAGATTTCCAACCATAGTTAAAGATGGAAGCATGATTGTAAGTTGGGGGAAAATGCTCAGGCCCTTCACGCTGTCCAGATCCAGCCGGGGTCAAATGCACCAAACCAAGTCGTCCAGCCAAGAATTTAATCACAAGTCAGAGTAAGGTCTGCAGGCAGAGACTGGGAACAGGTGACGAGACACAGCAAACAGAAAGGACACAAGGGAAGCATCACCTCCAAGGCAATCCCCACCCAAAGACCCTCCTTTATTGGGGACAGTTTCGCTTCTGGCACAGTTTTTATTACGGGTCACTGTTTGGTCACAGAGCATCTATCATGTGCGGCGTTGCTGGGATTGAGACTAAAGTGGAGGTCCCGGAGGAGGAGACTGATAATACAGACTCAGGGGGGATCCAGGAGTAAGGAGCCAAGAGGAACATACCAGGCTGGGCGTGACGCAGGGTGATTGTAGCCAGCCACCTCAGGGCTGCCTGGGTAGCTCACTTTCACTGATTGGTGGGCGGTGCCAGGGTGGAGAGGTGAGCTTAGCCAAGAGGTCTGGGGCTGCAGTGCCCATGACCCAGTGGTACCACTTTATAGAGACAGAAAACCTTCTGCTACCAATGTACCTTCTTTCCAAGCTTAGCTCTGGCAAGTTTGCTGGAGTTTAGTTTGTCTAAAATCGGCGTAACTTTACCAAAAGAACCTATTTGTTAGTAAACTCTGTCTCTCCTCCTTCCCCTCTGACCATTGTTTGTGTGGGGAGAGATGTTTCCCTAAAGAGGTGAGCGGGTGGGTGTGCCCCGTATGCTCAGACCTTGTTAACTCTGTGCTATTTCACATCCAACTCAACACATTGGCATCCTTGTCCTACCTTGTCTTTGTTCTTAATGACATCACTTTCCAATGACAGTGTCACCATAATTTGTTTGGCCCTTCCCCTTACTGTTGGGCATATGAACTGTTTTTACTTTTGTTTGTTTGGTTTTTTTTTTTTTTCTATCATGAAAAGCCTCACTGTGAATACCTTTGTGCTTTTTCCTTACTTTTGGGTTATTTCCTTAGGGAACCTACTGGGGTGTGGGATTGCCAGATGAAAGGGTATGAACTGTTTCATGGCTCTTATTACACATGAAGTTTATGAACTTGCCTTTATAACTCCAAGCACTTTCGGGAAACTGTTTTGAATCTAATGTTATGGGTTAGTGTGGTAGGCTGCTGAGAAATACAAAATGAGTTAACTTAAACACTGTTGGGCTAAAGAAGTATTGATTAGAAAGGAGAAAGCAAGGCTGGGGTCTGGAAGGAAGGAAGGAAGGAAGGACAGAAACAGAAAGAGGGAGGAAAAAAGGGAAGGAAGGAGAGAGGAGGGAGGGAGGGAGGGAGGGAAGAAAGAAGGAAGGGAAGGAGGGAAGGAAACAGGCTGAAAACCCATGGTTTGTAAAGGTGAGTTCCTACTTTGTGGCCATGTGGTGGCTCTTAACATGTAAGGTCATTTGGATGTTGAGAGAGGAAATCTTTTGTGCGGCCTTCTCAGCCTGGCACCCTACACCTTTCCCAACCACTAGGCTTGTATAGTTTTAGCTCCGCCTGGGATGGTATCATGGAAGCTGGGAAGACCATAGCTCCAGATGCACAGCAGATACTAAGAACCTAGCTTCTGTTTTCACTTCATCTCCCCAAAGACTTTTGCCAAACTCTGCATTATGCTACCACCCACTTTGGTTTTTTCCCCTTCTAAACTCCCAACTTCCTGCCTTTCTAATAATTACCAACACATTGGAGCCAGACCGGGGTTGGAATCCTGGCTCTTGCACTGTGTGACATACTCTGTGTGACTCCAGGCAAGTGACTTCACCTCTCTGAGCTTCATTTTCATCATCTGGGAAATGAGGCTTTACCCAGTGCTTGACATCCAGCCCAGTGAATGTTTGTATTATGTGATTCGGGCTGTTACCGTGGCTTAAGCTGTGCTTAAACTAGCAACAGAGAGAATGAGATCGGAAAGAAAAGGCTTCTATGTCCCCATCCATAAAATGGGAATATTACCCATCTGGGAGAGTCATCATGAACAATCATTACATGGTGCACATAATAGTAGGTGGTAAGTACTCTGTGTAATTTTCCTCTCCTCTCCTCCTTCATCTTCTTCCTCTCCCCTCTCCTCCCTTTCCCTCCTCTCCCATTCCCTTATCCCACCTTCCCTGTCCTGCCCTTCTCTTCCTGTCTTCTGTTTAGATAATCACGCGGATCCGCACCTCTGCAAAGAATGTACTTAAATCCTTTCCTTTCTGCTCCTCTGGTGGGTGGACAGACAAGATAAACTGGGAGTAGAGAAACCCAAGGTAGTGTTTGGGCCAGGTCATTTATAAGGGAAAGTGAGTAAACACAGCGCTAATGGCTGAGTCAGAGGAAAGCTGTGGCTGGGAGGAAACGCAGCCTAGATGGAGGCTTTTGACAAATCAACCTGGCCTTAAATCTGAGTCACTGCAGAAGGTCTGTCTGCAAGACAGATGCAGGGTTGGT
This sequence comes from Puma concolor, assembly GCF_028749965.1. Classification (NCBI taxonomy): domain Eukaryota; kingdom Metazoa; phylum Chordata; class Mammalia; order Carnivora; family Felidae; genus Puma; species Puma concolor. The sequence continues at coordinate 21,814,408 of NC_141680.1, read as the reverse complement.
TCCTTAGTGCTCCCTAAAGGGGAGGTGAGAGCCAGGGTAGGATTAGGTCACGGCCAAGAACAGTTAAGGAGACAGTCAAGGAATTGTGAATAAAATGCCTAATTGTACCTGGGGTTTTATATTTCATTAAGTCCTATTTTTAACTGCATGCTTTTCATAATATGAGTGGATGGTAACTACTAGAGAAGGTTATTATGCTGAACTATTTTAATGAGAGTTTTGTTATGTGTATGGGAGGGGAAATTGGGTAGAAAAGTGTGCAAGCCTCCATTGCTGCACTCACTTTATGGCCAGTGTCACAACCAAGGCCCAATTATTCAAGCTTAAACCCAGAATAAGCCAGTGATAGGTAAGAAATGCTGGGGGGAAAGACTGATTATTGAGGTGGCCTGAGCTTAGGAAGTGAATGTCCCCAGTCAACAAGACATCACTGGGGACACAAAAACCCACGTCAGGAGGAGGACGTGGGTGTGGATATCGTGGGTATCATGGGTCAAGGCAGCCTCAGCAAGAGGCTGTGCTAGTAGGGCCTCTGGCCTGAGATTCTGGCTCTGAGATTCATTCCTGGGGCAGAGTCACAAAGTTCTCCATGAAATGGGGTGAGAATGTGAAAAAAAATAGAGAAATTAAGTGGAAGACAGGGAAGGTTGTAGTGAGAACGCTCAGAGCAATTGAGGGAAAATCTCGACCCCCTCAATACTCTGTGATCACCTCTGGGACAGCATTTATCATGCTTTGAAAATTATCTATGTTTGGGGCGCCTGGGTGGCTCAGTCGGTTAAGCATCCGACTTCAGCTCAGGTCATGATCTCGCGGTCCATGAGTTCGAGCCCCGCGTCAGGCTCTGGGCTGATGGCTCAGAGCCTGGAGCCTGCTTCCGATTCTGTGTCTCCCTCTCTCTCTGCCCCTCCCCTGTTCATGCTCTGTCTCTCTCTGTCTCAAAAATAAATAAAGGTTAAAAAAAAATAAATAAATAAAAAAGAAAATTATGTTTTACCCACGTCATCCACTAGACTGTAAGCTGAGGCAGGGACCAATCTGAATAGACATCACATTCCCAGTGCCAAAGACAGTTCATGACATGCTCTAGGTGTTCAGTCAATACCTGTACAGTTATCACTTTCAACTAATTACAACCAACTTAATTAAGACCTTGTACTCTAGAGCCCAAATACCTGGGCTTGAGTCTAGCCACTGTTTGGACAAGTTACTTATCCAATCTTTGCCTCAGTTTCCTCTTATGTCGAGTGGCTGTAATGGTGGTACATATCTCATGCATTGCTCTGAGGATTGTGTGAGCTAATGCATGTTCACTAAACACAGTACCTGACACATAGTTAGTGCTCAATCAATGTGAACTATCAAATATCACCATCACCATATCATTGCCATCACCATCATCACCACCATCAACACCATCATCATCATAATCACCACGATCATCCCTGTCATCAGATCAACTTCCCAGTGACCAGGGACAAGTTACTAAACTCTGTACATCAATTTCCTCTTCTAAATGTAACTACATGGTCATTAAGATCATGAGGCATTGACACCCTATGGTTCTCTCTGTGGTACGTTTTACTCACTCTGTATTAATCACAGAAACTTCTGAATCCCAAACTGGCTTTCTCTGCCAACCAATGCATCTTTCGACCACCTCTCCAAACTCGCCAGATCTTTGTGCTCAGGGCACCCTGTGTGTGTGTGTGTGTGTGTGTGTGTGTGTGTGTGTGTGTGTGTGTTATAATTAGTCTAAGTAGAATATGACCAGGAAATGAAATCCTATGTGAATACATTTTGTAATATTCTTCAGAGGCAAAGGTATATATCTTTGCATTGCCTGCTGTTTGAAATTGTCTCCACAAGAGCTTCCAGCCATCAGTGTTTCTAGCAAAGAGTTAATGAAAAACCTGATGATAAAATGACAAGCTCTGTGTACCACCTTGTCATAGGACCCTCTGTCCTTGCTGGATGGGAGAGCAGGACAATGTGAAATGAGAAGTTGGGGGAAATAACAGAAGAGGGAGGCAACCATAAAACAACTGAAAATACAGGGAAGTAAGGGGGGTGGGAGGTGTGAAGAGCATGGACTACAATTACTCTAGTAAATGGTATTCACAGAATGCAAGCATTCATGTAAGAAAAGGGGGACATATGGAGACTAAACACACATATGTACCTTCACTAAGTATCACTAATAGATTATACAACAAATTGATAGCATTAGTTGCCTCCAGGGAAAATGGGTCGCTGGGGGAGGGGAAGGGGTAGGCAGACTTTCTAACCAGACTCTTTATTCTTCTGTCTTTTCCAAACCATGTGAATACATTACTGATTTCAAAATGGATTTTTTTTTTTTTTTTTTTAAATTTTTTTTTTTTCAACGTTTATTTATTTTTGGGACAGAGAGAGACAGAGCATGAACGGGGGAGGGGCAGAGAGAGAGGGAGACACAGAATTGGAAACAGGCTCCAGGCTCTGAGCCATCAGCCCAGAGCCCGACGCGGGGCTCGAACTCACGGACCGTGAGACCGTGACCTGGCTGAAGTCGGACGCTTAACCGACTGCGCCACCCAGGCGCCCCTCAAAATGGATTTTTTAAAAAGTGATTTCATAGGGTGAGCAGAGAGTGAACCGGAAGTTGGAATTTGGATGCTGGTTCTGCACTCTTCGGTATCTGAATGATTTATACCAAGCCTCCCCCCTCTCTGGACCTCGGCTTCCTCCCCCTGTGAGAGTGAAGGGGTCCAATTAGATTTAATATCCAGCTCCCAGCTCTCAGGATTTGCCATTCAATGTGGAGCATTGTGCTTCAGTAGAGCTCCCTCCAGCCCTGCAGAGCACGAACCTCCCCGCTCTCTCCTCTGGGCCTGTCCTTCCAGCCCCGTGATCTTTCTCTGGTGGTTGTGGGCTCTCTGAGACCTGGGATTTAGTGCTGGTGAAGGGTGGACAGCTGAGAGTTTGAATTCCAGTAAAATGAGGATGGCCAAGAGGGCAAGATAAATAAATGATAGATAGATGGATAGATCAATAGATAGATGGATGTCTGGTGAGTCCAGGAAAGGGCCCAGAAAAATAGGGAACTAGGAGAGGTCAAGTGTAACACAAGAAGGCCATGCAGCGAGAGGGAAAAGCAGTAGAGATGCCAAGGCACGTGGAAAGGTAATATGGACGAGCAACTCCAATGCCAGCCCCAAGGTTGGGGGGAGGCGGGAGGGAGGACCAATGATTGTGCAATAGGCTAAGAACCACAGTGGAGAAGTCCTCCTTGCTCTGTCCACCAGTGCAGGAATCCTTATCATGACCACTGGACATTTGCTCAGGTCCTGTGACTCTACAGCCACCTCTATGATGACCTCAGAGGCCACCAGTAGCATGAGCTAAGGAGGTATAAGATAGCACCACTAAGCTTCAGGCAGAGGTTGGCAGAAAAGAAAGAAAAGGAGAAAAGAGAAAGGGGAGGGAGAGGGAGGCAGAGTGACAGAGAGCCAAGGGCAGTACAGAGATGGAAAACAAAAGAAAGAGAAAAAAGAGATTTGGGTGCACAGGCCAACCCACAAAAGCCCACCTGCCCCCATAAGATCAGTGACCTCTAGTGCTACAAGTTGTATTGATTAATTACCATGAGCAGTGGAGTCCTAAAAGAAAGTGCACTCGGCACTCTAAGCAGGGACACCCAGAACCCATTGTTACTGTCTTCTCTCGCCACCCACCACCTACACTAAATCCCAGAGGTAAGATGGCAAATAAGAACCCACAGCCAACAGAAGGAAGATTGGGGTCTGGGAGGACCAGGTCCAGGGTAAAGGGCTTGGTGGACTCACGCTCTGCAGGGCTGGGTGGTCACATGTCAAGGTTGTTGACCTCCAAGATCCCACTCCAAGGGCAGAAAATACAGGATAAATGGTTTCGATGACTGGTAACGTTTCCCCTGAGAAGAAAAGACTGACCTTGAAGAGGCTGCTAGGCAGGCAGACTGCTGGAACCCCTTTCGGCATCAACGTACTCTGGTTCCCAAAAGTATTTTGAAGAGCCCCCCTGTGTGCCTACCCTGAGGGGTAGGTGGCCCCTCAGACAGTTTCCAAGGCCGAGCCCCTGAGTAGCAGGGATGAGGGGTAAACAGGAACACCGGGGGCTCCCGTGAAGCCAGATCAAGCCAACGAGAGTGTTGGCTCCAAACAGTGGGTTATAAAAACAGAAAGTCACATTAGCCTAAATTGACCTCCCCCTCCCAACAAACTCATCTGATGGGAGAAAGAGCATGTAATTATGGTGGTAGCCGCACAGCAGAATGCGGGCTGGCTGGCCAGCAGAGAAACATCATGCAGGAGAGAAAGCCAGGATGCCAGGTGGAGAGCAACAGATGTTTCAGAGATAGACAAGAAAAGGGAGCTTTCCTTAAAAGCTTATTATTGGGAAATCACAACGCTAAATTCTAATTTCTTGGTGGAAAGGTTATGTGGGTCAGCTCGTGCGCTGCCTCGTGAGTGTGTTTATCTGGCCAAGTGAGCCTGCTAGGACGGGAAAGCTAATTCAAATGCGCTGTCATTCAATGTAGCTGTGAGGGCAGAGACGTAAGGGGTAGGGGTTGAGAGCATGGGGGATGGAGCTAGGCTGCCTGGATTCAGAGGCTGTCCTGCAGCTTAGTAGCTGTGTGGCTTAGGGTGAATAGCTCAACCTCTCTGTGGCGAGGATTCCACTTCTTTGAAGTAGAGAAAGTCATAGTATTTACCTCATACGATTATTTTGAGGATTAAACACTTAGAACCCTGGTTTTTAGTGTAACTTACAACAGGCCCTAGTGCTTAAGAAGTCCTGTATTTATTTTATTTTTTTAAGTTGATTTATTTATTTGGGGAGAGGGGAGAGCAGGGAGGGGCAGAGAGAGGAAGAGAGAGAGAATCCCAAGCAGGCTCTGCACTGTGAATGCAGAGTCCGACGTGGGGCTCGAACCCAAGAACTATGAGATCATGACCTGAGCCTAGGTCAAGAGCTGAACGCTTAACCAACTGAGCCACCCAGGCACCTCATATTTTATTACATGTTTATTATTATTTATTGTTCTACTTTTGCAAGCAGAATGGTGGAAAGGGAAAAATCTTAAGAATGAGTTAGAGCTTAGTTCAATTCCTGCTTTCTGAACCCTTGGCTCACAAATGTAAAAAAGAGGACAAAAACCCCTCCCCTGCAGGGTTGGAGTGAGAAATTAAATATGTTTACATGCCCAGTGCAATGTGTGGCATACAGAAATACTCAAGAAATTCTAGTTCCTTTCCCCTCTCCCTGTCTTGGTGTGTTTCATCAATGTGCTAGGCACTAACTGAGAGGTAGGGACACAAACATGAACGAGGTGTAGTTCCTGTCCTCAAAGGGCTCACGTCCAGAAGAAAAACCTGGACACACACAGTGACAAGGTCTCCCCCAAGGGCTATGATGGATCCAGTTTCCTAGGAGGCAATGCTTAAGCTGGTTTGAAGAAAGAGTAGACTTTGCCGAGCTGGTGGAAGCATTGGTCCAGGAGGGTGTGGGGGGTAGGGAGCTCACTGCCTATGTGTGCCAGGGAGAGAGCCACTGATCCTTGCTTAAGGTCACCAGCCATCCCTGTGTCTACCTCTGGATTTCTGTGCCAAGACCCCGGGAGCCTATGCGGGATGTCTCTTCTCTCTCCGGAAAAGCAATCCATCTGGAGAATTAACGGGAAAACCCATGACACAGAAGATATTCGGGCAAGCAAAAAGTAGCATGTGTACATTTCAAAGGGGAAACTGCCAGGAAAGGAAAAGCCCCCAGCAGTTGAACATATCAGAAACATAAAACGTCCTAAAGGTTTCTCTAACTCTGTGCCAGCCTAGAATTAGGACTCGGGAAAATGTTATTTATTATAATATAGTCTGATGTGTTATAATACGCCCCGGCTGCTGCTTTAGCAACTGCACTGTGCTCACAAGGTGGCCCCACCTTAGCTGGGATGTGTGTCACTGTGGCAACCCACAGGACCTCCAGGACCAGGCTCTGTTTGAAGCCCCACAAAACTGGCAGATTCAGAACCTTCCCCCCATCCCAAAGCCAGTAACAGACAGCTCCAAGGAACCCAATCCAAAACAGAAATTCAGCAAAACCCACTTCACTAGCTTTTTCTGCTGGTGAATGAGAAGGGCCTCCAGGTGTGTGTGTGGTAGGTGCATGTTTGTGTGTGTGCAAATATGTGTGTGGGTGAGTGAAGTTGACTGGGGCTCAGATGTCCTCTTCCCCAGAGACCAGATGCACAGATGCAGGGAGTTACCAGGCCAACAGGATGTGTGACCCCCCCCCCCCCCAGGTCACTGAGGAGGGAAAACCGGCCTAGCACTGCACCGTTCAGATACTCGGAGGCTAATTCAACACATCTGCGGGGAGCACCCTTAATAAGTCATCACAAAGTGGGTGAGATTCCTCTCCAGGCCCAAACCCCAAAATCCCCAACTTCACTAAGTGCCCTGCTACCTTTGGGATCTTTTCACCCCATCCCACAACCCCTATCAAAATCCACTCTCTGGAAAATGTCTGGAAAACTCCTTTATCCCATGGAGTAATGGGGCTGAAGTGTCAGCTCTCCCAGGGAGGCCTCAGGGGGTCAATCTGAGGTATGGGTGGAGACCCACCGCACACCACACATTGCCAGGTAGTTGCAGAAGCAGGATTCCTGCCCTGCGCTCAAGGCGCCTGGCCCAGAGAGTGCAAACCGTAAGGCCGTACAAAGAGCTAGGGCTTTGGGGACCTGGGTGCAGAATCCCAGCCCACCACTTGCAGGCTGTATTACCTTGGCCAAGTCCTTGGCCTGCCAGTCTCACCTGTGAAGTGAAGTTAGCACTGCACTGTATGCTTCAAGGCTAAATAAAAACGTCCAAAGGTTCCCAGGGGTTGGTGGAAGCCCTGAGCCTTCCCAGGAGGGAAGGGCGACGTCAGCCAACTGGCTGCAGGATCCCAGGTGTGAGAATGGCAGAGATGGAGCCTCCTGCCCTCCTGGGAGAGCTGTGCTGGCTGAGGGCTCCCAGCCCAGTGGTGGTGGGGGGGGGGGGGCACCCCTGGGAAGCTCGTGAGAGGCAGAGCCCATCCTGCCAGAGGCCCAGTCACCACTCCCACACCTCAACACACACAGCATGCACCGCACACAGCACACCCAGAAACCTTGCTATGCATCCGCACACCCATCAACACACCCATTCATACCCACCACCCACTAAGCGCCCGGACACACACACACACACACACACACACACACACACACACAGGACACACTCACCATCACAGACACGCTGTCCTAGACACTCAGATAACCACAGTTCATCGTCTGCAAACGAGCTCACATGCAGGAGATGGGCAGAAATACCCGTTCACACTCCCCGTATTGGGCGCAGGACTCCCCTCGCCACACACACTGTGTACTTGCGCACAGGCCCACACTACACAGCCGCTCACTCCGTACGGCCCGTCTCCCACTCCGAAGTGCTCTCACACACGGCCCCGCATAAACACAACGGCTCTGCCCCACACCTCTGCCCCCCACGAGCCCGCACACCCGGCACATCTGTGCAGTGCACCCCACCACCACCGGGCCAGCTCCAGCAAGAGGCTTCCCACTCGGTGTGCAGCGGCCACAGTGGCCAGGAATTAAAATGCAGCGAGGAGGAGCCGGGCGCGTCAGCACCGCGTCTCCAGGAGCGCACAGCGCTCGCCGCCGCCGCCCCGCCCGCCCGGAGCCGTGGGGCCAGCGAGCCGAGGAGCAGGTGCTCGAAGCCGAGCCGCGCCAGCGTCGCGCGGCCGCTGCCCAAGTTCGCCCGGGGCCCGGAGGAGGGCCGGGCAACCGGGAGAGGAGCGCAGCCGGCGCCGCCGGCGCCGCCACCGCGGGCTCGGAGTCTCGAGAGAAGGACGCGCGGAACAGCGAGTCCGGGTCACCCCGCCGAGAGGTGCAGCCGGGGCTCCGCAGTCCCCAGCTCCTGGCGCCGCTGGGGCAGGGAGAAGAACAGGCAGGGGACAGCGAGGCCGGGCTTTTCTGGAGACTCGAGGCACCCCGGAGAGTCGAGGGGAGAAGCGACACTTTCTTCTGGCAAGCAGCCCGGAAGGGGCCCAGCAGCGAGCAGCCTCCCGCAGGACTCCCAGAGAAGCCCCGGTCCCCGGGCGAGAGCGGGCGCGTCGCACGCAGGGCTCCGGCGCGGGACTTGAGGGGAGCCTTCGAGGGTCTCGGCCGAGCGCAGCCCGAGGAGCCGCGAGCGGGTCTCGCCGCGAAGGGAAAGAGCGCAGCAGCGGGCCGGGCGACCCCTCGCGCCGGTACACACCCACCCCACCCGCCGCGCCCGAGCCGCGGTGCGCCTCTGGGGGCGCTCGTTCCCCGGCGCCTTCTCTCCCGGGTCCCAGCACCGCTGGGCTACCGGCTGGGCTGGCGGGGCCCTTGGGGATGCCCAAATCAGGCATGGTGGCCGAGTGGCTGCTCTCCCCGGACCAGCGTAAAAGCTGGGGTTAGGCGGAGCAGGGGGGACTCGGCGCAGGGTCCCCCGAGGTCCAGGACGAGGGGAGGCGGGCGCAGCGCCCGGGCACCGGAGAGGCGGCGCCCGGTGGGGCCCCTCCAGAGGTAGCGGCCGGGCCAGGCACTCTCCAGGAAGACTAGGGGCCCGGAGAGCCCGCGCGGCGCTCGGGAGAGGCCAGAGCCAGGGGCGGCGGGCCGAGGCAGCGCTCAGTCCCGGGCGGGCGCCCGCGGAGGCGGCGGCGGCGGCGGCGGCGCCGGGCGGGCATGCCGCGCCACCGGAGCTCCTTTCGGGCGCACGCTTCCCTGGCGCGGGCTGCGCGCGGCGGCTGTTGCTGCTGCTTCCACTGCTGCTGCGGACTCCCATGGCGGCTCCTCCCGGCCGGGGCCGCCGCCGCTGCCGCCAGCCGCGGGCTGAATGAATGAGCCGGAGCGGCGGAGCCCGGCTGCCCGCGGCCGCGCTCACCGGCCCGGGACGCTTCCGCATGGCCCGCGAGGAGCCGGCGCCGGCGGCGGTGGCGGCGGCCGGGCAGTCCGGGGGCGACAGGAGCGGCGAACGCGAGCGGGCGCTGCAGGGGCCGGGGGTCGCCCGCAGGGGGCGGCCGTCGCTGAGCCGCGCTAAACTGCACGGGCTGCGGCACATGTGCGCCGGGCGCACGGCGGCGGGGGGCTCCTTCCAGCGGCGGGCGCTGTGGGTGCTGGCCTTCTGCACGTCCCTCGGCTTGCTGCTGTCCTGGTCCTCGAACCGCCTGCTCTACTGGCTCAGCTTCCCGTCGCACACGCGGGTGCACCGCGAGTGGAGCCGCCAGCTGCCCTTCCCCGCCGTCACCGTGTGCAACAACAACCCCCTGCGCTTCCCGCGCCTCTCCAAGGGGGACCTCTACTACGCCGGCCACTGGCTCGGGCTGCTGCTGCCCAACCGCACCGCACGCCCGCTGGTCAGCGAGCTGCTGCGGGGCGATGAGCCGCGCCGCCAGTGGTTCCGCAAGCTGGCCGACTTCCGCCTCTTCCTGCCGCCGCGCCACTTCGAGGGCATCAGCGCCGCCTTCATGGACCGCCTGGGCCACCAGCTCGAGGACATGCTGCTCTCCTGCAAGTACCGGGGCGAGCTCTGCGGGCCGCACAACTTCTCCTCTGTGAGTTGCCCTCCGCGCGCACCCGCTCCCCCCTGCTCCCCCACGCTCCAGAGTCAGTAGGCCCTCCCCGCCCCCCCCCCCCCCGCCCGCCCCAGGCAGGACACCAGGCCGCTGGCCATGACATCATTCCAGGACGCCCAGGCGGAACCCGCTCTTAGGTCCCCTGAGCCGTGACCTCCAGGTTGAGGGAAGTTGGACACCACTGTAGGAGGGGTGGCCTCGCTCGCCCGTCCCGGCCTCTCTCCTTCCTGTGTTAGCCCCCAAACCCTCAACTCTGCTCTTTCTGGTCCTCTCTGTGAGTGCTAGCCCTCTTTGTCCCGGACGTCACCCCCAGGTCCACAGGACTGCAGGCAGCTGCCCTGTGTCGCGGTGAAGGGATGGGAAGAGAGAGAAGCACGTCTTACTTGTGGGCTTGTCTTTGGGGAAACCATCAGGAAGCTCTTTAAAAATGAGCCATCAGCAGAACTGCACTGCTCTAAGCAGCTTACGCCTGAGTTCCAAAGCACTTGGAGTCTGGAGGGGAGGAGGGGGAACTTTGGAGGAAACGCCCAGGATGTTAACCAACGCCAAAGCTATAGCCAGTGAGGTGGAGGAGTCGGCAGCCCCATCTGCTACTTTTTCAAAGCTCTGTCTCAAGCACCCAGGGGACTTGAGCCGTGGTGGGCATCAGCCGGGCCCTTGACCCCATGAGTTGAGCGTGGGCCCTGGTCTAGAGGAGCCACGCCCCTGCAGTGGGGAGAGCAGCCTAGTAGAGAGATATTGATTCCAACAGCAGGGGCCAGGAGAAGCTGTGCTCCTGGTTTGTAAACCATTTGCTGTGCTGGTTCCCCCACGCTGTGGGTCTGGATAATGCAGCTGTCAGACAGAAGGTATCTGCCTCGCACGGTCTGCCGTGGAGGAGTTCTTGTGCCAAGCCCCAGCGTGGGACAAGCCTGTCCAGTCATTCGTGTGTAAATGCCCCTTAGGTGGGTTTGGGTTTTTCCACTAGTGCGGGGAAGGTTGGCTGTGTGTTTATTTGCGATGCTCTGATGATGATTTAACCAGCCCCTTTGCCTCACCCCTGAGACTCTTGTGTCTGACAAAGCTTTTCCTGTGATGGTAAAGAGATGCGGCTGCTCCAACAGGTGTTGGCCCGGATGCCAGGCAGGCCAGGCCTCTGATTGGCTAATTGGGCAAGTCCCTGTCTAGGATGGTGACCCTGGCTCCAATCTTATCCTCCTTGTTTTGGTTTATGTGGGGCGTCCCTGATTCTTCCACTTCCAAAACATCCCTTATTTTCTGGGCTTTCCAGCATGCCTTTGAAGAATCCCTACCTAGTGGCTCCCCTGCTTCAGCAAGCAGGAAATGCTGTTAACGTGTGCTGCTAAGCGACTCCTTTCAGACTTCAGACACAATTCTGAGTTCTACAGAGACGAAGGAAAGAGAGTAGCGATGCCTTGTTTGTTGTTTGGCTGACCACAACCTAGCAGCCCCTAAAGTTAGACTGAAGTTCAACGTTCCATTCGGTTATCAGCAACCCCTGGCTCCCGCTTCAAGTTGTACGACACGGCCCGCCAAATAGAATCGTGCATCTCTGACGATGGCTGTGCAAAGAGGGCAGAATGGCATGCTAACAGCCAGTGTTCACATCTGACACTCACACAACCTCTGTGTTAGCAATGAGCCTCATTCCCATTTTAAAGATGAGGAAAATGAGGCTCCTCAAGGCTGTCCAAAGCTCAGAGCCAGCCAAGTTGAAAGTCTAACTCTGCACGCCATCAGATGCATCACACAGAAGCCACACGTCGCCTTCTTCTCTGAGCCTGGACCTCTCTTCTATTAGAAGACCCCTGGGCAGGATTCTTGCTCTCCCCAACGCCTACCAATTCCTATCCCTCCTTGCCTTGGAGCATGGCTGGGAGAGTGGAAAGCAGAGCTGCCCCAGGTGGTGCAGGCGGTCATAACCTTGGCCACATGTTACAGGACCCCACCATGCAACAGGAGCTTGCTGCGGCAAGCATACAGCCCCTTCAGAAGCCACCGGACCTCAGTCTCCCTAGCAGGTACGGCCATGAGTTGAAGCAATCAGGCCCCTTCCCACTGGGGTACTCCCTTCTCTTACTCACCGGTACCCTGCCTCCCTTCATCAGAAGAGCTTGCAGGCATACACACACCCCAGCAAAGGATATACCTCCCTTCCCCAAGTATGTGTTCCTGGGCACTCAAGGGACCCCTAGTGGTTTCCTATCATGACCCTGCCCCGGGGACTTTCCAGTCCCCTAACAGTTCGTGCTTTTTTTCCAAGGACCTCACATTAAAGGCTGCACCCCTCTGTCCGTGGAAGCCAGAAGCTATTTTGGGGGAGCATCAGATACAGAGCTGGCCCATCAGGCATATTTTCCTCTAACTACATAGGCCCCCTGACTCGGGCCTTTGTCGTCTTTGATGGAGTAGTACAATGGTGCAGTGGTTGAGAGCATGCAGCACTACTGCGCTGAGGTTCAAGTCCTCCCACTTACTGTGCGCCTTCAGACAAGTGGCTTTGCCTCTCTGTTCTTTAGTTTCCTTCTCCCTCTAGTGGAGGTACCAAAATACCGTATTTGTTGTGAGTGTATAGATGGATGGATGGATGGTCGGGTGGGTAGAGGGATGGATGGATGGATCGATGGATAGAGAGGCAGACAGAGAGATAGATGTGTAAATGCATGTATATGCACAGGTAAGAGCTCTGAAAATTGTGCTGGCCCCCATAAAAATGTTGCCTTGAAACGGCATCAGCCTCCTAACTGGTCTGTTGGCCTCCGGCTCCGTGGTCCTTCCCCTCCGCACCCAACCCATGCCCTATAGCCAGAGTAGTCTTCCTAAAGGTCCCCTCAAAGCATATCATCCCGCTCCTTAATTTTTTTTTTTTTCAACGTTTATTTATTTTTGGGACAGAGAGAGACAGAGCATGAACGGGGGAGGAGCAGAGAGAGAGGGAGACACAGAATCGGAAACAGGCTCCAGGCTCTGAGCCATCAGCCCAGAGCCTGATGCGGGGCTCGAACTCACGGACCGCGAGATCGTGACCTGGCTGAAGTCGGACGCTTAACCGACTGCGCCACCCAGGCGCCCCTCATCCCGCTCTTTAAAACCCCTCGGTGGATCCACTGTTCTCAGGTGCTGCACTTGTGTCCTGCCTTACCTCCTGCCACACCCTTTCTGGCACCACATACTTAAACTCTGCCAACAGGCTTCCCAATGTCTGGATTACCCCTCCCCAGGCCTCTCTGCCTTTCTCTGCTGCTGTAAGCCCCCCCTCCCCTCCCCCCACCACCACACACACACAGACTGCTTTGCCTGCCCCAGGACACGAGTCATCCTTCAGCATCCAGCCCTGGGGGTTTCTCCTACTTTGGAGCCTGTCCTGACTGCCCCACTCTGCCCCTCTCATCACCAAGCAACTGATACCTTCCTCTTTTCTGCCCCTTCACCACCCCATTTGGATGTCAGCCCTCACACCTACCTGCTGGTCTGTGTCTGTCTCCCCCCCTCCAGACCCCGGCAGGAGTCATGTCTGACCCCCCTGATCTCTCCAGCACCCAACACAGAGCCCGACACATAGTAAGTGTTGAGGAAAGGTCTGGGGAATGAATTCCTTCACCAGGTATCCCCCAAGACTCCTTGTTGTCCTGGATGACCCGCTCCAAGACTCTTGGCTTAATTTCTCCCAGGAACACCAGTGGAAGGCATTTCTCGTAAGGAAATGCCCAGGCAGTTTCTGGGCATTTATTCCTTTTGGGGTTGGAGGGGGAGAGAGTGGGGAGCAGCATTGCTGAGCACCGCGATCCCTCTGCTTCCCAACCCCTAAGAGGACCAGTGCCAACAGGTGGAGAATGGGGCTTCAGGAGAAGCCTTTGGGGGAGTATGCTGGCTGCCCCCAAAGCCTCATTCCATCTAGCTTGTATCACCTCTGGAAATAAACTTGGCAAGGGAGAGACGTGTACGGTGGAGAGGTGTCAGTTGGCCTTTATTCTCCAGGCCCATTTGGGATGTGTTTATTTGCAGCCGCTCTGTTTGTTGCTGCTGCGCAAGGGTTAATCGCTCCGCTGCCAGAAAAAGCAGCTCCCACTTCCGAATGCCCGTTTGTTTCCCTGGCACCAGCTGTGGACCTCGGGCTCAACACACCCTGGCCCTTCTGGGTTGTCCTGGGGTGGGGGAGGGGGCGGAGGGGAGCAGCCTTCCCAGGGAGTGGACAGGGCGCCGCACCACGAGGCCGAGCTATCTGGGACTTGCGCCTGCAAAGAGGGACTGAGGGGTTGGGAGCAGGGGCTGACAGAGGCTGTTGAGGGTCTGCAGCGTGAAGAACCAAGAGCAGTGGACCCTCTCGGGCAGGAGGCACGGTTCAGGGGGAAGTGTCGGGCAGACCTAGCTTGGGCCTCGGGCACTGCCCCTTTCTAGCTGTGGGCCTCGGGCAGCCCTGCCCCACACTGCTGGGCTGAAGATAACATGTGTGCAGACGCTGGCCGGCTCTTGCATAGCAGCAGGTGCTCAGTGTATGAGAGCTGTTGTATAATCTGGATAAAGAGACTGGCACAGTATCTGGGGGTAGCAGTGATTAATTATTCTTAATGTAATTATCATATCTTATCATGACCGCTTCTCTGAGTGGGGATATGCTCATTTCCTGGTTCATTCACTCAATCACCCAGCGTCTGTTGAGTGTCAACTGTATGCCAAGCTCTATACTAGCTACTGGGGGCTATAGAAATAAATAAAGCTCGCAGTGTGTCCTCCATTCATTTTTGTTGAGGAAAGAGGTGTGTGGAGATACTGGGAAGGAGCGCGGAGCTGCTAGGTGAGCTTACGGAAGTACCTCGGTCAGACTGGGGACCTCTCTGATGGCTTCCTGGAGGCAGTGATATCTGAGCTGAGTCTTGAAGCATCAGTAGGAGTTCCAAGGCAGACAAGGAAGGAGGGAGGGGATTTCAGAGAGAAGGGACAGCATGTACAAACGAGAGTGCAGATAAGATAGAACACAGGCTTCTAGATCCTGAGAGTGGTTCAGGGCACCTGGAGGGAGGGGCTGGAGGTGCTGAGGAGTAGAGCGGACCCTGTGATAATGCAATGGCGTGATGTTTGGGGGCCAAGCTGGTTTTTTTTTTTAACTTTGTAGCAAATCTCTGACTCCTTCCGCTACTGGCTCTTAGACCATGGAGTGTCCCTATCTGTGTCATCTGTGGCCCACCCCCATTCCTACCTCCATCAGGGCCACCCCTCCCTGCACTTTTCCCCCATCGCTCACCGCCTTGTGCTGGGGTCAACCCTGAGTCCAGATTTTGGACTAGTCGTATGTACTAAAAGCCAAGGAAACAGCATTTGGTTTCATCACATTTTGTCACAGCAAGCAGGCTGGCTGCTCGGAGCCAGCGACAGAAAACAAGAAATCGTTCTAGCAACATATTGTTTAAAATCAGCAAATTCTGTTGAAATGGTGCTAGGCCAGGCCGTACAGCAGTTGTGAGGATGGATGGCTTTAGGGAGGCAAGAAAGATACTTTTGCCTTTGGAGAAAAGACGAATAAACGAGCTAATACATGTAAAATGCTTACAACAGTTTCTGGCACCAAGTAAAGGACTCAATAAATGTGAGCTATTTCCATTATTATTACTTGCGGTGAGTGTTCTGAGTGAAGGACGAAGTCAAATAGCGCTGGGCAGCTGTGATACTCCAGGCCCGGGCTGGGCGTGTACCTCTTGCCATCTCAGTTCTCGGGATAACCCTAAAAGGTTGTGTGATCGTTGGCACTTTATGGATAGGGAACTGCAGCTCTCTGCGGGGTTGGTGGGGGGGGGGGGGGGGAGACTGTAGTCTGCCTGGAGTCACAGAGCCAGCAGATGACAGCGCTGGAATTCGAACCCAAGTCCTCATGACCACAAAGGTGCATGCAGCTAGATGCACGCTGTGTAGCTCGATGAAGGAGCAGCATGGGGGCGGGGGGGGGGGGGTGCGGTTTGTGTGCAGTGGGAAGACCAACCAATGCAGCCTCAGTGACTCTGGCCTCAGGATCTTCCTCTGTGAAATGAGGGCACGTGCCAAATGACCAGAGGGACTTAGCCGAGAAGTCCTCCATCCAAGTGAGCGGTCAGGGGAAAATAGGGCTTAACTATTGCAGATGGCCCGAGCTTTTCGGCCAACCATTTCGTTTCTTTGCAGAGCTGAAGCAGTGATTAAGGGGGAAATGTACACGTTATTGGAGTGCTGGAGACAGGATGGTGATTAAATAGACATTTATACAAGGAACATGAAAAGAACTCTACCAGAGATTTTACTTTGGGGAAATTAGTTTAGGGAATCAAATGTAAACTCTGCTCAGGTCTGGAGATGTCCAAATTGACCAACGTCAGGCTGATTCTGATAGTGGCTATTTGGGGGCCACTGTGGCCAGTCATGAACGCGTCAGTCAGATGCCTGTCTAATTGAGAAGGGCCGCAGGAATAACCAGGCCGTTTGGTTATACATCCATCGCTTTGATTCTCCTAAGTGATTCGCTTGGATCAGCTGCTCAGAGATTCAACCAACCAACATGCACTGCGTGCCTACTGTGTGCCAAGCAGTGGGCCACAAAGACGACAATGAATTTTCTCTCTTTCTGGTAAGAAGGCCTGCAGAGGACCGTGTGCTTCATCAGGGTGATGGGAGCTGAAAAGAGCTACTGGGCATGTGACGGCCCAGGGTTTGTATTGGGCACCTGTTATGTAAACATTCCTGTCAGTTTCACCAGCATCGAATGGGTGTCCTGGAGCCCATTTTACAGACAAGAAAACTGAGGCTTGGGGAGGCACAAAGTCACTGCTGGAGGGCAGCAGAGTGTGGATTCGAACAAAGGTCGGTCCAGCTCCAAAGCTGATGTTCTTTTCCTTTTCTATGACGCTATTGTGCCAATACTCAGAGATGCCGCTAGGAACCAACCCTTCTGTAGAGGGTGTCCGTCACAACCTTTCAGACCGTCGCTTGAAGTCTCTTTCGCTGCGGATTTGTGTGGGCCCTGGAAGTCATCCTGGGTTCTAAGGCCTGCAACCCTGAGAAGAAAAGACTGCTTCTCAGAGCACAGGAGCAGGGATAGACGTGCATTCTCCCAGTCCATCAGCCACACAGGGTCATCAGGAGTTGTGACAAGTCTTTTTTTTTTTAATTTTTTTAATGTTTATTCATTTGAGAGAGAGAGAGAGCAGAAGAGAGGCAGAGAGAGAGGGAGACACAGAATCCCAAGCAGGCTCCAGGCTCTGAGCTGTCAGCACAGAGCCTGATGCAGGGCTTGAACCCGCGAACCACAAGATCATGACCTCAGCCGAAGTCGGATGCTTAACCAACTGAGCTACCCGGGCCCCCCAAGGAGTTGTGACGAGTCTTAACGTGACCATAAGCAGAACTAAATGACTATGTTCATTCTTTCAAGGACATTGGTAACTTGTAGTCCTGGCTAAGGAAATGTTGCCAAACTGAGATCCAGCTCAGACCTGTGCTAACAAAGAGACGACTCACACGTAATTGGAACATGACTTGTTGGTAAAACAAATAGAGGCTGCTAACGTACTGGGGAAGTTTGTTCTCCTGAGCATGTCAAATATCTCCCCTGACACCACTGTGTATACTATTAATTTGCCTAGTAAATTGTTTCCCCTGATTCCACACACACTTATTGGGCTATGACTCTCTGCCAGGCACTTTTACATTCATTAGTTTATCTCAGCCTGGCAACAAACCGGAAAGGAAGTCTTCTTCTCTCGCTGGTACAGATAAGGAAACAGGTGCAAAGCGGTTTGGCAACTTGCCCAAGGTCAGAGACAGAAACTTGGATCTTTGGGTTCCAAAGTCAGTGCTCTTGGCACTATATCAGAGTTGTTCCCAAAAAGAAACCCCCGGTCCAGCTTCAGCCAGCAAACTTGCATTTCCAACCTGGATAGGATATCATGCTATACGTTACCGTCTCATTTTATCCCCGCAACAATGGAGGATGTGGACTGTACCCTATTGCCTGCCTCACTTCAGACAGGAGGAGTGATTTGCCCAGGGTCACGTGGCCCAGGAAAAGAAACAGCCAGAATTTGCATTCAGATCTCCATTTGAATTCAGATGCTTATGACCCGCCAGAACTCCTAAGGCTCCTATATATCTCTTCTTCCCCAGCTCCTCTGTTCCTGCTCCCGGGTGGACTTAAAAGGGCTTAAAAGCCCTGGAAGATTTTCTTAGGGGAAAAGCAATGGGCCCCCGAGTGCCTTGCAGATGGATCAGTGCTAAAACTGGCTGCTGAGAAAAGGTGCTGATTTCCTTCCTGATCTCTGCCCAGAGACCTCCCCTCCTTCCCAGGCAGGTCAGTTCCAGCATTCTCCAATTCGCTGTAGATGAACGGAGAGCCCCGTAGGCCTATGCTTCTCAAACCTGAGCTCACCCAGATTCCTGGGCTCCCTGCAGAGACCCTGAATGGGTGGGTCTGGAACAGGGCTTGAGATGTGCATTTCTGAAAGCTCCCGTGTGATGCAGATGTTGCTGGTCCATGGACCACACTTTGAGGGGCAATGCTGTGGGCTCTTGAAGTCCCATGAATGCTGAGAAGGAGGGATCAGCAGGCTCTGGCAGTCATGCCCGGGTCGCTGGGTTGCTGAATGTGCACATGGAATGTGATTGTTTACTCTGGCCCGGCCAGCGTGTCAATCAAACCACAATGCAAAGGCCATCGGGTAGGCCCAGTAATGGCCAATCAAAGATGGCCGCATCCTCATCCCCGGAACTTCTAAATACGCTACCTTAAGGAGCAAAAGGGGATTCACAGATAATCAAGTCAAGGGTTTTGAGATGGGGAGATTATCTTAGATCATCTAGTAGGCTCAACATAATCACCAGCTTCCTTATAAGGGGGGCAGGAGCATCAGAGTCAAAGAAGGAGATGTAACCATGGAATCAGAGACCAGAAGTCAGAAAGAGATTTGAAGACACTGCATTGATGGCTTTGAAGGTGGAGGAAGGGGCCACGAGTCAAGGAAAGCAGGTGGTCTCTAGAAGCTGGACAGGCAAGGAAACCTTCTCCCCCAGAGCTTCCAGAAGGAATGCAGCCTTGCTGACACCTCCACCTTCTGGAGGAATCTTCCGCCCTGCAGAACTCTACGCTGATAAATTTGTGTTGCTCGAAGCTACTAAGTTTGTGGTAGTTTGTCACAGCAGCAACAGAAAACTCACATAGGCCTCGTTTGTTGTACAGAATTCCCTCTGCTACACACCTGACCCCACATAGTGAACTAGGCTGGGTGGGTTTGGATCAGGGGCTGTCCCAAAACGACGAAAATAAAATAACCTGGAACAACCATGTAGCTAGGTTCAAAAATGGTCAACGTGAGATATTTTAACCATGCTTACATTCATGCAAGATTGGGAACTTGGAGCCCAGACTTAGAAAGGAGGTGGTTGGAGGACCAGGAAGGAGGCAGTTTCAGGATTTAGAGACCCTCAAGTTCAAAGCCCAGGTCCTCCAGGTCCCTGCTGAGTGTCTCTTGGGGAGTTGCTTACCTTCACTGAGACTCTGTTTCCTTATTTGTGGGACAGAGATCACACCTTCCAAGCAGGGTTGTTCTGAGACTTACAGCCAGCATATAATCCATCCAAAAATTACATATTAAGAGCCAGCTATGGTCTAGCGCTGGTGGATAAAAGTTGAGTATCAACTCAGAAAGTGGCCCTACTCTCTTGACTGTAAAAGCACTGGTATAGAAATGTAAATGTAAGCTATCACTGCCGTCCTCATCATCATTATTAACAGGTGACAGCGCTCACTCCTTTTGAGGGAGACTTCCAGGCCCCGGAAGAAGAACGTTCTAACTATGGCCTTCTCTGTATCGCCAGAGTTTCAGCCAAGAACCTCCTGTAGTTTCCATGCCCCACCTCTATGGGTAGGTCAAGGCCTTTTAGGGTCTCTTCCCCCATTGAGTACCCCAACCAACATTAAAAAAAAAAATCAGAGGGGCGCCTGGGTGGCGCAGTCGGTTAAGCGTCCGACTTCAGCCAGGTCACGATCTCGCGGTCCGTGAGTTCGAGCCCCGCGTCAGGCTCTGGGCTGATGGCTCAGAGCCTGGAGCCTGTTTCCGATTCTGTGTCTCCCTCTCTCTCTGCCCCTCCCCCGTTCATGCTCTGTCTCTCTCTGTCCCAAAAATGAATAAACGTTGAAAAAAAAAAAAAAATCAGAAAGAGAGAATGAGTTGGTCAAGGTCACACTGAAAGTCATCGGGGAAACTTGAAAGACCCTGAGGATATTTGTGCTTAAGCCTATAGATGATGCTTTTATGCCACAGCAGTATCTGCTTCTTCCTCGGAGAACTTAGTCTTTTTCCAAAATATGTATGCTGGCCATCCCCTTCTGATTCCAGTGGCATATCTGATCTGAAAGCTGTTGATACTCTGATCTCTGAAAGTGAAGGGTTTAATCTTCTCTTGGAACCCCTCCCAACGAAAATTATTTTCCCACTTTGAAATGGCACGGGCATCCACTGTGAACTCACATCCATAAATCTAAGCCTGCTGCTCAGGAAAGCAGATGAGGTTTGATGCTGCTTCTCAGCACAGTCTCACAGAGCAAATTATGGCAAGAATTTGATTTATAGAAGCACCTCAAAGGCTCTGGAGTGAGACGCGTGTTTATTCACTTTATTACCGTTTATTTTACACTCTCTTTATGCTCCCTGCACATGGATTTGAAAGACTATTTGGATAGATGCTTATGACCTGCCGGTTTGCACAGCCCTGGTGAGGAACATAGATCTCTTTGGCGACGCTGCCTCCAGCTCAGGTTGGGGGCGCTTATATCCGTGTTGAGGGTGAAACCCAGGTGTAACAGATGGGCTTGGAGACCCTAACCCCGAGTTCTCACCTCCCCAGCTCTGCGCTTGTAAGGTACTTGGTGTAGATCTCCAGCTGCAACCCCGGGGTGTGTACAGTCAGGCTTGATTTAAGATTCAAATATCTCAGAACAGCTGGGGATATTTAACATCGCTATAATTACATTACATTTTTGACGGTACATGGAGTGAGAGCCTTTTTCTGTGGTTGAATATTCAATGAGCATCAAATATTTTAACCAGCCGGAGAAGCACAACTGCATATTTCACATCTAAGTAGGTTTGTTTTTAAAATGCCAGCCTGGGGTGAGGGTCTCAGGCTCCGATCTGCTGTTATCAAGTCTTTGGGAAGGCAAGAGCACCATCCCTGTGGCCAAGGAGCTGCATTAGCTGAGACACTGAGGAGAAAGGGGAACGAACGGGCGGAAGCTAGGTGGGTGCCCTGCGTGCCTGGGGTGACACGCGAAGGCTTGACTGTCACTGTAGCTCTGCTCACTGGGGCACCACGAAAGCAGTGACAAGAAAGCCGAGGCTCGGAGAGCAACTAGAAACTTGCCAGAATAAACGACAGAGCTGGGGTCGGCGGAGGCCTCTACAGAGGTGTTGCCACCAACTTGGGCGTAATGGTTGGTTGGCAGGAGGTGGGATAAGGGAGCAGAGATAAGGCAGGGCTGGCCTACTGTGTGCCAGCTCTGTGCCTCCCATCTGTCTTCTTTGGCCCTCATGACACTGTTCTTGGGGACTGTACTGTTACGTCCGTTTTACAGGTGGCACAACCAAAGCTCCTAAGGTCAATGGGGAATGGTGATGGAGATCTGTTCGTCATGTTCTTAGAAGATCGCGTCTTGCATATTTCATTTCCGTTGATCTCCAGCTACCTCCCTCACCACTTCCCCTCCCCTGTCACCTGATCCAAGAATCTTCTCCAGCCAGTGAGGTGGGAAGCTACCTATTACCTTGTCTCACCTCCCTCTTCCCACCCGTCTGGAATCAGAGGTTCTTGTCGCCCCTGAGTCACAAAGCCAAGTCACTTGGGAGGTGCTCATCTTTCTTTGTCAAGTTCCGTGCATTTATTCGGGCTGCTGTCTTGGATGCCCAATCTGCCGTCTCTGCCTGCAAGCCCAGTCTGTTCTACAGGCCGTGTGCTTAGATGTGCACTGAAAATGCCGGGGAAGCGGGCATGAGGTCTGATGCGGCCTGCCTCCGACGAGGGGAAGGGGCGGATGGGCAAGGTGGGTGGGAGAAGCTTGGCTTCTTGCCTGCGCTTTTCCTGTGGTCTGAATGTTTTAACCACATGCAGGTCTAACTAAATGCAAACAAACCCATGAAGCAAAAGTACCATCTGAAAAATTTCCCACCTTTTCTGAGGTTATTCCCGGCCACTCCTCCAGTGTAAACCGTCCAGAAAGCAAGGGGCTTATCCTTTCTTTTTTTTTTATTTATTTTATTTTATTTTTTTAATTTTTTTTTTCAACGTTTATTTTTTTGGGGACAGAGAGAGACAGAGCATGAACGGGGGAGGGGCAGAGAGAGAGGGAGACACAGAATCGGAAACAGGCTCCAGGCTCTGAGCCATCAGCCCAGAGCCTGACGCGGGGCTCGAACTCACGGACCGCGAGATCGTGACCTGGCTGAGGTTGGACGCTTAACCGACTGCGCCACCCAGGCGCCCCTCATCCTTTCGATCAGCCGAGACTCACTTTGCTCATGCCGCTCTTAAGGCCCTTTCCTCTCTTGGTCTTTTATTGCAACCCTCTTTGTATAGCCGCTTTCCTGTCATCAGATCATCACCTCCTGAGGGCAGGGGCCACGCCTGGCTCCGTCTCGTGGCTGCCCCAGCACCTAGTGCCATTCCCCACAGGTAACAAGTGCTCCGTCTGGATACTGAATGGCCGAAGCAGGAGAAAGGATTGGTACCACCAAGATATATGTGGACTCCTTCGGTCATTCATTAACCCATTCCGTGAAGAGTTGTCGGGAGCCTGTGTGCAGGGGGCATCGTATTAGATGTGCCATATGGGGGAAATGGACAGGGTCCTTCCCTCACGGAACTCACGTTCTAGAGTCAGTCCCACGAATGATCTCCATGATGATCAGAATCATCGGGAAGCCTTGTTTAAACATCCCTGGCCTCAACCTAGGACCTCTGAGTCAGAATTCACAGGGGAGAGGTCCAGCAATGTATTTTTAACACACAACTCCAGGCGATTGAGGATCTCAGGAGAACATTGTGTTAGGGGTAGAGGGTGGCACAGATAACATACAAATAAACAAATAAATGCTGTGGAGAGAAACAGTTAAAGATGTGCTAGAGAATGGCAGGAGGCTATTTGAAGACAGGGGTAGGGAAGGATTGATTCTCTGAGGAGATGTCATCTTTGCTGAGAAGGGGCAGCCACTCAGGGATCTGGGGAAAAGCATTCATCACAGAGGGAACGGCAAGCTAAAGGTCTCTGGGGTGGAGGTGGGGGACTCCTTCCTTCCAGCACTAGAGATTCAGCTCCTGGTCTGTTCTTTGTTCTGCGAGTACATCTGGCTCCTTCCAGAATGGGGCTGCCTCTCTCACCCACACAATGTGAGAGAACAACATGATTCTGGCAGTTCTGGAAATATTGACCTTCGGAATGCTAATGCAATGTAGCCTTAGGTCCTTAGGCTGAGCTCTCCTTTAAAAAATAACTCCAAGTAAGCAGGAAAAAAAAAAAAAACCCACAGTCTCAAAAATCCAATTGCAAATCTCTGTCTAAGGGCAGCGCAGTGAGACCAGCGCGGCCGGGCCCTTTCTTTGGAGTGCTACATCCTGGTTAATTAGCACCACGTTCCTCTGCTGATTAATCTTCATGACGGCAAGGTCTTACACCTTTGACACCCAGATGGATTTTCCTTATTCATCTTCTAAGGTGTCAGGTCCAAGTGGCTGGTTGTCCACACTGAAAACAGGCCCCTCACCTGCCTCTCTGTTTCACAGAGGGCTTGCAAACACCTCTGTTTGTCTTCATGATAACTGCGTTACAGGAAAAGGAAAGTGTTGTTCCCATTTTACAGATGGGGCAATAAAGGCGCAGAGGGAGAACTGAGCTGCCCAAGGTCATCTACCTAGTACCAGACCCAGGTCAGTTCGGACTCCCACTCTGGTACTTCCCTGCCCATGGTGGTGAGTCAAAACTTGGAGACAAAATCTGTGCCCCTTATGCAAGGGTCTGTCACTGTCACCTCCTGGGGGAAGTCTTCCATGATCCTTTAGGAAGGCTTTGTAAAACCCAGTCTAGAGAGTTGAATTCTTAGCTCGGAGGTGTCTGGGTCAGCTGCAGACAGAGTTTCTCAAACTTCAGTAACTTATGTGCATCAGAGTCACCTGTGGATATTGCTGAAACGCGGGTTCTGGTTCATAGGTGGACCTCAGGCTCTGCATTCCCGACAAGCTCCCAAGTAATGCTGATGACGCAGGTGCACAGACCACATTGTAAGTAGGAAGGCTCTAGAAGGCTGGAGGAAAAGGCAGTGTGGAGTAAGAGGGGAAGAAGGGACCACCTTACCCTGAACCCTGCCCTGAAGAGCAAAGCCCCTTCTTCCAGACTAGACCTGCAGCTTAGAAATGCAGACAGGACGACGATTAAAGATAACTCTTTTCCTTTATCTTTATATGATGCTGAAATGACTAGTCATTTAGGGAGACCGTGTGAATGGAGAAATGACAATGGAGTGACATACCTCCAAAATGAGTTTCCCCACGAGGACGAGCTGACACGAGGCATTTCTGCACCCTTTCCTGATTTTGTGGATATCACTGGACCCTTCCGTGAAAGGTGTAGTCCAAGAAGGACAGCCTTTAGCTTGATCACAGTAATCAATCTTTGTCTTTGTGCGGTGTGTTGCCACTGACAGGGAGAAGCCTTCAATTTGAAAGAGTCTTGCCAATAACAGGGCGTTCCTAGGTAATGCAGCTGGAAGCCTGAGCTTTTGTTGCTACGAGGCCATTGGAATTGTTAGAATTACAAAGGCTGCTTCCAGACCATGCCTTGGGCGATTCGTTTGATTCACTCATTCATACCCTCACTTGTTAATTCAGTCATTCATTCCTTTGCTCACTCTTTTATTCCTTCACTGACTCTCAGATTCTAGGATCCATTCATACATTCGTTGAGTGCCTTCTGTATACCGGGTACCATGCTGGCTCTAAGGAGATGAAAGTGAATCCACTCAAAGTCATCAATTCGGTCTCCTTGCCCTTGCATATCCTATAGCCAAGCAAGAGGCTAAACCCTCAATGGCCTCTCCAGCTTAGTGCTGAAAAACTCAATTAGCTGTCTGTTATCTTTATTCTGAGAATCTGTCCTCCTTAAAGTTGCCATGTGGTTCCCCACTGCAAGATGAAACCAAGCACCCAGTAAGCTCCAAGACCTCACCCCCGCACATCATGCATTCTGCCACGTTTCACCTGCTGTCCCCTCGGCCTGAGATGTCCTGCAACCCTCTTGTCTTCCTGGAAAGCTCGTCCTCATCCTTCAAGACTCAGCTTTATCATCTTCTCCCCTTCCCGGTGCCTCCGTGCAGGGAAGAATTAGGTCCTTCTCCTCTTGGGAGGCACGTAGCCTCTGATGCCCTGAGATGCTCTAATGCACAGTGGTTAAGACTAAGGGCTCTGGCTTCAAGTCTTGACTTCCCCACGTGCTAGCTGTGTGATCGTGGGAAGATATTGCTGGAGCCTGTGCAAATGGTTTCACATCCATCCTCTGGATTTGCCAAACAGCTCTCAGGGAAGGTAGAAGACTTGCAAATCCCGGGCAAGTGGAGTCACAAAGGTCACAAAGTTAGTAAGGGACCAAGTCTGAGCTACAACTGAGAGCTTCTCACTTTCTTTTCAGGGCTGATACTAACATACGCAAAGTTGTGAGCCGCTTGGAGTCATTAATTAATACCTGTACAGCATTTTTATTACTTCCCACTGAAGGCTAGAAGAATCTGTTCTGGCCAGACAAGTAAGCTGTAGAGGAGAACTGAGACTTCTGTAGGATGATTCAGGTTTTGACAAGCAAGTTTTACCCAAGATATTTAAATAACTCCGAATCACTGCCGCCCCGTGCAGGAGAGGACAACCAGGCAGTGGTATATGACTTCTGGGTGGGAGGGGAATTGAGTGGGAGGCCGGAGCCAGGCTTCCAGAGAGAAATTACCATTTTGTATTTATTACTTTGGCTCACAGGAGTGCCGCAGGGACCGGCTTGCTAATACATTAGGTAATTGCCTCAGTTCGCCATTTCATTTTGCAGTGGTGTAGACCAGCCCAGGTGCACACTCGTAGGATGTGACTCAGCTCGGGCCTCCCAGGTGCCCAGGACTTTCTCAAGAGATGTGAGATGCTGGAGGAGAGGAGAGAATTAGGAAAGTGGGGCCGGGGGAAGGGGGACCTTCCGTCTGAAAGATCTCAGGCACAAGGGGGACACCAGGATGGCCTGGTCCCTATGATTAGACGTAAAGGGAGCAGAGGAAGAACCCCAGCTGGTGGCCAGGAGACTAGGAGTCTGCACTCTGCCACTGAGCACTGAGCAACCCTGGGCCCTCAGGTGTCCCTCTCTGGGCCTCTGGTCCACATCTGGAAAATTAAGGAGATCATAAATCAGTTATTTCTCAACTCTGCACATTAGAATCACCTGGGAGAACTTCAAAAAATGTTACTAAAGCTCCAAGCTCAACCTCCAGGGGTTCTGATTTCATTGGCTTGAGGTAGAGCCCAGACATGGGTATTTTTCCCCAGAGGTTGAGAGTCCCCAGACTAACTGATCTATGCAGTCTTCCTTAGGGTAGGTGAGTTCTAGGAGCCTGTGTCATTGAAAAAGGCTATGAGACAGTGACCTTGAAATCCAGGGTCACTTGTTTCTATGTTTAGATCTGTTGCTGTCAATAATTTATACCTGCTTGTGTCTCATCCTCTCCCCAGTGAGGCTCCCTCTTACCAGTGAATGTTGGGAATCCACACCAGGAGGCAGGAGGCTCAGTTTCAACCTCTTTTGTGTTGGCTCTGTATCCGTGAGGGTCTCCTTGGGATCCCTGGGCCTCAATCTCCTCTCTAGAAGCTCGTCTCTGCCTGCCTGTAAGCAGGGTGCTGGACCAGACTTTGCTTCACCGTGCCATCTGGTTTACAAGGGGCCGCCATCCAGTGGCTGAGAGGTCAGCCTGAGAGTAGCGAATGCTATTCCTGTTGCCCAGGTAAGGAGACAGAGGCTCAGGTAACTAGCCCAAGGCCATCCAGCCAGGAAGTAATAGAGGCAGACAGACGTCAGTTCGAATTCCAGCAGTGCGGCTTCCAAACTGACTTTGGGTGCTTTATTAATTTTCTGGGCCCCATTTCCTCATCCGTTAAATGGGTATGAATACCGCCTGTTTCCACAGAGTAGTTGTGAGGAAGACAAAAGATGGCCAGGCAAAATTCCTTGTGGAGCCTGGCACAAGGCAAATGCTCTTTTAATGCTTACTGCCTCCCTCCGTGATTTCTCCCATTTGCCTTTTATCCTTTCCTCCCCACCCCCCCCCACCCCCCACCCCCGCCCCAGCTCGTTTTTAAAGTCTTTAAGGACAGGGACCTTGAGACACAATTGACTGCGCATGAACTTGGGCAAGTTGCTTCATCTCTGTGGGCCTCAATAGCCCCATCTGTAAAACAGGGATGTTAGTGGTATTTGTGGTTGTGAGGACCAAATGTGTTGAGAGAACAGCTTCTGGCACAGAGCAGGGGCTGTTACTGTTCTACTTCTCCAGGGCCTTCTTTCTCCTCACTGGGCTCTGCACAGAGTACACACCTCCCCACCACCCACCTCTGCTCACCACCCCCCCACCGCGTCCGCCCCAAGTCCTCACTGTGTTCTCAGACATGACAGATCTGCTGAGCACATACGGCCCACAGGGCTCACGCGCAGAGAGAAGCAACCCTATATCAGGGGATTGCTTACTATCTTGAGATGGAAAAAAAGGAAAAAGCTATAAATATGGAGGATTTGTCTGTGATAAGTCATGGTTAGAAACCCCAGCTATATAACTTTTTAATTCTCCACTCCAGCTTGTAGGCTCAGGCAGTAAAAACAGTCACTTGTAATTTATTTTTTTCCACTCTTTTAATTTCGTAATTTTTTTCCTTTAACCAACCAAAAAGTTCTCCTAAACTCACCTTAAGCTTTTATTTTTTTTCCCCCTTTAGCAGTCGTAAAATGTGGTAATGGATTGCCATTGGAATGCTATCCCCTCTCCTACATGGTCAGAATGAAAATGTATAGACTCGGGGGCGATTTCTTAGGTGGGTGTTGTTAAAACAGGAGTGAGTCCTGGGCTTGGCTTGCCTCATCTGCCTGCAGGTGACAAAGGAAGGAGGCAGTTCAGCCAGAAGGGGTGTGCAGCCCAAGTGCTGGATTTGAGTCACTTCAATTTCACCTCGAAGCTGAGAGATCTTGGCAAGTGTCTTCTCTCTCAAGGCTTAGCTTCCTCATCTATAACACGTGGACAACACGTAGTCACTTCAATTTCACCTCGAAGCTGAGAGATCTTGGCAAGTGTCTTCTCTCTCAAGGCTTAGCTTCCTCATCTATAACATGTGGACAACACGTAGGGACCGACCTCCCCTCACTGGAATGTTCTGAGAATCCAAAGAGATAATGTATAAAAAATTGTTTTGTTCGGCGCAAATTACTACCATGTTGGAGACTGTTGTTACTGATGATGATGATCATAGTGGTGATGATGATGATGATGGTGGTGGTGCTGGTGCTGGTGCTGGTGGTGATGGCATC
Organism: Puma concolor; assembly: GCF_028749965.1. Taxonomy (NCBI): domain Eukaryota; kingdom Metazoa; phylum Chordata; class Mammalia; order Carnivora; family Felidae; genus Puma; species Puma concolor. The sequence goes on along the minus strand of NC_141680.1, from coordinate 21,786,147 downwards.
TTGGTGACAATGATGATGGTGGTAGTGATAGTCATGATGATGGTGGTGATGGTCATGATGGTAATGATGATAATGGTGATGATAATCATGGTGGTGATGGTGATGATGGTGATGATGGTGATGATGATGATGATGATGGTGATGGTGATGATGGTGATGATGATGATGATGATGGTGGTGGTGATGATGATGGTGATGCTGATGGTGGTGGTGATGATGATGGTGATGATGATGGTGATGATGGTGATGATGATGATGATGATGGTGATGATGATGATGATGATGATGGTGATGGTCATGATGGTAATGATGATAATGGTGATGATAATCATGGTGGTGATGGTGATGGTGATGATGGTGATGATGATGATGATGGTGATGATGGTGATGGTCATGATGATGGTGGTGATGGTCATGATGGTAATGATGATAATGGTGATGATAACCATGGTGGTGATGGTGATGATGGTGATGATGATGATGGTGATGATGGTGATGGTGATGATGGTGATGGTGATGATGATGATGGTGGTGGTGATGATGATGGTGATGGTGATGATGGTAATGCTGCTGCTGCTGCTGATGGTGGTGGTGATGGTGATGGTCATCTTGGTGATAGTCATGATGATGGTGGTGATGGTGATGATGGTGATGATGATGGTGGTGGTGGTGGTAGTTGTGGTGATGATTATGAAAATGGTGATGATGGTGGTCATGAGGTACTACCGTGTACAGTGTAGAGCCCATAGGTTCATGTGATAAGAAGACAGTTTTCCTCAGAGCATTATGCTTTTCTATGTATGCAAACCAGGCGACCAGTAAATAACTGTTTACCTAAAATCAACTTCAGATTTCAGAACTCAGTCCACCTTTTAGAAGTTTCTTTCCTTTACTCGGCAAGCATTAATTGCGTGCCTACTATGTGCCAGAACCTATTAGCACTGGACCACAGAGAACAAACAAAACAGGCATAATTCCTGCTCTCACAGGGCTTATAGTCCAGAAGATGGTGGGGTGGGGTGCCGGACATAGATGGTACACGTAAATAACTTTAGATGATGATAAAGACTCTGAAGACAATGCCTTAGGACAGTAGGATGTGGAGTGACGGAGAGGGGTGCCGCAAGATGCTTTCAGGTTGTGTAGTCAGGAAGGCTTGTCTGGAGTGGTGACATTTGAACTGAGACCTAAATGATAGAGGGACACAACCAGGAGAAGAGCTAGGGAGAGAGTGTCCCAGGTAGAGGGGACACGATGCAAAGGCTCTGAGATGAGAATGAACTTGGCTGTTCATTCTGGAGCAGAGAGGAAGAAGAAGAGAATGGTATGAGCTGATGTTGGAGAAGTAGACATGGGCCAGACTGTAACATCCCTTGTAGGCTGGACTGAATATGGAGATTACTCCCAGGGCAGTGAGAAGCCACTGGAGAGTTTAAAAGGTATGGGAGCACCATGAATTAATATATTCTTTAAGAAGATCATTCTGGCTTCAAAGGTTGGATAAGAGCAGATAAGAATGGGGGTAGGAAGACAGGTTAGGATGCAGATACAGTATTGGGGGTGACAGATGCTGTGGACTGGATCATGTTTTCATGGTGGAGATGGTGAGTGGTCCAGTTTGGGATATGTTGAGAGAGGACCCAGTGAGACTTGATGTTGGATTGGCTGTATAGCATGATAAAAAAGACTCAAGAAGAACTAACTCCCAGGTTGCGGCAGGAGCTTCTGGGCTGATGTTGATTTCATGCACTGAGAGGCGAGGGGAGAGTAGATTTGGGGGACAGGAGAGGTATGTGTGTAGGGGGTAGGTAGAACTCAACATTTTGGACATACTCAGATTGAAATAGTCAGTGGGCATCTTAGTTAGCAGTTGGACACAGAAGCCTGGTGCTCGGGGAGAGTTCGGGGCAGGAGATAGGGATTTGGGAGTCACCGGTGCAATGGCAGGGTTAGGAGTAATGAGACTGCACAGGGTGGTGGAAGGAGACAGTGCAGACATGTGAGCAGCGAGCTGAGCACCGGGAGCTGGGCACGGCAACATTCAGGAGTCAGGAAGCAGAAGAACTAGCAAAGGGGGATGAGAAGGAAAGGTCAGGGAGGTGGAAGGGAAACCAGGAGAGGGCTGACATAGAAGTCTGGAAGAGAGGGATACGAGAAAAGGGCTGTCACTGCACAACAGGGAGCTACCCACAAAGGGCAGGCCCGTCGCCAGTTTGGAAATGGAAGTCGGAGCAGCATAGAGGTTGTAAGCACAAGCTTTAGAACCAGATGCACTTGAATCCAGGCCCTGACACTGCCATTTCTTAGCTTTCAGACCTTGGGCAAGCCCTACCTTTCTTGATCCTTGGCATCCAATCCTGCGTGGCATTACTGTGTAATTTACATGAGATAATGTCTATAACGTGCTTACCGCTGGCCCTGGCGTAGCTGCTCAGTAAACAGAAGCAGGTTGTATTCTTCCTGAAATTGTTCAGCTGGGCAGAGTTGTTGTCAGTCAGGCCAAGTTATGAAGGGACGGTTTTATTTGGGCAATCCGGCCTTCATTCAGGGGTTAGAAATGAAGTTGTCTTGAAGGCTGAGACAGGTAATGTAAGGAATAGCCAGATAGAAGCACATAGAAACAGTAAGGCCACTGGCCAACTGGAATACACTCATCCTGCCTAGGGGCATCCTAATTAAAATGTTTAAAGTTCCATGTAGACCGAACAAAACCCATTCGCGCAGGTGCAGTACTACTCACGTGAGTTTGAGACCCCAGGAAGGTGAGGGTGGACCAGAGAAGAATTTCAAACAGGTTGCCTGGGTTTGACAGGCTCACATTTGCATTTCAAAAAGGCTATTCTGGAAGAAATGCCTAGAGAAGACGGAGGGGGTGGGGGATGGTGGGTCTAGTTTCTAGCAAGGAGTGGAGCCAGGAAACTCTTCCCTCTGGTGAGAGGGGACTAGGATGAGGAAATGGGCTCATTATAACATAATTAGCTCTATAATCAGTATGCAAGCTTATCATCTTGAGATGTAAAAGATGATTATAGGATCAAAGGGTTTTCTTCCTTTTCATGGACTTAACTTGCTAACCTAGGGGTTTGGGTGGGTGGTTGGGTGGGGAAAAAGGTAAGGTATTTTTTAACCAATTGATTTTGCAATGAATCAGTTTATTGTTTAAAAAAATCACTCACCATGGACAGTAAAGGTTGTAAATGGACTCAGTGTCTGGTTGGAGTGAAGGCTAAGTGCCCGGGCGTGTTAGGTAAGAGAGAAGGATTCACACAGCTGGAGAGGAGGGCTTCCAGCCTGGACCACAGAGCCTGCTGGGACTGGTGAGTGAGTGGGTTCAGAGCTGAACCTCTCCCCTCTGCTCCCTGGAAGAATCAACAAGTGGTGGAACTCTGGGCCATGAGGCTGTCTATGCTGACTAGGGCTCTCCCCTGCTCCAAACAGAAAATACTTTTACCACTGTTCCCAATGTTGTTAAGAACAGGAAGGAAGGAAGGGAGGGGGGGAGGAAGGGAGGAAAAGAGGAAGGGAGGAAGGAAGGAAGGAAGGAAGGAAGGAAGGAAGGAAGGAAGGAAAGAAGGAAAGGAGGAAGGAAAGTCTAGCCTCAGGTTCTAGAAAGAATGAAGGACCTTAAATCCAGGGTAGTAACTACGCAGCTGTCTTCCTGGGGTCTGTGGGACAAGGTCCTAGGCTCCAGCCTAGGAGATGAAAGAGCATGGTTAACACTTGAGAGAGACCTGAGACAGAGCCTCTGCATAAGGGACTCTAGAGGAGCAGTCCTGTCTATCAAAGAGGAATAGAAAACTCCATCCAGAAGCATAAGGAAGATAAGTGTCCACTAGGGGTTCCAGGTGGGAGTTGGAAATCTCCTGCAAAAACTAGGGTCAGTAAGTCTGCGCCATGTGTAGGTAGGTAAGGGGTCTGAATAGATACTACTCACGTGGTGCAAGAATCTCAACTCAAAAAGTCAACATAAAAACTGGTCTGGGTCTGGTGAAACACAGGGCCCCAGGGGAAGCAAGCTCCTGGACTGGCACTTTTAGGGCACCGCTCACAATGCAAGGCATGTGGGCTCCTGCAGGCAAAAGGCAGGTGGTATCACACTGTTCTCCTTTTGTAGAGAAGGCAGTTGCATCCCAGAGAGTGCACCGACTTACCCCAAGACCCCCCTTAGGTGGTGTGGCGTAGTGGAGAGAGCAAGAGTGTTGGAAGCAGTAAGACCTGAGTTTGGATCTTGGTTCTGCCGTTTAATAGATGTGATCTATATCATGTTGCCCAAACTTTCTAAGCCTCAGTCTCCACAAAGTGGGTTTGCTGGCACCTACTTCATAGGGTGGTTGGGAAACCAGGGAGATCACTTCCATAAAATAGTGTGGCATGGTGCCAGGTGATCTCTACGTGTTGGTTTCGTTCAATCTTTGCTCTTAAAAAGTCTCTTCCTCCAAAGAGCCCCCCTAGTAAGCCCCAGCTGGCCCTGATGCTTCTTTATCCAGTGGGCCATCTGTGTTCTATTACTTTACACGAAATTGCTTGTTGTTATAGGATTAATTTTTAAACTCCTTATGGCTTTCTCGGTTCCCTTTAACTTTGTGTTCCTTGTCTCTCCTTACTTAATTCCCACTGGTCCTCAACACCCCAACAATAGACTGAGAGATGGATGGATGGATGCATGGATGGATGGATGGATGGATGGATGGATGGATGGATACATGGATGCATGCATGCATGGATGGATGGATGCATGGATGCATGGATGCATGGATGCATGGATGGATGGATGGATGGATGGATGGATGGATGGGTACATGGATGGATGGATGGATGAGTAGATGGATGGATGCATGCATGGCTGGATGGATGAGTGGGTGGATGGATGGATGCATAGATGGATGAGTGAATGGTTGAATGGATAGATGGCTATCAGTTAGGGTTTGTTGGTCAGCGATAGAAGCTGACCCTGGCTAAATTAAGCAAAAGGGATTATATTAGAAGGATATCAGGGTGCTCACAGAATCAGTAGTCCTGACAGTGCTTTGTTTAATCAGACAACCACTGAGTGAGGATTTCCTGTACCAAACATGGTACCAAACTAGTTAGGGAGGTGGGACATACACAAGCACCATGCATGCACACACACATGCACACAGGCAAACACACACACATACATGCTGGAAAACCATGCTAAGAAAAGGCAGGAGCTGAAGAACCACAGGATTATCAGGTGGCAGTAATTCCCTCTCAGATCAGGACCCTATCCCTGGAATGAATGAACACTAAGCACTTTTGATTCCCAGGCCTAACTGCATTCGAGTCGAAGTCCTGGAGAGAACATCCAGTTGACATAGCTTGGGTCACATGTCCTTTGATGCATAAGCCCTCTAAACCTGCACAGGGAGGCATGGGTAACTTCCTAAAAGGAAATTAAGGTACTGAGGCTAAAAGAAGAGAGAATGGCTTCTGGGTGCTCGATGTCCCATCACCATCCCCAGCAGGCAGATCAGATGAGTCCTTGGTCCCTGGAGGCAGCACCAGTGACTTGTGGCTTCAGTGGCCCCTGCCACTCATCCCCATCATGCCCCTGTTCACTTTTCACTCTCCCCCACCAGGCCTGCCCTCTGTCTCCCCTACACTCCCGGGCATCCTGCCCCACAAAGCAGTCACTTCCTTTCCCTTCAAGAAGTCTTGGCAGCTTCCCAAACCCTCACTGATTGCTCCTTTCCCCGAACTCCTATCGCCCTTGCCTTCAGTAAACAGGAATTATCCTTAACTGCTGCCTGTTTTCTGCTTCGCCTTTGGGGTCCAGGCTCTCCTCGAAGTGTCTTGAAAGCAGAAGCCTTGTCGGATTGCCTTATATCCCTCATGGTTCTAGTCTGGTGTGGCCTTCAGAGATGGCAACAAATGGATGCGTGCTGATCCATCATGAGTGAGGGTGTGTGACATAAAGTCATCAGCTATAGCATCATATCTTAGAAACAATTCAAGCCAAGCATCCTCTGAGAGTTGAGTCCACCAAGACCCCAAGAGCTGACTTACCCAAAGTCGCCCAAGTTGTTAGAGACAGCTGTGGGCCTGGAAGCAGCTCTTATTATTTCCAATCCAAACCAGCACTCCTGCTGCCTCTGGGCGTTGTGTGTGTCCATGCGTCACCTTTTTGCCTGGTACCCTATTTGGCATAGTAAATCCTTGGCCAGTGCTTGTCTCATTAACCAAACAAAGCCCTGGTGGGACTATACCAGTGTGTTCTTTTCGTGTTCCTGCCCCATCCTTGCCCAAGCTTCTGCCCACCTGGAGCCCCCCTGCCCAGTGAGCAACCAAGAAATGTTGATTGAGAGCCAACGAATTTCATTTTGTTCGAGAAGCCCATGAATCTCCAAAAGCGGACGATCTGTCACATCTACCAGAATCCACCAAGTCCTTGTGTTGCCTAAATCACGTGGAGCCAGCACCCTCGTCAACCACCGGGCTTCACGCCTCCCTTCTGTGCTACTTGAAAAATTAGCTGGTGTACTGGAAATAAAGCCCCCAGGAATGCACGTTTTGACAAGGTAATGGTCCCCTACCTTTCCCGACATTTTGCGAGGGAGTCCGAGTCCATTATAATGTCACAATGACGCACACCTTTGACATCTCACTGGATAATTAAAAGGCGGTTTAATCATAGCGATCATCCACTTAGTGTCTGGTTCCAGATGTTGGGGAAGCACGCTTAGGGGGGGGGGCCGTTGGTGTGCAAATGGCGGATAAATCCGGGTCAGGACTGAGACCACCAGGTGGCAGGTTCTGTTACAGCTCAGGGGATGATGGGAAGGCAGCTCCTGCCCCCAGCAGTGCTTCCCACCACGGTGGGAGAGAGAGGGGGAAGGAGAGAGGGAAGGGAAGAAGTAGAGGGAGGAGGGAGGAGGGAGGGTGAGGAAAGCATATTTCTACTCTCTTTTGCTTCTTTGAACTACATGCAAGAGCAGACCTTCTTTTCAATCCAAATGGAAAACAGAGTTTGTTGTTTCCATTAATCACAAGTGGCTCATGCTGGAAGGGAACTTAGTTTTCATTCTTCCATAAGGCAGATATTTATTAAAAGCCTGCTCTGAGTCAGGCATTATTCTCGGTGCTGTGGAGACGGGGAAGAAAGGGACAGCCCAGGCTCCTGCCCCTCTGGGGCTTATGTTGTAGAAGGGGGAGAAGGGTAAAGTTGCATGGGTGCTGTGCGTCGCACTAACGCGGTGGTGACCTGGTGACTATGTTGAGCCACATGGTCAGGTTACTTCTGTCCAGAGAGCAGCCTTGTAGCCAAGGTCTAAGTGACAAGGGGTCGGACAGTGTGAAGTTCCCTGGGAGAGAAGCTACCGGAGGGACTCTGGGTGGGAAGGAACTGGAGACTGTTGTGGCCACCGGGCAGGAGGGGAGGCCAGGGGGCTTTTCCCAGGCTTCTGGCTCAGGAGTTTGGACTTCAGTCTCCATGGGATGAAGAGCTCATGAAGAGGTGAAGCGGAGAAGCTTGTGATGAGGTGATAGGCCTTGAACAAAGAGATCTCATATTAGACCTTTGTTCTCCCACATCGGTGCTCCTCCTCCTCCTCCTCCTCCTCCTCGCCCTCTTGGCTGATGCTAGGTGCTGGGAAAGACAATGGGGAGTGATGCGCCTGCCCCCGGGGGCTCACTGCCACGTGGGAGGACAAAGGACTGAACCAGCAATAACCACCTGATGCCAGATCCTCCCAAGGTAGAGGTAAACCCAGGACTACAGGAACCAGAGTCAAGGCACCTAATCCGGGAAGGCATTCTAGAAGAGGTGGGCCCATGCTGAACCTCAAGGGACCTTGAGAAGCAACTGACCAGGCAGATAAGGCAGCGTGCAGATGCAAACACTCCAGGAGACGAAAACAGCCTGTGTCCTGAAGGGAAGGAGCCCTGAAGAAAAGGGCATATCTGGGGAGCAGCAGGGCTCGGCTGGACTGGAATCACGAGGCCCAGGGAGGGTCTCCCAGTGCACAGTTCTTACCTCCGTCTTCACCCCCAGCCTTCACGTGACCACGGTCAGGTGTTCAGAACGTTGGAGGAATCAGCGCATCCCAGAACCATCCTTAGCTAGGCCGGTGCTGGGAATGGCACCCTCCCCAACCCCCCCCACCACCACCACCATGCAAGTGACTCTGCCTTGGCTCTCACTTTCTCCAAACTGTTGATCTTCCTAGTAAGTATTTGGATTTCAAATCTTGTACTCACACCCCAAAGCCAACATGGTCCGGCTTCTGTGCTGCAAACACTCTTCCTCCTGCCCAAAACATTGTATCAGGGAGACTAAGGCCTGGAGAAAAGAGAGATGACTTAACTCAAGCCACCCAAGAGCTTTTGGGTGGAAACACAGAGGGCAAAACCCTGATCTCTTGACCTTGGATCTGGCACCGCTACGGAAAACAGAGCCTGGTGGAGTGTGGGTACGATGGGAGAAATGTCTGCTTGTTGCACACGGCCCCCTGCTACATGTTGAGAGCTGCAAGTGGCCTGGAGGGGAGGCTCAGGGTACTATGGTTGGGAGTTCGAGTTCGGGGTCAGGCAGCTTTCACTTAATTTCCACCTCCTCTCGTAAATAGCTGTGTGTCTTTGGGCGGATTGCTTCACCTGTCTGTGCCTTGGATTTCTCATCTGTAACATGAGAATAATCGTACCAGCTTCGTAGGGATATTTGTGAGTGTTGAGTGGAGGTGATACACCCGAGGCCCTTAGCATCGTGCTGCATACATAGTGTGATCCATGGTAACCTGCCGATCACCCCTGTAAGAGGTGTCACTGAGTGCCTGCAGTGTCCCGGGCACCATCCTGTGTGCCCTTCACATCTCCTCGCGGTAGTGACATCATAGCTCATGAAGTGTTTTACAAACACCCGGCATATGCTTTGTGCCTCTTACTGTTTTATTCCACTCATGTTATCTCACTCAGTCATCGCAGTAACATTGTGGAGTGGCTTTTATAGGTGCTGAAAGAGAGGCCCAGAGCGGGTGAGTCACTTGCCGAGGTCACACAGCTAGCCGGAGGCAGGGTGGGATGCTAGCCCAAACCTCCTGCCTTTCCGTCCACTTGTCACCTCTCTTTCTCCCCCGGGCTCCCTGCCTTGCAATTTGGGGACCTGTTGCTACTCGGCGGGTGTCGCTTGAGACTCCCCTTGTCCCCTGTCCACGGCAGCCCCCCTCCTTTGCCCCAGAAGAGGAAGCATACAGAGAGGGGCCCTACAGGGAGCTGCATGAATTCCTCTTGCAGGTAAGTGGGGAGGAGCAGAGCTCTGCCACAGGTGGGCCAGCTGTCACACACCCAGGCCTGCACCGCCCAGTGCATCCGGGCACGTGACAGACGTGGTCACTCCTGCAGCAGAATGGCTCCCTCACTGAAGGCCAGGGCCCAGGCTGAACAGGAACAGGCACAACCTGGTGCTCCTGGGGCCAGAGAGGGGCCGCCCTGTCCCAGAGAATGTCTGGGCCGAGGGGCCTCAAACTGGCTCCCCACAAGCACCTGGGGGAGGATGAAGCAATCAGGGCTCCAGCCCCGCTCCACTCTGGCTCAGCTCCGGCTGAGTCTCTCTGCTTCTGTCCATTTCACGTCATGATTTTACACGCAAGATTTTCTTTGGAGAAAAGGGTTGACTAACCAGAACACAAAAAGCCAAAAATTGCAGCTTACAGAAAGGCCTGTGGACGCACAGCCCAGACTCACGGCACATGGTGTGAGTGGTCCTTCTGGATGTGCTGTATCCTCATGGCTCTGTGGGACAGCAGGTGGGGTGTGCAAAATAAACACGCTTTACTCGACACCTGCTGCTGAGAGGTCATGGCTCGCCCCTGTATAACCGGGCGGTGTCTGTGTGAATAAGTAAACACAAAGCACTCAGCTAGGGCCAGAATACCCAGATGAATAACAAACAGATGCCCGTCCCTCAGGGAGCTCACAGTCCAGTTAATGAACGAAGCAGCATCCATAACATTCTCCTTAAATAGCTCATTTACAGAGCAAACAGCCATGCATTTCTTCAAAAGCCTCTAGACTCTCTGCTGAGCCTCTGGCACCACGTGCCTGGTGAAACCTGGGTGTCTATCCCTCATTACACAGCAGCCTTAAACTCTCACTCCGGACTCCTCCCTGCGCATTGGAAAGGCTTTCTCCCCCATTCCAACCCTGTTTTTCCCTCCCAGGAACCTTACTCTTTCCCTATAGCATTCAGCACAATGTGTGATTACTCATTTGCTTGTATAAATGTGGATTTGTTTAATGTCTATCAGTGACAGGGTCTGTCTGTTGTAGTCTGTTTCGCCAGAGTCTAGCAGAGTATCTGTTTCGTTGTGGACACGTAGATTACTTTTCAAGAAATGAATGGTCCTTTGGGAGATTGTGATAGGTGAGTTTGGAAAGTGGTTGAGGCCCAGAATTTGGGAGGGAGGGGGACATTGAATCAGACAGGCTAGGAGATTCATACTACAAGGCATTTGAACAGCTACAGACTTTATCCCTTCCTTCCTTCCTTCCTTCTTTCCTTCCTTCCTTCCTTCCTTCCTTCCTTCCTTCCTTCCTTCCTCATTCTTTTTCTTTCTCTCCTTCCTTCTAGTCATAAAAAGAAAAGAGAAATAAAGGGAAAGAGGCCTTGGTGGGGTACAGAGGGGTCAGTAAATTTTGAAGCAGGTAGGTGAGTTTTGGTAAACCTATTCCCGGGCTGGGCAGCCCTTTGCAGCGGGTGCTGGAACAGCCACACATTTCCATAGCTCAGCGGAGGCCACGTGGACTTACCAGCCTGTTCTTAGCACAGACTGTTCAGTCCTCAGCCTGACAACTGGGTCACACACCAGCTCCCCTTCATTACTCCTTTCTCCAGATGCTGCCTTGTAGGGGCCCCCGATAGTCACACTTGAATGGCCAAGAGAGGCCATGGGCACCTTGCATGGATTCAGAGAGGGCCTGAGTGGGCCAGCCAGCTTCCTCTGAGACTGGAGATGCTTCTGAATGCAGACCGCTGCCAGCCCCCACGTTCACCACCATCACACTCATGACTCTGATTGTGTATTAAAAGCATGAATTCAGGAGGCCAACTTCCTAAGTTCAGATGCCAACTCTGCTGCTCACAAGTCACTTCTGTGTGCAACATATGGCTAATATAATAGTAGTGTTTACTTCCTCGCATTAAATGAGCCAACATACCTAAAGTACTTGGTCACGGTCAGTGCTGTGAGCATCTGGGCTATTATTACAATGATCTGCATGGCTGACTGTCTTCCTGGGACCCAGAACCAGGCCTTGCTCACTCAGTGAAAGTTGACTGACTTTCTCCGGGTCACCAAGGGGTTCCTGACAACGCCTGGTCCTTCATTTCCTTGCCATTTCCCCCAAGACCCTGGAAGCTGTATGAGGACAAGAATCCAACACCCAGTAGTGGAGGCACCATTGCAGCTCGGAGGACAGGTGTGGAAGAAATGAACGGCGGGAGTAGGAGACCCGAAGATACTGTGGCTGCAGAAGATGAGGGGGAGGCAGGAAACAGTATTCATCCTGAAGTGTCCTATCTCGCTCAGGAGGGTAGGTGGTAACTCTGATAACCAAGGAAGGACGTGATGGAGGGAAAGCTAATGATGCTGGAAACCCAGGTTTCTGAAAATCAGCTGTGGAGGGCCAGGATAGTATTTAGGTCACAAATAGGTTTTTTTACTTGTAAAAATGGTCTTTTGACTAAGGCATACTGAGATATTTATTTCTAAGTCTGCAGTCAAATCAGGAGTGTGAGGGTCTGCAGTCGGATCAGAGCAATAAGGAATGAAATCAAAATGTTTGTCGGAGAGGCTTAAAATGGTCTGAAGAGGCGGTTCCCGAGGAAGAGCAATCTAGTGGCAATAAAGCGTCTTTGCAATCATGCTAACCGGCAGAGGGAGGCCAACGTTTGGTCTGCCCAGGCTCATTTATGTGCAGACGCCCAGGGGCCAGGACCTGCAATGCTTGGGAGCCAGTGAGGGGCAGTGGTGAAAAGCTCAGCCCTGAGGAGGGATGGGGTTCTTCCGGAAGAAGCAGGCGGGGAGCTGGCATTGGGACAGGGAGAGGTGAATATCTGGAGGTCTCTGCCTGCAGGGCTCAACCCAGCATGGCATCCCTGCCTGCCACCTTCATCCCGTAAGTCATTCGCGACCTCTTATGAAAAAGCATTCTGCCTTTCAGTGCAATACAGACCTGTATTCCTTGGCCCCCTGGCAGCAGCGATCTATCATGTGGCTGTTGGAGGTGTTGAAGTTCAGCAGGAAAAAACCATCAGACCATCATTTTCCCTTCAAGGAGCCATTAGATGATTCTGTCTGACCTTCAGGGGAGCCCTGGGAAGCTCAGAGTGGCCTGTGTCGAATGCTCCAACTGGCCCCCGCAGAGATAATGTTCCAGACTGGTTGTGCTGCGAGCTGCGTGCATCCCTATGGCCTCCCCTAAATGTGGTTACTCCCGTGGTTGCAGTATTCTTGGGGACAAAGCCAGAAAGACAGGCAGTGTGGCCCAAAGGAAGAGCACTGACCTCAGGGTTTGGGAGACCAGGCTGTATCTCTAGATCTGCCTGGTCCTGCTGTGATAATTTGGACAGATCATTTCTCTCTCTGCATTTTTTATATGGAGGTCCCCAAAGTCACCTGGAACAGGTGGAACAGAGTGAGTGATTCAAAGTGTCCCAGGACCAGCAGCATCAGCATCACCTGTGAACTCATTAGAAAAGCAACTTTTGGGGGCACCTGGGTGGCTCAGTCGGTTAAGTGTCCGACTTCAGTTCAGGTCATGATCTCATGGTTTGTGAGTTCGAGCCCCACGTCGGGCTCTGTGCTGACAGCTCAGAGCCTGGAGCCTGCTTCAGATTCCGTGTTTCCTTCTCTCTCTCTTCCCCTCCCCCACTTGTGCTCTGTCTCTTAAAAAGAAAATAAGTGCAAATTTTTTTTTTTTAAAAAGCAACTTTTGGGCCCCAGCCCCAAATCAGAAGCCCTGGAGTTGCAGCCCAGCATGTGTGGTCTAACAGGATACAGGTGCTTTATATGCATGTTGAGGTTTGAGAAACACTAGCTTGAAAGGTAGGGCACGTCCCTATCTCTGGCTTAGTGCATGGCATCTAATGGGAATATATGATCAGATGGCCTAGTAGGACCCTAAAATGAATGATTAAGCCCAGACTCACATTTGGGTCTCTAAATTGTCACCCCTTTATTCCACCAAATCTTGTCATTTTAGAATCTTTGTTTTCCTCTACCACCCAAACACAGCCCTTTGCTTAATTTACTGCTCAGTCTGGGGGGTCTGGCAGTGATATGTGCACCTCACCTTGCCTGCTGAGCCCTGCATTTGGGGAATGAGTTGGGGGGAGTGGCTTTCAGCCTCACTTCTGAACCAAGTAGCTGCTGCATATGGAATGCCAGGCTATGATATCTACACATATATAATACATAGATTTGCAAGAATCTGTTATAAATTACAGGGGTTTATGACCCTGGTTTTGCAGACTGATGGGCATGAATTGTAACAGCGCAATATATTGCTGTATAAGATAATGCCACCAGAGATAGAGGCCTAATATATCATTACCAAAGAGGATATCGCATTTAGAAATGTGCTATTTTTATTTAAGTGCCTTTGGTGTTTTAAAACTGTCAGCTCTGAGATGCCCCAGGAACTGATACGTTTTGGGCAAATGCCACTTCTCATATAAACCCTGAGAGCCCTCACCATTACCCCAAGTGACTGACCAGAGCTGAGCATGAGTGTGCCAGGAGAGAAAGGGAGTCCCTTCCTTTCCACTCTGTGTGCCCTCCCTGCACATACACATGCACCCCTTCCCCCTCCAGGGTCCCTTACTCTGTGCCTAATTTCCCAGAAGACAGTTTGGAGCAGACTAACAGGGTAAGATAAGTGTATCTAGATTTCCATTGTATTTTTGGTTGGCTGTGCCCAAGGCAACAGAATACATGCATTGTAGCTAGACTGTCTTGGGTTCCAATCCCTGGTTCTACTTCTCATCAGCCTGATCCCTTTGGGAAAACTATTTAACTTCTCTCAGCTTTAGTTTCTTCTTCTGCAAAATAGAGAGCAGAGTCTAAGGCTTGACCCTTGCCTCCCTCCTTGCCCTGTGTCTGGCCTCTGTCCTTCTTGCTCATTGGGTCCAGCCACGAAGACCTCTGTTCAGCTTCTCGAACATCCCGCATCGCCAGCCTTTTGCTCCCATGTCGGGGCCATGGCACCTGCCCTCTCTTCTGCCAAGAATGCTGTTCCTGCATTCATTTACTGATCCCTTTCTCACTTCAGTCAGGTTTCTGCTGAAATGCACTTCATGGGAGCAGTCCTCCCCACCACACTACTTTAAATTCCTTACTTAATTCCCCACCTGTCCTTATTCTCTGTCCCTTGCCCTGTTATTTCCCTTCACAGCATGGATCAGCTGACTGCTGATTACCTGGTAGGTTGGGTGTCTGTGTCCCCACCCCTACGTGAGCTTCATGAAGGCAAGAAGAATGGAGGCTTTCTGTAGTTTTAATGCTCTATTCCAGCACCAAGGACAGCACCCAACATAAGAACATGCCACAAATGTTGAATGAATGAATGCTATGAAGGAATGAATGGCACTTCCCTGATTCCAGTTGAGAGATAAAGCACGAAAAACACTGAGCATAGTCCCTACCATATACTAATTATATCCATTTATGCTTATTGAGCATTTACTATATACCATTGTTTAAGACCTCCACATCAGTTAATCTTCCAAACAGTCCTTTGCCTAGGTTCTGTTGTTATAATTTCCACTTAGCAAATGAGGCAACAGAGGGACAGAAGGACAAATAACTCGACCAAAGTCATCCACATAATAGGTGCTAAAGCCACAGTTCAGAGTTGTGCTCTTCTCCTCTGCCCTGTACTGCCTGTCAGATGAAGCTGTGGCTGGCGTTGTTATTATGCCTGCTTCTTCTGGATGATAGGGACCTTGGTGCCAGCTAAATACATGCCAGCCCTCTTGCCTTACTTAGGAGAAGGTGCTTGAGGAGGGAGGGCTGGGTTGTGCCTATGGGGCGTCTAGCCCCTTGACTCTCAGCCATATCCAACCTGAAAGCTAGTGTGTGGGAGGCAACATAATGCACACTGGGCCGGGAGGTTGGCACTCTGGGCTCTGTCCTGACCCTGAGACTAACTTGCTGTGTGACCTTGGAGAAGTCACCCCACCTCTCTGAGCCACAACTATCTTCACCAACGTAATGGGTTATGTTATAATGGAGATAACAGCCCTCCTCCTGCTGTGGAACTTGTTAGGACACACTTGGACAGACTCCAGTAGAAAATATTGTTGTTGAATTGAGAGCTGAAATGGAGAGATGTTCCAATCCTACTTCCCCAGGGGCCTTCCCTATAAGACATCAGAGTGGGAGTTGCAAAGCCCCGTGGGCTCAGAAGTGGGCTTTGTGATTAGGGGGACCTAGCCAAGGGAGTATGTCCACCTGCTAAAGGCAGCCCACACCTGCCTGCTGCCCAGTGTTGCACTCACAAATGCAGCCTCAGTTTTGCCAGATGGGCGAGGAATCTGAATTTTTATGTGAAATCTCTCTGTTTTTTCAATGTTAACACAAGTTTTAAGCCACCTGTGATGATTGGTGGCCCATCTGTGGGCTGGGTTGAGCCAGGGGCCTCACAGTGACCTAGCCTGCTAAGGAAAAGGCGCTGGTAAGACTACTCAGGGCATGAAAGGTTTCCCAGCACCTCCACCCACTGGGTAAACCTGCAGGGGACTGGGAATGGCCTCTTTCCATATTCCCACACCAACGGATGTTCTAAGAGGGGCAGGAAGATAGGTGTTCTCTTACAGTAACGTTTTCTTCGTGTCCGTTTATATTTTTTTTATTATCTATACTTTGTTTCGCACCTTTTTACTTAATGTACCTTAGACGTATTTTTATATTACCTCACACAAATCCAACTTGTATTTTTGACTGCTTCACAGCAAGCTACTGTATGGATTTGCCATCATTTATTTTACTAGTCACAGTGGCCAGATCCTTTGGTGGCATCCACTTTTTCCTACAGCAGACAGTACTGCAAAGAATGACTTTGATTGTATCTAATTTTTGTATACATATAGCATGTCTGTAGCCTGAGAAATAGTATGTACTTTTCTAAAATGACCACTCATATCCGTGGCAATTATCCTGACATTAAATAGTGATATAGAAACCTAGTGTGAATCTTTTTCCCTAGTGTTAATTGAATATGACTGTCAAAGAGAATAAGTCATAAAGCAAATGGGGCAAAATGGTGGTAATAGATGACTCTGGGTAAAGAGTGCGTGAGGGTTCCTTTTATTTTTCTTTGTAGTGTGCCTGCAGCTTTTCTCTAAGTCTGAAACAATTTCCAAATTAAAAGTGTTAACAGGGGTGCTTGGGTGGCTCAGTCGGTTAAGCATCCGACTTCGGCTCAGGTCATGATCTTGTGGTTCATGAGTTAGAGTCCCATGTCAGGCTCTGTGCTGACTGCTTGGAGCCTGGAGCCTCCTTTGGGTTCTGTGTCTCCCTCTCTCTCTGCCCCTCCCCCACTCATGCTCTGTCTGTCTCTCTCTCTCTCTCTCTCTGTGTCAAGAATAAATATTAAAATTTTTTTAAGTGTTAAATTAACAACGCTGTCTTTTATTCTCTGTTTGATTTTTTTAAATATTTACAACAGTGACACATGCTTACAATAGCAAGTGAAATAAGTCCCTACAAAGATCAGTAAAGGCCAAGGGCCACCCTATCTGCACCTCCTGCCCCCTGAGATAATCAACATTATCCAGCCTGGTGTGAATATCAGTCCTCAGTTTACTCCTTGTTGAGACATAGATATGTATGCATATAGTCACCTGTTTGTGTATTTTTTTAATGAGAAACTATATACACTAGAGTGTAAAGCTTGCTATTTTAACTTATATGTCACAGACATCCCTCCATTTAGATCTGACACTCTCTTTTTGAAAACTTACTTCTTTACATTCACACATAATAATCAGTACAACTATTTCTTTTCTAAATTAAATTTCATCTAATTATAAAGATGGCCCAGTTCATCATATGAAATGCAGGCAACTTATTTTTTTTAAATATTTTTTAATGTTTATTTATTTTTGAGAGAGAGAGACAGAGTGCAAGCGAGGGAGGGGCAGAGAGAGAGGGAGACACAGAATCTGAAGCAGGCTCCAGGCTCTGAGCCATCAGCACAGAGCCTGATGCGAGGCTCGAACCCCCAAGACATGAGATCATGACTTGAGCCGAAGTTGGACGTTCAACCGACTGAGCCACCCAGGCACCCCAAAATGTAGGCAACTTATAAACACTAAAGAAGCAAGTAAAAATCACCCATAAGCCCTCTGCCAGTGGTGACCACTGTTAGCACTCTGCTATAGTTTCTTTGGGTCCGTTTCCTCTGCACCCATTCACACGCCTATATGCATAGGTCTGTGTCGGAATAATTAATAAAAATGATACCATTTTGTGTGCTTATTTGTATCCTGCTCTTTGGATGTATTGTTGTAATGTTTTATTCCCATGTATTAAATATTTTTAAAACAGGAAGCTTGAGAGGAATTAAAACAAGTTTTAAGTTGGGTTCGGTTTGTCATGCCTTTGAGATGGGAGAGACAATCAGGGAAGGCTTTTTGAAGGAGGTGATACCGAAGCAAAACCCTGAAGGATGAAAAGAAGTCAACCAGATAGAGAAGAAAGGGGAAAGGGGGTGCCAGGCAGAGGGAATAGCTCAGACAAAGGTCTGGAGGGAGGAAGAAGCTCGGTGCATCCAGAGCCTGCGTGAGGTTTGATGGGCTGGGTGGGGAAGGGAGATGAGGGCCAGCTCTTGGAAGGGTCTTGGCTAGATTAAAAGACTTTAATTTTGCCCAGAAGGCAAAGGAAGCCTGCTGAAGGATTCCATCCAGGAGGAGAAGGGGAGATGGTATAACCTTGTTTGAGGTTTGTCTTTTCAGATGGTCACACTGTTGACATTTGGGAGCAGGACTGGAGAAGGTACATGGGAGGCAGGGGCCAAGGGTTATACGTTTCAAAGAAATTCCTGGACCAGGGTTCTCTGACCTTTTAGACTGGTGTCCTAAAAGCTCAGCCAGCCCTCTCTCTCCCCCCGACTGCAAGCCAACGCCACGTCTAGGCAGCTGCCTAAGGCTTTTGGCAGTTGTGATGTTCTCACCTGGAAGATGTCACCTCCAAACCTCAGAGCACTGTTAGTGGAACCATTAGCAATTTGACGGTTTTGGAACACTTGCAGAGAGAAATCTGTGCCTCTCTTCTGCAACTGCCCTCCATGACCTGTGGTTCCGAAAACAGAAATTCAGGGGGCTCCTGGGTGGCTCAGTTGGTTAAGTGTCCAACTTCGGCTCAGGTCATGATCTCACAGTTTGTGAATTTGAGCCCCGCGTCAGGCTCTGTGCTGATAGCTCAGAGCCTGGAACCTGCTTCAGATTCTATGTCCCCCTCTCTCTCTGCCCTCCCCCATTCATGCTCTGTCTCTCTTTCAAAAATAAACATATAAAAATTAAAAAAAAAATTCAGGGGAAACAAGATCCTGGGAACTCACATAATTCTAGAACTGGACAGATAATTTAATTGTATAAACCATGGGCAGGTTTAAGGATGCCTCCTCACTCAGTGATCCCCAGTCTGATGGTCTCAGCATCATGGAGCAGGACACCCCCAGATCAGGCCACCTTCCACACATGGTCCAATCAGGAGACCTATGGCTCTTGGAAGAAGAGGCTGGGCATCTCACTTATTCTAAAAGTCCTCTTTTTAATCAAATCCTCAGTTTCCTCACCTTTCTGTGAAAACCGGTCTCTCAGGGGTGGAATGGTCACCCATTCCCCCCAAATCTTCCCCAACCCCAACCCCACCTCATCCTTGAGTCCCCAGGCTGACTGGCCAATCCAAAGATGATCATATCTGCCAGCAAACGCCGAGCCGTGCTGCTTAGACAGACAGTTTTGCTTCTTGTAAGCATCTGCAACCTTAAGTGGAGAAAAAGAAAAAAATGTAAGAAAATCCATCAACCAAACTGTTTGGAAGTGGAATATTTTCTATGCGACGCTTATAATGCCGACCTGATGGTGATTTTTCATTTTCAACTTTGGTCATGTTCATGTAACTCCCCACATACCAGTGGGGGATGCTGCTTGTGTGTGTGCACATGTGTGTGTGCAT
This sequence comes from Puma concolor, assembly GCF_028749965.1. Lineage (NCBI taxonomy): Eukaryota > Metazoa > Chordata > Mammalia > Carnivora > Felidae > Puma > Puma concolor. Next base: position 21,766,951 of record NC_141680.1, on the reverse strand, counting down.
GCATGCTTGTGTCTAGATATGCCCACGACCAACATGAAGCTAGAAACCACAGTCAGAAATACATCTGTTTGGTCTTGAGTTCCTGAAGCTCGGCATGCTGGTCAGGAGGCAGGATTGCCTGTGGGTAAAACCATATGTCACTTAACATGGTGTCCACCATGCAATCGATGGTAACTATTATTTCTGCCAGAGCTCAGTATATGAATATTGAGGGATCCAGGTGTATCTGGGTTCCACCCATGAGGACACATCAGACCCTTTAACAGCAGAGTGTAGAAGGCAGGAAGGTCCTCGGTAAATCTAAGAGGCCAAGGCAGCCCATGAGTGTGTTGTTAAAATGGAGGCATGCAGCTATAGCCCAATGAAGAGCCGAGTTCTTGGAAGAAGGAAACAGAACACATAACCAGCCCAAGAGCTGGACAGAGAAGGGAGAGCATGAAAACTCCAGCTAGGAGAGCTGAGAAACAGAGCAGGGTGAGAAACACACCGGGTCAGGTGGCTCAGGAGCTAAAGCCAAGAAGGAGGGGGATGCCCCAGGTGACACCCTACAGGCAGCGCTGGGACATCATCAGCGCTACCTCCTTGGGCTCTACCAACACCTTTTCCTGCAGCTCAGGGAAACAGCGCAGGAATTAAGCTTGCAAATGACAGACCAAACAGAAGCACACTTTTGCCATTGTTCTCTCCCGCCAGGCCATCGGCAAGACAAGTTGTCTCCAGGCTGGGTGTGCGTCAACACTCCCAGAGAGGTGTAGCGTGTCCGTGTAGAGTAATTTGTCCTAGAGCGAGTGGACTGTATGTAACAAAGGCTGTTTGTAGCAAGCCTGCGGTATTATGCATGACATTCATTTGCTAATTTGCATTTCCTTCGCCTCTTAAAAAATGAAAAGCAGAGGCAAATAAATGATGAACGGAAGGGAAATTGAATGCCTAATAAAGGAAAAGCCCGCCCTGATGAAAAAAGATTGGTACAATTTGAAAACGAAATGAGTTCCAGTAAAGAAGAGGCACGAACTCCCTGCGGTTTAGGGCTCACACTGTTGACCGGGAGAAGGTTCTGAAGGGAATCGCAAAGCCCCGGTTCTTCCCATGCTTTGGGTGACCCTCTGGAAGTCACTCCATCTCTCTGAGCCTTGGTTTTCCTATCCAGAAAATGGGCTTCATGGTACTCGATCTGCTTACCTCACGGGGTCATGGGAGACTAGCGTTAGTCATGGGAGACTAGCGTTAGTAATATAGACGGGAGGGCTGGAGCCGAACCAACAAATTGCAGATCAATAAAAGGAATTGCCTTTTTTTTTTTTTTAAGGGATTGCTTTTAATACAATTCAATAATGTACACTGAAATCAGAGGGATTTTGCCCTTAGAAACAACGTGGGGTGGGAAGAACACAGTATTTGCATATAGATCTGAGTCTGAATCTTGAACCCATTAGCCATATGACCTTGGGTAAGTCACTTTACCCCTCGGAGCCTCAGTCTCCCTATATATGAAATGATAATAATAATGTTTGCACCCTTGTAGTATTGGTCAAAGAATTACCTAACGTAAGGTATAAGAGCACATAGTAGGTGCTCAACTAAAGCTGGTTTTATTCTCCTTCCTGCCCTATCAGACAACAGCACTTGCCCTAATTCTTAATAACCCAGAACCTGCTTCATGAAATTGTTGAGACTGACCCCAAGAAAAGGTTATCATTTTTGAGGGTTTTTGACCTGTGTGAGATCTTAGAAATAGTTATATCTCAGGATCGGTCTCGCTATTTCTCTCTCCTAGTCAAAGCATTTTTAGCCAACTACAAATTCGAAGCCACTCCTTCTTCAAAATATAACTGTGCAGCAAATTTGACATCAAGAAATTAACAAGTAGGCATAAGACATTCAGAATTGAGCTGGCTATCAGCAGGTTAAAAATGGAAATAAGGCTTACACACAAGTACATTTTTACACATAGCCATTTCAAATACATATTCATCAGTACCCATTTATCTAATACCAATCACATACAGCTTTAAAGTCAGAGGCACTAGCAATTTTTGCTTTCAGTCAGAATTTCTCAAAATCTGTTCCTTGGAGCCATCAGGGTCCATGGAGGTCCTTGGGCCACCCTGGGGGGTTCAGGGGGCTCTGGCCCAGCAAGACTGAGGCTCCCCTCTCCACTTTAACCAGGGCACCTCTATCTGTTTTAAACATCGGGGCACCACATAAGGCTTAAAAAAAATTAGAGTGTTCTCTTGCTATAAAACAAAAAGGTGAAAATGACCAATATAGTTCAAATGTAGCTCAAAGCCCTCATCACACAAGTTGGAAAACTAAAGCCACGGAGGGGTGGTGGTTTGCCAAGGACACAGTGAGTGGGCAAGGAACAGGACTGGGGACAGGGCCCATGCCCCAGTTCTTTGAGTCTAGAAGCAGTGTTTGCTGTGAACTCTTGGCAAGTTCCCCCTGCTGGACACATGTTTTTGAGTGGCTGGGCTATGCTGGGCTGGCCTTTGGAATTGAAACAGAAGGCCAGCAGCCCCACATGAGGAATGGGGTCCTGGCTTTGGCCTCCGAGTCTTCAAGCTGGCCGCCCACTCCTCCTGGCTCTCCCAGAAAGAGACATCTCCCTTTGAGTGGGTGTTATGGTAAGACCGACCCGAATAGTTTCAAATCAAGACGGGGGAAGAGAACTGAAATTCTTTGAGCACCTCCGATGTGCTTGGCAACTTGAACACAGTGTCTTATTACTTTCCCCGGGACGTAGATCTTCGCAGTCCTATTTTGCAAATAAGGACACTAAGACTTAGAGCGGATAGGTGATTTGCCTCGGGTTCTCACAGTGAGCAAGGGTCAGACGCAGGATTAGTTCCTGGGGGTCTCTGACCCCCAGAATCCCACCCTCGCTGTGTTCTGGGACCATTTGCTCTTCTCCCAATTCTCCCAGGCCCCCAGCTGCAGGCCAACAGGCCAGAGGGCCCCAGCCTGCAGCCCCTGAACCACAGTCTGACAGTCTGGACTGCTCAGCCTCTTCCACGGCATGCTGGATGCAGACCAGATGGTTTCACCTCGCGTTTGGCAGAAGTGAGTTTCTGCGGCCGGTGCTTCACGCTGACATCTATGGGCTGCAAGGGGCCTCCCCTCCAGAGTGAGTGGCCATCTGCCAGATGTCCCTGCTGGAGCGAGACTGGACAGAGGGAGGGATGCAGGCAGAAGACAGGGCCTCTGCTCAGTTTTTTGTCTTAGCTGGGAGGCCCTGTTATCTCCCCTCCTCCTCGATGTGATTCCTTCCCTTAGATTCCCGGATGGGACCTGTCTGGATCCTCCTCCTGTCTCAGGGCTTGCTCCTTCCCAGTCCCCTCCACCGGACCTCTGCTGCCCCTCCCCCTGACCTCCTGCGTTGGGGTTTCTCAGGGCTCTGGCCACTCATGTGCTCCCTTGCTGATACCCTCTGGTTGCATGGCTTTAAGTATCACCTCCATGTTGATGCCCCCCCAGTTAAAGTCTCCATCCCGTCGGGGCGCCTGTGTGGCTCAGTCAGTTAAGCATCCGACTTCAGCTCAGGTCATGATCTCATGGTCTGTGAGTTCGAGCCCCACATTGGGCTCTGCGCTGACAGCTCAGAGCCTGGAGCCTGCTTCGGATTCTATGTCTCCCTCTCTCTCTGACCCTCCCCCGTTCATGCTCTGTCTCAAAAATAAACATTAAAAAATTTAAAGTCTCCATCCCAGCCCTCTGTCAGCCCTCCCAGTCTGAGTCAGCCCTCAGACTCTCCTAGGCTGCATTCCTGTGCATGTGTCTAGAGGAAACCTCATACGTCCCATCTCTAAAGCTGAATTTCTGTTCTTACTCTCGACTCCTCCTCAGCCCACAGCCTCCTGTGTGTTGCTGAGGACACCGGCACCCTTCCGGTTGTTCCAGGAAAAGTCTTGCAGTTGGCTCTGACCCCTTTCTTTCTCTCACATCCCCACCTCCAATCTGTCAGGAGCTCCTGTTGGGCTTACCTTCAAAATACGCCAAGAATCCAAGCACCCCACACCACCTGCGCTGCCCCCATCCTGGTCCAAACCATCACCATCTCTTGCTCAGATGACTCCAGAAGCATCGTAATGGGACTTTCTGCTTCTACGCCTTACCCTCTGGAGGAGCCCGAATCGTGGCCCCCAAACATACCAGGCTCTAATCCTGCAATCTGCAAATGTTGCCTTATTGGAAAAGGGGGCTTAGCAGGTATGATTAAGGTTGTTGAGATGGAGCAGTTATCCTGGGTTATCCAGGTGCGCCCTAAATGCCACCGCAAGTGTCCTTCTAAAAAGCAGAGGGACACCTGGCACACACAGAGATGATGTGACTACAGAGGTAGAGACTGAAGTGATGTGACCCCAGGCCAAGCAATGCCATAGCCCCCAGAAGCTGGAAGAGACAGAACAGACTCTCCCAAGGACTTCCAGAGGGAATGTGGCCCTGCTGATACACTAATTTCAGCCCAGTGACACTGACTTTGGGTTTGTGGCTTCCAGAACCAAGAGAGAATGAATTTCTGTTGTTTCAGGCCACCCAGGCTGTGCTAATTTGTTATAGCAGCTGCAGGAAACCTACACACTGTCCTATAGTCTATTCTTATCACATTCTTTTTAGCATCAATAAGATCACATTAATCATTTGCTCAAAACCCTCTGGAGATGCCCTCTCTCATTCAAAGAAGAGTCGTTAGCTGGTCATTAGAGTGGCTAATTCCTCTTGTCCACATTCCTGCCCCGACCCCTTTCACTATCATGCACTCAGCCACCGCAGCCACACCGGTCTCCTTGTTCTTCCGTGAACAGGCCAGGCATACGCCCACCCCACGGCCTTCACACTTGCTGTTCCCTCTGCCTGGAATGCTCTTCCTTGAGATAGCCACACGGCTCACTCCCTCACCACTTTGCAGCCTTCAGAGCTGAGATTCCAGCTGGACCTCACTGTCTCGGTGAGGCTGGCCATAACCACTCTAGTTTAACCACACTCTGCACCCCCTCTTTTCCTGGCGTTCCAAATTCTTCTCAATAGACTCTGCTTTTCTTTTTTTCGTAGCCGTCTAGCACCTTGTAACAACCCATATCATTTTCTTATTATGTTTATTGTGTTCTACCCATCTCCCGGATTCCATGTACTATCTACCCCCCAGAATATAAGCTCCCCGGGGCACAGAGTTCTTTGTCTCCTTTGTTCACTGATGTCTTCCAAATGTCTGGAGCAAGAGAAGAGATGCTTGGAAAATAATTTGCTTCATGAACACGTACATATATGTGTGTACATATATATGTATAATAATCAATGAAATCAAACCTTACCTGTCTTTGTTATTAGGCAAGACTCATAACCTTCCTGCCCTTAAATACCCATTCGGTGGATTTGCTCCTTCTGCCCCAGGGAAACCTGGGGGGAATCTCCTCCTGCTGAGTCACTTCCTTACTGGCCTCCTGGCTGTCTGGGGACACAGGTGGGCTCCCCCCTCTTGGTTTTCTGGAAGCCCCTCTGCTCTCTCTGTCTCTTGTCTCTACCTCCTGTAAATAAATACTCTTTCCAAAAACTAGTAATAGATTCAAAACCCAAGAGACGACTCCAGGCATTTTTCTGGATTCAGAGTTTCGTAAAAACCGAGTAAACTTAAACATTTCTTTTTTTTTTTTTTTTCAACTTTTTTTTTTTTTTTTTTTTTTTTTTATTTATTTTTGGGACAGAGAGAGACAGAGCATGAACGGGGGAGGGGCAGAGAGAGAGGGAGACACAGAATTGGAAACAGGCTCCAGGCTCTGAGCCATCAGCCCAGAGCCTGACGCTGGGCTCGAACTCACGAACCGCGAGATCGTGACCTGGCTGAAGTCGGACGCTTAACCGACTGCGCCACCCAGGCGCCCCAAAAACCGAGTAAACTTACAAAAGAGACCCAAGAGAGACCTGACAGCTGGACACCCAAGATCTCGTAAGTCCTAGACATTTGTGCTTGGGCGCTGCACCGCGCTCTGTGCTGACCTCTCTAAAACAAACCCCTTATCCCACGTGAGATGTAACTGTCTGCGATGGCGCGCTTTGAAAGGATTATGGAAATTCTGACTTTGTGGTCTCTTAACCGCAAGGTGCTCATCCAACTTGCTACTGGCTCTGATTTCTAAACAAACCGTCCTGCGAACTTTGGGACTCTCGCAGAGTGAGGAGAATCTAGCCTACACGTTATTTCCCAACATAATGAAATTTTAATATGTGCTCTGTGGAACAATAAATGAAGTTGACACGACATTACATTTTGTAGGCATTTAAATAAACATTCACTCATTTCATTTCTGCCCTTTTCCTATTTGGAGCCAATAAATATTTTCAGGCCACAGGTTTTGGGTTGTTTTTTTGGTTTTGTGGGGGTTTTGGGGGGGTTTTTTTTGGGGGGGGGAGGGTTGGGTTGTTGTTGTTTTGTTTTGGGTTTTTTTTTTTTTGGTAGGCTCTTGAAACGTAGATCCGAGGGCCTGCATTGAGGCTGATGCATAAATCTCCTGTGGTGGGGAACACTCAGTGGGGAATCAGAAAGGCTGATAAGTTTGGACACGTCCCTAAGGCACTGTAAGCCTGAGTTTCCCCGTTCCCAGAATTGAGATTATGGCTCTGCTTCCATGCCGTGGTAGGAATCAGGTGGGATACTGTAAGGCAGACGTGCTTCGTGAACACTCAAGCAGTCTACACCGCGCTCCGTGGCCGCTTCTTTGCTGCCCAACCTCACCTGGGCCCCAGTGCGGAGGGCTGCCTCACTTCCTCCTGACCAGGGGTGAGCCCGCCGCCCCCTTGCAAGGCTGCCCCTGGCACAGTGCCTGCTGTTTGTCTGGCTATTCCTCAACCCCGTTCTGCCCACTGGTGTGGCCGCCGGGCCTGCCTGGTTTGAGTAAAGTTACCGCACGGCGTCGGAGCTCATTTTACGTACAGGAAGCGGATGACAGAACCGGCATTTATGGAGTGCCTGTTGCATACTAGGTGTTCTCACACATCATTTCATTTCATCCTCATGGCACCTGTGAGCCGCAGCATGTGCTGTCTTTCCTCCCTGCCTTCTTCCTCCGCGCACAGCACCTCCGTCTCTGCCCCATACCTTGGGCCAGGAGCCTGCGAACCATTCTGTGATCCCCCCTCCCTCTCCCTCCTCCAGCCCCCACATCTTAATCATCATCCCCCTCGGCTGAGCCCACCCCCAACATGTGGCCTGAACCCACTGTCCTCCCTCCACCTCTCTGCTGTTATCCCCCCTCGCCGGGTGGTTCTGCACCCCCAAACTGGTCTTCCTGCACGAAATGAAATGAAACGCATGAATGGGCCCCCTCTCCACTCCATCCTCTGCTGGGTCCAGTGTGCCTTTGAAAAGGCAAATCGGATCAGCCCACTCCCCTGCTTCCTCCTTCAGTGCTTCTTTCTGTGGGGTACCCCCCTCACTGGCCTCAACCCTCACCACACACCCTCTCCCTCTCGCTGCTCCTGCCGCTTGGCCCCCCGATTCCTGGAGCCCTGGGACACTCTGCACCTTTGGCACATTTCTTATCATGCTCTTCCCTGACTCCTCACCCAGCACCTCCTTCTTAGCCTCTGGTCTCCTGCTCAGTGGCCACCTCCTCAGGGAGGCACCCCCAGATCTCCAAGGCACTCCTGTCCCTGCATCCTCTCACATCATCTCTGAGCTTCCTCCATAGCTCTGCACGCAATACGTGATGCACCTTCTTTCCTGCCTCCCTTGTCACTAAACTCCAAGAGGGAGGAGACAGAGCGGCCAGCACTGTGCCTGGGGCTGCCTGGAAGTCCAGCAAACAGTCGTCAAATGAGTCAAGTTTCCCATAGTGGCTCAGTGTGAAAGAGCAGAGGTTTAACCTGAAAATGAGCAGAAATCCCAGCCTCTTTAGGGTCATGGCAGCCCCCTGGGCTCCCCAGGCCCTTGTCCCCATCTCCGTCATAGCCGGAACTGTACCTGATCTCCTTGTCTCTTCCCCTAGCCTACGTATCGGCTCCTCAGCATGAGACACCATGTGTCCCCGTGTCCAGCTCTGTGCAAATGTATTCGAGGAGTAAATAGGGCTTATGGTCCCAGGAATCAGCACCTGATTGGGAGTCTTTATAATGCATGGATTACCATTTGATATTGCTAGAGTTTTGGTATTGTGATTTATATTATTATCATTACCATTACTATGTGATAATTATCTAAGAATAGACTATGTTGATGCTAAAAACCTCCCCCATAACCCAGTTCAGCCCTTTTGTTATACGCCCAAAGTCAAGAGCGCTTGAAGGAAGCGCGTCGCCCAAGATCACAGTAGCCCAACAGAGACCAGAACTCAGAGCCACCCACTTCCTGTCCTGTCCTTCCTGCGCCCTCTTGCCACCAACATGCCAGCCATCCCGTTTGTCTCTTCTGCACCTGAGCAGAGATGCTGGGCCGGTGAGAAAGGCAGGGCGGGCCGTAGGAGCGCTCCTCTATGCTGAAGGCGGTGTTGAAGGTCAGGACCCCACACGAAAGGCTCACCTGAGAGCTCACGGTTGGTGAGGTGTGGCCGGCCAGGCGAGCAGGCCACTCGGAGACAGAGAGCTGCTGAGTTCCTCCGGCTGCCATGCAGGAGCATAGATTATCCCGGCAAAGCAGATTATTATGCCTTTGTCTGCTCTTTTGTTACCAAAGCTGATTGTGTACGAGCTTTATACGTGTGCGCTTAAGCCCTTTAGTTAAACATCTGCATGGAAAATAGAAATCATAAAAATTATATCTAATACATGCCATGCCAGGCACCATGCTAAGCGTTTTATATGTGTTCACTCGTGCAGACAATGATCTGATTAATGCGACCAACAAGGCCACCCAGTTGTGTAAATCAGGATTCCACAGGCTTCCCAGGGGCCTCATTTTCCAGTCTGGCATCCACGTGCTTTCCTCAAACCAACGGATGCTCACCTAACCTGCCTTTCCACTGTGAACTACAGGCACATACACACTTGTCCCGCAGTACGGCCAATCCGCAGCCGGTATTTTTCCATAGCTTTTCCAAAAATCTGGTTTTGCTCTCCTTCTTCCCTCATTCCAGATGAGCACAGGCCTTGGGGTACTTGACCTGGCATGAGTGTCTGTCCTAACAGGGTCGTGTACTACGTCTCCACAAATCCTCAGACTGTCTCCATGGGTAACGTTATGGAAAGAATAAAAAACTAGAAAGATCTTGCCAGTTTAGATTGGTCAGCACCACGTGCAGCCTCACCCTTGCAGAAGTGGGTGACAGGAGGTTCCTGGGACATCATTTGATCCCCGTCCCTAGGTTATATTAGAGGAAACAGAGGCTCAGAGAGGTTAAGTGACTTGTCCGAGGTCACACAGCTGATTTGTGGCAGAGCTATAACTAGAACCCATTTCTCCCACCTCTCAGTTAGGTGGTCCTTCCCAGACAGGGTTAAAATTAATCAGGAAGAAGCTTGGGATGGGTATAAGACATTTTTTATACTCTTCTCTCTACCTGTGCTTATGTTTGAAATTTCCCACATGAAAAAAGTTGATAAAGAAAAAAAAGCCCTAGGAGAATGTTCGATTATAGCAGGAGTGGGTCCTGTTTTTATATTCACCTCTTCAAAGAAGATTTGTTTAATTCTTCCCAAAGGGATCTTCCCTGTACTTTGAATTCCCTCACCATTACACACAGTCTGTTCCACACATAATTACTGATGGGGAAGCAGGGTTGGGATTTTTTTTTCCCCTTCTGTCTACCAGCCAGAATGCAAGCCCTCCCTCCCGTCTTTGAAGCTCCATACCTTTCCAGGAGGTGGCCTCAGCCTTCTTCCCCATCCATGTGTCCCCAACTCCTGCCCATGCTGTACCCTCATGGCTAGGGTATCCCCAACTTCACTCACCTACAGACCCCCTGCAGGGTCTTTAGCATCACCAGGTACCTAGCACCACATTTACTTAACATTTTCCTTTGAGCCGACTCACTTTGTTTACCTCAATATATTTTCGGAGAAAACTGTGTGTCACTATTATCGATGGATAATCAGCCATATCATCTACGAAATCGGGGTTTGATGTGCTAGTTACACTGCTTTCAACAGTCATTATAAAGTGCATAGTTGTTTAAAAGCCGAGATGTCCATCAATGTACAACTTAAAAATCTCTATTTAGACCAGGCTTTGGGAAACGCTGTCGTCTGCTGCTGGTCTCCTGGGAATAGCCCGGCTTAGTATCTCTGCTCAGAACTCAGGGATACAGGAGTGTGGAAACTTGTGTGCACGCACGCATGTGTTTTCAACGATGGGACGCGGCCATCTGACCACTGCCACGGATAGATCACCTCCTTATGCTCTCTGCCAGGTGGTCCAAGGAGCCGGGGGATGCGAGGCAGTGAGCGTTCACGGTCCCCTGGTTCTCTGCTCACCTTTCTTATGCAGCAGCCCACACGGAGTGAGCCTTAACTGCTGGCCATGGAGATAGGACTGAGAAACGATGGGTCTCAGCTAGAAAACAGATGTTTTATGGAGGGGATTATATGCTAAAGTGGAATTTGTAAAGTGGGAGCTCCCAGAGGTCTGGGATTACTCTCATGAATGTCAAGGATTTAATGCTCTCCTGTTTCTCAAGAGGCAGAGAGATGTGCTAGGGTGGGCTTGGCTGTGGAACCACACAGGTTGGCTTTAAATCCAATTTATGTCATCCCGGAAGTTGACTAAAGTCTTCTGAGCCTCATTTACTTTGTCTGTGAAATGGGGATAATAAAACCTCCTGTCCAGGGTCGTGCTGACAATTAAGCAGGCACTTAAGATTTCCCTAAATTCATGAAAGATCAGTAAAGACCTTCTGATTCGCTGAAAAGATAGATTCCACTCCGTGTAGATTCAGAGTTAAAGTGGAGAATATCTATTATCATATTCCAATATTTTGAAGTTGGGTTTTCCATTTATCTGCGGCAGCTGTCAACTAGGATATTGATTTAGACAGATCCCTCTGTGACCGATTGATGGCACAATGAAGGCGTTCCAGGGCCCCGCCTGACAATCGCCCGACAGGTCTCGTGGCTTGACTTGGCCTCCCTGGCTTGGTGGCGAAGCCTAGGAGAACACAAGGCCATGCCTTCTGTGACGCGGGCACAGCCTGCGAATCCTCAGAGCAGCTTTCCTGGGTTGATTCGAATGGAATTAGATCACAAGATTGCTAGGGTCTTCCAGAATGTAGAGTAAATACCGCCCTCTTTCTTGCCCACGTTCAGAACCATTTGAACAATGAGAAGAAAAGAGGAAACAAGATGGAGGCCAAAATGTTGTCCCCATGACCAATAAGGTCTAGATGAGGGGTGGCCTCTACGTGTGGGAAAATGGCTTCTTAAATAAATACCAAACCCTAAAATCATATGGACTCGCCCCACAATCAGGCAGCACAGGAGGGAACGGGCCTGGCCGCGTGGCATGACAGCAGAGGACAGGAGAGGGGCCCGAGGTGGGGCTGGGGATAGAAGCCGCCCCACCGGGGGAAACAGCAGAGGAAGACGAGACATCACCAGGGTGGATGTGAAGGGTTTTGTTATATTTCCCGACTGTGCCTCCACTCAAGCACTGGCGAACTTTAAGTCTTATTAGTTCTTGCCCACTGCCCAGGTGACCCCTGCACGAATCGGGTGACAGAGAGCCCCAGCATGGTTCAGTAGGAAGAGGTTGGAATGAGGAAGCCTGGATTTAAATACGGCTCTGCCGGGTACTAGCTGTGCGACCTTGAACCGCTCTCTTCGGCCACCTGAGCTTCAGTGTCCTGATCTATAAAAGAAGATGTATGAATCCTATTCCCCAGGGTTGGTGGCAGTGATAAACGCGGAATGTACCTGCCCAGGCCTCATTAGTAGGGCGGAGCAGGTACTCAGATGGTCAGGTTAGCCAAAGAGCCATATACCCCAGATATGCTGGTATGCCAAAGTTCGGTTTTCAATTTTTTTTGTCCTTGAGAGGGCTAGCCAGGAAGAGGACAAAGAACCTGGCTGTAGGAACATCTTGATTTATGGAGGAGGGACCCCTGGAGGGGGGAGAGGAGCAAGAGGAGGCAGCAGACTGAGGCCAGACCAGGCGTAGCTCCTCCCACTCCCGCAGCCTTGAGGCTGACAGCCTCTGGTTGCCTCCTGTGGCCCCAGGAGCAGATCATGGGGGCATCTGATTAAATGGGAACTCCCACCAGACGAAGCACTTCCGGCCTGAGCTGCACAGTGCTCGGTGACAGGAGGCCCATGTCTGCTTCCTGACCAGCTGCCTGGCATCCAAACATCTCCCATCTCCCTGGCAGGCTTTTTGGGAGAAGCTTTTCTGTCCCCAGAAGAGTGAGTGGTCACCTGGGTGGAGGGCCTGGGGGAGGAATGCCAGTAATGAGGTGGGGCCCGAGGGAGGGGCTACAAGGACCCCCGCCTGCTGTGCGAGGCTGCCCTGGCCTGACATCTCTATCATGGGAAAGATGTAGACAAGGCAGCTCTTTCTGGATGGTCGTCTGTGCACCACCGAGATGACTTGAGACGTCTCTTACTCTGCAGACCCCAAGTCAGGGCAGAGACGGAACCAACACCCACAGGCCCAGAGCATCCAGATCGATCATCTCAGCGTGCGCCCATTTGAAAAGCGTTGTGGCCTCTGTGTTAGAAGCTCACCCAACAAGTCTTTACTGGGCATCTACTATGCGCCAGGTCCAGATCCGGTGCGTAGCCAGGCAAATTAACAGGCTGATATGGAACACTGCTGAAGTGCGCTGATGAGGAAGACCCTACCTCGTCTAGAAGTCAGGGTGGGCTTCCTGGAGGAAGAGGCATTTAAGAGCGGCACATGCAAAGACCTGGAGGCTAGAGAGAGGGGAGCTTATGGAGGGAGAAAGCAGAATGCTGACCGCAAGTGCATAGCAAACACTGCTCAGTGCTCAAATTTATGATGGTTTGCAAAGGTCTCAACAGCTGTGTCCCCAGGTCTCAGGAAACTCTTCTAAATTTATAGCCATTGTTTTTAGGGGGTCGGGGTAGTAATATTTACTGAGTGCCTGCTATGTGTCATGCCACACACAATTACATGGCACCATCTTAAGATGGTTTATTTGTTCATTTGACAAATAGTTATTGAACGCTTACTATGAGCCAGGCAGTGTTCTAGGCACCAGACTGAACAGCAGTGAGCAAAACAGACAGAAGTCCCTCCCTGCAGGGTTTCACTCAGGCTCTCAGGGGCATAAGGATAAACAAATACATAAGTGAACTGTATGGTATGTCAGGTGGGGTCAGTGCTAAGGAGAAAGCTAAAGCAGAGAAGGGAGCGGGGGTCGTGGGGGCAGGGAGGGGGGTCCCAATTTTAATTAGGGTGTTCAGGAAAAGCCTCATATTTGAGCCAAGACATGAAAAGGGGGAATTGGTGTGCCTTGTAGATGTGTGGGGAAAGAACACTGGACAGCAGATGCAAAGGCCCTGAGGCAGGAGCGGGTCTGGTGCGTTCAGGGATGACGGCAGGGAGGACAGGGCAGCCAGAGCTGAGTGGGCACAAAGGACGGAAAAGGAGGTAAGGTCAGCTCTCACCGACATGGCAGGCTGCCACTGGTAGCTTTACTAGGCTTTACTAGGAGTGAAAAAAATGGGGACAAGATGGCAAGTTTGGAGCAGAGCAACAGTAGGTTCCGTTTTATCACTCTAGTGTCAAAAATAGCCTGGAGGGAGGAAGCAGGGAGGCCAGTGAGGAGGGAGGCCAGGAGGGAGGACTCCTGGCAGAGTCCCCAGCACCTCCTCCCCTCTCAGGGATGAATGGGTTGAAGGAGCAGGCTTCGGAGCCCAAAAGCCTGGCAGTGCCGGAAGGCAGCTCCCACGGGAGGCAGCAGCAAGGTTTCTCCAGCTCCATCTCTTGGATTTCACCTGCAGGAGGCTTCATGCCCGAACAAGCCAGTGCATGACTTCAGGCTCTGGTAGGTCAGGGGGAGGAATGGGGCTCTGGAAAAAACAAAAACAAAACCTGTGGCCATGAAGATACCAGCTGCCTTTGTTAGGGCGCTAAGCGGCTGCAGCCCCAGAATGACACAGGCCTGTTGGGTTTGAATCCTAGTGACTACACTCGGCGTGCCCTAGTTCCCTCACGTGTAAAACGAGATAATATCAGCTCCCAGGGCTATGCTGGGGATTAAATGAGATAATGTATGAGAGCCTCTTGACACAGCCCAAGGCACAGGGAATGCACTCACTGGCGCTTAGCAGAAGTAGCGATAGCGATGCATTTTTTTTTTAAAGTAGGCTCCCTGCCCAGCAGGGAACCCAACACAAGGCTTGAACTCCCGACCCTGAGACCAAGACCTGAGCTGAGATCAAGAGTCAGACGCGGAAGCAACTGAGCCACCAAGGCGCCCCAGCGATAGCCATGCTGTAGGAAGAGGAGATGGAGGCTGAGACCTTCAGAGACAGTGGGCTTACACTCCAGGGCACATAGGGCAGCACCAGCCGCTCAGGACTAGCCGTGAGATACCTGCCGTGGGCCAAGTGTGTACCTCATTCAATCCTTCCTCAACTCTGCCAGGGAGATACAGTTGCATTTTTTACAGATTATGAAAACCAAGGCCCAGAGCAGTCAAGGAACTAGCTCAGGGTCCCACATCTACTAAGTGGCAGTGTCCAATCTGCCTAATGCCAGAGCCCAGCACATGCCCACGGTGCCTCCCCGCATGAAGCACCGCTGCGGCCCCAACTATGCGCCACCCCAGCCCCAGCCCCGGCTGGCATTTGGCTTTCCTAACGTGACTCACCAGCCACCGAGTGGCATTTTTTCCGGAAGCCTCCAGCAACCCCCTCTGGCCCTGAGGGCGCTCTGGACCTCCCCCCGGCAGCGTCTTTGGTCTTTGGCACGGCTGTGACTCCTCCATGCCCCATACCAGACTCTGTTCACTTCCGAGGGCCTGTCGTAAGAAACTACCACAAGCCGTGAGCTTAAAACAACAGAAATTTATTCTTTCACGTCCTCGCCCCAGAAGTCTGCAATCAAGGGGTTGGCAGGAGGGTGCTCCCTCCGACGTTATAGGGGGTCCTCTTCCTTAACCTCTTCCGACTTCACGTGGGTCAGGCATCCCTTAGCTTGTCCAGGTAACACAACAGCAATCTCTGACCCATCTTCCCTCGCATCTGCTCTCTGTGTCTCTCTGTGTCCAGCCACCTTCTCTTTTCTCTCTTAAAGACACCGGTCACGGATCCAGGGCGCCCTCTGAGTCCTTAATGAGTTACATCTGCAAAGACCCTATTTCCAAATAAGGTGACATCCCGAGGTTCCAGGTGGACACGAACTTTGAGGGGACACTATTCAGCCCCCTTACCGCCCACCCTCTGCTCTGCACCCAAACTTCACATCCTTCCCACATGAAAAATGCAATCACCCCATCCCATCGTGTCTCAAGATATTAACCCATTCCAGTGTCACCTCCAAGTCCAAAATCTTATCCAAAACTCGTCAGTGCAGAAAGTTCCAAAGCTCATCATCTGCATCATCTAAATCAGGTATGCGCGAGACTCGGAGTTGGATTCATCCTGGGGCAAAAGCCCTGTCCACCTGGCCCCAAGGAGGAGATGGGGTGCACTGGCTGCAGGGAGGCCGAGGCCGGGCCCACACGGGGCTGGTTCCTTGCCCTGGGAGAGCTCCGCACACAGAGCAGCACAGAAGAAGTGGAAAAGCTCAGATGATAGCCGTGCCCTCAGGAAGCAGAACAAGGGTCACCTTCCGGTGTTCCGAGCCCCCAAGCCATTCTGTTACCACGTTTTTTTGTTGAATTTGCACATCCCCTCTGACTCATTCCAAAGTTGAGTTGAGTTTGACATAGAGCGGGGGCTCTCAGGGCCGGAAGGGGCAGAGGCACTGGACCAATTTGGTTTAGCCCGTGTATGTGGTTATGCCTAGGAATGAGCACAGTGGTTATGCTTAGGAATGAGCACAGGTGCACGTGAGCTGTTTTCCACATTTGTGGCTCTGGCTGTTTTCCATCTCATGTTCCAGCTTCCAGCAGTGACCTTCCCAGGAACAGACAGCGAGACCAGTGCTGTGTAGAGGAAAGTGAATGGGACCAGAGCCACAGGACAAAGGGAGGGAAGGAGGCTGGGAAGGATGTGGTCACAGCTTTGTATCTGGCCTCAACCTGATTAGGGGGGGATTCGGGACCATGAATAGCGTCAAAGATGAGGGTCTGTGAGCCACAGACAGGAGCCTCTCTGAAACTGCTCACCTGTCACCTCAGGACCCAACAAACCACCCACAAACCACTATGCCCTCCCTGCAGCCAGGCCAGACGCTGCAGGGGCCCAGCCAAGAGAGCACATCGAGACCTTTCCTGAGGCAAAGAGGAGCCCAGGAAGAGCTGGCGGTTTCGCTGTCCCCCATTTTTAGTAAATTACAGGGAGGTGCTCAGCCTGCCCCAAACCTCATAAAAGATGGGTGGCGTAGTTGTAGAACATCCACGGGTTTTTGTGAACTTTGTCTTCCCTTTAAAAAGCGGCTAACTTCAAAGGCAAAAAAATCACCCCCGGGCATTTTGGTGGTTCTAATAAAACACACTCCCCAGGAACGCGGGTTCCGTTTCAGCCTCAGAGAAGGAGGCGAAGTGGCCATGTGGGTGCCCACGTGCCTGCTTCCTTGCGGGTGACAGGTTTTTCTCCCCCCACAACTGATTTATGCAGAGAACTGCCAGCCGGTGGCCATGACCTACTTTCCTCCTTACGATCCAGTATCCACCGCTTGGCAGGGCCCCCCACTTAAAGGAAACCAGGAGTACAGAAGCCAGACTCCATGAGCATATGCACTGGGGGTGTCTTTTGACAAACTGCTTTACAAAAAAATAAAATAAAAGCGTGTGTGTGTGTGTGTGTGTGTGTGTGCATATTTCCAATGGAGTGAGGGGTTCTTTTTTTTTTTTTTAATGTTTATTTATTCTGAGAGAGAGAGAGAGACAGAGAGCAGGGGAGGGGCAGAGAGAGAGGGAGGGAGAATCCCAAGCAGGGTCTATGCCGTTAGCGCAGAGCCCGATGCAGGGCTTGAACTCACGAACTACGAGATCATGACCTGAGCCGAAATCAAGAGTTGGACGCTTAACCAACTGAGCCAGCCAGGCGCCCCAAGGGGTTCTTTAATTGAGCTCCTCTAGGCATAAAAGTTGGGATGTGAGGCTCCCGATCTTCTGATAGTTGTTGTCCAAAGCAAAGTTGGCCTACCCAGCTGCTGCCCATCAGCTAGGCTGATGCCCTGTAGGAAAGATGTGCAGATTTGCCTGGGTGGCTGGCTCCTCGTGCTGCTCGAGTGCCAGCGTCCTGTACTTCCGTGGGTGTGAATGTGCCTGTGCGTGTGTTTGCATTTACAATTCAGGGACCAAAAGTGTCATTACAGTTTTGAAATTCTGGAAAGAGTTCAGGTGTGTATGAGTCGGGTCACATGGTAGCTTTCAACTCAGGAGAAAATAACGTACAGAGTGGTAATAGAATATGAGGTATCTATTTCTAGTACGAAGATCTCTGTAAGGGAGGAAGAATAATTTCCCCTCTACCCTTCTGAGTTCTTAGCTGAGACCCTGTCCCAACAAGATGGATGAACAAGAGGAAAATAAAGAACTTATTAGCATGTGTACCTCATGCTGTACGTGGAGTTACCCTGGTAAAGAAGAGGAACCCAAAGAGATAGCTTTAGAATTCAGGCTTGAATACCATCTTCCTAGGGAAAGGGGAGAGGGTGTGGCCTCTTATGGGAGAGCAAATTATCTCCAGGAAAGATGAACAGGCCCTTCGAAGAATAGGTGGGAGGTGTGATCGTTTGTGACACAGTTTGTCTACATGTGGGGTCAACTTCTAGTCCTCTCTCCTGTGACAAGACTCCGTCTTCCCTGGTTTTTAAACTTCCAGGAGGGATGGGGCGCTTGGGTGGCTCAGTCGGTTGAGCGTCCAACTACAGTTCAGGTCATGACCTCGCGGTTTGTGAGTTCGCGCCCCGCGTCAGGCTCTGTGCTGACAGCTCACAGAGCCTGGAGCCTGCTCCGGATTCTGTCTCCCTTTCTCTCTGCCCCTCCCCTGCTCACACTCTGTCTCTGTGTCTCTCAAAAATAAATAAACATTAAACTTCCAGGAGGGGATCTATGATCATTGAATTCCTTTCCGACAGGAAACCTCTTCCTATATTGCTGTTTTTTAAGTGCCCGCGGTTCAAAATGGTCACTATGACAAAGTGACACGTTTTGGGGTGGTGTGTCCCGAGTTCCTGCAGTCATATTTGGGGTGGTGCCATCTGCCACCCTCCTAGGGAAACAGTGCTCAGGGACGGCTGGAACAGCCCAGATGTGCAGGGCCTGGGCAGAGGAGGATGTGGGGTTTGGGTGCAGAGCCTCAGTGTGGGCATTGGCCCAAGTCGTCGATGCTAGAATGTTAGGAGATTGAGAATTCTCTAGTGCAGCTGTCTTTAAGTGGGTGACCCAGACCGCCGAGGGGACAGGCATGGGAAAGTTTCCGAGGAGGTGCACAGGCACAGAGAATGGTACAAGAATCAGGTCTCCAGATCCTCAGTTTCCATGTGGTCCTGTGCCTGGGACAGTGCCCACAGTCTGCCAGGATGGCCCTTCTCAGCTCTCCCTTCTTCACCCACCTGCCCTATCACAGAGGAAAAGCCGGCCTCACAGCCTCTAGGGGACATCCTCCTGAGAGGCACAATCAAAGGGTCCATTCAAGAATGCCTAGCTGCATGGGATGCCTGGGCGGTTCAATTGGTTAAGCATCCGACCCTTGATCTCAGCTTAGGTCATGATTGCAAGGTAGTGACAGCCTGCTTGGGATTCTGTCTCTCTCCCTCTCTCTCTGCCCCCCCCTCCCCCCCCCCCCCCCCCCCCCCGCTCATGGGTGTGCCTGCTCTCTCTCTCTTTCTGTCTCTATCAAAATAATAAACACTAAAAAAAAAAAAAAGAAAAAAAAGAATGCATATAGCTCCAGAGGGAGAAACCCCTGAGGACAAAGCAAGGGGGGCTTCACGGACCTAGAGGGTGTTGTTATGCTAATAGATTTCACTTACTAGTGGAATCTGAGCAACCAAAGAAATGAACAAACACACAAAACAACAGACTCTTAAATACAAAGAACAAACTGGCGGTTGCTGGAGGGAAGGTTGGGGGTGGGGACGGACAAAATCGGTGAAGGGGATTAGGAGTACAAACTTCCAGTTAAATAAGTAAGTTACAGAGGTGAAAAGTACAGCATTGGGGATGTAGTCAATAACACCATAATGATGCTCTGTGGTGACAGATGGTGACTGCACTTACCACGGTGAGCGCTGCATAATGTGTGCAATTGTGGCTGGCATTGCCACGTCGCACACCTGAAACTATCATAACATTGTGTGTCCCTATGCTTCAATAGTAATACTTAAAAGAAAAAAAAAAAAAGTAGTCTTTCTGTCTGGGGCTCTGTGTCGCCTCTGCCGACCTGCTTTGTCATGTACCCCTCCGCATTTAGAAGCGGCCACAGAGAGGCATGTTAATGGGTTCCTTCGAATTGGAAAATGATGTCAGGCTTCGTTGTCTGGAAGTAAGTGTGATGTGGCTTATTGGTTTGACAGTGAGAAAGGCTTTGCCAATGGGGTTCACAACACGATACCCCCAAATGTAGCACCTTGGCGTATAGATTATCTTAAGCTGAAGGAATCAGAGAAAATGAAAGAAACAGAAAGGTTGTCCTGACTTCCCCATCCCTTTGCCCTTCTCCTCTGACGAAGGTCATAAAATTCCTATGGCCAAGGTGCCCTCCCTGCTCAAGGAGGAAGGAAGGAAGGCATCCTTCACACCAGAGATGAGGATGTGGGGGCTCGGAAGGTTGGACGAACCCACCTTGTCAGCTAACCCTTCTTTCTCACCACTTATGACCCCAGCCCCAATCACAGACGTACTGTGTCTTTGTCTAAAAGGTATAAAGTTGTTCCGGTTCTGGTCATGTCTTCTGGTCTTTACTCTCTCGTGAAGGCTCCCACGTACACGCAGACATTCAGAACAACTTGTGTGCTTTCCTCCTGTTAATCTGTCTTACGTCACTCTAATTTTCAGACCCAGCCAGACACCCCCAGGGGCCCCGAGACAACTTTTTCCTACCCGCCCCCGCCGGGCTGTAGGATGGACGTTTTAGCAAATTCGTGGAGCCACATTCACAGCCCAAGATCGTAGTGAAGACATATTTAAAGTACACATACGAAATAGATTTAAAGTACAAACACGAAATAAAGTGCAAATACTACTTAAAGAAGGCTTGAGGATGTTCAGCTTGAAGAGCATGTTAGCAAAGCTGATTGAGCATTAGCATTGGTGCTGGAGATGTCCTAGACAACAAGTATTCGTAGAGGAGGAAAAAAAGGAATGAGTGGTTATGAATGGGGACAATGAAGCTGCTGAGGACTCTTGGTTTTTCCGGGAAAAAAAAATGAGTGGCCCTGAGTTATACACTTAAAAATGGTAAAATGGTAACATTTTTGTTATGAATGTTTTACCGCAATGAAAATAATAATTAGTGACAAAGCTGGGTCGCACCGGGTGTCCCGACTCCTATTCAGTGGCTCCTGCTTGCCCCCCTCCCGTTGTTCATCTGCTTGGTGTTCTGCAGGGATTGGCTGAGAGATGCCGGCAAAGCAGGAGACTCCATGCCGAGAAATGCCCAAGCAAGATGTGATCCTAACCAGAGAAGCAGGCTGGGAGGGAGGGCTTGTGGGACTGCAAGGTAATGGGGCCAGGGGGCAGTCCCAGGACCCCGATCATAGTGCCTAAAGGGACCTCTCAAGCCTGCATCCGGTGGGCATCAGTCAGTTTGTGGGGCTTGGGACCCCAGTGGTGGACCATCAAGTCTGGGACAGGCCTCCAGCTTGCACCCCCAGGACAGGGCGACAGGGTCCAGCCATGAGGAGACAGAGCTGGCACCAGCTAGAGGCAGCAAGCCCCCCTCAGATCCAGGCCCCGTGTTTAAGAGAGTCCATTCTAGACCTCAGCCAGCCGTCCACCTCCCTCTCTCCGGGCCACACTCCAGGCATCCAGTACCTGGGATTCCCTTCTGGAAGGGTGCCAAGTCCCACAGATGCTAGGGCCAGGACTGCGCAGGGACAGGGGTACGTTTTCTCTGGAAGGCAGGGAAGACGAGTGTCTGGACTGATGATGTCATGTCCAATACCAAGAAGGCACACGGTGGCTTTTCTCTCCCCTCGTGCTGAGCAGCATGGTTAGCACACAGGTTGGCCTTTGGCCATAAGCTGACTCCACTGGCCAGCTCTTCCTCCACTTGGATGCCCAGCTCACTAAGGAGCAGAGAGCCCTGTTTTGGGCTCCCGAAGCTGGGTGACTCTTTGGCTTGCCCCCTTGTTTGTTTGTTTTTCATATTTATTGATTTTGGGGAGGGCAAAGCAAGCAGGGGAGGGGCAGAGAGAGGGGGACAGAGGACCCAAAGCAGGCTCTGAGCTGACAGGTTGACAGCAGCGAGCCCGACGTGGGGCTTGAACTCACGAACCGCGAGATCATGACCTAAGCTGAAGTCGGACACTCAATCGGCCACCCAGGTGCCCAGCTCACCGCCTTATTTAACAGAAAGGCATCTTCTGTTTCTCTCCCCCAATGCACCTGGCATGGTAATGAGCTCATAGCAGGCATTTGCTAAATAGTTCATTGGTGTTAACTATTAGGAAATGCATTCCGTAAGCCTACATAGGAAATGAGTAAGAGTCCCTGAGTGCACATGCTTGGCTACTCTCTGTAATATCTCACTGAGCAAAATCCAGGGCATGCCGTGTGTGTGTGATATGTTTTACTCTTTATTAAGTACATTTACCACTTTCATGGAGTATCCATCCTGTGCTGGATGTTTTACCTCACCGACAATTGGCAACATTTTCCCCATTTTACAGATGAGACAGGTGTGGCTTAGACAGGGCAACTGTTCCAGTCACACAGCAAGTAGGTGACAGGGCTGGAATGGGTCCCCAGGACTGCGGGCCTCCAAAGCTTTTGCCAGTGTGTCTGTGGCTTCACGACACAGTGGAGGAGCACTGTGGGCCTTCCAAGGAAACAGCCTGAGCCACCCGCTGGGTTTTCCCCAGACTGGCTTCTGTGGCCCTGCAGTTCCCTGGAACATGGGAGAATAGCCATCTGCAAAGAGAGGTTTACAAGGCTCTCTGAACACAGAGCCTGGCTTACACCTCTTCTGTGACTTAAGCAAGAAGTAGATTCCTGAAAATACATTCACAAGTCAATACTTTATAAAATATATCGTATAATACATATACTTTATACAATATCATATATTACATATACTTTATAAAATATATCCTATAATACCCACAATATCATGTAATACATATATACTTTATAAGATATATAATACCCACAATATCATATAATACATGTACTTTATAAAATATATCCTATAATACCCACAATATCATATAATACACGTACTTTATAAAATATATCCTATAATACCCACAATATCATGTAATACACATATACTTTATAAAATATATCCTATAATACCCACAATATCATATAACACATACTTTATAAAATATATCATATAATACCCACAATATCATATAATACACATACTTTATAAAATATATAATACCCACAATATCATATAATGCACATACTTTATAAAATATATCCTATAATACCCACAATATCATATAATACACATACTTTATAAAATATATCATATAATACCCACAATATCATATAATGCACATACTTTATAAAATATATCCTATAATACCCACAATATCATGTAATACATATATACTTTATAAAATATATAATACCCACAAGATCATATAATACATATACCGTACACTCAGTGGTCAAAACCACCCTCATCTCTTTTGAATGTATTTTCATTGCTGCATCACCTAGAAGTGGGGACCTTACCATTAACTCCACACCCACGCTGTGTGTGACAGCTTGCACAATACCCCACCCCCGTTATTTTATTTGGTACATGTGGACACGATTAGCCCATTGCACAGGAGAGAAAAACAGAGGCTTATAGAGATGTGGCTTCCCCCAGATCACCCCACACCCTGGGTGTGGCTCTGCTCTGTGCCTCACACCATCAGCTAACAAGATGAAAGGGACAGTAGATGTTTCCCTTGGTGTGGCCTCTGGCCCGGTGGGAAGGTCTCTGTGTTACCTTCCCTTTCACCTGGATATTGTAACTTGTCACTGGGGTATTGGCTTCCCTCAAAGAGGAGCAGTCTCACCAGAGTGACTTCTAAGCCCAGAATAGCAGAGGCTCTCATAAAAATTGAGTTAATATAGCAGAAACTGAAGCCCACAGTTATCTGCTATCACTTTCAAGCAGACAGCTGCAAGCTTTTGGCCCTGAGGGGTCTTCTGACAATGTATTAGGCAGAAGTGGAAGGTACCCCTGTGCCTTGCCCCAGAAAATGAGTCATTCGGTGGCCAGCCTGTGTGTGTACCTCAGACTTGCATGACCAGCATGGGTCCCACCTGGGACGTGGGGAAGGGAACAGATGTCCTGTATGGCCCTCCTCAGCTGCCTGGCAAAGCCCCACAGGCCCCATCTGGGTCCCAGAATCAAGGCAGCTCGCGGCCAGAAAGGACTTTCAAGGTCATCCAGTGCAAATGCCTAGCAAAGGCTAGAATCCCACCCAGTGGTACCCATTCCCTCTTGAAATCCATAGTTGATAGGGAATTCAATACCTCCAGGAGCAGCCAGAGCTGGAAAGTTCCCCAAGAACCATCTAATCTGATCCCTTTACTGTCCAGATGGAGACATTTTCCACACCAGAGAAACAGCTTGTTCCAAGGTCACCCAGCTAGGCCAGCAACAAGGAGATGTCTATTTACCCTCCCCTGCACGTCCCATGCTTCGGCCATATTTCACTTCCCAGAATGAGCCATGCTGTTTCCTGTCTCTGTGTCGTTCACCGCGTTCCCCCTCCTGGATGTGCCCTTTGCACCGTATCTCTCACCTGCCCAGGAAAACACACCTGCCCTTCAAGGCTCAACAAGGCACTTTGTCTTCCATAAAGTCTTGCCTGAGACCTTCCTCCCGCAGTGAAAACTTCTCCCCCTTGCCTGCATCCCAGGTGGAGGCTGTGCACACGTGGTCCAGAGCACTTGTCACCCTGGACTCCATATGTCCCTGCTTGTCTGATCCCCAACTCTCCCGGGAGGCCCTTGAGCATAGAGCCCACGTTCCCCATGTCTGTGTTCTCAGACCCGTCCACAACTCCGGGCAAAGACATGTTTGTTGAATAAACGCACCAATGAATGACTGGATGGATCAACACTGGAAAAGCCTCCAAAGCGATTTGTAATTTCCACAAATCCCTGTAGACTCTGTTTCATTTGTATTCCCCTCTCCTCCACTCCTTTCGAATCCACTTCCCTTCCCCATTAGAGGATGGGGCCAATCATTTCACCACAGAGAGGCTAGGTGATTGGCCCGAATCACCCAATTATAAGTAACTTCTCCTAGTTCTTGTGTTTGCAAGTTCAAGGGAAATGTCATGGTTAGTGCCATCTCCTGAGTCACTTCCTCTCTGGATGACACTTCCTAACACCTCCCCACCCCCCTGCCCAACTTGGGAGCCTGCCCTGAGGATCTGTCTCTTCCCCAGCCTCAGCTCAGGACATGCAAGTCTGTAGGATTCTCTGAGACTCCACTCCTGGAGACTAACGGGGAACACGGGATATGGGCATGTCACCTCCATGTGACCAGGGCACAAGAGGGCGTGGAAAGAGAAGGCAGATGAGCCAGACCTCGGCTCCAGCAGGGGGTAGGATTGTGGATACAAATTGTAGCTGGCAGGGGACAGACTCAAACATGGACTGACTCTAGCTCATTCTACGTGCCGTGGCCTCCCTCCAACGCCATGCTATCATCATGCTTCCTCTGGTCACTGGACAGAGGTTCCGGCGGGTCTGGCCTCTCTTTGGGACGTGGGTGGGACATCCATGAAAAGGATGAGTATCACGTGGCCATCACACAACTCTCTGGATGTCACACGCTCATGGGTGTCACACGCTCAGGGAACCTCTGCACTCTGCAGCTCCAACTTCCAGGGCCTTCTTCCTTCCACCCTTTCCAACGGGAAGGCTGCATCTTGCCCCCTTCTTAAAAACTGTGCTGACGTTTGCCACACTTAGTATCAAATTCACTACTTGAACCTTTTTTAGGTGTTGGAACCAGTAGCACTCAGTACATCCCAGCAGCCATCACTGCTCCCTCATTCCACAGCATTTCCATTCCTCTGATAGGAGACCTGTGCCCACCCCGGCCTTTTACACGATGCCCAGTAACAAGGGCAGCGTCGGGGCCTTCCCGGCTCCAAGTGGTGAGGTCACTAGGAGCACGTCAGTGGGAGGACAGCCAGGAGCCTGTGTGGGAAATGCTATCTGTCCTCTCAGTGCACTCAGGTCCCAGTGCTCCTTCAAGTCCTTGGTCAGAATCCCCACTCACCCGCCAGGCCCCATCCTCCCTACCTCTCAGCCCACCATCGGGAGGCAGTCTCTCTGTGCCCAGCTCCCAGAGCATCCTAGAACATAGCTATGCAGGTGCCGGTCAAGGGGGCCATGCCCCCAGGTCTTGGCTTGGCCTCTCACTGGCTGTGAATCCTTGGGCACATTATCCAGTCTCTGCTTCAGGTTCATCATCTGTAAGCTGGAGTCAGTAACAGACAGCACTATCAAAGTGTTGCCATGAAAGGGCTTGCACAAATTAGCACACTCCAAGCTATCCCAACAGTGCCTGGGGCCTCGGCCCTACTCCAGCTGTGGTTGGCCTTCCTACCACCTGTCTTGCCTGTGGTGCTCCTCGGCCACAAGGCTCGAAGTGCAGGGAGGCTTGAAAATTCTAGGTTGGTTGAAGGGCCCCCAGGGGTCACCCCAGATCTTCACTCCCTTTTGTCTGGGTGTTTAAAATGGCCAGGACTCTGTCTCACTGTCACACGGGATCAGTGCAGAAGTGCCTTCCAAGAAAGGCTGACCTGTGTGCGCTCGCTCAGGAGACGCCTTTCCTGTGCCAGCTCTCCCGAAGGGCAGCAGAGGTTTGAGTGGACGGAGAGGTCCAGAAGAGGCAGTCCGTTCGTTCCCTGTTGGACTCTGGCTAAGGGGCTCAGAATGGCAGGGTTCCACAGAGCTCCTCCTTCTCCCATGGAGGCAAGGCTTCGACAGCCCCCTCCCAGCAGCCCCTGATGTTCAGTTTGCCCACCTATCCCCCAGATCAGCATCTGGCCAGTAGGGATGGGACGGCATGGCCCGAAGTCCCCATGACCACTAGCCAAGCCACTGCACAGGCTCCAGCTCCCAGCACGGAGAAGCAGCAATACTGGCACCTGTATAACAGGGTCCTGGGGAGTAAATGAAACAGGTGTGTGTCCATATCCGCCTCGCCTCACTGGATAGCAGTGGGAATTTAATAAAGTGACTCAAAGGAGGCACCAGCCAAGGCCAACTTCCTCCCCTCATCCCTTTAAGCGTGGATGTTATACCAGGGATGCGTTCATCGCTCACTCATTCATTTGTTCATTTGAACTTTATATAGCACTTCCTTCTAGTTGGGTCCACTCTCCCATTCCCCATATTTTAGCCTGCATTGGCGATATTTTTAATGTTTATTTATTTTTGGGGGGGGGGGGTGGAGGGGCAGGGAGAAAAGAGAAAGAGAGAATCCTAAGCAGGCCCTGCACTGTCAGCACAGAGCCTGATGTGGGGCTCGATCCCACAAACCCTGAGATCATGACCTGAGCCGAAACCAAGGGTCAGACGCTCAACTGATTGAGCCAACCAGGAGCCCCTGAATTACCTATAGTTTCCATCCCCGCCTGTATCTCTCAGAAACGAACCAAAATACTTTGAATTAGCCCTTCTCCCCTTCCCTCTTTGTGGTTCAGCTCATTTCCATCTTCTCTAAGAGCAACATCACTCTCCCTTTCTCTCACTCTTCTGGCCCCTCTTCCGTGCCCTGCTGCCTCTGGCTCCCCCAAGGCCCTGAGACCTGTGGGTTCCTTACCCTAGTCTGTGTTTCCCAGAGACAGGTGCCGCATCTGCACGTTCAGGCACCACAGCTGGAGATTACCAATCATCGTATTTTATATCTGGCCTCATGAATAATTCAGGGCCCAGAAAGCAAGAGCATAATAATTAACATGAGTTGGAGGGGGAACGCCAGTTCCAACATAGCCCCATCGGTTTTTATGATAGGATTTCGCCAAGCTTAAATGCACAACACCTGACCTTGTGTTCTTGGCTTGCATTTGAAGTTGTTTTCCATATTGGGACCATGTGTATGAGCCTCATATAATCCACAGTCGGAGCTCTTTCCCAGAAGCTGGTCTATTAGTAAAATCCTTGAAAAGAAATGAAACAGAGGTGACTGGAGATGTCCCCAGACCCCAGTCTGTCAGAATAGCGTATGCAAAAATCAGATGTTCTAGAATGCAGAATCTGCATTGGGCCTTGATTTACCTTCTCCCACAAACTCTGACCCTTCAAGGCAGAGCTTGGGTCTCCATCATCTGTGACCCCGCCACAGTGTCTGGCATGGTGGGGGCCCACCGTAAGATTCGGGGTGCTGCACGTCACTTGCATGATCTTTTCAGGAACACTGTCTCCCCATCTCTAAGAGAGCTCTCATGGGTGGTTGCCTTGGACATTTCTGTTTAGGCTTCTTGGCCTTAGGGCTCTCTTGTATGATACCAAATATTCTGTAAAGACACAGTTAAACGCCCCACGCAAATTCCCTCTTTGCAGCCATGCTGGAATTTTCCATAAAGTACACTAATTGATTTGCTCGTTAACGTCAAATGTTTGGATCTTTGTTTTCTTTCCCTTTTAAAAACAAATCTTCTGTTACAGAACAAATATTTGAAAGGGGCGGGGAGGGGAGAAGGGGTAATTCAATGTATTGGGATTCAGTTGTGTGAGATGCAGGTTGGAATGTAAAAAATAACTAATTAAGGCTTTTAGCACATCAAAGTGTTTTTCAGAACCTGGCTCCCTACTGTGAACCTGGCTTTCTGACATGAACCTGATTTCCTGGTGAGAATCTGGCTCCCTGATGAGAATCTCATTCCCTGGTGTGAACCTGGCTCCCTGATTAGCATCGCATTCCCTCATATAAATGTGATTTCTTGATGTGAACTTGGCAGTCAGAATTAGTGGTCAGGTAAAACTTGTTGTAGGAATGAATGAGTGAATGAATGAATGACTGAATGAATACTGTTAGACTGTAAAAGATGCTCTCTCTTAAGAAGCATATTATAAAAGTTCTGCCTACATTAAAAGTCCTCATGTTACAAAGATTCCTGTATGTTTATGTGAACAGCACCTTAGCACCAAGCCAGAAGAGTGGAGAAAACTCTCTTTGGAGCACAAAAAAGAGAGAAATATTCCCTCAATTTCTTTGCTTAATTCTGCTTGTTAAAAAAAGCTTTACTGAGATATAACTCACATGCCATTCAATTATCCATTTGCAGTGAGCAATTCAGTGTTTTTTTGTAAATTATATTCACAGGTATGTGCAACCATCGCCATAACTACATTTTAGAACATGTTTGCACTCTCGGCAAAATAAATCCATACCCGTTACCTGGCACTCCTCATTCTCCCCAGCCCTAAGCAACGGATAATCTATTCTCTGTCTCCACACATTTGCTATTGCATATACTTGGAACTATACACTCTGTATTCTTTTGTGACTGGCTTCTTTCAACTAGCGTAACATCTTCAAGGTTCATCCGTGCTGTAGCATATGTCAGTACCTCATTCCTTTATGTTGCCAAATAATATTCCACTGTATGGATCTATTACACTTTATTTGTCTATTCATCAGGCTTTTTTTTTTTTTTTTCATTAATTCTTGCCAGGGTGGTTAATAAGCCATGAGGTCGAGGCCAGAGGCACTAGGATTCCCTAATCACCATTTTACTTTTTAACTACTGAGAGCATCCCGACTCTTGATTTCAGCTCAGGTCATGATCTCACGCTTTGTGGGTCTGAGCCCCACATCAGGCTCCACATTGACAGCACAGAGCCTGCTTGGGATTCCCTCTCTCTGTCTCTCTGCCCCTCTCCTGCTCACGCTCACTCTCTCTCTCAAAATAAATAAACTTAAAAAGGGGCGGGGGGGGGCGAGTATAAATGATGAACAACTGTGCAGGGGTAGTAAACATCTGTGGGGCTAGCCTGGGAATCTGACCACCATTTATAACTTTGTTTTCATGGGGAAATGAAATCTAAATTCTGAATAATAATCTTTAAGATGAAATTTCAGAAAAATTATGTTCTTCCTTTATAGTATCTGCCTTTCAAAACTCAAAAACAAAAAATAAATTCTGCGCTTGGGCCAAACAAACAAACAAAAACAATTTAATGCACTCTTCATAATGCACATTATGGTGATCTTACAAAGTCAAATCTACAAGAGAATTTATTTTATTTGGCCTCCTTGAAAATAAGCATCTTAAATAACTGGGTGGTTTTTTTTCAGTGCCAAGTAGGAACAGAACCCAGAAGCCTCAAATCTTTATCCAAAGTCTAATCCAACAGATTCCTCATTATTTCAGGATCAATCAACAATAAACTCAAATGGTCAAGGGAAAGAAAAGAACAGTCCATACTGGTTTCTGGTCCTTGAAGTTTTTTCATCTTCCGTTTGGAGTAAAAAATGTTTTTGCCATTTTCTTTTCTGAAAGTCCGGTCTTTTATTGGCCTTTTATGTAATACAGAAGAGCATTTGGACATTTATGAACACTCCAGAATATCAGAGTCGGGCCTCAGATGTGGAGACCAAGATGCGGAGAGAGAACATGCCTTGACCCAGATCACATTTGGGTTCACAGGAGAGCCGGGACTAGAACTCGTTTCTGTAATGAGGGGATTATTGGCACTGTCTGCTCTGGGGGTGTCACTCCTCCTGGAATTCTTTCGACATCACTATGGGGACGGTGACAAGGTTGAGCGTACCGTGCAGACAGGGGAGAGAGTCTAGAAAGGTGGAGGAAGCAGGCGGGCGGGATCAATAATATGCATTGATCACTTACCCAGTGCCAGGAATTGTGTCGGCTTGTTGCATACATTATCTTATTTAATCATCAAAAATTCCGTGTGGCAAATCGATTTTTTTCCAAAAAAAAACAAAACAAAACAAAACAAAAAAAAAAAACCACCTCAGACTTGGAGAAATTAAACAAATTACCCAAGGTCACACAGCTATCAGTTACTAGCTACTTTGAAGCCCCAAAGCCTGTGTGCTTTCTCAGTTTACCTACTTCTCCAAAGGGGGCTGCAAACCAGCTCAGTGAGAAAGTGGAGATGTTTAGCATGGAGAACAGAAGACTCTAAGGGAAGTGACAGCGGCCTTCCCAATTTTTTAGCTCTCATGGAGGCAAGAGGGAACACTGCGTAAGAGCTGCTGGGAATCGTATTTCACGTCCATAGAAAGGACTTTCTAACAGCTGCTGTCTGTGTAGAACAGGCCGCTTTGTTAGGTAGCAAGCTCTCTGTCCCTGAAGGTATGTAAACAGAGGATAGAAGATCACTTGGGGAGGTCAGGCGGAGTGAGGGCTCTGGACTCAATGAAAGGGTTAGGGGAGAGGACCTCTTAGAGCCCCTTCAACTAACGGTGCCAGATGAGACCTCAGCAGGGCTGTTATTACTTAGGTATTTGAGGAAATGACATTCTGTTCTCATGACAGTAATTTTTTTTAATTCTGATTTTTCTCGATTGGGCATTTTCCCCCGAGAACTAACCCTGGTGTGAAAACTGGAGTAAAACCATGCTATTCTATGAGTCAACAGTGTAGCATGTCCATAGCCCTGCACCAGGCATCTGGGCGGTGGTGATGAGCATCGTGGGAATGAATGAAAGAATGAATGAACGAACAAATGAATGAACAAATGAATGGCTACATAGTTAGTCATGTTAGAGAAATGGCTATTCTAACAGAGTCAACAATTTCTTTAACACGAGTTCTCTCGGGACGTTTGATAACGTGTGCTGACTCTAATAGGGGAAATTGGGCAAGCAAAACTTCCCAAAATGCCTGCACCACAGGACCCTTTCTTCCCCTGACAATCACCTATTATTAGTATCTCAAGAGGCCCCAGGGTTCCTTGGGACACATAACACAGGGTTCGCTAAACATAGGGCTTTAAGACTATGGTGCTTTAGTATTTTTTTAAGATTTTATTTTTAAGTAATCTCTACACCCAACGTGGGGCTCGAACTTACAACCCCGAGATCGAGAGTCGCACGCTCCACCGACGGAGCCAGCCAGGCGCACCAAGACTATAGGCTTTAAAACAGAGACTCGGGGTCGATTCTTGTCCCCACCCCCCACCCCCCCATTCACTGCTCTGCACTTTGGTTTTCTCATCTATGAAACAGAGAGGCAACAGCAACTACATCCCAGGATTGCTGCAAGGGCCCAAGGACACAATGGATGTAATTTGGAGAGTGAGTCCGGCCCCCGTGTAGGCAAGAAAGATACATGGAGGCTGTTATTTATTACCTCGTAGGCACTAAATGTATTACCTCATAGGGTCACTGTAGAGATTAAATGAAGTAAGACATGAAATAATGCCCCAAAGTACTTGGCATCTAGGAGTGCCTTCTAGAGGCAGACTCGCCTCGCGGCCTCCGTTCTCGGGGCGCTAGGACTAGCTGGTACAAGATTTCCTGTGCCGGGAACGCATCGACTACCTCGAAATATGGAGCGTTTTCCATTTGCTTATGACTGTTCTGAAGGTGACATTCTAAGTTCCACCAGGCCCTTGAGTCTTTAAGTAATTGAAGCACTAAGAGTCTGAAGTGACTCACCCCGTGCTGTTTATTCTGGTCTCATTTGCACAAAAGAAAGGAAAATCACCAGCTCTCACCACCCACTGCAAAATGCTAGAGATGAGAATAGCCGGAGAAAATACTGAAAATAATTCCCTGGGCCCGGTTTGGCTCTTCCTTACACCAGCGGGGCTGGGAAATGTGTGTTGGGTCCTGAGTCATCAAATACAGTATCATTCCCCTCCCCCACCACCACCACCCTTCAGTAGATCACTGGGTCCCCTGAAGAGGGGAGGGGGGAGGAAAGTTGGGACAGAGGAGAGAGGAGAGATGCCCCAAGCAACCCGACCGGATTTCCAGTTCACACTGGAAGAAAAGGGGGGGAAATGTTTAAAAATCTACCGTGGTTGACTGAACACCTACTACAAGTGAGGCACCCTGCCAGATACGGCAGAGGAAACCGTTCCTCCCAGAGGCAGCGCTCGACTAATAATAACGAAAAGAATAAGAATGTAAGCTCCCATATGTCACGCGTCTACTACGCACCAGGCTCATTGCTTGGCATTTTCTATTCCAGTCTCTGATACGATTCTTCAAGGTAGGAATTGTTACCCACTCTTTACGGAAGGTGAGGATCACAGACGTTTGTACCTGCATCCATTCATTCACACAGAAGACTCCGGGCCCCTGCTGGGCCAGACCCTGGGCTGGACCCTGAGAATGCACAGATGAGAACACAGACTCTCAGCTAAGTGCAGCAGTCTGGTGACTTGGCCAAGGTCACGAGCAAGTAGTGGGAGAGCGGGGAGGCAGCCCAGCTCTCTGCACCCCGGACCTGTGCCCAGCCGGCAGCAGCAGGAAGTTTCCTTTGAGCCCGGCTCCCAGATTCCCAGGGACAGGACCTACACTGCACCAGGCAGCTGCCCTTGCAGGGCAGCGGGGTGGGCTAGGAGCACAGCCCGTGGTTCTGCACCAGAGTCAACGGCACAGCTAATTTAGTTTAAATAAAGACATTTAGAAGCACGAGCTGCACTATCTAGCAAAGAAGACTCTGTCTCTGCCATCACAGGAGATTTTGCTGCAGAAATTACCATATTATACAGGACTGTCACAGTGCTAGATTACCCCAAGAGGTCCTCTGTGCTCGGCATGTATCACTAGACCTATCTCAAGTCTCCTCTTCCAAGATGCAGAGGGGAGCACTTTACTGCATTATCTCATTTAATCCTCATAGCAAGCCTACAGGATGATGCTGTTACTCCTGTTTTATAGAAGGGAAGCCTCAGGGTCAAAGAGGAGGGGCCCAAGGTCACCCAGGAGGGGAAGAAACCTGGATTCGGATCCAACTCCGTCTGGAGTTAGAGTCTGGGTTCCTCCCACGACACCAAGCTGTAGGTTCTCGAGTGCTGTGGGGGAGCAGGCACAGAATGTTCGGCAGAGGTGTTCGGCATGGCCTGGGGGAAAAGGCAGGCAAGCACCCAGGAGCCAAAGACGCAGGCCGCTGTGCAGCTCAGCCATCCCAAGCATCATGTTGTAAGATAGACTGCTCAGTCGTGCTGAGCCTCATCTGTATGCGTGTGTACCTTGAGTGTGCCTCTGTGTGCAGGTGCGCGGGTGCGTGTGTGTGCCGTTCACAGATCTATAAGAGCAAATCACAAAACCAGGATTCCTTTCTGCTTTGGGGGTAAAGGTGACCCACAGAAAGAAGCCCAGCCTTCCCCACCTGAGAGCTTCCCAGAAACCATTGTCCTTTCATAACTCTCTCCTTTTTCCACCCTGCGTATCCCACCTCAATTTTTGGGCGGCCATCAGTCAAAGGGAAACACCCCCCCACCCCCGCAGCAGGATTTCTCAAACAGCAGAGCCGACATCTCCACTTTGCTCCCTCATGTGAAGCACGTGGGTGCTGGCTGAGGGCTTTCTAGAGGCACCAGAAAGGAGCTGGCCTCTACACCTGTATGATGGCTTGTAGATAAGATATGAGTTTTTGGTCTGTGGATAGGCACCCACATTTTCAAGAGATGTATATATTCCTGGAAGGTTACATTTAAATTATATTTTGTTCAATAAAATTACCTTTTAATTGACCCTGAAATTTGAACCTGCAAAAATACATGAATTAGCAATTACTAATGTTCTGACAGTCAACCCAGTTGCCCAAGCCAGAAACCTGGGAGCTCCTCCCTCTTTCCAACCCTATGCGTCCAATCAAACTCTAGTAGCTATTGATCTACCATGGACAACCCCTTCCCTCTGCCCCCCCCCCGGCCCCGCCTCCGCCATCTGTCCAGCTCTCCCCAACCCCATTGCCACCCCCTCACTGTTTCTCTCCTGAATTAGTGAAACACCCCTGGACTGCTTCTCACTACCCCACCACACTCTGAGTTTAACCGTCCATCACCTCACCTCCACCCTGAAGTGAGAGTGTTCATTCATTTCCGGTCTGGTCATGATCCTCCCCTCTTTAAACCCCCCCTGGGGCTCCCATTGCCTTCCAAATAAAATCCAAACCCCACAGCATGACATCTACAGCCTTGACAATCCCAGCTGTCACCAACTCAACTGTTCCCTCCCCCAAGCACAGCACCCTTAGGCCAGGTCGGACTGTGGGGTGGCTCCTTGATCCATGATGCTCTCAATGTCCCCCCCTTTGAGTCTTTGCAAATACTGTTTGGAGTGCCTTTCTGCCCCTTCATTGCCAAACATCCCCTCAACATTCAGGACATCTCCTGCCGAAGGGGTGCCTTCCACATCCTCCCCACCATGTCCAGTGCTAATTGGTTGGAGAGGTCTGCTCACTCGAACTATAGGAATGATCCGCTTCCCTCCCTTTCAGACTGTAGGCCACCTGTAGACTGTCTTTCACCTCTGTATTCACAGAGCCCAGTCTGTTGAAGGAATGAATGATCCCTCCTAAAGTCTCTTTCCTGTGTCACCTCCTGATGACTTTTGAGTTGTTGCTTAGACTCTGTGACATATTTAAACCATAGAAGCTGGGGACAGAAAAGCCAAAGCTTCTGCCAATCAGTGATCAATCAGAAGTGAAGTTCACTTGTCTCCGAAGTTATCATGGGAGTAATGAGAAAACAAGGAATCATTTACAACATCTCAGTGCACATTTGACTTTGAAATCATTGGATTAAGTGCAATAGATTTATGTTCATTTGAACGGACATACTTACGGGGAGCCTGGGTGGCTCAGTTGGTTAAGCGCTGACTTCGGCTCAGGTCATGATCTCATAGTTTGTGGGTTCAAGCCCCGCGTCGGGCTGTGTGCTGACAGCTTGGAGCCTGGAGCCTGCTTCGCATTCTGTGTCTCCCTCTCTCTCCGCCTCTCCCCTGCTCATGCATGTCCGATGTTTAAACTCTTTCTACTATTTTCTTATCCTGAGTGATGCTGGGAAAGGCGTATTTCTAGACTTTGTTAGGGCAGATTCTCAGAAGCAGAATTACAAGTCAGAGTCTAGGAACATGTCTGAGGCTCTAGACACATGTTGCCACCCGTTTTCAATCCGTTGTCCCCATTCACACTGTCCCCGGAAGTGCACGAGAATCCCCACTTTACCACACCCGGCCCCGCCTGCAATTTTTTATTTTAAAGTATCTATTCTATTTGGACTGGTGAGAAGTCAGTCCACACTGTTTTGCCTTGTATTTTCCAGATGAGGAAGGAGACCGAGCAGTTTTCCATAGGTTTACTCATGAGATGTATTTCGTCTTTTGTGGATTGCAACAGAGTTTTCATCTTCATTTACTGGAAAACACCTTCGTAGAGAGAAAGCCTGGGCTGGACGCATAAACTCAGTCCCGGCCTCCTTCTGCCGCCCGGGTCACTCGGGCTGCATGTCTGTGGCTCTGAAGTTCCAGTTTCCTTGTCTGTGAAATCAGGGTTCTAACCTAAAAGCAACTTCCACCCACCTGGTGAAAGGGCCGCAGGCCCGCGGCACCCGTGCAGCTGTGGTTCCCCTTTCCTTCCTTTTGAGACCTGAGCCTTTTGTCATTGCTGCAGGGTGACCTTTAAGTTCCCTGCAGCATCAGCATCACCTGAGAACTTGCTAGAAACGCAGCTAAGGGCCCCACCCCACACTTACAGCATCAGAATCTGCACGTTAACAAGCTCCCCACGTGATTCATAGGCACAGTAAAGTTTGGGGTGGCCCGCTTTCAGGTTTCAGGGTGATGGTTGTGTTCTCCAGGAACGACACCCAGGGAGGAAGAGGCAGATGATGAGCCTGGTACCCGGGAGCTCTGACCCACACCCCTTTCTCACGTGGCTTCTGCCAGCCCCAGGGAACAGAGGGCAAGCAGGCTGCATGCATTCTTTTTGCAGGCGGCCCAGCAGGCCCAGTCAGTCTCCGGGAAGGCAGCCCTCGGCCAGCAGCTCAGCCGGCAGCTGACTTTTTTGCCTGAGAAGGGGCCACATCTTGGGGAAGAGCCAACCAGGGGGGCAGGTAAGAGGTTGTGGACGGGGCAGGGTGTAGCGACCTGAGCCTGTGTCCTACTGACATTCCGTGGGGAGCCCCGGGCTGCTGGTAGGGGTCTCAGACGGGAGCTTGGAGGGCAGGCTTTTGTTCATTTGGGCCCCACCCATTGTTGGCATCATGCTCACTTGGGGGGTGAAAAATGCACGGGAACTGTGCTCTACACGTGGCAGAACAGCAGCCGGTGGGGGCCACAGAGACATGTTTCCCAGCCAGTGGTCACCGTGATGCGTAGATGTAGCCACCTTCGAAAAGAAGCGGCACTCACGTCTGCCGTCCTGTTGTGCCTTGTCATGTTCCCAACCGAGGAGAAAGCCTGCATGGGCAAGAGGGAATCGGCCTTCCAGGGACTGGATTAGGCTCTTATCTCCCTGAACCTTCTGTCAGCCCTCTGGTGAGCGACCTCATTCTTCAGCTGAGCAAGCTAAGGCTCAGAGAAATTGGCAGCTAGGACCCCCCGCCTAAGGAGTGGGGGGCTCCCCAGCTCCAAGGAGCTCTTCTCACTCACTCACCTGCGGAAGTTGAAAGTTTAAGAAACTCAAAGTCCCGGGGCACCTGGGTGGCTCAGTCAGTTAAGCTTCCGACTTCGGCTCAGGTCATGATCTCACGGGTTCGTGAGTTCCAGCCCTGCGTTGGGCTCTGTGCCGACAGCTCCGAGCCTGGAGCCTGCTTTGGATTCTGTGTCTCCCTCTCTCTCTCTGCCCCTCCCCTGCTTGTGCTCTGTCTCTCTCTCTCCTTGAAAAATAAATAAACATTAAAAAAAAATTTAAGAAACTTAAAGTCCCCAAAAAAGGATGGGGACAGGATTTGAACTAGGGTCTAGGCCTTTGGAAACCTGGGTCTCGGTTCTCAGTTAAGCCACGCTCTGTTCCCCTGAGCTTTACTGCCGGGCTGCTTCCAGGCCCAGCCTCCAGTGGCTAAAAGAGTAACCACTATTCAAAGAATAAACGGCAGGGGACACTGGGCTGGCTTGGTCAGTGGAGCGTGTGACCCCTGATCTTGGAGTTGTGGGTTGAAGTCCCATGGTAGGTGTAGAGATTACTTACAACAAAATCTTGAAAAGAAAACAAAGAAGAAGGCTGTTGGGACTCCATCACTGCTGGGAATTTAACGCCCAGACTCCTGACCCAGCATCATCCCTTCCCATCCTTCTGACTGCCACTTCCTCTCATCCCTGCCAGCCTGTTTCAGAGCCTTCACATTTTCAGGCTTCCAAGAGTTGTTTCCAGTGTTTCCAAGCACATGTTTTTGGGTTTGTTTCTTTTTTTCCACCCTCAGTTCATAAGACCGGTCTTTGCCCACCCTCTGGCTGTAGCAGCCAGAGAAATCCCAAATTCATCGGCATTGGAGCTTCTCCCTGAAGGATGGCTCCCCAGCTTGCAGCTTCCAGAGACCTCCAGGGGGAGCCACAGAAACCTGTTTGCATACAAGACAAGTAAGAATAGTCTGTGCAGTGTTGTTTGGGATGCTCCTTTGGAGGCCTCAAAATTCTGTCCAAACTGTGCTTACACGATTAGTCTGCTTAGCACACGGATATAAAAATCTAAAAGCTGGATCTGAAAAGTCACGCCATCTTCAGAAGTTTGGAGAACGAAAGTGCTTCACCTAAGAGCACCCGGCAGGTGGCTGGCGGAGCCTAGATAGAGCCCCAGCATGCTGTCATCGGACATTCAGCGTCCTCCCTTCCCCTGGGTGTGGGGGGGGGGGCAGTCAAGAAATTATGGATTGTGTTGGTTCAGATGGAGGTCAGTGCAGCTGGGAGGGGCGGGTGTCAGGAAAGGGAGGACACCTAGAGGTCCAGGCTCATTCCGTTCCTTCCTTGCACTGACATCTCAACTCAGTTGTTTCCTCCTGCTTCAGGAGGTGGATGAGTTTCCTACAGCTGTTGTGACAAATGACCACAAAGAGTGGCTTAAAACAACAGAAACGTAATGTCTTACAGTGGTAGAGACCAGCAGTCCAAGATGAGTGTTACGGGGTGAGAATCCAGGTGTCGGCAGGCCTGGTTCCTTCTGGAGGCTCCAGGAGAGAATTCAGTCCTGGCCTCTCACAGCCTCTGGTGGCTGCTGGCATTCCTTGGCTTGTGGCCCCTCACATCAGTCTCGGCCCCATCCCCACACTGCCATCTTTTCTGTTCTCAAATCCTCATCTGCCTGCCTTTTCTAAGAGCCCTTGGGATTAGATCCTGCATAATCCAGGATCATCTTCCCATCTCAAGAACCCTAACTTAATCCCATCTGCCAAGTTCTTTTTGTGAGGTTCCAGGGACTAGGATGTGGATGTCTTTGGGAGCCATTACTTAGGTCACCATAGGCAGTAACAAGATGTGGTTAAGAGTATAAGCTGTACAGGGGCGCCTGGGTGGCTCAGTCAGTTACGCATCCAACTCCTGATTTCAGCTCAGGTCACGATCTTGAGGTTTGTGAGATCGATCCCCACGTCGGGCTCTGCGCTGTCAGCACAGAGCCAGCTTGGGATTCTCTCTCTGTCTCTGCCCCTCCCCTGCTTGTACGCTTGCTCTCTCTTTCTCAAAATAAATAATTAAACATTTTTTAAAAAGAGTATAAGCCTTGCAGACAAACGTGGGTTCACATTTCAGCTCTGGTACTTGCTCACTGCATGACCTCGGTCTTTCAACCGTCCTGGGATTTTCCTGTTTCCTCTTCCATCAGATTGAAGTTACACGATCTCCCTTTGGGAACTGGGTGACGGCCAGGCACGATTTGCATTGGGCACCCAGCACCGTAGCTGGTGCACCGTAGGTATTGAATGCAGCCAGCCAGAAGAGCTCGGGGATCCCAGAACTCTCCTCCTTCACTCTCGGGAGGAAGGTCTATGGGTCTGGCGCAGTCTCGCTGATTCTAGAGAGTCAGCAAATGCTGTAGGATGTGGGAGCCAGCCAGTGGCACACACAGATAGGGCCTCCATTATCCTCAAAATTAAGTTTGCACCAGGCCCGTTTGGATTAGCTAGTAATGGAAGACGCAGAGCACTGATCGATGGTAAGAGAATTCTGAATAAGTGAGTTTGTGATAATGTAATATCAGTAATAGACAGAAGCACCTGCGGGCTCTGCCTGCTTCTCTGCTAAGATACTCCACCAGGTCAGATCTTCGCTTCGATTTTTTTCTTTTCGTTTCCTTTAAAGGGATGTTTCCTTTTCTTTAGTGGGACGTTTCCACTTCCCACGGTGGGGGGCGGCGGGGAGAAAAAGCAGTCACTTCTGATCTTCTGAACCACAAGTCTCAATTTCCAGCCATTGGCTCACCTTCCTGGAGGCTTCACCCTCCTCAACACCATAACCAACCTGCTGTTCCGTACGACCGGGGTCCCTGGAGTCACCTTGGAAGTAATGTCCCCCAGTCCCCAGTGCGAGCTCCTCAATGTTCAGCAGCTGGGCTTCAGGGGGAAAAGAGTCCTGATTGCCCACTTGCGTGGTGTAAATGTTGAAATGGCTGATCTCAAGCTACCAGCCTGACCTTGTTGAACACCGTGCTGGGCAGGACGAGCCGTCGGTACCACTGAGCTGGTCCCGCACCCAGCTGCCCACTCGCACCCTCCTCCCTCTTCACACACCCCTTCTCCGCCGAAGGGCACCCACTTCTGTACTTTTGCATGGCTGTCCTTCAGCCCAGGGAGCGTCCCATTTTCCCGCAATGAAAATCCTGTTTGTTCTTCCACTCCTGGACCCACGCAGTCCCTCGAGTGAATTAATCCTCTCTTGCTCTGCTTGCACGAAGGACGCTGCTTGCCCCTTTATGTAGCAGTTCCTCACCTCACCTGTAGCATGCAATTAATGACAGTCACTAAGCGTCTGTCACTCCCTGTCATCTGTCACTGGGCGCATCCCTGCAGTGGCCATGTGACTCCAGGCGTACACGTTTCCCAGATGGTGAAACAAGGACACCATCCCACACCCTGTTTTCTTTTGAGGATGTGTACAGTGCCTACAGTAGGTGCCCAATAAATGCTGAGGCCTTTCCTCGGAGGGCAGAACCGAGCGTCCTTCCTCCTGGTCAGCCCTCGCATCCCCCGGTCGCAGGAAGACTCTCGTCCGGCCAGGCCTTGTGGAGATGAAATGGAGTCTCCCAGCACGTGCAGTGCGAGTAGGGGTGAGCGGCGAAGGGTGAGGGGCAGCGCCCTAAAAGGTCTGCAGCTGGCCTCACATCTCACCCATATGGGATGAGCTGTGACAGTCTAAGAGATTCCAGCTCAGCCCCGGTTGGGGAGGGGGTGTGGAAATGAGTGCAGATGGAACGTTTTCGTGGTGGCTTCATCTTGCAAGCATCATGGATAACTCATAAATGTCAGAAGTGATGCACGCAGTTGAGAAGGCAGAGAGGAATCTGGAGATACTTAGATATTTACCAGAGCACGTGGGGAAGCAGGCTCAGCCTTAGACACCGCTCATATTTTCATCAGCAGAGGCTGAGTGAGCTCAAGCAGCTTAAAGCCTAATAGAAGCTTCCATTTTCTTATTTGGGATCTGAGTGCGGTTGCCTCATTATACAGCGTAATGTTCCCCGATGGATGTTCGCTCCGCCGGTGTCTGCAAAATAGAGAAATATGGGGGGGGGGGGGGGGGTGCAGCACACAAGGAATGTGGCGACTCAGCAATTTCCTCTGCTGCAGCATCTAGGTTGGATCCCCAAGGGTGTGAGTGACCCCCGAGGAATGGGGGCGCCCGTTACAGGCACTCCTGTGTTCTGCCTCTTTTCAGAGGCAGTTGGGGTGTAAGGTTAGGAGTTTCTGGATTCCGCACGTGGGGCTGAGACAGACCAACTTGGGAGCTGCCGCCTGTTTGGAGGTAGTTTACGGGAAGCCAGATGGAATACCCCTGAGCTCGCTCTGACCGGCCAATGGGACTGGCCGACAATGTGATGCCAGGGAGATGGGGAAGGGGGCGCAGGCTGCAGGGAGCTGCTGAGGGTGGGGGACTTGGAGAGCTCAGTCCAAGGACACTGTCTGGATTCGTACGTTCAGTCATTCACGTACTCACCCATTTTTTCATCCTTTCTTTCAACAAATATTTATAAAGCACTTAACATGGGCCGGATACTAGGGACACAATCCTAAGCAAAAATAGACAGAGTGCCTGCCTTCTTACAGCTCAGGTGGTGGTTCTTAAATAGGGGCGCTTTTTGTCCCCAGGGGAGAGCTGACAGTGTCTGGAAACATTGTGGGTTGTCATAACTGGAAGGAGCTTCTGGATAGAGGCCAGGGGTGCTGCGAAACATCCTCAAATACACAGGACAGCCCCCACCACAAAGAACGATCCAACTCAAAATGTCAGTAGTGCTGAAGTTGAAAAACTATGGTCCGGAGGCTTTGGGAGGAGGGGGACGACAGTCTTTTTTATCTGACATGTTTTCAAGGGCAAATTATTTGTAGGGCCGACCTATATATTTGCTCACAAGCCGGCAAAAGATAAAACTGGGACAATATCTAAATAAAGTTTTAAATGTCACAGCAGCAAGAATAATACCCACATCTATGTGATGTAGTAGAAGACTAGGCTACACGGTCAGAAGGCCTTATTCCAAGCATTCTGGGTGGCCCTTAGAGGACGCCTACAGGATGGGGCCGGGGGGGAGGGGGCGGGTGGTGGGCAAAAGCACAGGGTTCGTGGTCAGGAGCCCAGGTTTAGGTTCCGAATCTCCTACTCCTACCTGAGTCATCCTGAGCCATTCGCATCACTCCTCTCTATCTAATAAAGTTCTTTTTTTTTAAATCTTTTTTAACGTTTTATTTTATCTTTGAGACTGAGAGAGACAGAGCATGAACAGGGGAGGGGCAGAGAGAGAGGGAGACACAGAATCCGAAGCAGGCTTCGGGCTCGGAGCTGTCAGCACAGAGCCCGATGGGGGGCTTGGACTCCTGGACCACGAGATCACGACCTGAGCCGAAGTCAGACGCTCAACCGACGGAGCCACCCAGGCGCCCCTATCTAATACAGTTCTTTAAATACAGCTAGGTGGTCCAAAAATTTTTCACCAGGCCATTAAAATGTAGCCAAAGGCACTGGCCCTCATGCTCCAGAATTCTTCCAGACCTCTGTCCACTGCCATCTTCTTATTAGTTAATCATTCATTCATTCATTAGCAAATATTTATTGAGCACCTACTATGCACCATCCCCTACTCCAACGGCTGAGGCTGAATCAGTGAATGAAATATATACAGAAACTACATTAATAATAATAATAATAATAATAATAATAATAATACATTGTCCAGAGCTACAAGTTTTATGATGAAATAGAATGAGGTGATATAATAAGGGGACACTAAGTTGGTTAGTGGAAAAGATCTCTCCAGGGAGGTCACTTTTAAGCTGAAACCCAACGGAAAGGGAAAACGTGAGTCAGGCAAAGCTCTGGGGCAATGATGGTTCCAGGCAAAGGGCCAGTGAGAATAAAGGTTCCCCAAGGGAAGGGGGAGCTCCACGTGTTCAAGGAACAGAACATGTGAGGCTGGAGCCCCCCTGGTGAAGGCAAAAGGGTCCAGGATGGGTGGGAGAGGACAGCAAGGCCTGAGTGAGGAGTTTGGATTTTGTTCCCAGAGAAGTGGGCAGCCAAGGGAGGGGACCTGAGCGAGAGAGTCCTGTCTTCTCATAGACTCATTACCCGGCTAGGGATCACGTTCCTGTAGCAACCCCTCCAGCACAGGATTTATGGCAGATTTTCTCTGCTTCCTCACACCGACACCAGCTGGTGAGACACAGCTCCTTCCCAAACTTGCCCCAGTTCCTGTGAAACAGACACATCGAGGCCCACCGGAACTTCCCCGTCAGGGATCAGGGATGGGGTTCATCCTCTTGTGTGTCCATCCACTCACGAACTCACCCCCTAAACTGTTAGCGAATCCGGTCTTAGTC
This sequence comes from Puma concolor, assembly GCF_028749965.1. NCBI lineage: Eukaryota > Metazoa > Chordata > Mammalia > Carnivora > Felidae > Puma > Puma concolor. The sequence continues at coordinate 21,723,806 of NC_141680.1, read as the reverse complement.
TGGTTTCCCTAGAAGCAGACCCTGAAAGAAAAAAACACGGAGTTTATTTGGGCAACGGTCCCAGGGAACACCCATAGGGAAGTCAGCAGTGAGACAGGGGAAGAAAATAACCAAAAACAAGTCATGATTAGGCAAGTTAGCACCACAGCCAGTTGGACTTTAATCCCTCAGGGAACGCTGGGAGCCAGTGGGACATGAGCCTCAGAGTTACCGCACCTGAAGGGTGAGGGAGTGGGGGTATTCATGTCCCAATTACTGACAGCCTGGTTGAAGGTGGCTCCAGGGAGCGTTAACTTTCTGGAACTTCTCCCCTGCCCTGTGTATGGCCAGAGAAAGCCTGCAGGCAAAGAAACACAGGTGCTAGTAGCTGGAAATGGGGCTATCCCACCATAAAATGAAGCCCAAGGGGACGTGGGCAGGACATCAAAAGTGTCAACTATGAGCCACATTTTTTTTAAGCACTTAATTTTATTTGCTTATTTATTTTGTCTTATTGTGGCACAAACCCTCAACAAGAGATCCATGTGACAAATGAGAAGTGGACGATACAGCACTGGTGACTGTCGGTCCAGTGTTGCACGGCAGATCTCTAGAGTTCGTTCATCTTGCTTAACTGACACTTGATGCCCTGTGATTCCTAACTCCCCATTTCCCCCTCCCTCCAGCCCCTGGCAGCCACCATTCCACTCTTTGATTCTATGAACTTGACTATTTTAGGCGCACCTGGGTGGTTCAATCGGCTTAGCCACCACCGACTCTTGATATTGGCTCAGGTCATGATTTCACCATTCATGGGATGGAGCCCCACAGCGGGCTCTGGGCTGACAACACGGATCCTGCTTGGGATTCTGTCTCTCCCTGCCCCTCCCCCACTCTCTCTCTTTCTCAAAATAAATAAACATTTTTAAAAAATTATTTAAAAAGTGACAATGTTAGAGGAGCATTTGTCTTTCTGTGACTGTCTTCTTTCGCTCGGCATAACGTCCTCAAGGTTCATCCGTGCCATTGCACATCGCAGAATTTCCTTCTTTTTTAAGGCTGAATGAAGAGTGTAGCTTCGTATGTGCAAACTACATTTTCTTTATCCCTTCGTCTTTCAATGGACACTTAGTTGTTTCCACCCCTTGGTTATTGTGAATAATGCTCCAGTGAACATGGGAATTCAGATATCTATTTAAGATCCTGCTCTCAATTCTTTGAGATAAATACCCAGAAATGGGATTGCTGGATCATATGGTAGTTCTGCTTTTCGTGTTTTGAAGAACTTCCATACTGTGTTCCGTAGCGGCTGCCATTTTACATCCCCACCAATAATGTGCAAGGGTTCCAGTTTCTCCACATCTTCACCAATACTTGCTGTCTTTTGTTTTTTGTTTTTTGGGGTTTTTTTTGATACTAGCCATCCTGACGACTGGGAGGTGGTATCTCATTGTGGTTCTGATTTGCATTTCCCGTGGTGATTAGCCACGTTGAGCATTTTGTCATATGCCTCTTGGCCATTTACACATCTATTCAAGCCCTTAGCCATTTTGTAATTGGGTTATTCGTGTCTTTTTTCCTGCTATTGAGTGTGGAAGCTGGCTTTCATTGTCAGACGCCATGCTTGGTGCTGAGGACATGTGGATCAAGACGGTCTGGTTCTTCCTCTCCAGGAGCTGACTCTCTGACCCTGCCTCTTTTCTCACTTGTAATACAGGTCTAATACTCATAAATTCTACTACACAGGAGGTTTTGAAGATTCAATGGCATGCCACAATGACAGATTTGAAAACCCTTTGCAAATGAATTGTGGACACAGACTTTAGACATTGTAATCACCACTCAGCAAGTCACTTAACTTTCTTAGTCTCCTCCATCTGTCAGATGAGAGTAAGAATATTTGCTCTGCATACTTCAGACAGTCATCAGATGCTTTCTGTGAAGTTATGAATGGGAACGCTCTAGAATACTACTGAAATGTAAGCCACCGCTCACCACCTCCATCCATTCGCTTTGCACTACCTGGACATAGTCCATGTACTTATGGGATCCACCTTTGTGAGCTTTCCTCCTCAGACCAGGTAGAGTGCCTGGCACGTACCTAGTGCTCAGGAAATCCCAGTTGAGTTGAATCAAATGTCAAATCTTGTCACTGTCAAGTGAGAAGGAATTGTTAAACCCAGTTAATAGATGAGAAAACTGAAGCCCAGAGAGGAGGTGGGAGAGTCACGCTGCTAGGAATGGGCAGATCCAAGACTAGGACCCCTGATGTCTTGGCTTTCTTTTTTTTTTTTTAATTTACATCCAAATTAGTTAGCATATAGTGCAAGAATGATTTCAGGCGTTGATTCCTTCATGCCCCTTGCCCATTTAGCCCATCCCCCTTCCCACAGCCCCTCCAGTAACCCTCTGTTTATTCTCCATATTTAAGAGTCTCTTATGTTTTGTGCCCCTCCCTGTTTTTATGTTATTTTTGCTTCCCTTCCCTTACGTTCATCTATTTTGTATCTTAAAATCCTCATATGAGTGAAGTCATATGACATTGTCTTTCTCTGACTAATTTCACTTAGCATAATATCCTCTAGTTCCATCCACGTAGTTGCAAATGGCAAGATTTCATTCTTGTTGATTGCCGAGTAATACTCCATTGTATATATATATACCACATCTTCTTTATCCATTCATCCATCGATGGACATTTGGGCTCTTTCCATACTTTGGCTATTGTTGATAGTGCTGCTATAAACATGGGGGGGGGGTGCATGTGTCCCTTCGAAACAGCACACCTGTATCCCTTGGATAAATGCCTAGTAGTGCAATTGCTGGCTCATAGGGTAGTTCTATTTTTAATGTTTTGAGGAACCTTCATACTGCTTTCCAGAGTGGCTGCACCAGCTTGCATTCCCACCAGCAGTGCAAAAGAGATCCTCTTTCTCTGCATCCTCGCCAACTTCTGTTGTTGCCTGAGTTGTTAATGTTAGCCATTCTGACAGGTGTAAGGTGATATCTCATTGTGGTTTTGATTTGGATTTCCCTGATGATGAGTGACATTGAGCATTTTTTCATGTGTCAGTTGGCCATCTGGATGTCTTCTTTGGAGAAGTGTCTATTCATGTCTTTTGCCCATTTCTTCACTGGATTATTTGTTTTTGGGGTGTTGAGTTTGATCAGTTCTTTATAGGTTTTGGATACTAACCTTTTATCTGATATATCGCTTGCAAATATCTTCTCCCATTCTGTCAGTTGCCTTTTAGTTTTGCTGATTGTTTTCTTTGCTGTGCAGAAGCTTTTTATTTTGATGAGGTCCCAGTGGTTCATTTTTGCTTTTGTTTCCCTTGCCCCCTGAGACGTGTTGAGTAAGAAGGTGCTGCAGCCAAGATCAAAGAGGTTTTTGCCTGCTTTCTCCTTGAGAATTTTGATGGCTTCCTGTCTTACATTGAGGTCTTTCGTCCATTTTGAGGTTATTTTTGTGTATGGTGTAAGAAAGTGGCCCAGGTTCATTCTTCTGCATGTTGCTGTCCAATTTTCCCAGCACCACTTGCTGAAGAGACTGTCTTTATTCCATTGGATATTATTTCCTGCTTTGTCAAAGATGAGTTGGCCATACATTTGTGGGTCCATTTCTGGGTTCTCTGTTCTGTTCCATTGATCTGAGTGTCTATTTTTGTGCCAGTACCATACTGTCTTGATGATTACAGCTTTGTAATACAGCTTGAAGTTTGGGATTGTGATGCCTCCTGCTTTGGTTTTCTTTTTCAAGATTGCTTTGGCTATTCGGGGTCTTTTCTGGTTCCATACAAATTTTAGGATTGTTTGTTCTAGCTCTGTGAAGAATGCTGGTGTTATTTTGATAGGGATTGCATTGAATATGTAGATTGCTGTGGGTAGTATCAACATTTTAACAATATTTGTTCTTCCTATCCAGGAGCATGCAATCTTTTTCCTTTTGTGTGTGTGTGTGTGTGTGTGTGTGTGTGTGTGTGTGTCTTCTTCAATTTCTTTCATAAGCTTTCTATAGTTTTCAGTGTTTAGATTTTTCATCTCTTTGGTTATATTTATTCCTAGGTATTTTATGGGTTTTGGTGCAATTGTAATGGGATAGATTCCTCGATTTCTCTTTCTGTTGCTTCATTGTTGGTGCGTAGGAATGCAACCGATTTCTGTGCATTGATTTTACATCCTGCAATTTTGCTGAATTCATGAATCAGTTCCAGCAGTTTTTTGGTGGAATCTTTTGGGTTTTCCATATAGAGTATCATGTCATCTGTGAAGATTGAAAGTTTGACCTCCTCCTGGCCGATTTAGATGCCTTTTATTTCCTTGTGTTGTCTGATTGCAGAGGCTAAGACTTCCAATACTATGTTGAATAACAGTGGCGAGAGTGGACATCCCTGTCTTGTTCCTGACCTTAGGGGAAAAGCTCTCAGTTTTTTCCCATTGAGGATGATATTAGCATTGGGTCTTTTGTATATGGCTTTTATGATCTCGAGGTATGATCCTTCTGTCCCTACTTTCTTGAGGGTTTTTATCAAGAAAGATGCTGTAATTTGTCAAATGTTTCCTTCCTGTCATCTATTGACAGGATCATATGGTTCTTGTCCTTTCTTTTATTGATGTGATGAATCACATTGTTTTGCAAATATTGAACCAGCCCTGCATCCCAGGTGTAAATCCCACTTGGTTGTGGTGAATAATTTTTTAAATGTATTGTTGGATCCGGTTGGCTAATATCTTGTTGAGGATTTTTGCATCCATTTTCATCAGGGAAATTGGTCTATAGTTCTCCTTTTTAGTGGGGTCTCTGTCTGGTTTTGGAATTAAGGGGATGCTGGCTTCATAGAAAGAGTTTGGAAGTTTTCCTTCCATTTCTATTTTTTGGAACAGTTTCAAGAGAATAGGTGTTAACTCTTCCTTAAATGTTTGGTAAAATTCCCCTGGAAAGCCATCTGACCCTGGACTCTTGTTTTTTGGGGGAGATTTTTGATTACTAATTCGATTTCTTTACTGGTTATGGGTATGTTCAAATTTTTCTATTTCTTCCTGTTTCAGTTTTGGTAGTGTATATGTTTCTAGGAATTTGTCCATTTTTTCCAGATTGCCAATTTTATTGGCATATAATTGCTCATAATATTCTCTTATTATTATTTCTGCTGTGTTGATTGTGATGTTTCCTCTTTCATTCTTGATTTTATTCATTTGGGTCCTTTCCTTTTTCTTTTTGATCAAACTGGCTAGTGGTTTATCAATTTTGTTAATTCTTTCAAAGAACCAGTTTCTGGTTTCATTGATCTGTTCTACTGTTTATTTTGTTTTGTTTTGTTTTTTGTTTTTTTTGGTTTCGATAGCATTAATTTATGCTCTAATCTTTATTATTTCCTGTCTTCTGCTGGTTTTGGGTTTTATTTGCTGTTTTTTTTCAGATCTTTAAGGTGTAAGGGTAGGTTGTGTATCTGAGATCTTTCTTCCTTCTTTAGGAAGGCCTGGATTGCTATATACTTTCCTCTCATGACTGCCTTTCTTGCATCCCAGAGGTTTTAGCTAGGGGTGTTATCATTTTCATTGGCTTCCATGAGCTTTTTAATTACCTCTTTAACTTCTTGGTTAGCCCATTCATTCTTTAGTAGGATGTTCTTTACTCTCCAAGTATTTGTTACCTTTCCAAATTTTTTCTTGTGGTTGATTTCGAGTTTCATAGTGTTGTGAAAATATGCACAGTATGATCTCGATCTTTTTGTACTTGTTGAGGACTGATTTGTGTCTCAGTATGTGGTCTATTCTGGAGAATGTTCCATGTGCACTGGAGAAGAATGTATATTCTGCTGCTTTAGGATGAAATGTTCTGAATATATGTATTAAGTCTATCTGGTCAATATGTCATTCAAAGCCATTGTTTCCTTATTGATTTTTTGATTAGGTAATCTGCCCATTGCTGTGAGTGGGGTGTTGAAGTCCCCTGTGATTACAGTATTACTATCAATGAGTTTATTTATGTTTGTGATTAATTGATTTATATATTTGGGTGCTCCCACATTTGTTTACAATTGTTAGGTCATCTTGGTGGATAGACCCTTTCATTATGATATAATGCCCTTCTGCATCTCTTGATACAGTCTTTATTTTAAAGTCTAGATTGTCTGATATAAGTATGGCTACTCCAGCTTTCTTTTGTTGACCATTAGCATGATAGATGGTTCTCCATCCCCTTATTTTCAATCTGAAGGTGTCTTTAGGTCTAAAGTGGGTCTCTTGTAAACAGCATATACATGGATCTTGTTTTCTTATCCATTCTGTTATCCTATGTCTTTTGATTGGGACATTTAGTCCATTGACATTTAGAGTGAGTACAAAAAGATATGAATTTATGGCCATTATGTTGCTTGTAGAGTTAGAGTTTCTGGTGGTGTTCTCTGGTCCTTTCTAGTCTTTCTTGCTTTTGGTCTTTATTTATTTGTTTGTTTGTTTGTTTGTTTTTTATCATCTTTTCTCCCCTCAGAGAATCCCCCTTAGAATTTCTTGCAGGACTGGTTTAGTGGTCACAAACTCCTTTAATTTTTGTTTGTCTGGGAAACTTTTTATCTCTCCTTCTATTCTGAATGACAGCCTTGCTGTATAAAGAATTCTTGGCTGCAAATTTTTCTGATTCAGCACACCTAAAATATCCTGCCACTCCTTTCTGGCCTGCCAAGTTTCTGTGGATAGGTCTGCTGCAAACCTGATCTGTCTTCTTTTATAGGTTAGGGACTTTTTTCCCTTGCTGCTTTCGTGATTCTCTCCTTGCCTGAGTATTTTGTGAATTTGACTATGATATGCCTTGTTGATGGTCGATTTTTGTTGAATCTAATAGGGGTCTTCTGTGCTTCCTGGATTTTGATGTCTGTGTCTTTCCCCAGGTTAGGAAAGTTTTCCGCTATGATTTGCTCACATGACCCTTCTACCCCTATTTCTCTCTCTTCCTCTTCTGGGACCCCTATGATTCTGATGTTGTTCCTTTTTAAGGAGTCACTGATTTCTCTAATTCTTAAATCATGCTCTTTTGCCTTAATCTCCCTATTTTTTTCTGTTTCATTATTCTCCATAAGTTTGTCCTCTATATCACTGATTCTCTGTTCTGCCTTATTCACCCTTGCCACTGTGGCATCCATTCAAGACTGCAGCTCAGTTATAGCATTTTTTATTTCATCCTGACTAGCTTTTACTTCTTTTATCTTTGCAGAAAGGGATTCTAATCTATTTTCAACTCAATTCTTATTATCGTGATTCTAAATTCTGGTTCAGACATCTTGCTTGTGTCAGTGTTGGTTAAATCCCTGGCTGTCTTTTCTTCCTGCTCTTTCTTTTGGGGTGAATTCATTCATTTCATCATTTTGAAGGGAGAAAAGGAATTAATGAGGTAAAAAAATTAAAATTAAAAATAATTAAAATTTAAAAATACTAAAATTAAAAAATTAAACACACACACACACAAAATAGAATAAATGATGATAGATCCTAGGTGTGTTTTGGTCTGGGTGTTGAAAGGGGCTCGATAGATTAGAGAAAAAAGGGGAAAGAAAAAAAAGAAATCTTTTGAAAATTTGAGAAAAATGAACACACTGAAGTAGACTAAAATGAAATGATGGAAGTAAAATAGAATTTGAAAAAATTGACACAAAAGTAAAAAATATAGTAGAAAAAGTTAAATAAAAATATATTTAATAAAAATTGAAAATAAAAATGAATGTTCTCTTTCTGTATTCAAGAAAAAGAAAACGAAAAAGAGAAAAAAGAAAAAAAAAGAAAGAAAGCAAATTGAATAGATGGACAGGTGAACAGAGTGAAATACGTCTGAAATTACTTCGTTTTTCCCTGGAAGTCAGACTATGTAGCGCTTTATAGTCTGTAAACTAAGCAGGCGGAGAGACTTGTGTTCCTAAAGAGCTAGGTTGGCCCAGTTGGGCGGGGCTCAGTGTAACGGCTCCGTTGTCCACTAGATGGCGCTGCTACCTTATTGGGGTGGAGTGTTGTGGCGCTCGTAGTTGCATATGTGCATGCGCAGAAGCGGTGAAAATGGCGTCACGCAGCTACCCAGTCTCTAATATCGGAACTCTGCTCTCCCCAATCAGCAGTCACGCACTGTCCTTTGTCTTCGGCATCCACTCCCCGCTTTTACACGGTCTGTGACCAAGCCCCAGGCAGCACCTCCCTCCTGAGTTTTGTTCAGATGTGGCTGTTTTTCCTGACCCCTTACTTCTGAGGGACCGCGGCTTTGACCCGTTCCACCCCTCTGCGGAGGGTCTCACTGAGCACTGGCTGGGTGCTGGCTGCACCCAGGAATGTTTGCGGGACCCTGTTGCTGCCAGTGCCCAGAGACTGCAGCCAGGTGCCAGCCCACCCCAGAAAAAGTTTGCGAGAAGGTGTAGCAGCAGCACCTCAGGGATTATGGCAAATCACAAAGTGCATCTGGCACCAGGCTTCACCCTTAACGACCTTGTTCCAGCACCAGCGAATGTGGTACCCTCCCAGGTCCACTGAGGCCTTACCTTTGGGGGACCCACACAGCCTCTACCAGGTGTCCTCCCAGCAGGGGAACCGCCTGAACTCCAGTGTGGCCTGAAGACCCTGGACTCCACTCCGCTCCTGGGGATTCCCCCTTCCCACCAGAGCTCCACAAGGTATCAGCTGTGGAGTTTCAGACTCTGTGCTCCCCCTGTTTATGGTCTTAATGGAATTTAAACCCTCTTCTTTCTCTTTTCTCCTTTCCCCCTTTTTATTTCAGTCCCTGAGTCTGTTTCTACTTTTCCACTTTCTCTCCAGCTGCTTTTTTGGGGGGGGGGTGCTTTTCCCATATTCTCCCTTCCCCGTCTCCATCCTCTCCGCATGCAAAAGCGGCTCCCTGTCCTCCGCGGCTCCTCTCTCCCCCAGTTCACCTCTCCACGCCACGTACCTGCTGATTTCTGTGGTTCAGGTTGTGCAGGTTGTTGTGTTAATCCTCAGATCAGTTTTCTAGGTGTGCCGGATGGTTTAGTGTTGGTCTGTATTTCATGGACACGAGACACACAAAAAACTTCCATGCTGTTCCGCCATCTTGGCTCCTCCTCTGATGTCTTGGCTTTCAATCCAGTGAGCTCTTCACCACCACCCACTGGAATGACTGTTTGGGATATGCAAAATAATAATAATAATAATAATAATGTTGATGCCTCCTGGGAGTGAACCAGCCTGCTAGCTCTCTGGCAATACTTATCCCTAATAACTTATGCATGGTCAGTTTGAAAGTAGCTTCTCCAATCCGGGGTGTCTGGGTAACCTGGAACTTCACCCCAGCTCCAGTTTACTTGCATCCCTTCACATCCTCACCTCCCTCAGTCAGAGAGACTAGAACCTATGGAAGATATTCTACCTTGATTGGGACACAGAGCTGAAGGGTTGTCGAGGGGTAAAAAGGGGAAACAACCCCACCTAAAGATCGACTAACCGACATACTCCACTGAGAAATCCCTGCCCAGGACAGCTTTGGATGCCTGACAGACATGGGTTCAAATCCCAAGACCTCCGTTAGGCAAAAAGACTCACCCTTCTGGTTCTTAACTTCCTCCCCAGCAAAATAGAAACACTACTCTCTCATTGGATTGTATGGAGATTAAAAAGATTCGTGAATATGGAGCAGCTAGCATGGGGACTGGCACATAGTAGGCACTCAAGAGTGGTGTTGTCCCCTCTCCCCTCCTTCCCCCGATTCCAGAACAAATCATGCTGGCTCCTTCAACCTCCTTACGGGTCATGAGGATTTATGAGGTAATACCAAGCAAACATTTCTGTTTCCTAGGAAGTACAAGGCTGCTGTTTTGAGAGAGAGAGAGAGAGAGAGAGAGAGGGAAAAAAAAGATTTAAAATTTAGCTGTCTTCCTGTCATCTGGGTTTGAGCCTCCAGGAGGCCTCCTGTGGCCGTCCTGCATTTTATGACCTTGGCGGGTTTCATTACAGGCCCTGATTCTTGGAAACTCATCTACCATCCTGACCCTGAGAGCATTTGATTTGAAACATCAATCACGGTTTAGTGTCGAGCTCCCTGTTTACATGTAAGTGCAGACACTCTTGTTGCCAAATCTGGACTGTGGTCTCGGAATGGGGTTTCACGGGTCCACGTGGCCCGGGAAAGAACACACAGTCAGCCCAGTCTAATTGTCTCCTGCTGCCATCACCTTGGGAATACTATGCCAAGAAGCAGCACTGCCTGCATGGTCTCAGCCCTGTACCACCCTGGGACCTCTGGCCGGAAGACATAATGTCAATATCACCAGGCCAGTATGGAGGCACCAAAACCCAGCCAGGACTGAAGGGCCGGTCCCCAGAAGGAGACCGGTCATACAAACTGCCAGATCCAAGGACTTCTGCAAACTCTAATCAAGATTCCTAAAATATGGGTTTCTCGGGTTGTTATGGGTATTATACCTACAACCAAAAACATATGTGTTCAGTAGTCAAATGTGTTTCAAAGTGCTAAATTATGATGTGTCAAACACTTCTCTTTCCTGTAGTACTTATCAGAATCTTTAATAAGCATATGTGCCTGTGAATCTCCAAGAGAGGAATATAAAATATAGGGCTTTGTCAACTTTTTCAAATTGCACACCTTTTTTTTTTAATCTCCAAAAAGAGCATCCGATGGGACCAGGGTTCCCCAGAACATATTTTGGGAATTGCTGATCCCTGATCCATGCTGGCAGCATTTCCAAGGGGCACAGGGCATGAGCTTGTGGGTTGTGCTATTCTCAGTGTCAGAGGATATGAGGGATACTCAAGGGACCAGTCACAGGGATGAGGGTTTGGCTGAGCATCTGGTCTGCAGATGCTCTATTCCCAGCAAGGGATCAAGCTGATAACCTCTGAGGATGGAGAGGAAACTGCAAACTCCACGGGGGAAAGATTAGAGAGAGAGTCTACTGAATGGCAATTGGTAGGGGCAGAAGGCTCTGAATCAGTAAGGATACTTTTTGGTTGCAAGTGGGAAAACCTCATTCAATTATGCTTCAGTAAACTAGAGGGCTTATTGGGTCTCAGAACTGACCAGACCATCCAGGTAGACCAATGAGCCTTCAGACCTGGCTCAACCCAGGGATCAAATGCTATCACCCAGGTAAGGTTTATCTCTCTCCATTTTGACTCTGCTTCCTCCGTGTTGGCTTCAATCTTGGCCAGACTGTGCCTTTATGATGGCCACTGGAAGTTCCCAATTCTGCTCCTTCTAGCTTCAGCTCTAATGGAAATGAAAGCCCACTCCACCAACGGCACACACGTGCGCACGCGCGCGCACACACACACACGAATTGAGATTCCTTGGCTAACACAGGCTTGATCGGGATCACATGCTCATCTCTGAACCACCTGGGCCACAGGATCAGATGTACCAGTTCCCTTAGTGTTAGCCATAGTCACCACCCTTGGAGTCTAGGTAGAGTCTGCTTTATCTGAAGCACATGGGCTGGGTGGCAGAGGTGATTCCCAAGAGGGAAACTGGGGACTAGTTACCAGGAAGGTGAATGGATATTGGGCAGTAGACACCAGGAATGTCCACAACAGATTGTCTTTCTGGTTGACCCCCAGGGGTGATAGCAGCTGACCTTCCTTCCCATACTGTCCAGAAGGCATGAAGGGCTCCTCGCGCTCTGCCAGGTTGGCCTCTCATTGACTTAGTGGCTGGATGAGGACTGAGCTTGCTTACAGCAAGGACATAGTGACCAGACCTGGACAAGGGAGGCACAGCTAGGGACTGACCAGAAAAGCAACAGGCTAAGTTCTTCTGGAAGACTTTGATGTTTCACAGGATAAAAGACCAAATAATATCCAGACTTAGGAGAACATGACTTAGTGCAGGGTCCCTGTCAAAGCCCAATTCTCAGAGGCCAGGCAACCCAAGGCTTTCCCTATTCCCCTCCAGGTCTGATGAATAGAAAACAGAAGCAAGGATTGAAAGCCAGATGCCAACCAAATATCAACTTGATTCAAGGCCAGGTTCATGCTTACTAACTCCCAAAATGCAGGGCCTTCTGGCTTGAGCCAGATTGGAGAACATTGCTTATCTGAGGCTAAAATAAGGGTCTAATAACCCTCCTGCCTTACTTAGACCTTGGAACCTGCCTGGGGCAACGGAGCAGACCATGAAAACCCTACCCAGCCAGACACTGGCCTGCTCCACACAGCCAGGGAGAGTGACAGGCCAGTCGCAGCCTGGATCCCACTCTAGGGTTCTCAGCCTGTGTGAGCGGAAAACAGAGGAGTGAGTCCCCCCGTCTGTCCTATGGCGCAGGGGAGGCCCCGGGACAAAAACAAAGGCGAAACCTGTCACCCGCCCGTGAAGTACATCACTACCCCTCATAGTTAAGATGCCAGTGAAGGTCAGCCCCCACCCCAATCAGATGAGCCACTCCTCTCCAATGGGTGGAATTAAAGAGGGGCAGGGGGTGGTCGCTCAACCCCAACACATCCCAAGAGGACAGGGGTGGGCACTGGAGAGAGAAGGAAACATTTTCTCCACATTGTTCTAAAGAGACCCAGTTTCTTCTCAGGTGGCTCCGGGTAATCTTCTGGCCAGGCGGGCTGGATCCAGGATGGAGCTTGGGGCCTGGCTGGACCAGAGGGGTTGCTGCCCAGAACAACCCAAAACCTATGACTCGAAGAGGTGTGTGAATACACACACAGACACACATATGCATATGCAAACATACGTACAGATATGTGTGTATCTATCACATCATATATGTGTGATATGGTATGTGTCAGACACTGGGCTAAGCTGTTGGGACTATAAAAATCCACTGATGCGGTCCCTGCTGTCATGCTGCTTCCAGCCCAGAGCAGAAAACACATGTAGAAACCATCTATCCTAGCGCAGTGTGCTACACGCGCTGATGGAGCTCCCAGTAAGGAAGAGGTTATGGGTGCACAGAGGAAGGAGGACCTTTGCCGCCGTGGTCAAGCCAGAGGCAAGCACCAGAGGGAGGTGGAGGCCAGAAGTCGCACCCCTGGATCAGGCAGTTCCCATCCCCATTCTGAATTCTGCTGCCTGAATTCTGCCGGGTTTCCTCTTCCTCCGCGCTGGCCTGGCCCCCTCTGCCAGGAGCATCAGGGCAGAGCTGCTCCTCTAAGCCCTCTGGCCTTTGCTTTCCCCCGCCAGCTGTCTCGCCCAGTTCTTTGGCTTCTCTTGTTCTCCGGTTCAGCGTCTGGGAAGGTTCCGAGCTCATCTGAGCAGGCACCGCGAGCCGCTCATTGTCGTGGGATCTAAGGGCTATTCTTTGCTTTTTTTCTCTCCCTGACTTTTCAAGCGCTGCTTCTCCTGGAAAGACCTGAGGGAACACACCCCCAGGGCAAGAATTAAGCTAAATAAAACTGGAAGGAGAAATTTAGATAACTGCGTTATTTAAGTAGATAATGAAACCCACAATCATTATCTTAAACTCACATTTTCTTTCCATGGAAACGCGTATCTAATTTTTTCCCCCCGATATTCTTTTTTAATGTAGTTTTTCTAATTCTAGTCAATGGAGGAACAGGACTCTGGGTGCATAGCTCACTTTACACTTTGTGCCTGGTCCAGCTGGAGCCCGGCTTTCCCCTCCCCCTCCTCCCCCCCCCCCCAGAGCCCCCAGCGGGGGGGCACTGACCTGCTGGCCACACCCTGGCCACCCAGATCGGGAAAGCAATTTCTCGAAAATTGTCATTCATTCATTTATTCAACTAACGGACATTTAACGGACACCTACAATGGGCCGGCACTGCTTTAAGTACAGAGGACATGATAATTAAACATAACAGACCCAAATCCATGCTCTCACTGCCTGGAGGAGACAGAAAATAAACAAGATAAATAAGTAAAGGAGATAGTATAGTGATTAATAAGTTCTAAGAATTAAAACTAAGTCTGGGAACAGGAATATGTGTTGGCAGGAGAAATTTTAAGATGGCCAGAGAAGGCCTCCCTGAGAGGCTGGTGTTTAAGAAAGACCTGGAGGAAGTAAGGAAACTAGCCTTATGGATCTAGGGAAGGAGTACTCCAGGCAAAGGGAGCAACCAGTGCAAAGGCCCTGAGGGGGAAGTTTGCCTGGGGTATCCAAAGAACAGTGGAGGTGAGCTTAGGGGCCTGATCATGTAAGGGCCTGATAATCATGGTAAGGACTTTGGCATTTGCTCTAAGCGTGGTGGGGAGACACTGAACGGTCCTGAGCGGAGGAGTCACGTAATTTCAGGGGATCCCTGTGACTGATGTGCTGGGAATAAACTGAAGGAGGCAAGGGTAACAGCAAACAGGAAGAGGCCCCTTCCATGAAGTTGCAATAAACCAAATGAGAAAGATAAAGGCTTAGACCGCAGTGGTGGACGGGGACAAGGAGTCAGATTCTGTATCTGTTCTGAATGTACAGGGACAGAACCACGGTGACAGCAGACCTGTGAGGTAAGAGGAGTAGATGGAGTCAGGGATGGCACTGGGGCTGTGGGTCTGAGCAGTGGAAAGATGGAGTTTTCCATTCCCCAGTTGGGGAAGGACCATCAGGAGCTCACTTCTGGAAAAGCTTGGGCATCTGAGTGAGATACGTAAGTGGGCAGCTCGGAACACGAGTCTGGAGGTTAGGGGCGTGGACTGGGCCAGATTGATTTGAGAGTCCTCAGCATATAGATAGTTTTTAAATCTCTGAGACTGGACGAGATTCCCTTGAGACTGAGAGCTGAGTCAAAAAAAAAAAAAAAAAAAAAAAAACCCATAAATTGTTTGCCTCTATGCCCAGCGTTGCTAGAGCTGCTTGACCTACAGACATGAGACTCGTCTTTGGCCCAAAAGAGATGTCAAAGCAATGTCAATGGAAGGCAATCAATGGCAATTACAACTGGCAATGGAAGGCCAGTTGTAATCAAGGGTTACAGCTCTTGGGTTGACCCTCCGTGGGGTGGGGATGTCAGGGAAGCCCTTCCAAAAGGGAGGACTCCTCAGCTCCCTCGAAAGGTACAAGGGGTTATCCCAGCAGAGACACAGGTGCCAAGCAGAAAGTCGGCACAGAGCCCCGGGGCTAGAGCTAGAAGTGCCTGTGGAAGGGGGGTGGGTGGCGGGGAGGCATGGAGGTGGAAGACAGGTGTCAGATGCGATGCTGGGGAGTATGGGCTTCGTCCTGAGGTGGACACGGAAGGACCAGTGGAAGACTATGCTCATGAGAATGTCATTGCCAGGTTCACTTTATTAAAACATATGACATTAAAATTAAACATATTAAAAATTAAACGTATGACATGTATCCAGGTTGGTGACTGTGATCAGTGTAGTTAGTGATGCAATTCTTTTCAAGGGAGAGGAGTGCCGACTTCCGAGCCTGCTCCTTTGTTCATAGCACAATAAGTGGCCTGAAGCTTGAGGACTGCTTTTTCAGGGGCAGGACCATGTTCAAGCTCAAGGGAATGGGGTGGGAGCTCCCAATGTATCAATGCTACTACATCACTTTATGTACATCATCCCAAACCACCGCAGGAGAGAGTACCAATATCTGTTTTCTAGAGAGTTTGTGTACGAAGTCCAAAGTCACTCAGCACAAATATGGGGAGCCAGGATTTGAAACCCAGTCTGTGTGTGCCTCCCCTGATGTAGCACTTCCGAGTGAACATTCCCCACCTGCCAAGAGCACACAATTTGCAGGGCATCTGATGATTAAACAGCTTGGCTAAGTGGTTCTCACGCCTCATCCACAGTTGTCCTTTCCTTGACATACTGTGGATAGAATTTAAATATTGTCTTTCAAATCAATGCTCATTTTATTAGCAGGAAGCATTTAGAATGAGCCATTACACCATCACAGGGGCTTTTATTATTGGTCCTTAATAAATGTTTGATGCTCAAAACGGTTATGAGCCCACAGTACGGGGAAGGTCCCACCCTGCTCCCTCCTCTGCTCTCTCTGCCATAAAATTAACTGAGGTATTCGTTAACAGACTTATCATTTATCTTACTTTTAACTGGCATGACGCCGGAAAAATAAAACAAGCGTATCGGAGGAACTACCGAAGGCTTTTTTTTTTTTTTTTTCAACGTTTTTATTTATTTATGGGACAGACAGAGACAGAGCATGAACGGGGGAGGGGCAGAGAGAGAGGGAGACACAGAATCGGAAACAGGCTCCAGGCTCCGAGCCATCAGCCCAGAGCCTGACGCGGGGCTCGAACTCACGGACCGTGAGATCGTGACCTGGCTGAAGTCGGACGCTTAACCGACTGCGCCACCCAGGCGCCCCTACCGAAGGCTTTTTAATGATAGCAAAGTTAAATGGAAAGAGCAGTCCTTCCCAGTGGCTTTTTTATCATGAGTCAGGTCTCCAAGAAAGGCAGTTAATGACATGGCCAAGGCCTGGGACCTGCATTGCAGACTTATCCGTTTGCTTTCTAGAAGTGGGATTGTGCATCGTTCTCCAGCCGGGGTGGTGATATTTAAAGAGACCTTTATTTTCCCATTTCGGTTGTGCCCGAAACGGCTTGGTGTAGATGTTTGTTTGCTGGCTTCAGCCATGCGGAGGATGGGTCTTTTGTCCCCCAGTTGGAGAGCTTCCAAAGAGGACACAGGAGATTCATCCAGGCTGGTGAGGGCTATGTAGGCTGGAGGTGGCCACAAGAGGTAACAATATACCAAGCAGTATTATGGTCAGGCTGCCATGTGTCAGGTGACAGGACAGAGTGAAAAAGTGAAGCCATTATAACAAGGGGCCAAGAGTCTGCAGGGTATGGGGAGGTAGAACCCCAGACCTGGGTAACATAAAAACAACAACAGCTAACGTGTTACTGAATGTTCACTATGCACTGGGCATAGGACTAGTTTCTGTGTGTCAACTCATCATACAGCACTTCTAAGAGGTTAGTTCTAATTCATTTCTGGTTTACAGATGAGGAAACCTAGTACCAAGAGGTTAAGCAATTGTCCCAGGGTCAGGGCTCCCCAGTAACATGTGTGGCATTCATAGCAAGAGTACCAATGGGAGCCCATAGACCGTATGTCTAAATATTTGCAAGTTGTGAACCCAGGTAACAAATTACAAAATGATACGTCCTCTCATCCTACTTGACAAATATACCTGTATAATGACTGGAAAGCCCAGTTTGAATTCAGAATTCTCACACTCCTTGGAGCTCCAGACAAGAGCCAGTGGCTTAGGGAGAGCAGTCCCTGACCCACAGATTACCTCCATTTTCTTCCTACCCCCCAGCCCGGTCTTAAACTGCAAGGGACCTTTCCTACATGCATGTGGATGCCTCAGCCCCCACATCCAAGCTCCAGACATTCCACTGCAAACAGCCACCGTGTGGATCCACAAGTGAGGACTTCTGGATCCTGGAAGCTGACTTGGAGTTATTCAGCCAGAGTTCCATGGTTCCAGGACCCCAGAGTGTGGTCTAGAATGAGAAACCTGCACTCCAGGTGGGTGCGTCCTCCTGGTCCCTGGAGGGAAGGACAGCGATGGAAGAGGGCCAGAGAAGCATCTTCTAAAGCAGGGGGCCCAGAGCACGCCCAGTGGCAGAGCTTATGTTTGAACCCAGGCTGTCTGGCTGGCTCCAGAGTCTGGATGCTGAACCCCTAGACAATTATCTCTCAACTACAAAACATAAAGTCTAAATGGTGGCTATAACTTCCCAGAATCCCACAGTATGAGAGCAGGGAGGGAGTAAAATGCTTTAAGTTAATTACATTAAAGGTAATTACAGTTAGCTGAACCCTGCCCACTGTCACTTTGACTCTCCACCCATTTTATAGATAAAGAATCTGAGGCTTGGGAAGGTTAAGCAACTTTCTCAAGAAGGCAGATGGACCCCAGATGAAAACCCAGACCATCTCCTGCTCCACGCTACCCCTCCCCTGCCCCACCTGCCAGCTTTTTAGCGAGGACCTGGGTGAGTGTCCCTACAGGGGACAGCTCCCACCACGTGATTTACACTGTGTGTTCTTAATGCTGAGGCAGAGATTCCTACTTCCATCTGTGTCATGCCGCCGGGAGCCCTGGGTGGCGTCATTGCGTTCCAATTAGCCTTCTGAATCATATTTGTTGTCTTAAAATATTTATATCCAACCACTTCCCACCTGCTAGAATAGAGTTTTGTCTTCTTGCACAGTGCGTCGCCGGCTTAAGCCCAAAGGAGTACTCTTGTCACTTGAGTTGATCATGACATCAGGCACCTCCACCAAGCATGACAGTGTTCCCTAATCAGATGTAAGCGGATGACTGGCGCCACCACCCAGGGCACGCAGACCCTTGCACTTGGAGCTCACTGTTCCTGACAATGGCGCATCGCTTCCACCAACAGAGGCCATTTGCAATGCTGTTTATATTCTTCAGCTGGCTCCCCATTCCTGCCCGGGGCTTGGTGGGGGTTCCAGCAGACAGCTGCAGGGTTGGCCCGTGGGCAATCCCATGCATTTTTATCCTTCTCAGTGGAGGGAGATGGTTGGAGCGTCTTTTGCTGCAGGCAATGTTGACATTCTTCTTCCATAAGTGACCATCATCATCATCATCTCATGTACTTTTAGTTCACAGGCAGGCAACATAGGAACGTGGGAAAGGTCGGATTTATATGTAAGATCCACCTCTTAATAGCCACGTGACCTCCATTCCATTATCTGACCTCTCCAAGTACCAGTTTCCCAATTTGTCAACCGGGATGATGAAGGAATCATGGTTAAGGATGAAATGAACTGTTGAACTTGCTCACAGCTTTCATGGAACATATATTCTGTGCCCCATGGTTTCCCTAATCCTTTTGATATTTGTAAAGTGCCCAGCAGCAGAGCATCTGGCACACGGTAGGCATGCAATTCGTGAGGTAAGGCAGGGCGTGTCACATTTTTACAGAGGAGGAAACTGAGGCTTATAGGAATTCGGTAACCATCCAAACTAAGCCAACAGGTAAACTGGTACCAAGACCCACAGCTAGGAGGAGTGGCCACTTTCGGAAGCATCTCCATTCATCCTTAGACAAAACAGACCCCCCTGCCCAAGGAAAGCAGCATGGCTGTAAAGGCGTGGGGGTCAACGACACCTGAACCATGCCTTCTCTCCTTGGAACCTTGAAATTGGAGAGCTGAGAATCCCAGCCAGGGTGCTTCACCCCCAAAGCCCAAAATGGTATCAGGGCGGCCTCCACCTCTCCAACACAATGCTTCACCTCCTGGATTGTAATTTGTATTTGAGTGCCAAGTCCAATAACATTTTGGCAGGATTCGTATCAATAGCCCTCCTTCTGTCCCTCAACCCATCTAGACCATCAATCTCAGAGTCCCTTCACTGTGTCCCAGGAAGGAGAAGAGGTGAGAGCAGCCATCCTTGAGGTGTACTGAGCTGGAGCTATGGAGCTATGACCTTCCTTCCTGGCTGCATGACCTTGGGCAAGTCATGTGACTTTCTGACCCTTGTTTCCCCTTTCCTTACAGTAAAGATGATCATGTGTGTTCTCTAACCCCAATAATATCTTTCAGTTATTGGGTTATGAATCTGTACTCCTGCAGCCTGCAGACTCCCTGAAGACAGGGTTCATTTCTCAATGTAAATAAATTGATGACCAGTAGCCATGTATTATACTGGATTGAATAAAACCTTAAAACCTATAAGATATCAATCCAACCACCACCACAACCGTCATTTATAGTTATAGTTATAACGTTAGGAAGTTATTGGCAAGATGCTTTTCTATCCATACTCTGCCTTGATCCTGACAATGACTCTTTTCTGTATCATTATCCCATTTTACAGTAAGAACTCTGAGGTTTTGAAGGGATAGAGGAAATGTCTCCAGGTCATGCAGATTCCAAGTGATGGAGCCACACATGTACCTGTGTCTGTACAAGTCTACATATGTTCCAAGGCTCCTGGGTAGCTCAGTCAGTTGAGCATCCAACTCTTGATTTTAGCTCAGGTCATGATCCCAGGGTGGTGGGATTGAGCCCTGTATCAGGCTCCATACTGAGCATGGAGCCTATTTAAGATTCTCTCTCTCTCCCTCTATCCCTCTCTGCCACTCATGTTCTCTCTCTCTCTCTCTCTCAAAAATAAAAATAAAAATAAAAAATAAATACATATGCTCCATGACTTTTTCTTCCCCACACTGCTGTTGTTTGGGAGTTTTAGCCTATGCAAAGGCTGCTTTGCACCAGCTGCCTGTGCTCAGGAAGGTTGTGGTTGGGGCTGACATCTCACTTTTTAAAATTTTCTTTCCACTTTATTTATTTATTTATTTATTTTTTAAAGAGTTTATCCATTTCTTTTTTTTTTTTTTCAACGTTTATTTATTTTTGGGACAGAGAGAGACAGCATGAACGGGCGAGGGGCAGAGAGAGAGGGAGACACAGAATCGGAAACAGGCTCCAGGCTCTGAGCCATCAGCCCAGAGCCCGACGCGGGGCTCGAACTCACGGACCGCGAGATCGTGACCTGGCTGAAGTCGGACGCTTAACCGACTGCGCCACCCAGGCGCCCCTCTTTCCACTTTAGTAAATAGTATGTCACAGTTCAGGCAAGCCAGCCGAATAATAATTTGTCAAGCCCGACACCCGCCTTAGCTCCCACACTCATCTTCCTACCTCCTGCCTCTCCTTCTCAGTCCGGTCTTCACACATCCTGCTGAGCTCCAGATATTTCTGCCTGGGTGCTGTCATCATTCCCTGAGAGGTGGCAAACATTAACTTTTTGTCTTTCCCCAAAGTTTTCCACTCAGCCTCCTGTGATAGGCTTTACAGCTTGGCCTGCTGGAGAGGGGAAAGCTTGATGGCCCTGAGGGCCCCAGAATCTGGACTTCACCACACGTCCCCTCCCCCCACCCCAGGACTTTGTCCCTTTGACCTTGGTCTTGGTTTTATGGGGTATAACAGGTTGGGCTACAGTATTGTAAATTAGCAGTGGGAGCTTCCAGACTAAGCCACTAATCTCCAGATTCCCCCAGATCCTGTGGAAAGTTTTATTACTTCCTGACACTTATCAGGTGTTAACAAAGGATTCTAAGTGAATTAAGTAGAGTTTCCCCTCTTCCAAAGAACAGATAAAACATCTTTGTAACTAGAACATTAACATGTAAATGAATACCATTAATAGACTTTCAAGTGATTAGTTCTACCAAGTAGGTTAAGCATTTCCCTGAAACCCAGGGTGAATTCTTCTATTGCTTAGCAAACTCTTGCCCTGCAGACCACTGTGGTGAGCAATCCTTCTTAAACAAGGACCAGTTCTGGAAAAATAAAAATGTGTATGGGCAGAGGTTTTTTTTCCATTCAGTCCAAAAATAGCTATAGTGAGTCCCATGGCAAAAATAAAATGTATTATTAAAACAATTTGTCTGCTTTATTGTCTAGGACAATGTCAATTAGAAAATTTGGAACTGCTTTTTAACCTGTAAAAGATTAATATTTGAGCCTTTATGAGAAATAGCATCAGAGAAGAAGATTTCCAATTTTTGTTCTTGAAATCGAAGCACACACTGTATCATGGAGCTGGATGAAATGTGGATTTGCTGTATTATTTTTTGATATATGTATGTATGTGTGTATCCACTTCCTCTTGGTCATGGTTGATTCATCACAAGATCTGAATTATGAGACTGACTACTGCGCTAACGAGGCACCTACAAGATCTGAATTAGTAAGGAGGTGAGAAACCTGGGGACAGTCACACCTGTTTGCTCCTAGCCCATCCAACAGATCCCAAGGAATGTAGATGGTCCCCAGGGAATGTCACCATGGTAGCAAAGTGAGCCCACCTTCTCAATCCTATTTACAGCTATTACAGACATCCTTCCTAAGTATGTGTGAACACTTTTTTCTGAATCTATGAACTCATATGTAGCTTTTGCCTGCAATATCTCTTTATTAGGAGAAGGGGAAGGGGAGGCAGAGGGGGTGGAGGGAAAAAAGAGATTTTCTTTCGTGATGAAATGAAAAATAGGGTCACTGTAATGAACTCTGGGATTAATTCCTCAACCCGTAAACCCCCTCTTCTACTGCATGAATAACAGGGTAGACCTGACTGACAGACAGCTCGGAAAAGGCATGTGGCACAATTCTGGCCAATGAGATACAGAGAGAAGTTTGCTGGAGGATTCTGGGAGATGTGCTTTCCTGCCTTAAGAGGAACTTTGTGGAGTCTGTTTCTCCTTTCTGTAGGTGAGCCCAAGGAAGTTTGTAGCATTGATCTTGAGTAGCCTTGGGAGAAGCCAGCACTGTGAGTGGCTGTGTGACCTTTCTGTAGGTGAGCCCAAGGAAGTTTGTAGCATTGATCTTGAGTAGCCTTGGGAGAAGCCAGCACTGTGAGTGGCTGTGTGAAGAGAGTATCCTTGTGTGCTGTTATCCACCTTAGCTCCAGATGGCCGGTGGCTTCTCATCCTCCTCCCCCTTCCGTTTCTCCTTCTTTTAACATTTTGTCACTTTATTGAGATATGATCCTTATGCAGTAATATGCACATATTTAAAATGTTCAATCTAATGAGTTTTGACAAATACATACACCTATAACCCCATCAACACGATCAACAAAATATACATTTTTATCACCTCCCAAAGTTCCCTCGTGTCCACTTGCAATCCTTCCCTCCTTCTAGCTCCATCCCCAGGGAAAAATTGATCTGATTTCTGTCACTATACACTAGTTTGCACTTTCTGGAATCTTACAGAAATGGAATCATACAATGTGTTCTCTCGTGTGATTTTTTTAAACTCAGCATAATTTCCAGACTTCTCCATATTGTTGCATGTATCAACTAAACACATTTATTAGTTCCGGTAGCTTTTTTTGGAAATCCCTTACAATTGCCTACATAGAAAATTATTTCATCTATGAATAAAGTCAGCTTTGCTTCTTCCTTTCCAATTTATATTCCTTTTATTTATTTTTCTTATTTTGTGGCACTAGCTAGGATCTCCTTCACGATGCCAAAGGGAAGTGGTAGGAACAGACCTTCGTGCCTTGTTCTTGATGTTAGGGGAAAGTCATCCACTCTTTTATCATTATTATTCAAGACTTCTATATCCTTACTGACTTTCCAGCTACATTCATATTGTCCACACTATTGAGAGAGGTGTTGATGTCCCCAACTATAAATGTGGCTTTGTCTATTTCTTCTTCTAATCCTATCTTTTTTGCTTCATGTATCTTAAAGCTCTGCTGTTAAATGTATAAACATGTATTGTTATTATGTCCTTCTGATGAACTGACCCCTTTTATCATTAAGAAATGAACCTTTTTGTCCCTGGTTATATTCCTTGTTCTGAAATCTCCTTGTCTGAGATTAATAAAGCCACTCCAGTTTTCTTTTAATTAGTGTTAGTATGGTTTACCTTTTCAAATTCTTTCACTTTTATCTTTACGCTTAGTTTTACTAAGCATACTTTATGCTTTATGGGTTTGGTTTTTTTTTTTGGTAGACATCACAAAATTGAGTTCTGCTTTTTTTAATCCGATCTGACCGTCTCTACCATTAATTGAGATGGTAAGACCATGTTGATTACAGATGTGGTTGGTTTTAAATCTACCAATTTGATATTTGTCTTTTTTTGCCCCATCTAGTCTTTGTTCCTCTTTCTACTTACCTTGTCTTCTTTTGGATTAATTGATTATTTTTAATGATTCCATTGTGTCTTCTTTGTCAGCTTCCTAGATCTGTCTCTTTGTTTTCTGTTTTTTCGCGGTTGTTCTAAAGCAAGATTTCTAAACTCTGAAACATTTGGGGCTAGATAATTATTTGTCAGACGATGCTGTCCTGAGCATTGTAGGATGTTTAACAGTATCCCTGGCCTTACCCACTAGGTGCCAGTAGCAGCCCTCCCCACATTGTGAGAAATATCCCCAGGATGGGCGACCTAGAACCACAGCTAAATCTTTAATTTATCAGTCTAACTTTAAGCAAATGTTAAACCACTTCATATATAGTATGTATGTGAATATAGTATTCTACACCTCACCTTAGTGCTATTTGCATCATATATTTTATTCTACATGCACTATAAACCCCACAATACATCACTATTTTTACTTCATCTTTTTCCTTCCAAATTTTTATTTAAATTCTAGTTAGTTAACATATAGTGTGATACTGGTTTCAGGTGTAGAATTTAGTGATTCATCACTTACATACAACACCCAGTGCTCATCGTAACAATACCCGTCACCCATTTAGCCCACCCCCCTCGCCACCTCCCTCCAGCAACCCTCAGTTTATTCTCTATGGTTAAGAGTCTGTGATGGTTTGCTTCCCTCTCTTTGTTTTTTTTTTCCCTCCCCGTATGTTCATCTGTTTTGTTTCCTAAAATCCATATATGAGCGAAATCATATGGTATTTGTCTTTCTCTGACTGACTTACTTTGCTTAGCATAACATACTCTAGCTCCATCCACGTCATTGCAGATGGCAAGATTTCATTCTTTCTGATGGATGAGTAATATTCCATTGTATCTATATACCACATCTTCTTTATCCACTCATCAGTCGATAGACACTTGGGCTCTTTCCATTTCAGTTAGTTGATAATGCTGTCATAATCATCAGGGTGCATGTATCCTTATTTTTGTATCCTTTGGGTAGATACCTAGTAGTGCGGTTTCTGGGTCATAGGATAGTTCTATTTTTAACTTTTTGAGGAACCTCCATACTGTTTTCCAGAGTGACTGCACCAGTTTGCCTTGCCACCAACAGTGCGAGAGGGTTCCCCTTTTTCTGCATCTCGGCCAACATCTGTTGTTTCCTGTGTTGCTAATTTTAGCCATTCTGTGAGGTGGTATCTCATCGTGGTTAAGACTTGTATTTCCCTGATGATGAGTGACGTTGAACATCTTTTCATGTGTCTTTTAGCCATTTGGATGTCTTCTTTGGAAAAATGTCTGTCTTCTGCCCATTTCTTAACTGGATTGTTTTTTGGGTGTTGTGTTTGATAAGTTCTTTATAGATTTTGGATACTAACCCTTTATCAGATATGTCATTTGCAAATATCTTTTGCCATTCTGTAGGCTACCTTTTAGTTTTGTTGATTGTTTCCTTTGCTATGCAGGAGCTTTTGTCTTGATTAAGTCCCGATAGTTCATTTTTGCTTTTGTTTCCTTTGCCTCTGCTGACTTGTCTAGTAAGTTGCTATGGCCAAGGGCAATCTGAAAGAAATGGACAAATTCCTAGAAACATGCAAACTACTAAAACTGAAACAGGGAGAAATAGAAAATTTGAACAGACCCATAACCTGCAAAGTAATTGAATCAATAATAAAAAATATCCCCCAAAACAAAAGTCCAGGACCAGATGGCTTCCCGGGGTAATTCTACCAGACATTTAAAGAAGAGTTAATACCTATTCTTCTCAAACTGTTTGAAAAAATAGAAAAAGAATAAAAACTTCCAGACTCATTCAGTGAAGCCAGCATTACTTTGATTCCAAAACTAAAGACCGCACTAAAAAGGAGAATTACAGGCCAATATCCCTGATGAACATGGTTACAAAAATTCTCAACAAGATACTAGCAAATCGAATCCAACAGTATGTTAAAAGAATTATTAACTAGTATCAAGCAGGATTTATTCCCGGGCTGCAGGGGTGCTTTAATATTTGCAAAACAATCAACATGATACACCACATTAATAAAAGAAAGAATAAGAACCATATGGTCCTCTCAATGGATACAGAAAAAGCACCTGACAAAATACAGCGTACATTCTTGACAAAAACCCTCAACACAGTAGGGATAGATGGGCCATACCTCAACATCATATTTTTACTTTTTCTGAGCATAATCTTTTAAGGAGATGTTTTAAATATGAAAAAATATTTTATATTTACTCACATGTTTCTTATATAAATTCAAATTTCCATCCGCCAGCATTTTAGTTTCTGCTTAAAAGACTTATTCTAACGTTTCATGTGGTAGTGTCTGCTGTTCATTAGTTCTGTCATCATTTGATTTTTTTAAATTTGTATTATTGAAGTATTGTTGACCTTCAATATTACATTAGTTTTAGGGGTACAAGGTGGTGGTTCAACAATTCAACACACAATAGTGCACAACAGTGCAATATTCACCCCAAGTGTAGCTGCTATCTGTCACCCACACAACATTATCACAATAGTATTGACTAGATCTCCTATGCCGTACTTTTCAGCCCCATCATTTGGATGCTTGAAAATCTTTGGTTCACCTTTGTTTCTGGAATGTATTTTCCCTTGATATAGAATCCTAGGCTAGTAGTTACTTTCTTTCAGTATTTTAAAACTATCACTACATTATCTTTGAACTTGCATTCTTTCTGAGAAGTCTGCTTTTATTTTTTTTTTTAATTTTTTTAATGTTTATTTATTTCTGAGACAGAGGGAGACAGAGCACGAGTGGGGGAGGGGCAGAGAGAGAGGAAGACACAGAATCCGAAACAGGCTCCAGGCTCCGAGCTGTCAGCACAGAGCCTGACGCGGGGCTTGAACCCATGAACCATGAGATCATGACGTGAGCCAAAGTCGGACGCTTAACCGACTGAGCCACCCAGGTGCCCCTGCTTTTATTTTTATCTTTATTTCTCTCTATTTACTCTTACCGCTGTTTTTCAGCAACTCAATTATAACGTGCTTTCATGTAGTTTTTTACATGTTTCTTTTTTTTAATGTTTTTACTTTATTTTAAGAGAGACAGACAGTACCAGCAGGGGAGAGGCAGAGAAAGAGAGAGAGGGAGAGAGAAAGAGAGACTCCCAAGCAGGCTCTGTGCTGTCAGTGCAAAGCCTGATGTGGGGCTCGAACTCACTAAACTGAGATCATGACCTGAGCTGAAATCAAGAGTCAGATGCTTAACCGGCGGAGCCACTCAGGCGCCCCTACATGTTTCTTATGTTTACAGTCCATTCATTTCTTTGCATCAATAGGTTTACAATTTCCATAAAAATTTTTTAAAATCCTGGCCTTTATTTCTTCAAATATTTTTCTCTACTTTCTCTAGATATATTTATCTACAGCTCACTGATACTTTGTTATTTTTATTTTGTCGTTTCTCTCTGTGTTTCATTCTGGATAGTCTCTATTGCTATGTTTTCAGGTTCACTGATCTTTTCTTCTGCACCATCTAATTGGCTGTGAATTCCACCCAGTGTATTTTTTAAATTAAGGTATAATTGACATATAACATTGTATTAGTTTCAGATGTACACCATAATGATTTATGTACATTGCAAAATGATCACCACGATAAGTCTAGCTATCTGTCCCATACATGGTCACAAAAATTTTTTTTCTTGTGTTGAAGACCTTTAAAATTTACTGTCTTAGCAACTTGCAAATATGCAATAGAGTTTTATTAACTATAGACACCATGCTATATGTTACATCTCCATGACTTATTTTATAACATGAAACTTATACCTTTTGACTCCCTTCACTCATCCCTCTCCCTCTCCCTCTCCCTTCTCACAACCACCTTTCTGTTCTCTGTACCTATGAGTTTAGTGGGGGGTTTTTTGGGCGGGGGGAGGGGGAGCAGGGAGTTCCTTTGTTTAATTTTGTGTTTGGTTGATAAGTTGTTCAGATTTTAGATTTTAGATTCCACATATGAGTGAGATCATACAGTATTTACCTTTCTCTGTCTGACTTATTTCACTGATCATAATTCCCTCAAGGTCCATCCATGTTGTTGCAAATGTCAGGATTTCCTCCTTTCTCGTGGCTGAATAATATTCCACTTATAAATATATAACACCATTTATTGAAGAGACTGTTCTTTCCTCATTGTATATTCTTGCCTCCTATGTTATAAATTAATTGACAATATCTGTGTGGGTTTATTAGATATATCACGCACACACACACACGCACACACACGCACACACACACATCTCATATCTTCTTTATCCATTCAGGCTGTTTCCACATCTTAGCTATTATAAATAATATTGTGGTGAACATGGTGGTAAATATATCTTTTTGAATTAGTGTTTTATTTTCTTCAGATAAAAAGCAAGAAGTGGAATTGCTGAATCACATGGTAGTTCTATTTTTAAGTTTTTGAGGAAACTCCATGTTGATTTTCATAATAGCTGAATCAATTTGCATTCCCACCAACAAGGCATACAAATTCTCTTTTCTCCACATCCTTGCCAAACTTGTTACTTCTTCTAACAGGTATGAGGTGATATCTCACTGTGCTTTTGATCTGTGTTCCTCTGATGATTAGTAATGTTAAGCATGTTTTCATGTGCCTGTTGGCCATCCGCATGCCTTCTTTGGAAAAATGTCTATTCATATCCTCTGTCCATTTTTTAATCAGATTGTTTGGGGGGTTTATTGTTGATTTCTATGAGTTCTTTATATATTTTGGATACTAACCCTTTA